>NW_026652281.1:112415412-113001383 GCF_009828535.3 Hylobates moloch
TCACTTTATCCCAGGAGGCCAAGGCTGCAGTAAGCTGTGATTGTGCCACTGCACTCCAGCCTGCATAACAGCAAGACCCTGTCTCAAAAAAAAAAAAAAAAAAGAAAAAGAAAGGCTGGGCTAGGTTATAGGGGAGCTCGGCTAAACCCCTCTTCTTCTTGAGACCCCAGACTCCTTTCTGGGGTTCTTGAGTTGAAACTAGGGTCCTGCTGGGAGGCATCCTGAGGGCCACTGGCAACATGGAAGAGCACAGAAGCTTCCCTGAGGGCAGGTGAGGGGGAGGTGGACATGGAGCCAGGCCTCAGGGGCCCTTGGCAGGGTGGCTCCGTCCCTGGGAGGTGAGGGCTGCTGCTGCTGGCTGCTGTGCCAGCCCAGGGTCTGTTCCCTGTTGCTGCTGGGTCCCAGCTGGCCTGCCGCCTGCCCACAGCTTGCTTGGGCTGCCAGGCCTTTGTCTTCGTGAGTTCCTGGCTTCGCCCCTGATTTGGGTGGTGAATGCAGATGACTGGCACAGCAATGCTTTCTCGACACACAGGGCACTCCCTCCTCCTCTTGGAGACCGGAGGGTGTGTGCCAGGACAGAGGCTGTGCCTGGCGTGTGGGAGAGAGTGAGCCACAGGAGGGTAAGGGCTAGTCCTCAGGCCACATGGAGAGCAGCATGAGCTGTTTTTCTAGATTCTGTAAGAACTCTTCCTGCTGAGTGAAAAAAAACTCTCCTGCTGAGAGAGAAAAGGCTGGGGAGAGTTGTCTCCTCCCTGGACAGTTCCTGCACTGTCCTCAGAAGCTGGAGACATGGAAGGTGGGAGAAGGAGAGTTGGTTTTGCTTAAGACTGGGGAGCTGAGTCTTAGGAGAATCCACCAAATCCCACGGTTTTGCTGGGGACCTGCTGGCTGGCAGGAGATTGGACAAGATGACCCCTTGGCCAACTGAACCTGGCATCTGCCTCCAGGGCAGCTGATCTTGGCACCCCCCCCCCGCCCGAGGACAGGTGCCAGTTCCGGATGAGCATTTGGGCAGGATGCCAAGGCTGGCCCCATTTCAGAGCATGACCTCTGCCGGCAGCCCCCCAGGTGTGAGGCTCGGGACTTAGAAGTTGTCATGAAACAGAATCATGGCACTCTTGTCCATATTGGCAGGGGAAATAAAACTCAAACTGAAGAGAGTGGATGTAATGTTCTCAAGTGTAAGTTTTTCTTCCATAAATTTTTAATTAAACCTTTGGCACCCATTATGCTTTCATCCCTGGAAAGCTCTGGCAGATGCCAGAATTGTAGAACCATTTTCAACACGTGTGAATCCAGTGAGACGATTCACAGCTCTGCGGGGCACAGCTGTGGTTGGAACTTGAACAGTTTGTGGTGGCTTACCAATTGCATTTTCGGACGGTAAGGTTGTGCCTGGTCTGTGTGCTGAAATTTGGCATGTCAGTGCTTTGCTGCACTGCTCAGAGGGACCTGGTGACAAGTGTCCAGGCCCTGGAATAGGTGAAGACATCAGTGGCTTGGAGCCCTGTTTTTCAATTCCCAAAAGTCTGTGTTTTCATTTTGATAGAAATCTGTTAAAATTCATACAATCTCATCAAGATTATCTGAGTACTCACCTCGTGACTTGGATTTACGGCACCACTGAAGAGATCCTTTACATGTCTTCGTAATGGTGTTTGTTCAATTGCTCGTGTTTGCACCAAGGGAAGGCCGAACACTGCTGAGGTCCACGGTACAAAGGAAGTTCAGTTTGCTTGCATTTGTTTAGATAAAGTGAAGGTGGAACAAAGCTCATGCCAGTGGGCAGGATGGAGGCCAGGCACCCGTTAGCTGGTGGCCAGGGTCACGTTCATATGGCAAACAGATTCTGGCTTGCCATGTGGCAACTTGCTAGAGTTCATTGGCAATAAATGTGCTGGGAAATATGTGAGGAAGAGATTGCTGGAATTAGAATTAGGAAGAAATGAACTAAGTGTCTGTTTAAGGCAGATTTTAGTAGCACCATAGGTTAATGTGGCTTCAAGTGAACAGGACAGCTTTATAGAGTTATCAGGTAATCCCTCATTAAAACTGATGCCTTAGGGTTGTGTGCAGGGTTTTGGTTTTGTATCAAGGCTGGTTAACCCGAACTTACAAACAAAGCCTTAAAGTTATTAATGCTACTTTGTCTGTTTGCATACATCTGTTTGCAGGCATTCACTCTCTGCGTTGGTATTAATTAAATTGAAATACAGAAACAGAACTGGCCCGAGGCCACCTCTTTCTACTGTTAAACCCATTCTTGGCAATTTAACTTTAGCAAAACACATCATCTAATTTTATTGGTAGTTTTGTTTGTATTTTATTTCCAAATTTGCTTTGGCTTTTTATGTGTTCAAGGGTGATAAATACAAGGAGTGGATTGCACTAATTTTTGTTTCTATATACGTATCCATTCATTTACCCGGGATATTGCCTGACCTCCTGCTGTGTGACAGGCATGTTCTAGGCAGGCAGGATGCAGCAGTGAGTAAAGATGAAGAAAGCTCTGCCCTCGTAGAGTCTACCATCTAGAGGCGGAAATAGTCCCCAAAACAAAAAGAACCCAGAACAAACCAAAACCTCACAAACAAATTAGTAGATATACAACAAAATATTGAAGGAAAAGTTAGCTGGGTAGGAAGATGGAGCAAAAGAGGCATTCCCCTTAGGTGAGGTGGTCTGGGTGGGCCTGTCTGAAGAGGTGATATTTACTCAGAGACCTGTGTGAAGCAAGGGAGTGGAGCATTCCAGTTGGGGAAGGGGGTTTTAGCTTAGGAAGCAGCAAGTGCAAAGACCCCTGAGACGGGCATGTGATCAGTGCATGTTGTATGTTTCAATTATGCTGAGAATAAAGATTTCATATTCATCGGCACATGGGGGTTTGGGAGCCTGCAGCAAGAGGTGGAGTAGCTAGCCTCGTGTGGGGGCCTAGGAGGATCCCAGATCCCGACAGAGGAGAAGCCTGGGGGGCAGAAGGCTTCCCTCAGGCTTGTGAGCTGACAGGTCGGCATAGCACCTTGGCTGAGGGAGGGCAGAGGGAGGAGCCGGATGGCACCCCTCCCCACCCCTGCAGCCTGTTCCCCCCACAACATGGGCGCATAGAGCGGTGGTTCTCAACCTTGAGCAGAATCACCTAGAGGGCCTGTTAAAACATGGACTGCTGAGCTCCACCCCAGGATTTCTGATTCAGGAGGCCTGGGGTGGGGCATGAGAATGCAGTTCACCAAGGTTCCCAGATGATGCTGATGTTGCTGGTCCAGGGACCACACCTTGAGAGCACTGATCGAGAGCAAACGCAGACCATGCCGGGATTTGCCAAGAATGACTGTGGAGAGAGAGTGAGGCACAAAGCCTTCACTAAAGGTGCCCCCAAGTGTTTGACCAGGTCTGCAGTGTCCCTTGCTGAACACCAGTGCGTGTATTGTGACAGGCGTTGCCCATGCATCTGAGTCCATGGTCACTACTCTCAGGGGCCTGAGTACATAGGTCAGGGAGGAGGACCCCTGTGGGAGGGGAACATTGGACAGTTGATCGTGATGCAAAGGAAAGATATTTTCTTTCGGTAAAAAGTGAAGTGGGAGCCCTTATAAACCCTTATCATCTGAAAGTTGGAAAGAATAATGTTATTATCATGAAGCTCAGGCTGGATAGGGTTGGGGTGCAGCTCTGGCACAGGGCCCTGGGCAGTCGGCACTCAGTAAATATGGACTGACACTGAGAAGCGGTGGCTGTGATGTTACCACCTAGAGATTGCATTTGTGCCCTGTGAATCTGGGGTCCAGCGGCTCTTCTGTCCTGCCCCTTCTCTCTCTCTGTCTCTCATCCTCTGACTCCGCAGGCTTTAGCCTTGTCTCCTAGCCGGGGCATGTGTGAGGTCCTTTGCAAGTAACTGGGGACTCCGGAAACACGAGGTGGTGATATGCAGGGTGAACTCCTGATACCTGGCTTGATTTTCCCAAGTCAAGACCTTCTGCTTTTCCCAGGGGTCTACCTTGGGTGTGGGTTTGAGCACTGGGGGAGGAAGAAGGAGAGGGAGGCAGTGGGCCATGCTCTGCCTGGAAGCACGCAGGAAGCTGATGGGAAACAGCTGAGCCAATAGCTCTGCACACTCAGAAAATAAATCCTGGCTTCCGAAGAAGCTGCAGAAAATTGATTTTTTGCAGCTTCAGTGGTCATCCTGAAGGATTTGGGGGATGGAAACGGGGCCCATTTCTCATCTCTGTTCTGTGCTGCTGGGTCAGGCGTTCCTCAGGCCTGGGTCAGTACCCCTTGCTCCTCCTTGTCTCCCCACCACTCTGTGCAGAGAGGAAGGGGCCGAGGGCTGGTCTTCCTCAGCGTACCCCTAGTGTCCAGCTGCTTTCTGCCTGTTGCCTGTCCTTTGGGCCCGCTGCCGTGGATGGGAGAGGTGCGCATGTTCGTGCAGCCAAGCCGGGATTATGGCATTTGCACAGGGATGTAGCTGTGGGTCTATGTGTCTGGGTTGTTGAGGGACAGGCTGGGGTGGGTGCCCTTTAGAGCTTGGCCTCTGCATGACTGCCTAGTCCCTCAGTGAATGCTGCAATTGGCTACTAGGGAGACATTAGCCAGCTAGGTAGGTCTGCTGTAACCATTCCCCTGTGTCTGAGCGGGCTTGCTAGGGGCCAGGGCCATGTCTGGGAACAAGGGCTGGCCCTCTGGCATGTTTCCCCTACATGTGTGGAGAGTGGACTTAGCCCAGGCCCAAGGGATCTGAAGATTCCCACAGCCAGGGAGGAAGCTGCAGCTACAGATGGACGGTTCCTGGAACTCCTGTTGGCTTTGGATGATTTCATGGAAAACTTGGCCAGGGTGCTGTGAGGCAGAGCTGTGACCTCTCAGCTCAGCAGCCAATGCGAGGAGTTCCTTCACCTTGTAGAGACATGCAGTGTGGGCCGCCACAACCCTCCCCTGGCCCTGTGTCAGCCCTGCCCTGTGGAGCCAGCTGGGTCTCTCTGGTCCCCAGCCTGTGCCTGGCTGTCAGGAGGGATGCATTCTGTCCTGCTGGGCTGACGTGGAACCCCATGAGCTCAGGCCTGAAGAGCCCCACCCTTTGTCCACATGGGGAGGTAGGGATTAGAGACAGGAGTCTGGACTGCTGTGGTCGCTTTTGTTGACGCTTGGAATTTGGAAAGGAATCGTCTTTCCTGGTGGTCCTCGCTGATGTGGCATATCAGTGTCTCTTTCCCCAAGTAGTGCTGCCTTGCATCGCTCAAATGTTTCCATCTTGCTTGACTTATTGGAAGGAGCCACAAGTGAACACCCTGCCAGAAAAGATCAAGTTCATCGGGAGTTTTGTTGCTGAAATCCCTGAAAAGTAGCAAGCGTTTCTTTTTCCTCATCTTGTTTATAGTGGCAGCTTCTGTTGCTCACACCTGGTGGCCCTGGTGCTTATGCTTGGGGTCACAATGGGGATGTGAGGAGGGAGGAGAATGGAAGAAAAGGAGAACATTGGTCAGTTGATCGTGATGCAAAGGAAAGATATTTTCTTTTGGTAAAAGGTGAAATGGGAGCCCTTATAAACCCTGATTCGCCCAAAGTTGGAAAGAATAATGTTATGATCATGAAAGTGTTATGGATATGGTTCTTTTCCCCCAGATTTGGCCTGATCAGGGATTCTATGTGCTGGAATTTCATGTATCACCTATTAATGCAGTAATGTTATTAATAAGCATAAATTAAAGAGCAGCCGACTTAGTAGGTTCTTATTTGCAGACACCGTGCCAAAACACTTTATTATCCATTATTTCATTTAATTACCTCAGGAACCCTATGGGTAATTACTATTGCCTTTTGAAAGTAAGGGAAACAGAAGCTGAGAAATGAAATAATGCGTCTGAACTCCGCTGAGAGGCAGAGCAGGGGGGCCAATGGTAGGGGCTCTGGACTGAGATCCCGGATTTACCCTAAGAATACCACTTCCTGGGTGCCAGGTACTCCTGCCTGACAGATAAGCAGGGAGGTTGAATGCTTTTGTTGTAATGATGATGAGAATGGTGATGGAGAGGTGATAAAGGGCAAAGGCCCTGGAGCCAGCCTCCTGAGTCCAAATCGCCATAGCACCGCTTAGCAGCTGGGTGACCTTGGGCAGGTGCCTCAGTTTCCTCATCCGTGCAATGGGATAGCAGCTGTACTTGCTCAGGGGTTGTTGTGAGGATTAAATAGGGCCTTAAAGGGTACATCAGTAGGTGTTGGTGGTGATTATTGTCATCCTCTGAGTGTTCTCCCAGGTCCACACTTTGCTATCCAGGAGGCCCTATGGGTTAGTGTGGTGAAGCTGGCACATGATGGATGTCCAGTAGATATTCAGTGGATGAAGGAATGCAATTTACCAGGTGCCCTAGAGGCCTTTGGCAATAATTAATCTTCTCTTAAAAGGATCTTCCCCACAACTTCCTGCCTGAGACTGACCTGCAGGTGGGAGCCTGCCTCTCATCCACAGTGGCCAGCAGGCCTTTCCTGGGTCTTCTTGGCAGGAGGGTCACAGTCCTGGTGGATCCCAGTGGCTGCTGGAGGCACAGGTTTCTTGAGAGGCAGGTGATGGCAGACCCCAGCCCTCCAGCCTGCGAGGAGGGGGATGGTAGGAAAGCTATCGTTCCCTGAATAAGGGGGCTGTTCCGCATCAATGTGCAAGCCATGGAGCTGGAGCCCTCCCCCCAGCCTCATGGGAAGGGGCTTGCAGAGAGCCCAGCCAGCCAGCGCAGGAGGCTGCAGGGCCTGTCAAGGTTAACAGATAGTCCTTGGCTCTCCCCTAGGAAGTAATTCAACTTCTCCCCTGACTTAGGCCACATTGTTTCAAAGCATGTGGTATAAACTACTGACCACTGGGGAATTGCTTGAATTAACAAACTCATTTTTCCCGAGACCTGAGGTTGAACTTGACTGAGGAGTTCAGGGCTCTTTTGTAGAAATCCAATAGATCAGGAGAACTCATGTTACACCATGTTTTCAACCTTGATCAAATGCACATTTCGCATGATGTGGCCTTCTCCATGCCTGCACTCTTCCAGCTGCACCAGATTGCTTGGAACTGTGGCAAACAGGCCGGTAGTGGGCACTGGAGCCTGAGAGAGCTGGCCTCCTGCCTGGGTTGGAAGGAGCTTCAGAACGACTCCTCCCTCCTCTTCTCTCACTCCTGCCTCTCCCATACCTACTTTCGGAGTGCCTTATACTAAGAAAGATGGGGTATGAAGGGTTAGCTTGAATCATGCCGGTTCCCCTCCCCGCTCCACTCACTCTCCTGCATGTCTTGCTTCTGCCAATGAATACCTTCTGAGCCTGTCTCCACTCCACTAGTGCACCCTCCACAGGGCCCACGAGAGACGCAAAAGAGCAACAGCAAGCCAGTCCCTCTCCCACCTCCAGCCCCGCCCACACAGCCCACAGCCCACAGCCCACAGCCAGGCCTAACCTAGAGCAGGCTCAGTGGAAGCCCAGGGACAGCTCCACACCTTAGAGGACACAGGCCTCTCTCCCGCAGGCCAAAAGCTTCCCAAAAAGGTTCCACATGTGATATAGGCTGAAAACCGCAGGGGACAGTGGATATCTGGAGCATGAGGAAGATGGGACTCAGATAAGGAGGGTAGGCTTCCTGGAGGAGGCTGGGTGGCATTTGGAAGCCCACAGGATAAGAGAACAGGTTTTGCCAGGCTGATATGGAACTGGAAGACAGCAGTGCTCCCCACCCTCTGTCCTCTGCCATCTACACACTGGGGATTCCATTTTGGTGAGGCAGGCAAGGGGGTATGTGGCCCAAGTTAATCCTGCCTAGCATCCTGATCACCCGGGGAGCTTATAAACCTGTGCACGGACAGCTCCACTCCAATCAATTGCCCTTGGATGGGGTCTAGATATCTGCAGTTAGAAGTTTCCCAGAGGGTTAGGATGCTGGGCCATGCTCCAGAGCGCCCTCCCTACTGCACGAGTTGGCTCTCTTTAGCCTGTCTCCTTTCCTGCAGAGGCTCTTTGGGGTTCAAAGACCTCAATCAAAGGAGACACATTTGATGGACTCTCCCTGGCTTTCAGTGCCCCCGTGGCCCAGTTCAGCTCAGGCCATGGGAGGTGAGTTCTGGATCATAGTACCTCTGGGTCCCAGGGGCAGGAGATGGGGGCTCAGCCACTCCTTATGCCAACCTCTCTCCATCTAATGGTGGACGGCTCTCACCATCTCCTCTGCATGGATTTCTTTATTCCTTGGCTCCTGTCTCTTCAACCTAGAAAGAACCAGAGGCTGCCAGCTTTTGGAAGCGCCATGACGTTTTGGCTTTATCTGCTGCTGCACTGCAGTTCTCCTGGAATTTCCTCACTCAATCAGGGAATACGATTGGCCCAACTCAAAGGTCCATGATAGCCCATAGATTGGTGCCACAGGTAGCAGATGGGAAAGGAAACATACAAAACATGTTGTCAGTGGGCCAGGGGTGGGGCAGGCAGGTGGTGGCCATGATCAATACAGATCTCCGTTGAGGCAGAATCTTCTGAGAAGCTGAAGCCTGGCGGAGGTATCTCCATCAGGGAAAGCTGGCCAGATAGTCATGTGCAGGCAGGGAAACAGAGCTAGAAAACTTGGAGATTCATGAGCTAGAGTCCTCACTTCCATTTCAAGCATGATGTCAGAGACTCTATGTGGGTGCAGAGGGGCTCTTGGGCCTTCTCACAGCCATAGATATGGTTCCTTCTTTGTGCGTCCCAGAGCTTAGGGTGCTAGGAGAGTAATGGCAGGTTTGGAGATTACTTAGCTGTCTTGGTCTTCTTGTTTTGAGGAATTTTCATGACAGAGTTTCTTAATCTGAGCACCGCTGTGAAGCTTCAGGGGCTTAGGAATCATTTGACATTGGATGAGTGTTCTGCTGTGTGAGCTTTTCTGGGGAGAGGGGTCCATGTCTCTATTAGCTTCTTCCAGGTGCCCCTGGCCCCAGGCATGTGACAAGGCACTGCTTTCTGGAACATTTGAGTTGCACTAGTTTCTTGTGTTCTCAACCACAGTGAGATCTGTGGAGCAAATGGCCTTGCTTGGTTTCATCAAAGGAATGTAGAGGTGTCTTCAAAGTCTTTGTCCTTTCTGGTCACTTTCCTGGTGGCTGCTATTGCCATAGGCAAGTTCTGGGGGAGGTTGCCATCAGAAAAGGGTGTGCAAGACAAGTGCATAGGGGCTGTGTTTTATGCATGTGCCAAGAGAAGAGTCTCTTGTCTTTGCCTCTTTTGGTGTTGGCACTTGGCTTAGAAGAGCACAGAAACTTGGGCCCAGAAGTGTTTCTGCCTTCCTCTCCCTGTGCTTCCACAAGAGTACCCCTGGGGTCAGGGGAGCCACGAGAGCCTCCTGGAGTATGTGACTGCAGGGTGAAGAACCTCCTTTAGTTTCGTGGCCCTTGGAAGCAGGGGGTGTGGAATGACTCAAGCTGGCATAGGCTCATATCCAGAATATTCCCCTTGTGGCTTCCTGCCTAGGTCAAGGCCAAGCTTCCTATGGGCCTTAAGGGGCTCTCTTAAGAGATCAGACCCAGCAGTAAATGCCTGCTTCACCCTCTCCTGAGCAGCTGTCATACAAGGTATTAGTTATGTGCCAAAAATGTTCTGACGGAGACACACCAATGGCCTTGGTTGGAATGCCGGAAAACATTCATCCCAGTGGTGGTTGTGGTGCTGACAGTGGGTACTGTCACCCTCCTGCAGTCTGGGCTTCATGTGGACATGTGTGCACTATTTATGTGGCTAATAGGCTTCCTTACTGAGGGCAACGTTTACATGCCGTAAAAAGTCCATTAGCTGAATTTAAGCTTCTCCAGAGATCATGGGGCCTAATCTGTACTTGGCATTTGACGTGGAGGGAATTGAAAATCCCAAGGACCCTTTCTGCTGGGCTGTTGCTGGGATCGAAGAGAGAGCTTCGCTGAAGGTGTGAATAGGTGAATGGATGTATTAGGTGAGCGAGTGAGAGAATGATATCATTGGGGCCAACTGCTTGTCTCACAAGGCTGTGAATAGAAGTGAGGCTATTTTTGGGTAGGTATTCAGTAAACAGCCTTTTATTTTTAATGCCAGGTGGCACAAAGTTAGCCATGGTAACAAGACAGTTTTGTTATTTTTGAAGATTAAAGTGTTTAAAAATACCATTCCCTGTTTTTAAATCAATGGTTTGAAAGCTTTTTTGTTTTTACTCTTCAGCTAAAGACTTTGCCAGGCTGAGAAGCAGTACCAGTTGACCTTTTCCCGGTTGTACAGCCTAAGCCTGAGTTTAAGATTGTCTCTGTACTCAGGCAGTGTCCTTTGGCCAATCTGAAAGTGGGCCAGTTCTGCTGGCTCCTCTCCTTTCTGGGAAGTTCACCCAAGTCCCTGAGCCAAGACGAACAGAAGGTTTGTCTGAGTCAATATCTCTACTGCATGCCTGGGCCCAGCAGAGCTTATGTTGGGTCAGTAGTCCAACCTTCAAGGCCTCACTTGAGGACCCCGCGGTCCAGCAAACAGCACAGTGTGAGATCATGGGAGGCCATGAAATGACACCCTAGATTATAAGAGGCAGAGAAGTGCTGTGTGGAAAAAAAAAAAAAAAAACTCAGAAGCTTTAGAACCAGTAGATACTAAGCTTGAATCCTGGCTCTGCCGCTCACTAGCCGCATGAGCCTCGTCAAGTGCTATGACTGTTCCGAGCCTCAGTATGCTCACCTGTCAGATGGGGATGATGATATGCATACTGCATGGGTGGTTCTGAGTGCTTCATGATGATAATGAGCGTTAAGTGCCATGTAAAGCACAGATATATGAGGGCAAGATCCTAACAGTCTGACTTTGGATCTTGCACTACCACTCACATGACCCTGAAGCTCAGAGAGATTGAGTGACTTGCTCGGTTTTCTGTATACATGGGCATGCCTTCCCTTCCCTTCTAGTCACATCCTGCATCACAGGCGGTGGATGAGCCTGTCAGTGGTAATGATGGATCCTGTGATCAGTCCTTTCCTCTTGCCAGCCGGGCCAGAGGGAATACCCCATGGGCCGTGGGTGCTGACCAGCTCCTGTCTGCACACTGGGGCTGTAATGATTTCAAGACCATCCCCCTCACCTCAGGTTTGGGGAATTTGGAGCAGAAGGGATGTAGAGAGCATTCCCTTGCTGTGGCAGTCCCAGGGGTCTGCCCCAGCCTTCTGATCACTAGCAGGCCTCAGGACTAGCCAGGCTGTGGAGCTCGGCCTGACCCTGACCTTGGGCCCTGAACTCCACTGGTGCCCTGCTTGTCATGCACAGCCCCGTCAGAGCTGGCTCCCTGGGCTGAGGGGCTGCCCTGTGCTCCTCTGAGCCCCCGGCCGAGCGCACCGAATTATGTAATGCTGCTGAGCCAACATTTACGCGTCGCAGCCAATTTGCCGGCCTGGAGTTACACTGTGCAGATGCTCTGCCTTACGGCTTGCTTTTGTCTCGGAGGCCGTAAGCAGATAGCATAACCCCGCTTACCATTAGACATTTCGCAAATCATCTAGGCTCGAGCGTGCTGCAGCCAGACAGTTCATTTACGCTGTGAAGGGTATGATTTGTAAAGTAATAAATTTCCCATCTTTCTGCCAGCAATAAAGTACAGCAAGCCGGCGAGGCCAAAGCCCTCCAAAAATATACTGGCTCCCAGCGAGACCTGGAAGAGAGCTCTTTCTGGTTCTGCTTCTCTCTGTTCCTGAATTCATTGAATTCTGGGAAGTCAGGTTTGGGCCATAAATCCCCCTACCATCTGGGTGACCCTGAGACCCAGCACAGATGTGTTACTAGCATGGGTAATTCACCCCTACTATGACACAGTTGTCACTTCCGGGTCCCTCTTGGTTCTGGCATTAGAAGAAGGCCTTACTGGACCTCATTCCAACTGGGATGGAAAGTTGCTGACTGTCTCACCCCTATTTGTGGCTATGTGTCTGTGCTTGGGACCCAGGCAAGGCTCTTTCTCCTGTGAAGTTAGTGGCCTACAGCGATGGCTGTCTGTGTGCTGGTGGGAGCTCCTCTCGGTCTCCCGTGATGGCCTGCAAGGGCAAGTGTTTGGTCAGCAAGTTCTCTGTTGTGAAGGTGGCTGCTCTGAGTAGAAGGTCAAGGACAGGCTCAGAATGAGCCTTAGGAGTCTGGGTCCCAATTTCCTTGTTGGAGGAGGCTCAGTGGGTGGTGGGCACTTGCCACCAGCAGATGCTTCGTTAGAAGCAGGAGTTGTCAAGGAGCCCCTGGAGTTTCAGCCCAAAGTGGCAGCTGTGGTCTGGGACCCTGAAGGGCAAACAGGTGGCTTGGAGTCCCCAGTTTTGGCCAGGCCTTTTCTTCTTGCCCCCTTCTTCTGTTTAGAGGGGCCGGGCTCTGTCTCTGACCTTTGTCGCAGATGATGGTGAGGCCTCGCGCGGCTCCCACTCTCTACTTGTGGGAGCTATCGCTGTTTCCTCTGCAGGAAAGATGGGCCTGAAAATGGCAAAAAGTCTCACATTTAGCTCTGATGGTTTCCTCTGGCCCTCACCTTCTCAATCTTCATATGTTCTCTCTTTTTTTCCTCTTCCTTCTTCTTCTTTTCCACATCCGCCTCCACTTGTTCCACCTTTGATATTTGCTAAAATTTTGTTCCATTTAAAAATTATATAATGTTTGGGGACTAGATAAAAGTAGGAAAAGGAAGTTACAGTGAAATGGCTCAAACACAGTCACTGTGTCTGCTGTGTTCTATTGTTTCTAGGCTGAGGGTTTCCAACTGGGCTGTGGAGGCCCCAGAAAGGGACATCCGCCTTCACTTAGGGCAGCCCTGCTATCACCTGTGGACACAGGGCCTCTTCTAGAGTTCTTTGTCCTAAGTGGGGTGGGTAGATAGCGTCTCCTCCCTACTGTCGTGAGGAGAGTCTGCTTTTTATAAAGTTGCTCCCAGCATCAGAGGCCAGCCCCAGTGGTGGGAAGGAAGGAAGGCAGAGCCCCAGGAATGTCCCTGCCCTGACTTAGCTTCCACGGCCTCTTTGATTCTGTTGTTTACACCCCAGCTCCTCCACCCGACAGTCTCTTCCAGGTCTCGGCTCAGGCCCCTCACTCAGCTCCAGCATTCGCTGCGTGTTGATCTCAGTTTGCTCAGGGATGTGGGGGAGTTGATAGTTCCTGCCTGATAGGATTGTGAGGATTAAAGGAGATGATCTGGCATGCAGAAGGTTTCAGCAAACGTTGGCCAACAATGCAGGTTCAATGTATGCATCAGGCACAGGGCCATTATTGCTCAATCCGAGGGTGCCCACACATGTTAGTGTATGTGAACTTCCCTGACCCTGTTGGGCAGTGCACAGCCTTTGCCCTGTATGTGGCAGCCCTGAAGGTGATGTTTCCAGCCCTGGGACTGGAAAATGAGGGTCCAGGAGAGAAGTTTGTTTTTGGAGAGGTAGGGGAGTCCAGTATGGGGGTTCAAGTGGAAGACTCAATTCTTTTGCTCTGGGAGAGTGAGCAGGGGTGGCAGGGTAGGGTGACTCAGGCCACAGGGAGGATGCTGCTTATCGCAGTCTTTAGCTCTTTGGAGAAAGATGAGGACCAGAAGCTGAAAGTGTGGTCAGGACCTGTTGGCCAAAAGACCAGAGGAGAAAGGCTGCAGAGAAAGAAAAGTTGCCATGGGTTACCAGGAAGGAAGACCTGAAACTGGTGCTGAGGCTCTAGGGAGCAGCTGTCCCAGGAAGGAAACCCTGGACCAAACTGCCCTCTCCTGCCACAGCTGCAGCGGTGCCCAGAGTTCAGGTCTGGGTGCAAAGGGGAGGGTAGATGGGGACTGTCAGAGGATTCTCTGAACTCTGTAAGACATCACGGGTCATTCTCTCTCCAGTGAAAGGGCAAATGCTTCTTGAGCAGGTACAATGCACTAGGGACTGTGTGAGGGACTTGATGTGTATTACCTCTTTTAATCCTTAGGACAGCCCTGTGAGCAGGCATTAGAATGGGGAAACTGAGACTCAGAGATGTTACATGACTTGTCCAAGTTTTCCTAGCTAGGAAGGAAATAAAAATAGGATCCCAACTACTTCAAACACTTCCCTCTAGACTGTAAGCAACGCGGGGGCAGAGAATGGCTAGTCCTGCTCTCTGCTGGCTCCTCTAGTGTGTTTGTCAAGGTGCCTGGCACACAGCAGGACTGCGCGAGTGTGTGGTTGAGCCCAGGTCTGCGTGTTTCTGAGCCCATGCAAGGTCTTTGAAGGTTCCCCTGAGCTCCTTTCTGCCCTGTGACAGCCCCCTTGCCTTCCCTGGAAAGTACTGCTTGTTGGTTGGGGGAGGTCTCGGGTTGACAACACCCTGCCGCCAGCTCGCTAGCCCCTTTAGGCCCCGAAGAAACTATTGAGTCATGCATTTTGCTTGGCTTTTGATGATTCGTGATTCGTCCTTGTGAGGAAGGCAAGGGAGTGACTCATGCTGATTTAATAAGCCTAGGAATATTCCTGAGAAGTGGCTGATCAAGTGCCGGTTGGCAGCCCACTGCCCCGTGGCTGCCAGCGCCAAGTGCTTGGAAATCACCAGGTTAAACAAGTCTGCAGAAAATTCAATCTTCCCGGCATGATTTTCCTTATTTGAGCTAATAGCATGAGGCGCCTTTATCCTGGCGCTGCGAAGTGCACCGGCGGCCTTGCCGTCTTCCCTAGGGGCGTGGGGGGAGAAGGAGAACAAATGCCTTACGTTTAGCAGATGCACTAGGAACTGCTAGGACCTCCCAGGGTTTACCTTGTGCCCTTGGAACCAGCAGCTCCGCCCCAAGGGAAGCCAGCCCTGTGTCCTAGTGCCGGAATGATGGGGTAATGCTAGTGAGCCGCCCCTTCTCCACAGGGTACTGAGAACCAGGCCAGACAGCAGCTGTCCTGGCCTCTCAGCCATGTCAGGACTAATACACCTGGGTTGGGCCCACTGGGGTCAGGTTACTCACGGTAAACAAGTGCAGGTGGAGAGAGGTGGCCCAGAGGAGCAGGCCAAGGTGGCAGGAGATGGGTCATTTCAAATGGCTCACCAGCAGCCCAGGGGATCCCTGACATCTAGCAGGTATTGACATTGGGATTAACCCTGTGGGTCGATAGTTCCGTGCTGATTCTTCATGTGCCTCTGTGTCAGATTGCTCAGGCAAGAGGGCTGGAGAAAAAAATCAGAGATGCACCCAACTTGGTCAGTATCTGTGCAGGGATCCTGTTATGGTTGGCGTCCCTTGCTTTGAAGCTCTGATTCCTTTCAGAAGCTTCTGAAGTTCAAAGGAGCAGGTGGGGGTGGATAGGTCATTGGGAAAGGGCAGACCCTGTTCAAAAGTAAGATACTTCCTAAATCTGGTCTCCTTTCTGTAAGTTCTTTGGTGTCCCTCCCCATATGTGTTGAGACCCTTGTGGCATGTTAAGCTCAGTGCTGGGACCAGCCAGGGGAACAAGGTTTCTGCCTTCACGAGTCTGAGACCTGTTTAGAGTGCAGCCTCTCCTCCCACTTTCCGCTCCTCTCCCCTCCTCCTATGCATCTATCCATCCCAAAAAAATGCTATTGTGATAACACACATAAAGCATTTAGCATTATGATCAGCTCCATAATTGCTAGTTTTTATTTCATAATTAATATTATTAGGTCAGATGTGGTGGCTCACACCTGTAATCCCAGCACTTTGGGAGGCCGAGGTGGGAGGATCACCTGAGGTCAGGAGTTCAAGACCAGCCTGGCCAACATGGCAAAACTCCATCTCTATTAAAAATAGAAAAATTAGGCAGGCGCGATGGTGCGTGCCTGTAATCTCAGCTACTCTAGAGGCTAGGCGCGAGAATCGCTTGTACCCGGGAGGCAGAGGTTGCAGTGAGCCGAGATCATGCCACTATACTCTAGCCTGGGCGACAGAGCAGACTTTGTCTCAAAAAATAAATAAATAATGTTTATTGCTATTATTTAACATCTCTTGCATGCCAGGCAAAAACAAAAAAAAAGGTGAATACTGGAGCAAATTGGTGAGTGTGTTACGCGAGAGCTAGAAATCCTAGAGCTGGTCTAGCCTCACCCTTCATGCTGCAGATGGGGATACTGAGGCCTAGAAAGAAATGAAGAGATTGATGGGAGTCTCATAGGGAGGGCATGGCTAGGCCAAGCCTGGAACTCAGGGCTTCTTCTGCCATGGCATGCAGCTGTCATGCCGGGATGGGGTGGTCTGAGGAGGCTTCCTGGAGGAGGTGGGTTTTGAGATGAGCCTTGGGATGAGAGTAGGAATGAGATCAGCAGGAGAGGAGGAGCGAGAAAGGGCAGAGCACAGCAGCCCAGGATGGTGTGGAGGAGGGAGCCACAAGGGGAGAAAGGTCGGGAGAGACTGGGTGGGGGGCACCAGAGCCATCTCTGTAGCATCTTTTGAGGGGTCCTGCAAAGGCCTCACTGCTCCCACATCCTGCACTCTGCCACTGCCATCAGGTACTTCCTCCCGGCATGTGCAGATCAAATGGTGGCCCTGGGGCCCGCGACTCCGTCTGCTTGCCTGCCTCAGCGCTCAGGCTCAGTGGGGACCCATGGGTCCAGGCTGGAAGTCACAGGCCAGGCATCCATGCTGAATGCATCTCTCCTGGGAGAGCAAACCCATTCAGTCATAATTTGCCGTTAACCCCTTATATTGGTTTCCTAGGCCTGCTGCAACAAATTGCCACACACCAGGTGGCTTAAAACAACAGAAATTTATTCTCTCAGAGTTCTGGAGGCCAGAAGTTCAAAACCCAGGTGTTGGCAGGGTTGACTTCTTCGGGAGGATGTGAGGGGGGATCTGTCCTGCTTCTCGCTCGTGGCTTCTGGAGGCTGCTGGCAGTCCTTGGCACGCTGTGGCTTGTGACTGTGTAACTCTAGTTTCTGCCTCTGTCTTCATGTGGCCTCCTCCTCTGTGACATCTCTTCTTCTTATAAAGGCACTTGTCATCAGGTTTAGGAACAACCTGGTTGAGTCAGCCTGGTCTTCATCCTGAGATCTTTAACTTAATTATATCTGCAAAGACTTATTTTTCCAAAGAAGTTCATGCTCATGGGTCCTGGGTGGACGTATCCTTGGTGGTGGGGGGGCAGTGGGGCACCATTTTCGCTACACCCCTGGAGCAGTGTGACAGTGTGGCCTTGGGGGATGAGTCACAAGGGAACTTTTGTTGAGACAAGAGGATAAGTCTGGGTGAGACATTGCACTGGGGGTCCTGGGCAAATTCCCAGAAGTGTTTGGGCCTTGGCCATAGAGGTTTTTCTGAGACTGAAGACTCAGGGCCCAGCTCTGAAGTGATGATCAGGGCTTGTTGTTAGGCACTGCCATGTTGGGGATGGACCTCTGTGCCCATGGTCCACTCGGGGGCTCATCCAGGGCAGTGCTATCCAGCAGAACCTTCCGTGGTGATGGAAATGTTCTTTAGATCTGAGCTGTGCAACACAGTGGCTCCTGTTCCTGTGTGTCTATTGAGCTTTTGAAATACCCACTCTGGCTCGTGCAACTGAAGGCCTAGATTTTTTACCTCTATTTAATTTTAATTTTAATTTTAACTTAGATAGGCCTATGGGACTAGTGGCTTCTGTACTGAGCATCACAGCTCCAAAGTGTCTTGATTTCACCCCTTCTCCTCATCTGTTTTTCATTTCACTATCAAAAATGTAATTTAACACAAGAACTGAAATTGTTCTTTTGTTTTTTTTATGTACGTAATGCTTAAAGTTTTAACTTTTGGCTTAGAGACGGAGGCCAGATGGAGTTGACTGGTTTTAGGCCCAGTACAAGAAAGCATGGCCTCCTCTTGCAGTGAAATGGAAAAGAGGAGTGTTTTCCTGTGGACAGTGCTGTGGCTCACAATTGCCTGGTAGTTAAGTGGGAGAAGCAGCTGGAGAGGCTGCAGTAAAATCTACAGTCACTGGCAGCAAGGAGGTTGCTGCAACGTTTCTTAGATCCAGAAAGAAGGGATGAGAACCCATGTCCACATCCCTGGGCCTTGTTTGGAAGTCTGTGAGTTTGGGGTTCTTTGCTCTTTATCATGGTTTCTGGGAAGCCACAGGTGAAATTTGGGTCTCATGAAGCAGTTTTCCCTCAAATTACTCGTTGTATTCCTGCTTCCACAGATGGATATTGTATACTGTCTTGCTTTAGAGTGAGGATATTTATTTTTGCACACTGTTTAGACATGATCTTAAACAACACTTCATTTATTTACACGTTGGCGTGTTTTGGACCCTTCTGGATGAAAAATAAAGTGTTTGCCTGAGAGCAGAAAATCTCCAGTGAGGCGGCTCTTCATAGGGTGATGGGATCTTCATGGGCTTAAACTATATGGGCTTTAAGCTCAAGCTCATCTCCTTTTCCTTGCTTCTTCCTGGCAAACCAGACACAGTAGCATCAAGACTCAAAGCGCCTGCCTCTGTGCTTATGCTCCATGGGCACCCATGTGTCCAGGCTAGAAGTCACAGGCCAGGAAGAGGAGGAGGTTCTGGGCCTCAGACTCTGCTAATGCAGGCAGATCAGGCCTATTTTAGATGGGGATTTGCAGAGGTGTCTACTGCTCAGGGTCATGCTAGCACTGCACTGTGTACATGTAAGACACAAATTAGGGATTTAGAGGCGCGGAGGCTGCTGAGTGTTGCTAGGCAACCTTTCAGCTGGGCCTGGAGGTAACACAATCTCTGGGAGCAGCCCGGTAGGAAGGCCTCCTAAGGACAAAACTGAACTTTAGAAACAGCGTCTTCTGCAACTGCACCTGCCTCGCTTGCCTCTAGAAAGGGTGGGGGCAGGTCAGCAGAGCCATGCTGTTATATAAGCTACTTGGGGGAATTGTGCATCATCCGTGGATTCTTTATGGGTTATGTCTTCTTTTCCTTATGTATTTATTTATGTCCCACCTTGTACAAAAGATCTGTAGTCGCTTTCAGAAACACAGATGTTGCAGCAGGACAAACATTAAATAAGAAGAACCTGGGGCAAATGGAAAGGAAGGGTAAGAAAATAGGAGTGTGGTTGGTCACTCAGCAAGGATAGTGAGGATTTACCATGTGCTTGGCTCTGTCGATACAGCAGTGAACAGAAAAACAGCCATGGTTCCTGCCCTCCTGGAGCTTACAGTCTAATAGGAAAGGTGCAGGGGTAGGGGGAGGGAGGAAGAAAGGCCACCATGGATCCAGTGCTTTTGTTGGGGGTAGGCTGAAAATTAGACTGTGAGTCTTCTGGCGGCCAAAGCAAGAGGTGACTACAATTATTAGGGACTGGGTATGTTATCAGTGTCGTGTTGGTAACAGTACAACGACAGTAGCTTCATCCTACTGTCCTGGGTGTGCAGATCATGACATAGGTGCTGCCAGGCCCTGTGCAGAGATGCTCCCTTCTTTCCTGCTTCGCTGTCAGCCTCCCTTTGGCACCAGCCTCCTGGTTGGGTTCATGTCATCCAGGACATCCTGGTGGCCATCCCTCAAGTGAAGGGCTTGGGTGCTCTTGGGCCCAGCCAGTCTCAGAACTCTTCCCTGCAACCTTCCACTCATGTCCTAGGCCAGACTGTTCTCTCCTTCTAGAATGCCACTTATCTCTGTTGTCTCTGTCTTCTCTTCTTGCCCATTTAGGGCTCTTTATAGTTTCTAATGTGCCCTTTACTGATAGCATTTTATTTGCTTCTTCCAGAAATATGGTTTGATTCTGTGTCCCCACCCAAATCTCATCTCGAATTGTAATCCCCACATGTCCGGGGGCGGGGGAAAGTGATTGGATTATGGGGGCAGTTTCCCCCATACCATTGTCATGATAGTGAGTGAATTCTCATGAGATCTGATGATTTTATAAATGGTAGTTTTCCCTGCACTCTCACATGCTTTCTCTCCCCTGCCGCCATGTAAGGCATGCCTGCTTCCCCTTCCACCATGATTGTAAGATTCTGGAGGCCTCCCCAGCCTTGCAGAACTGTGAGTTAATTAAACCTCTTTTTTTTTTTTAAATAAATTACCCAGTCTTGGGGAGGGTCATTATAGCAGTGTAAGAACGGACTAATACATCCAGCAACCCTGGTGAGCTAGCTGTGATCTTAGTCATTTACAGCAAAAAGGAAGCAGAGGCACAGCCTGGCCTGGGTTTGCCTGAGGTTCCACAGCTTCCTGACCCCATTTGACTCCTATCTTTGGCTTCATCAGATTTGGCATATGTGACTTTGCTTCTATAGTGGGCGTGCAGCTTGCTTATAGACTCTGGAAGAGCCTAATCCTTCTGCTTCTGGCATCTCTCTGGGAGGCAGGCCGGAATTTCATTACCCCTTCCATGGTCAGGCCAGGGTCGTCCCTTCATCCCATGGATATGAGTATCTGAGGTCTCATTCTCCCAAGGCAGTCCTTTTGTTTGTCTGTCTGTCTGTTCATTTGTTCATTCAACAAATATGTCTTGAGCAAGCCAGGCACTGTGTGCTAATCACCCACCATCCTTGCCCTCAAGGAGCTCACAGTTTAGTTGAAGAATGATCAACACATGTGAGATGACAGTGCAGAGTAAAGAAAGTGTGAGTGTGAGTTAGGGTATTAGTCAACAGCAGCACTGGGTGCTTAGAGTGACAGGAGGTCTGGGACCAAGACATATGGAATGGTTGTAAGATCTGGACAAATTTAGCCTGGTTGTGTTTTTATTTCAGCTGCTGTTGATTAACACTCTAACTCACACTCACACCTTCTTTATGCTGCACTCTAATCTCACATGTGCTGATCCTTCTTCTAATTGGGCAAAGTTCACTTTAAAGTGCAAGGACATTGAATGCCATATACCCTTGTATGAGCTACCCATAGAAGCAAGAAAGGCCTTACCTCTTGTGTTCTTGGAAGCATACTTCTATTAATGCACCCTTAATTTGCAGCAGCAGCCTGGTGGTATAAGAGACAGCTTTGGATAGGTATGCCTGCATCGTAAGCCTCTCATACAAGAGGAGACTTCTTGAGCACTTGAAGACATAGGGCCCTCTTTTCCCTGAGGATTGTTGCAGGAATCTTATTTAAGAACATGAGGGCAAGTGCCTTGTGCATGTCCCATTAATGAATGCTGCCCGCTCTCAGGTTACATAGCAGTGTTCTTGGATGGATTTCAATATTTTGATCCCTCTTTAAAGAAAGCAACCGCAGCTATCCCAATTATGAATTTGGAAATACCCTTGTGCAGCCGTTGGGGTGGGAGTCGATTGGGCCATTGTGTTATCATTCCACGCATCTCCCAGAGATAGAGACCTGCATAAGTAAAACCATACTTCTGTTCTTTACGATCCAAGGTACCAATCCCAGGACTATTGGGCAGACTCAGGAAGCAGCACATGGGGAACATTCTCAGACTTGGTAAGTAGCTGGCCCGCTGATAGAGGAGATTAAGGTGCTTTTGATCTCTTCTCCCCTAATGACAATGTCTCTAGTTTTAAAAATGACTCGGGGAAGTCTTTCTTTGAACAGTCAAGAGGCTGCTTCAAAAAGAGCTCACCCTATTTCTAGACAATGTGTCTGGGAAATTATGCTGCTGAATTGTAAGTGAAGTTAGACGAATTTTCCCTTCTGCCTCCTTAAAATCATGACTTTGTCCTTTAGATGCATTAGCTGATGACCCACAGTGCACCCAGGCTCCGCACTTTCTCCTGGAGTCAGGCCACCTGTCTAGGCTCCAGCCTCTCAGAGGTTGGCTCTGGACAGTCACATCTGTCTGCATTTGCCCGAGGAGTTGTCTGTATGCTTTAGGGCATTGCTTTGCTGCCATACTCTGCAACCTCCATCCAATCTTGGCCCTCTGCCTGTTATTTTGAGCAGGTAGCCTGGGGAGAGGGACCTCCTGAAGACAGCAGAATGATGTAAAGGTATTCTGGTGAGATTAAGTCTGGGAGCAGCAATTCCTTGTGCAAGATGTGTGAGGGAAAAAAAAATATGTGAGTGTTGCTTTGGCCCTGAATGCATGGAGAGCTATATGAATTAGTAGAACTCAGATGTCAAATCATCAATGAAAGAAAATCTGGCTTAAGTAAACATTTAACACTCATGTCTTCACGACATGGAGATTAAGAGTGTGAACCTTAATATAGACTGCTTGGGTTCAAGTCCCAGTGTCTCCAGTTACTAGCTGTGTGGTCTTGGGCAAGTCATTTAATTTCTCTGAGCATAAATTTCCTCATCTAGAAAATAGCATCTAGCTCATTGAATTTTGAGAAATGAAATAATGCATAAATAAAACACCTGCTTTATCTGCTGTGTGCCCTACCAAATTTTGTTGTTGCTCTGTAATTATAATTATTCTAATGTTATTCTAATCCTTGATTGATGATTGTTCACAAGCTTTTTACCTTACTTACTGTGATTAAGCTCCACATGCAAGGAGCTATGGGACAAAGAGGGAAGGATGAGATTTCATTTCAATTTCATTAGAGAAGGATAAATGCACAAAAAGTAAAAGTGTGTTTTAAAGCATATAAGTTTATACCAAAAGAGAGAGATTATTATTAATATTCATATTTAGTGAGCATTTCCACATAGAATATAAAAATGCAAGAGAATGTTGCTTCCACCCTAACAGTAAAACAAACCAGACAGTTTATAAAATCACATATTTTTAAGTCTGCCCTGAGGACACAAGGTAACCTAATGAACTAAAATCAAAAGAGTGGCAGCCCCTCCGAGGATATTACCCTGGGCAGAGCAGCAGGAGGAGGAGGTAACCATCAGAGATAGTAAGAAGAAAACAACTGAAATTGTAATCATGTTTTAAGAGCCAAGTATGGGCTAGCCTAACGGTTTAGAATTATTATAAGCTGCAGACACAAGGGGTGTCTCACTCTTGTCCTTTAGCTTCCACTGAGAGCTTACACAAAAAAATTGGGGGCAGAATAAAAGGATAGACAACTCTCTGTGGTGCAGGACCTGCGTAAGTCTGTAGCAAGAGAACTAATAAAAACCCTCCCATGCTCATGACCTTTTGTGAGTAAGAGGCAGAGGTTATCTGCCACTGGAAGTTCTGGGAGGTGCATGCCTGAGGTAGATGTACACAAGGCCTGCCCAACACTAAGGCTAGGGCAGGGAAACCAAGAGAAACCCTCATGGACCATGCATGGGCAAGAGTCAGTGGTTATCTGCTGCTGAGAAAGGGGCAGAAAACCAGGTCTTACTCAGGATCTTGCACTGAGTATAAGGCAGCTGTTATCTGCTACTGGGTGAGGGCCAGAAACCTGCCCAAGCTCAAGGTTCTGCACTGAGTGCGGGATAATGTCACATGGGGGAGAGAGAGGAGAGCTAAGAGTGATCCTCTCTAAGGTCCAGGTATGTAGGGCTGCCTAAATAAATCCTTCTGAATGCTGGGCCTTGTATTAGGCATCAGATGGTAGTATAACAGTAGGAGAGGGGCAGGAATGTTGAGAGACCTCTTCTACAGTGCAGAGCCTGCTGAAGTCTCAGGTGGTACAGGAGAATTAAGAGAAACTCTTTATTACACTAGGCTTCATGCTAAGTGGGGGACAGCAATAGTCCACCAGTAAGAGAATCTGAAGATTGTAGTGCATTGAATGTAACTAAAACAATAGCAAAGTCCAAACCCAGCTCAAATACAGATTAGATACTAATTCAGCTTCCTGCATTAACAGACTGATAGAGGAAGACAATTCTCCATTTTTTGGTGTATGTGCCTCATTGCTACTATTTTTTACATACAATGTGTTGCATTCAATATAAACTTACCAAACACATACACACCCCCAAACAAACAAATGAACAATGATATGATCACTTGTCAAGACACAACGTAGTCAATGGAACCAGATGAAAGTTGGCCCAAATGTTGCAGTTATCAGACAGGGACTGTAAAGTAGCTAAGATAAATATGCTAAAGGATCCAGTGAGGAAAAGGCAACATGGGGATTTTCAGCAGAGGTATGAAAACTATATAAAAAAAGATCTAAATAGAAATGCTAAAAAATAGAAAACATGATGTCAGACATGAAAAATGCTGTCAATGAAATTATTAGAAGATTGGACACAAGAGAAAAAAACTTAAAGACACATCAATAGAAATGATCCAATCTGAAACAAAGAAAAAAGAATAAAAGATAGTATCTGAGTTCTGTGGTGTAATACCAAATGTCTTATATATAATTAGAGTCCTAGAAGAAGAAAGTGAGAGAGAACATGAAAGAAGAAATATTCAAAGATAAAAGAATAAAACATTTTCTAAAACTAAAGAGTAAATGTATGCCTTACCAAGAAGCTTAGAGAATCCCAAGCAGATTCAGTCAAATTTCTGAAAACAAAGGATAAAGTATGTCAGTTTCAGCATGCTACAGGAAAAAGACAAAAGATCTTGTCAACCTATAATTCTATATCCAATAAAAATATCATTCAAAAATAAAAGTGAATTGAAGATATTTTCAAGCAGACAAAAACGGAAATAAGCCATCTCCAGGAAATGCTAAAAGGAGTTCTGTAGGCCCAAAGAAAATGATTGCAGATGGAAACCTGGTCCTACAGGAAGAACTTGCATGAATGGAAAACATCAGAAAGAGTGAATAGGTCTATAAATAAAAAGTAGCTTTAAAACTTTTTAAAGATAATTGGCCATTTAAAGTAAAAATAACAAAGGAACATGAATATTAATAGTATTTTAGAGTGAAAATGATTACATAAAGGGGCAGGGGGATTGTTCTTAAAGTGCTCATGAAGTAATAGAATATTTTTTTGAAAGCAAACTCTGATGAATTAAAGATAAAGATTGCAGTCGCTAGAGAAATCACTAAAAATAATTCAGAGGCATGACTAAAATGTCAATAGAGGAGCTAAAATTAAATACTAAAAATATGTTTCATCTTAAAAATAATAGGAACATAAAAACAAAGAGCATAGAAGATAAAAACCAAATCAAAATTTGGTTTAAAATCAAAATAGATGAATAATTGCATTAAATATAAAGGGACTGACTTTCCCAATTAAAAGGCAGAAATTGTCAGACTGGATAAAAATGCAAGACTCAACTATAGAAATACACTTTAAATATAAAGACACAAACAGGTTGAAAGTAAAGTATTTGAAAAAGATAACCTGCAAATACTGTGCATAAGAAAACAGGTGAAACTAATATCAGGTGAAGTAGACTTCAAGGTGATAAAAAGATATAAGAAACATAATGCTATTAAGGGCTTAATTAATCAAGAAGACATAAAAATCCCCAAAGTTTTTGTACCTAATATCAAAGTTCCAAAATACATGAAGCAAAAATTGATAAAATTAAAGGAAACTATACATATCCAATCATAGCTGAAGAATTTAATATACCCTCTCTCAGTAATTAATAGGCTGAAAAATTAGTTGAGTGTATGGAAGATTTGAACAACACTGCTGATAACCTGATCTGATTGACATTTTTAGATTACTCCACCCAACAGAAACAAAACACACATATTTCTGTAATGCATGTGAAGCATTTCTCAAAAGCGATCATGAACTGGATCATAAAACAAGTCTCAATAAACTTCTTAGATTGAATTTCTAAGTATATTCTTGTATATTCTTGTATATTGAATTTCTAAGTATACACAGTGAAATGTAAATTGGAAATCAATAACAAGATACCTAGAAAAATTATTTGAATGTTTGGAAATTAAATAACACATGACTAAATAAACCACAAGTCACAGAAGAAATCATGAGGGAATTTAGAAAATATTTTAAATTTACTGATAATGAAAATATTTTGATAATGAAAATCAAAATTTGATAATAATGAAAATTAAAATCTTTGGCATACACAAAATTTAAAGGGAAATGAACAACTTTAAATGCTCATATTAGAAAATAAGAAAGGTATAAAATCAATGACCTTTGCTTCCACCTTAAAAGCTAAAAGAGATGAGTTGACTAAACCATCATCAGAGTAGAAAGCAATAAAATAGGAGACAAATAATCAAGAAAATCAGCAAAAGCTGAAATTGGTTTGCTAAAAAGATTAATAAAATTGATAAACACCTAGGAAAACTAATGAAGATAAAAGGTCAGAAGATACAAATTACCAATATGAAGAATAAAAGAAGGGACATCACTAAATAGCCTACAGACCTTAAAAGGATATTGTCATATTATAAATAACTTTATGCCAATTAATTCAACGATTTGGATGAAAGGGACAAATTCCTTGAAAAACATAACTTAAAAAATGGACCCAAGAAGAAATAGGAAATATAAACCCTGTATTCATTAAATAAATTGAGTTTGTAATTTAAAAAATTTCCCACAAACAGAAATCTAGGCCCAGCTAGTTTCTCTGGCAAATTATTTCAAATATTTAAGGAAGAAATAATATCAATTCTATACCAACTCTTTCAGAAAATAGAGTATTAGAGAATACTTTCCAACTCATTCTATGAGGCTAGAATTACTTTGATACCAAAATCATACAAGGAAATTATAGAAAAGAAAGTTATAAACCAAAGTTTCTCATTATCATAATTAAATCTTTGATAAAAATCCTTAACAAAATATTTAACAAATAAAATCCCATAATATAAGGAAAAAGATAAAGTAGGGTTTATCTCAGGAATGTAAGGTTGTATAACATTTAAAAAATCAATATAATTTACCACATTAACTTATTAAAGGAGAAAAATTATAAGGTCATTCTGATGTAGAAAAAGCAATTGACAACTCCCAACATCCGTTCTAGATAAGAACTCTCAGCAAACTAGGAATGAAGAGACTTTTTTCAATCTGCCAAATAACATCTACAAAGAAACCTATGGCTGACATACTTATTGGTGATGGAATGCCTTCCTCCACAGATTGGAGACAAGGCAAAGATGTCTCTCTTACAACTTTTATTCAGCATTTAACTTGGAGTCTTAGACAAAGCAATAATATAAGAAAAAGAAATAAAAGATATATAGATTGGGAAGGAAGATGTAGAATTGTCTTACAAGTGACATGATTTTGTACAGAGAAATTCCTAAGGAATTCTTAACTTTAAAAAAATTATTTTAATTTTTGTGGGTACATAGTAGGTATATATATTTATGGGGTACATGAGATGTTTTGATACAGGCATACAATGCATAATAATCATTATCATATAAAACGGGGTATCCATCCCCTTGAGCATTTATCCTTTGTGTTACAAACAATCTAATTATACTCTTTTAGTTATTTTAAAATGTACAATTAAATTATTATCGACTGTAGTCATGCTATTGTGTTATCCAATACCAGGTCTTATTCATTCTAACTATTTTTTGTACTCATTAACCATCTTCACCTCCCCCTACCCTCCCACTACTCTTCTCAGCCTCTGTTAACCGTCTTTGTACTTTCTATCTCCATGAATTCAATTGTTTTTATTTTTAGATCCCACAAATAAGTGAAAACATTCAATGTGTGTCTTTCTATGCCTGGCTTATTTCAGTTAGTGTAATGATTTCCAGTTCCATCCATGTCATGTTGTTGCAAATGACAGAATCTCATTCTTTTTTTTATGACTGAATAGTACTTCATCATGTATCTGTACCACATTTTCTTTATCTACTCATCTGTCAACGGACACTTAGGTTGCTTCCAAATTTTGGCTATAGTGAACAGTGCTGCAACAAACACGGGAATGCAAATATCTATTTGATACACTGATTTACTTTCTTTCGGGTATATATACACAGCAGTGGGATTGCTGGATCACATGGTAGTTCTATTTTTAGTTTTCTTGAGGAACCTCCAAACTGTTCTCCATAATGGTTGTACTAATTTACATTCCCACCAACAGTGTATAACAGTTGCCTTCTCTCTACATCCTTGCCAGCATTTGTTACTGCCTGTCTTGTGGATATAAGCCATTTTAACTAGGGTGAGATGCTATCTCATTGTAGTGTCGATTTGCATTTCTCTGATGATCAATAATGTTGAACACTTTTTCATATGACTGTTTGCCATGTGTATGTCTTCTTTTGAGAAGTGTCTATTCAGATCTTTTGCCCATTTTAAAATCAGATTATTAGAATTTTTCCTATAGAGTTGTTTGAGCTGCCTATATATTCTGGCTATTAATTCCTTGTCAGAAAGTAGTTTGCAAGTATTTTCTCCAATTCTGTGGGTTGTCTCTTCACTTTGTTGATTGTTTCCTTTGCTGTGCAGAAGATTTTTAACTTTATATAATCCCATTTGTCAATTTTTACTTTGGTTGCCTGTGCTTGTGGTGTATTACTCAAGAAATTTTTGCTCTGACCAATGTCCTGAGGAGTTTCCCTGATGTTTTCTTGTAGTAGTTCCATAGTTTGAGGTTTTAAATTTAAGTCTTTAATCTATTTTGATTTTATTTTTGTATATGGCAAATGATAAGGGTCTAGTTTCATTCTTCTGCATATGGATATCCAATTTTCCCAGCACCATTTATTGAAAAGACTGTCTTCCCCGTTTATGTTCTTGACACCTTTGTTAAAAATGAGTTCTCTGTGGGTGTGTGGATTTGTTTCTGGGTTCTCTATTTTGTTCCATTGGTTTTTTTTGTCTGTTTTTATGCCAGTACCATGCTGTTTTAGTTACGATAGCTCTGTGGAATAATTTGAAGTCAGGTAACGTGATTCCTCTAGTTTTTATTCTTTTTGCTAAGGATAGTTTTGTGATTCCATATATGTTTTAGGATTGTTTTTTCTATTTCTGTAAAGAATGTCATTGGTATTTTGATAGAGATTGCACTGAATCTGTAGATTGCTTTGGGTTTCCTAAGGGATTAAAAAAATAAGTAGAACTAATAATTTATTTTTGCAGTGTTGCAGGATATAATTAAATTATAATTCCATATGTTAGCAATGAACAATTAATTAACAATGAAAATGTTAAAATAGTAATTGTAGCATAAAAATTCAGCTACTTAAGGATAAATTTAATGAAAGAAACGAAAGACTGGAAACTATATAACGTTGATGAGAGAAATTAAAGACCTAAATAAATTAAGAGATACATCATGTTTATGAATTAGAAGACTCAACATTAAGATGTCACTTCTCCCAAACTGACCAATCCTAAATAAAATCCCAGCAAGCTTTTATCTTGGACAAAATAATTTTAAAATTTATATGAAAAGGCAAAGGACCTAGGATAGCCAAAACAATATTGAAAAAGTAGAGCAAATTTGGAATATTTACCCTACTTGACTACAAGACTGACTACATAACTACACTAATCAACACAATGTGGTATGGATGAAAGGATGGGTTAAAAGATAAATGGAACAAAATAGAGTCCATGCATAGACCCAAGATATATGGGAAAGTGATTTTTGACAAGGGTGCCAAGGAAATTCAGTAGTGAAGGAAAATCTTTTCAACAAATGGTACAGAGACAACTAGATATTAATTTGAAAAAAAACTTTGTTCTTACCTCTAATAATATAGAAAAATCAGTTCAATATGGGTCATTGATCTAAATGCAAACACTAAAGTGATAAAATTACTAGAAAAAAACAGAGTATTTTTGTAACCTTGAGGTAGCAAAGACTTCTTAAATTATGGAAAGTACAGTCCATAAAAGCAAAACTTGATTAATTGGGTTTCAACAAAATTAAGTCTTTCTGCTTATCAAAGACACTGTTAAAACAAATGAATAGGCAAGCCACAGATTTGCCAACACACGTCTGACAAAAGACTTCGATTTGGAATACATAAAGAAATTCCTGCAACTCGACAATAAAAAGACAATGTAATTAAAAATGGCAAAGCAACTTGGATAGAAATATCATTTAAGAAGATATACAAGTAGCCAATACACACATGAAAAAGTTTTAAACACTAACTACTAGATATCAGGGAAATGCAAATTAAAGTTATAGTTAGTTACCACTAGATATCAACTAGAAGTTGGTTAAAGTGAAAAAAACTGATGACACTAAAAGTGGGAGAGGATGGGGAGGAACTGGAACTCTTATGCATTGTTGGTGAGAGTGTCAAATGGTATAACCAATTTATAAAACTAATACCTCCTTTAAAAGTTAAAAATACACTTATCTATAGCCAGCATTTCTATTCCTGGGTATTTACATGAGAGAAATGAAAATATATTTCCACAAAAATCCTTGTATAAGAATGTTCATAGCAGTTGCATTCATAAAAATTGAAAACTGGCAAACGGCCCAGTTGTCCATGAGTGAGGAATGGATAAACACACTGTGGTTTAGTCATGCAACAGGATGCCAAGCAGTGTAATAGAATGAACGACTAATACCATCATGGATGAATCTCAGACATATGATGAGTGACGTAAGCTGCGTATGAAAATGTGCATACTATGGGATCCATTTATAAGAAAATCCAAAATAGGAAAAACTAACCTATGATGGTAGAAATAAAACCAGTGGTTGATTTGGGGGTAGGAGATTGCCTGGGAAGTGTGAGAAATGTCCTGTGTCTTTACGTGTGTTCATCAAAACTGTTTGAACAGAACACTTAAGACCTGAGCACTGGACTTTTATATAAATTATACTTTAATAAAAAATGTGAGATAAAAGTCATTTCTTTCACTGGACTTCAAATCACAATTAACAAATTTAAAGTTCCTACACTTAATATAACCAGTGATGTAACTATCATAGTATGATGGACAAGTGCTAGGATAAAACCATTAGAAGCCTAATTCGAAATATTGAATGAAGGCTACATGCTTTAAATAAATCTATTCTCCAGAAGCACCTGTTCTTGAACCAAAATCTGCCCATTCAGCCTAAGCTTTCAGGGAAGTCAGGACAGGTAAGGATTGGGCCCCTGCCCGCCTCGAGGCACATGGGCAGCGTGTCCCTCTTGGCTGTGGGGCAGCAGTCACAGCCGTAGCCACGGATACGAGCCTCAATGGTATCTGTTAATTATCTGCTTCTAAATCTGGAGTTTATGAAATGCTCTTCACTAGACTTCAAAGCTGGGAGTCATCCCGGTTATCTATTCAAGAGCCCAGCTTATCCCTCTCTCTCAGTCTGTGACATCAAAGATTTAGTTTCATTGCAAAATCGTCTGGCACGATGGCGTCAGGTCGGCTCCCCTTTGAAAGGGTTTGGAACACAGTGATGAGTCAGAGCTCCTCTGAGGAGCACCTGACCCACCCGCTGTCCTCCACATGGGCTCGGCCCAGGGAGACCTGGCCAGAGGCCTCGCTGATGTGGACATGGGGTTCATTTGGCTTGGCTCTGCTAGGATTTGGAGCAAAGCTCTCCTGCTTGCCTATAGGGCGAAAACCTCTCAATCTAGGCCTGGGAGGGTAGGGTTTATTTGCTTGCTTTTTAAATTTTATTTATTTATTTTTGGTCACTGGTAATAATTGTTGAGGGTGGTTTGCGGGATGAAACTATACGCCTTTCTTAAACTGCTGGAGCATGACCAGGAAGGGTCAGCTTTGATTCTGGTCTCTCTTTTCACCCTTTTATTTGAATGCCACGAGGATATTTCCCTATCAGGTTGTTAGGTGAGAATCTATTTCTGTTTTTTCTGCTTTCCTTGTTTTCCTTGCTAGAATACATTTTGTTCTCCTAAACTAATACAAATATTAATGTGTATACAGGTTTTTTGAACTAAAGATATTAGTTGAATTTATTTGCTGACAAAAATAATGAAAGGTCGCTTCCCAATTGTTTCTGTACTCCCTGGTAATTTTGGAAGTTAAAATGCTGTGTTGTTACTTCCCAGGCTAACAATTCTCATCTCACTAAATCATGCCACAGATGCGAAGTTTCAGTTTAATTTGAATCTTGGTACTGTGCTGATGGAGGTAAATGAAGACCCTGGCTTTGTAAATCTTCTTTGTTTTTCCACTTTTATTTTTAAGTGTAGCTAGATATAAAGTTTATGTCCATTTAGCTGACCTTTTCAATAGTAAGAGCTATTTTATAAGGCAGCAGAAGTGAAAGTTATCAGTACGGCTGGGTAATGTAAAGTATTTATGAATGAACGTGCAAAAAACAATCTGGGGGTGTAAAATGTGGGGCTGGGCTCGAGCAGACCCGCTTGTGACTTGAGCCCTTCTTTGCAGTAAAGCATAATTCATGCTGCTGTTAGCCCTTAAAACAGGAAATAATATACCCATTTAACTTAATCACAATTTATATTACATGTGCATATTTCTAAACAAATGTTGTAGATGGAGAGTTTGGTAGCAATAATATTTATGAATTACACTTTTAGTTAGCAAAGGAAATGTGTGACCTCTTACATTTGGTTTGACATTTGAATTTGGTGTTCAGTGTATTTGACAGGAGTGATGGATTCTCATTAGCTCAACGTATAAACAGGAAATGCTTCCTCGGTGAATAGTTATTAATGTAGGACATCCCTGAATTTGAATTTTTCAGTTGCTTATTCTGGTCCAGACTGTGATATTTATTTAATTTCTTTCTTAAAAAAAATGTATGGCATTAATTTTGTTTACAGCAAACCTGAACAACATATGAATGTCAAGCTCTGAAAAACAGAAAATTGTTCACGAGTGGGGTGGCAGGCGAGGCTGTTGAAGGCTCAGACGAAGGCAGCAGCCCTGGCCACAGACAGCCCCCATGTGGACTCACAGTTGCTTGCCTTAATTTCTAACTAAGATAACCTACAGGAATTAGAACATGACGTGGGGGCAGATTTGAGTAAGCTCATACTTAACCTTTACCCGCAGCAGGATTAAAGCAGTTCGTGCAAAACGGGATCAGAGCAAATTTGCAATGTAGCTTGAGACAGCAATTTTATTTTGAGTTTTCTGCACTAACTTGGTACTCTGTGACAATACCAAAAACACAGGATTCAGGGTGTGGGAAAGCGAGAAGCATCTGACTTCTAATGGGAATGAGGAGAAACCAGGCCAGTTGGCTGCCGTCTGCCATGGGCCCTGGCCTGTCCCCAGCCCCTTCTGAGTAAAGCTTTAGAATCTAATTAGAAGTCAGTTAGAAACCCGGAAAGTGAAGCTGGCAGGCCCTTAATCTGAATTTCAGGTCTTCAGAGAAGGAAAGTAGCGTTTTTATTGTTGGAGGTCAAAGTTTAAATTTAGTTTATATCAGATTACCAAAATATGCTTTCGGTAAGGTTAGATTCTCATGCTTGGAGAGAGTGGGTCTGTAATGAAAGCAAACAGGGCGAGAAATAATCCCATTACAGATGAACTCTTCACTTGAACCTCAAACATTTGGGAACCATAATAACACCATCTCGGCAGGAAGATAAAGGCTGGATAGGCAGGAGCTGGGAAGGAACCTTCCGACCACCCGGTTGAACATGATCCCTTCCCACCCCAGCACGCCTGGGCCTGGCTTGATCTTAGAGCACTTAGGTAAATGACTTATTTATTAATTAGATTTTCTTTCTGCCTCCTCTGCTAAAATTTAAGCCCTGAAAGGTAGGGATTTTTGTCTATTTTCTTCACTGCTACCTCCTCACCGTGAAGATCACAGCCTAGCTCACAGGAAGCACTCGCTAAATATTTGTTGAATGAATGAAGGGATCTTGGTACCTCTGAGCAGAAAGCAGACATTTTTAAAACCAAAGATTTTGAAATTAAGGGAGAGAGCCAGTCCTTCGGTGTTCTGGGAGAAGCAGTGAGTGGACTCTCGTGGGTTCTGGGAGGGAAGCCGCAAGTCTCAGATTGGGGATTGCCAGCTCCGAGTCCACGAGCAGATTTTCCTTGCATGGGGCTTAATGCTGACTGGACACTCAACACTCTGGTTTTGAGCTAGAATTTATAAGGGGGTGGGTTGGACAAGCCCTCTATTGTGTTCCTGGGAGCTCCTGTCTGTCTTTCCTGCACCCTCTTAGGACAGTGAAGGGGCATAGGCTGAGCAGGATGAAGTGCATACCTCCAGTTGTGAACTGGAGATGGGGAGGGAGCTGGGGGCATGATTCTCCTGGGGATTCACATGTGCTATAGCAAGGAGGCCTGTCCACTTCCTGGTTAGGAATGAACAATCTGAAGGCTGAGAAAAGGGACTGGCAGGAAGGGATGAGTCTCACTTCAGGGCTGGCCTTGCTGCTCCTGAGCAATCTAGGATCAAAACCCCACCAAGACATTCCTGGGCTTGAAACAAATAAACCGCCATGCTTTTCACTAAGGATGTGCTTGTGGGAAAACCACCCGCTTTCCTCATTCCTCCTTTAGAAATCACATGTGAAACAGACTGCTTGCTTGTGCCTCCAGTGAAAATAATTTGCAAACTCTCGCCTTTCCTCCTTCCTCATTGAAAATAACGCACAGCCTGCCCTCTCCCATAGTTCAAATACTCTCAAGAATATTGCTGTGGGTCACTATTTTCTTTTGGTCCCTAAAAACAAAACATTATTTATCAGTCTTGTAACCCCCAGATTCCACCTCTTACTTCCCAGACCCTGGTGGTAGTATCCCTCTGCCAGAGACCAGAGAGAAAAGTCAGAGGTTTCAGCTGCAAAGACCAACTCTCTCAACAAACATTAATTCAGTGTGTGTTCCCTGAGCACCCACTCTGGCCGGGTATTGGACGTAGAAGAGTGAGCAGACAGATGTGGTTGCTGCTCTCCGGGAACTTTAATACCTGGGATGATAGCAACTGACTGTGTGTTTTGATGGGGGTGAGTTGACCTGGAGTTGGGGATGGCTGTGGGAACTGACACTGGCTGGGCCCCAGTGTGAATACTGTTCTTGTGACCCTAGAAGTGAGTCTTTCAGGCTTGTGCTTCCCTGGTGGGGCTCCCAGACATGCAGAGAGCCTGCCTTTGGCTCAGCATTTCGGGGCAGAGGGCGGTCTGGTTGTGAATCATTCCCTAGAGAACCAGTCCCTTAAAGGGAAACCAAAACAAGTCCCTTGCAGGGGCGGTTTTCAGACTGATGTGCAAACTCTTTACCAGTGCCACCTTTTGAAGAGTAGCAAGTTTGCCTGGCAGAGCTTGGGAAGGATTATTGAGCACCTACTGTGTGCCAGGCCCTTCCTTAGGCCCTTGGCTTCTCCTTACCTCATTCAGATCCAGAGATCTTTTGTTTATGCCATCATTATCTCTTGCACGGCCCTAATCCCCCATTTATCCATTTCCTCCCATTCTCTAGGCCTTAGAAGGCTCTACCATGAAGCCCTCGTATCTGAGGCTCATATCTTGTCTGCTCCTGCACCGTATGGATTTTAAAAATTGTTCTCTCAAAGCGTCATGTATTTTGTCTCCCCTACTTGGCTGTGAACTCCTGGGTGTAGAAGCTGTGTCACTTCTCTGGCTGCTCCTTAGTGGCTATTGACGAGTGTACGTCATAGTATTAATAGTAAGCATGCCTTGAGGTTCTGCAACCACTTCCCCTCTACCAGTAAACTTTGTATTTTGGTGTGATTGAAAACTTTCCTACTTAAAATATTGTGAAACTAATATATGTTTGCTATAAAAAGCCAAACCCAGCATAAAGATGGATAAGGAAAAAATCAATAGTTTGTGAGTCCCCTTTTCAATCCCATCCCCCTGAAGTTACAGTGTCAACAGTAAATGGTGATTACCTCTATGCCTTTCTTCATGCAAAAACTTAAATAAAAATATAGGTGCATGCTTAGAGGTTTTACCTTTTTCTTCTTTTAAAAAAATAAAAATTTGCTCCTGTTAAACATTACATTCTTACATTGCTTTTTAATGAATGCCACATCATGGTATTACAGTAGCTAGTAAACTTGCTGAAAAAACATCTCTCCTATCAGTAAGGGGCATGGGCAAATTCAAACCTTCAGATACATATGAATAACTTTCGAAAAATATGAAGGGATATAAAAGAACAATAAGAAAAAGAGATAAACTCGCTAATAAAGCAGATGTTAGAGGAGAATGTGTTATATGAGGAATTAAAAATGAAAAAATCCATCATTTTTCTATGTTAGTAAATGTAAATGTTCTTTTTTTCCAATAGCTGCATATTTATGTTCAATAGCACAGACATACTTTTTTCAACATTTTAACTGGTAGACATTCATTTTTAGTTTTTGGCCCTAACAAGCAAAGCTGCAATAAGCATTTTTATAGGTATGGCCTATAGGATATATTCTTAAAAGTGAGACTGTAGGTATTTTAAATTTTACTGGATGCTGGCTGGGTGCGGTGGCTCACACCTGTAATCCTAGCACTTTGGGAGGCCCAGGCAGGTGGATCACTTGGGGTCAGGAGTTCGAAACCAGCCTGGCCAACATGGTGAAACTAAGTCTCTACTAAAAATACAAAAAAAAAAAAAAAATAGCCAGATGTGGTGGCAGGCACCTGTAATCCCAGCTACTTGGGAGGCTGAGGCAAGAGAATTGCTTGAACCTGGGAGGCGGAGGTTGCAGTGAGCCGAGATCGCGCCATTATACTCTCTAGCCTGGGTGACAGAGTGAGACTCTGTCTTAAAAAAAAAAAAGCCACATACCTTTCCTAAAGGTTGTAGCAATTCATCACATTTAGTGATGAATGAGACTTCCTATTCCCCATACCCTTACTAGCACTGGGCATTACCAATCTATTTTAATTTTGTCCATCTGGTGGTTCACATTTGTTTTGATTTATATTTCCCTACCTACCAGTGGAGTTTCACATCTTATCATTGTTGGCAACTTGCATTTTATCTTCTTTAAATTGCCGTTTCATGTTTTTTGTCTATTTTTCTGCTATTCTTTACTTTTTCTTATTAATTTGTAGGAGTCCTTTATTATGACAGTATATAAACCCTTTGCCATATGTGTTGCAAGTATTTTCTCCCATCTATTGTTTTCATTTTATCTATGACAAATCTGGCTTCCTAAAAATGTAAAACTAATTATATTGTCTAAATATTAAAACATTCTCTTTCTTCATGACTTTTTAAAAATGACCTATGAAGCCCTTCCTACTCTGGCTTTACATATGCATTCTTTTAAATTTATTCAAATATTTTTAATAGTTTTTCTTTTCATTTAGATCATGAATCTGCCAGGAAGTTATCTATGTACATGGAATGTGGAAGGGCCTGGCTTTATTTAATAGATGGTGTTGGACTGACCATTCATAGGGGAGGAAAAATACAAAACAAAACATCCTTTTCCCACTGACTCTGCCTGTGTCCTATATGGAGTTATTTTACCCTTCTGATCTATTGGGTTCCCAGGCCTTGCTTTCAAAACTTTGGGGTGGGAGGCAGCACCCACTGTCCCAACAGTGTCCCGGGCAACAACACGGGCACTGGCTCCCTGTTGAGGCAAATCTCTTTTTGCTTGATATTTAACTGTCAGAGGGAAAAGGGGAGGGTTTTTCAAAGTCAGATCTATTCAAAGTTCTCAAAGCAGAAAATACTCCTTCTTTGAGCTTGAAAAATAAAAGCAACCCAAATTTTGAATTATGACAACCCCAACTGGTACACAACATCACTGACTTCTTCTGTGCTGGTGACCACAGAGCCCAGTTTAAGAGGTCCTGGTCACCGGCACCCTTGTCCTCAGGAGGCTCGGAGGTGGTGTCGCCTGGCTTTCTTTTCAGTGTCTACTCTCGGGCTGAGATTTTCCTTAGGCCAAGTTTCAGCCTGGAGCAAATTTTTTATGGCTGTGAGCTAATTCCCTAGCAAGCCCTGGTTTATACAGAAACGCTGACACAGTGCTAGCTCTGGTGATTCAACTGTGGCGGCTGGGCTATTTATGGCTCCCTGATGCCAATAGGGGATAATTCTCATTTAATAGATTCGGTTTCTGTTGGGACAGGGATCCCACTTTTTCCCCCCACCCAGTGGGGCAGTGGAACATCTTCCCCAAGAGCCAAGTGAGGGGGAGGCTGCCTGTGGGGAGGGCCTGCCTTGGAAGCAGCCAAGCTGCAGTAAGTTACAACTAAGGTGGGCTTTTCAGCCTGGGATTGCTGGAGCCTTAGGAACAAATAAATATTTTCATCTCCTATTTTGTCTCTGGGCAATGGGCCCAAAAACTGCCTTGATTCTTCTCAGTGAAACCTGGGAGAAAGCTGAGGATGACTTAATTCCCTCTTCCCTCTTCCCCTTTCTGCACTTATTTATTTGTATTGAAGACCTGGAGCAGGGGTGTGGAGCAGCCACTATTTCTGGGCGTGGCCAGGCAGGATTGGACTCCAGGGCCTCTGGGAGGCGGGCAGTGAGCATGGCAGATGTCCCCCTCGCTAAGATCTCCTCTTGCCTATGCTTATGTGGTCAGCCTCTAGACAGGGGGCTAAAGGGGCCACAGGTGGCTTTGGGGGCTGGCAGGAGGTAGGCAGCTTTTGGCTTGGGCTTCATTTCCACTGTCAGCCTTCCCTCATGCAGCCTTCCCTTGGAAGAGCTAAGCACCTTATTTCTATTACTCTCCACTTTTTTCTCTACCTGAGGGGAGGCGGAGGAGCCAGACTTAAAAATTGTCGGCTGGACACAGTGGCTCACGCCTGTAATCCCAGCACTTTGGGAGGCCAAGGCAGGAGGATCACTTGAGGTCAGGAGTTCGAGACCAGCCTAGCCAACATGGTGAAACCCCATCCCTACTAGAAATAGAAAAATTAGCCAGACATGGTGGCGTATGCCTGTTATTCCAGCTACTCGGGAGGCTGAGGCAGGAGAATGGCATGAACCCGGGAGGTGGAGGTTGCAGTGAGCCAATATTGCACCACTGCACTCCAGCCTGGGCGACAGAGTGAGACTCCATCTCAAAAAATAAACAATTGTGGCAAAATATTCATAACATAAAATTTACCATTTTTAAGTGTATAGTTCAGTGGGATTAAGCACATTCACATTAAATATTCACATTGTTTTGCAACCATCACCAGCATCCATTTCTAGAACACTTTCATCTTACTAAACTGAAACCTTGTACCCACTAATAACTCCCTATTCCCTAGAGGGCAGATTTTTGTCACTAAAGGATGAGGGGCTTTGGAACCTGAACTCTGATGGGTCTGGGCATGTGGTGGGGAACTGGGAGTGGATGCTATGGATATCATGTGGCTGAGGTCCTTTCTTCATTCATTCTTTCCTGATGCACTCCAGCAAGGAAAGTTTTCTCTGCTACCAAGGGCCCTAGAAAGATGGCTCTCAGGGGCCCTGAGAAGCAGCCATCCCTATACAGGAGCACACCCTCTGCACCATGTAAAGCCTTTCCCAGTGACATTTGGAAGACCAGATAGGAAAATTTCATTAGCCCCATTTGGCAGGTGAAAACACTGAGGTCTATGAGGGTAAGTGACTTGCCCAGTTACCAAATTGCAGAGCTGGAACTTGAACCAAGGCTGCTTTGGCTCCAGAGTCCGTGCTGTTAACCACTTCTGTGCATTTATTGAGCAGCTCTGGGGATCCCAGAGTGATTCCAGACCAGCAGGGCCATCCCAGGAGTACCAAGCATCCCTCCTAACTGGACAAGGCATCTGGATCGACCCCACCTAATGCGGGACCTTTGAAGTCAGTGATGTCAAAAGTGGGGCAGCTTTGTCTTTTACCAGCTTTTATGGGGCCTGTCGGGGAATGGAAGCACTTAGGGATGGCAGGCAGATAAAGGATGGGCTGGCCTGCCTTGATAAGGTGGCCCGAGGTGGGGGTGGGCCGGGAGGACACTGAAGCCGCCAGGGCGGTGGTTTCTGCATGGGAGTAAGTGTGATTTCTGGCAGAGCCGGAGAAGCTGTGAAGACAGGCTGGCGGCCGTGGGATTTAGTGGTTTAGCTTTGTTGAAATCCCCAACTTCAAGGACTTCCCCTGGTGACTGTTTTTGTCAGGCCAATTAAGAGCGAGCTCAGCCGAGCTCTGGGAAGGGAGGAGGGAGAGAAAGGGTGGGTGAGGGATGCCCAGCACGGCTGGGAGATGGCAGGAAGGAGCTGTTGCTGCTCCCAGTGGACAAGGGCCCACAAGTGAACGACAAGACAGGTGGTGCAGAGGATCTGGCGTGAGGACTGTGCCATCTCCTCACAGCTTTTCTTTGTGGGCTCTCCCTTCTCAGGGGTCCTGCCAGGCTTGAGAATTCACCTGGGGACGCGAGCATGGTGGGGCTTGAGCTGCAGGGAGCCAGGGCAGGCCTTGGACATTGGTCATCTGGCCTCTCCAGCAAGGCTTGGCTGCAGACTAGAACTTGTCTTGTCAGGGATCCCGGGCTTGGAATGAGGAAAGGGGGCTGGGCCCACATGGGAGTGGCAGGGAGACCCAGGGCCACTCCCCGGGGAAAGGGCTCCTCAGGGCTTTCGGCACTCTGAGGGCTCCATAATGCAGGTCCCCGTGGTGACACTAGACCAGTGGCTGACTACAGCGTAGGTTCTGGAAAAGTAAGGGGTCTTACCAACTAATCTAATCCTCCCCAAACCCTGGTGGTTTGAGGTGGATACACTTACTGTCCCTGTGTTACAGCTGAGGAAATCTAGGCTCAGAGAGGTTGAAAAACTTGTCCAATGGCATATGGATAGTAAGTGTATTTAAACCCATGTCTGACTCCAGAGCCAGGCTCTTCAGCATAGGTCACAGAACTGGCAGGAATGCCTGGCTAAAGGGGCTGGGCCTGAGAGAGGGGGCCCAGATCACTGTGGCCTCACTGCAGTTCCCTCAGGGTCAGGGGCTGCCTCGGCCAGACAGGAGAGGAAAGGGCACACCCGGTGGCACCTACACCCACTAAGCCATTTGAGGGGACAGGTCTCTTCTAGGCTAGGGAGGCTGCCCTTGAGGGCCCTACTGCCAGGCACATGGTGCTGGGGACAGAAGACAGGAAGCCTGGGCAGGCAAGCCCTCATAGAGAGTCTGTACTTGCACCCCAAGGAGCTTAATAACAAGACTAGGCTGGTCCTGCCATGGCTAACAGAACCAGGAGCAAAGTCATGCCCATTTGAGGGACCCCAAAGGCCATGGGTGGGAACTGGGACCCTTGTCCAGAGGGGGAGGGCTGGAGCTGAGTTTAGAAGGATGAACACGACGTGAGGGATTTGCCCTCAGGAGAGGAGAGCATTGCTGCTGGGCAGAAAATCCCAGTGGTGTGTTTGGGTTAAAGTCCTGGTTCTGCCTTATGTTACCCTGAGCAACTTGCTTAACCTCTCTGTGCCTTTCCTCACCTATAAGGACAATAATAGTGCATGTTGCATATGGTTGTTTTGAAGAGCAGATGAGTTAATGCAGGTAGAAAGCTGGGTCTGTACTCAGTGAACTAGGAGGTAACCGTGTGCTGGCTTTGGACTGCTGTTCTTCTCAGCTGAGAAACATGAATGGCCACAATCTTGGGGGCATGGGAGGGGAAAGGGGACCAGTGACTTGAATTGTGAGTTGGGAGAGCCACCCTCATCCTCCTGACCTGTTTCCCTGGACCTCCAGCCCTTTTACCTGGGGTTTCCCCAGGGAGACACGTCAAGTGTTGTCCAATAAACTATTTCCTGGAGTTGGTGGTGTTCCGCCACCTGGACTGAAAGCTGAAGCTTGGCAGAGCCATCTTTCAAAAACGGTGGAAGGCTCACTGCATTCAACAAACATTCTTTGATTTTTCCCTTTCTGTGCAAGACACTGGGCTATGCTTTGGGGAGAAACAGCTGACTGGCTCTGTCCTTGCCCTCAAGGAGCTTGTCGTCAAGTGAGAAGTCAGGTAAATTCCCTCATTCACGCTGTCACTCCACCACCATTTGCTGCATGCCTACTTTGTGTCAGAGACCTTCCTAGAAACTGGGAACACAGCAGAGGACAGGACAGTTGGCTCCCACCCTCAGAGCCCACATGCCAGACTGGTGGTTTGCATCTCCAAGGTGGCATCAAGCTGCACCAGGTTTGGAGTGACCAACCTGACCTTCAGCCTCTACTTCCTGCCAAGCATTGGGAAGCAGACAGTAGACAGTGTGGGAGTGGTTAATAGCTGGGTCTCTAGAATGGAACAAACCTGGTCTTGTATCCTTGCTCTGCTGTTTACTGGCTGTGGGACCTTAGGCAACTTACTTTACCTCTCTAGACCTGTTCTTTGTCTGTAAAATGGGAGTAATGATACCTTCCTTATGGGGTTATGGTAAAGATTAAATGAGATGATGTATGAAAAACATTTACAACAGAGCTCGGCACACTGGTAGCACCTATTAAATGTGCACCTGTTAGCACTGCTGTTGTGGTTACTGCTCTCTTGCTTTTAGGTGCTTCCATGAGACTGGGAGGACTCTCCCCTGTTTCTTATAGGACTTAATATTTAAGAAAGCATTTAATGGCCGGGCGTGGTGGCTCACGCCTGTAATCCCAGCACTTTGGGAGGCCAAGCTGGGCGGATCACAAGGTCAGGAGATCAAGATCATCCTGGCAAACACGGTGAAACTCTGCCTCTACTAAAAATACAAAAAAATTAGCCGGGCATGGTGGCGGGCACCTGTAGTCCCAGCTCCTCGGGAGGCTGAGGCAGGAGAATGGCGTGAACCCGGGAGGCAGAGCTTGCAGTGAGCCGAGATCGCACCACTGCACTCTAGCCTGGGTGACAGAGAGAGAGAGACTCTGTCTCAAACAAAGCAAAACAAAACAAAAAAAGTATTTAATAAGTCAGGTGCATAATTCTTCAAAGCTGACTAATTTCCTGAATTTATATGTAACCTTTAAAAATCAGAAAAAAAAATGATAACTCGATGGAAAGTTGAGTAAAGACTTGAGCAGGAAGTTCACAGAAAAAGAAGTATTTATAATCAAGAGAAAAGCTTATAAGCAAATGAAAAGAAACTTACATTTTTAAAAATGCCTATTAACACAGCAAGATAGCATTTAAATAGCAGGCTGATGAAAATTTAAAAATTTGGTAATACATTTTGTTGGAAAGGATGTGGGGAAACAGGAACGGTCATGCAGGGCAGGGAGTGTAAATTGGTGTAAGACTTTTGGAGGAAAGTTGGGCAATTTCTGTTAAAAATGTACCATCCTTTTGATTTAGCAATTTTATATGTAGGAATTTATCTTATGGATATAGTAGTGTTCATAAATGAGTGCAGTGATATCAATTTAAGAACATCAATCATGTCACTGTTTATTACAGCAAAAAAAAAGAACTGTAAATGTCCATGGAGAGAGGACTGATTAAACCAAGTACATCTATGCAATGGAGTACCCTGAAGCTGTTATAAAGAACATGAAGGGCCTATAATGTATTGAAGATCTTAACATATCATCAAGACACGTCAAGTACAGAAACAGAAAGGTATAGAGCATTATGTAGAGAATACTCCCACTGGTATTAAATGAAAGGTATATGTTCATACATATGTTTATATGTCTAGATTATACCCTCGTTGAATGCATAAGAAACTATTCACAGTGATTACCTTTAGACAGAGGTCTTGGGAGCCTGGCAGGGAGAGAGACTTCTTATTCTACTTATGCATAGTGTCAGAATTTCTTATTATATGCCTGAATTACTTTTATAATTATAAAGAAAGAAGTCAAACCATGTAAACTACACATTAGTAGTTAAGAAATAAAATGCTGTTCCAAGTTTTGTGGGTGTGCTTGGACTCTTAGTGTTTTTCCTCTAAGATCCTACTAAGAACATTTAAGAAATGGCTTTCAGGCATGGTCACCTATTTAGAAGGTTCAAGCATAAAATGAGGTCTTGCGGTGCTTGGACCAGTGTGAAACAGAAGGGGTTGGGTCTGAGCTTGCTAGTGTCCAGGGAATCCTGTTCTTCCCAGGGCTTGAAGAATAGGCGGTGGGTTGTATGTTCTCAAGTCCCCCTGTTGAATTAGGATACACAGCTGCTGGGGTGAGGGCTGAGATCTCTGTGCACCCTCAGAACCAACCCCACCCCTGTGCTGGTGAGCAGGTGTTCTCCAGGGGAGAGACCCTAGGGTCAGGTTATCCTGGGGAAAGTTTGACTAAAATGAATCTTCCAAATGGGCGTGCAAATCAGCATGTCCTGTGAGGGCCATCCAGACAGTTTTCAAGTGTATGGAATTTGAGGAACAATGTATGCTTTCTGCGCTTGAATCTTTGGGAGCTAGCGGAGGCCTCTGTCAGGACTGCAGTCAGAGAGGTGGGAGCCTCTGGAAGAAGCCGCCTGTGCAGGTGGCCTGTGGCTTCTCATCAGGCATAGCAGCCATGCCTTTTTTGTTCTCATTCCCTACCCTGCTTCCCTTTCTCCTCCTCCTCTTTTTCACTTAGAGTTTTTTTTTTTTTAATTAGTTTTTGTTTTACATTTAATTTCAAAATAAAAGTTACCTTTGCACATAGTTTAGAGGGTAGAATAGTTCTAGCATGCTTGTTGCAAACACACACGTGCAAGCACACAAAGTCCTGGACTTCTCCATCACCCCTCCCCAACAATTTTCTACTATCTAGAGGCATCTACTTTTAGTAATTTAGCTAATTTTTAAAATACTTATCTCTAAATGACATACTTATATTTCTGCTACTTGAATTTTCCATTTTCAGCATTGTGTATTGACTCCTCACTGGAGAAGAAGAGGAGTTAGCTGTTTTCCCCACTGCCTGTCGACATCCCTGCTTCCCATCTGCCATCTTTCCAAACAGTTACAGTGTAATTTTATTAGTTCAATATTCAGTGATTATACTACTTTGACCCTGAAAACGCTGTTCACTGCTGAGCTGTGATGACTTGTACTTTCCTGATCTGCTTTTCTTCCGTGGAGTGAATCTTTTTCCCCCTCTGCTTAGTTTTTTATGTATGTGTCACCAATCCAACACCAAACTCTCCCCAAGTTGAATACAATTTGTCTCAAAATTGTACCCACAATTCTGGTTCTACCAATTTCATCTTTTTGAGGACATCTCTCCTGGAACCTTTGGAGCTAGACTGGGTGCTTCCTAGGTCTGCTCTTCGGCTGTTGTTTGAGGACTACTCTTCATGAATATCTTGGCGATTCCTCAGGTTTCCTTTCCTGCTAATCTTGTTTCCTGGGCTCCATGTTCTCTTCTTTCTTAAGTTGCTTCATCATTTTGGTGAAGCACATTTTTTTTTTTCATTAACTTACAAAGAGGTAAGCAATTTTTTTCAGATCTTGCATGTCTGAGAATGTATTTATTGTATCCTCATTATTATTATCGTTTTTGAGACGGAGTCTTGCTCTGTCGCCCAGGCTGGAGTGCAGTGGCACAACCTTGGCTCACTGCAACCTCTGCCTCCTGGGTTCAAATGATTCTCCTGCCTCAGCCTCTCGAGTAGCTGGGACTACAGGTGGGTGCATGCTACCACACCTGGCTAATTTTTTGTGTCTTTAGTAGAGATGGGGTTTCACCGTGTTAGCCAGGTTGGTCTCGATCTCCGGACGTCATGATCCGCCCACCTCAGCCTCCCAAAGTGCTGGGATTACAGGCATGAGCCACCGTGCCTGGCCTGTATCCTCATGTTTTTTATTATTATTATACTTTAAGTTCTCATTGTTAATTGGTGGTTTGGCTGGGTATAGAATTCTAGGTTGGAGATAGTTTTCTCTCATTACATTGGTGGACTTTGTGCCATTGTCTTCAAGCTTCCAGGATTGCTAAGAAGGCTATTGTATGAAAACTGTTTCTTTCTCTCTTGCTATAGGAGTTTTTCTTTGTCCTCATTATTTTGAAATTTCAGAAGGTTCCTTGATTTGGATCTATTTTTGCTCATTGTGCGAGGCATTTAGTAGGTCTTTTCAATTTGGAAACTCATATCCTTCCATTTTGGTTATTACTTGTGAAAATTATTTCCTTGATGATTTTCTCTCTCATTTTTCTCTTATGTTCCACCCTCCTCCCCGACCCTGAACTCCTAGTATTTGAATATTAGATCTATTGAATTTTTTCTCCCATATTCTTATTTTTCTCTTGTTTTTCATCTTTTTGTCTTCTCTGTTTTCTAAGCCATTCTTTAAGTCTTTGAGGTTTTTATTGCATTTATTTCTAACATCATTTAAAAACATTTCCAAGAATTCTTTTCTGTTTTCTATGTTCCTTTTTAAAATAGCATCTTGTTCGTGTTTCATAGATGTAATATTCTCTAATATTAAAATTTTATCAAAGTTTTCTCCTCCTTACCTATTTGTTTTGTACACTATATTTTCTACTAGGTACTTTCCTCAAATGGGTAGTGATTCTTGGTTGTTGCTTATATTTAAGAGTGGAGGTAACTACAAAGCTGACCTGAAAGCGCTCCAGGTACTTGGGTGGGGCTGTTTGAATCATAAACTTCATGTAGTATCATCTAGCTGGGCTGTTTTCATACAAAATCCTCAATGTTGGTATCTTTTTGGTCTTTTCTCTGAGACTAATCAGACTGCTTGGAGAAATCTTCTCCAGTCTTCTGCCTGGAGGATATATATCTGACTACCAGCATTCTGGGAGCTTAGCAGGCAAAGGCTCATCATCTCCTTGTTTAATATGCATATTAGTCCTTTGGGGCTGCCATAACAAAATGCCACAGACTGTGTGGCTTAAACAACATAAATTTATTTTCTCACAGTTTTGGAGGCCAGAAGTCCAAGATCAAGGGGCCAGCAGAGTTGGTTTCTGGTGAGGCCTCTCTTCCTGGCTTGTAGACGGCAGCCTTCTCACTATGTCCTCCATGGCTTTTCCTCTGTGCCTGTCCACAGGGAGAGAAAGCTTGCACTCTCGTGTCTCTTCCTCTCCTATAAGTAGACTAGTCCTATCAGGGCCCAATCTTTATGACCTCGTTTAACCTTAATTACCTCCTTAAAGGCCCTTTCTTTAAATATGGTTACATTGGAGATTAGGGCTTCAACATATGGATCTTGGAGGGGGACACAATTCAGTCCATAACAGTATGTGAAACTTCACTTAATCTTTCTGTTTTCATTCTGATACATCCACCTTTAACAGTGCTTGGTGATCTTAATATTATTTCATCCTCTCCAGAAAATAATCTTATGGTCTTCTGCGGGAGTGGTGAAGAGGCTGTCACCTGGCTAGATGGAATGACCATAGGTATCTGAAGGTTTGGCAGTTTCCTAAACAGACTGTAAACCAATCCTCCTCTTTTTAGATGCACATTCGTCTTCACTTCCAGAGATAATGTTGTGGCCATTTCCTGACTAGTTGATTTTTGGCTTTCATTACTGTTGATTTAGGACTAAATTAACCAATTTAGATCAGCTAAATTGGTTATCACTTGTCCAGCTTCCAAAATGTTCTTCTTGTTGTATTCTTTCCTGTTCTCATATCCATGGGGATTATACCATAATAAAATTCTTTTGACTGTTAATTAAGTGGCATTTTTCGAGGGAGTACAGGTAAATGTATGTTTAATTCCCCATCTTTGACTGGAAGCTATATGTCATCTTCTGTTGAAAGCAAATAGAAGCCCATCGGACGAGTTAGCTTTGATTCCAAGTCCATTTCTCCCTCAACTCTGGTGTTTTCACAAAATGTCTCTAGCTTATTCAGATATGTTTGATTTTGCTGCATGATGCATTGACTGGCTTTTGAAGATGAGTGGTCTGATACCACTTGACCAAAAAATAGGGAGCCCACTCCGAGCTTATCACATGGATGCAAACGTCTTCATAAACTCAGAAAATGCTTTGTGTTTTCAGTTGAACAAAGCCTCCATATTTTCCTGAGTGCCATTTCCCTATACTTTAAAACTTGATATATTTCCAGGGGAATCTAATCCATATGTTTCTTTCTTTTTGCTTTTAATACATCATAATATTGCTTCATAAAGCACTATTTAAGTCAATAGTCTTTATGAGCTTTTTTTAAAGCAAGGCTTTTACCTTAGCTTTTATTTAGAACCATATTTTTTGAAAAGTTCACAACCACAAAGTTGAGCTGAGCCCACAAAGATCTGAGTTACATTTGAAATTTTGAGTTTTGTTGGGTTCTAATTAGGGCAAAGCCATGTTCTCTAAAACCACATTCTCAGCTGAGCAAATCTGCACCCAGAATCCACTCCACAAAGTATCTTATTTTGTGATATTTTTGGCCAATAACCAAAGCAGATATTTATTTAGGACCTGCAGCACACCTATCATTGTGGCTCACTATGTGGTCTGGAAGGCAAGAATAGAAGCATCAACCTAGTTAGGGAGACTAGGGAAGAAGCGAAGGGCGTATCCCTTCTTCACTACACACTGTGTGCCAGATAGTGGACTAGCCACTTTGTCATTATTGTCCGATTTAAACCTAAGAATAAGCATTATTTTATGTTGAATCCTTATAATAAGTCCTCAGGATAAATGTAAGTATTATCCCCATTTACATAATAAAAATACTACTGAGGCTCTGGAAAGTTACTAAACTTGCCCAAGATTGTGCACTAATAAGGGATAGAGACTGGTTTGGAACACAGGCAGGATCCCAACATATGTAAACAGAATCCTAAGAAGAGGAAAATGATCAGGTACTTGGCATGGATGGCTATAGTGTTTGTAGAATTAGTGCAATGGGCCCAATGGTGTGTACTGTAAAGGGGTGAGAGGAGATTTATGAGGGCTATCATCCCAAGAGAAGATGCTCTAGAGGAGACTGTCATTCCAAATCTGTCTCATTCTCCACTGCTGCCACTGAGTCCAAGTCGCTGCCGTCTCTGCCCTGGGTAACTGCTGGAGCCTGCTGACTGCTCTCTGCCCATACTCCCTCTAGCCTGACTGTCTATTCTCATGCAGCGGCCAGCATGATCACTTTTTTTAAAAATCTGAAGCAAAATTTACCTACAGTGAAATGCATATAGCTTAAATATGTAACCTGATGAATTTTGACAAATATACACACCTATGACCAACACCAGAGCCAAGACATAGAACACTCATTACCACTGAAAGTCCCTTGTGTCCCTTCCAGTCAGTCCCACCTACTTCTAATAGGCAACTATTCTTATTTCTAGCACTATAGATTAGCTTAGTCTACTCTTGAGTTTTATGTAAGTGAAGTCACACAGTGTGTACTCATTTGTGTCTGGTTTATTCATTCAGCATCATATTTTGAGATGCATCCATACTGTCACATGCATCAGTATTTCATTATTTAAGTTGTTGAACAGTATTTTCGTTGTATAAAAATACCAGTTTGTTTACTGATTTTCTTTTTGAAGGAGGTTAGGTTGTTAACAGCCTGAGGCTATTATGAGTGAAGCTGATACAAACATTCTTGAACAACATTTTAAAAAATTCAACTTTCATATTAGATATGGGGGTACATGTGCAGGTTTGTTATATAGGTATATTGTGCGATGCTAAGTTTTGGGGCATGGATCCTAATATGGTTTGGCTGTGTTCCCACCCAAATCTCATCTTGAACTGTGGCTCCCACAATTCCCCTGTGTTGTGGGAGGGACCCGGTGGGGGGTAACTGAATCATGGGGGCAGGTCTTTCCAATGTTACTCTCATTATAGTGAGTAAGTCTCATGAGATCTGACAGTTTTATAAGGGGACATTTGCCTGTACAAGTTACCTTCTCTTGTCTGCTGCCATGTGAGATGTGCCTTTCACCTTCTGCCATGATTGTGAGGCCTCCCCAGCCACGTGGAACAGTGAGTCTGTTAAACCTTTTTCTTTTGTAAATTGCCCCGTCTTGGGTATGTCTTTATCAGCAGCATGAACACAGACTGATACAGATCCCATCACCCAGTTAGTGAACATAGTGCCCAATAGGTAGTTTTTCAACCCACATTCCCCTCCCTCCCCCCTCCCCTCTAGTAGTCCACAGTGACTATTGTTCCCATGTTTATGTCCATGTGTGCTCAATGTTTAGCTCCAACTTATAAGTGAGAACATATGGTATTTGATTTTCTGTTCCTGCATTAATTTGCTTAGGAATATTGTCTCCAGCTGCATCAATGTAGCTGCAAAGGACATGATTTCATTCTTTGTTGTGGCTGCATAGTACTCCATGGTGTATACTTACCACATTTTGTTTATCCAATCCATTTGATGGGTACCTAGGCTGATTCCATTTCTTTGCTATTGTGAACAGTGCTGCAATGAACATGTAAGTGCATGTGTCTTTTTGGTAGAATGATTTATCTTCCTTTGGATATATACCCAGGAATGGGATTGCTGGATCAAATGGTAGCTATTTTAATTTGTTTGAGATATCTCCAAACTGCTTTCCACAGTGGCAGAACTAATTTACATTCCCACCAGCAGTGTATAAGCATTCCCTTTTCTCTGCAGCCTCACCAGCATGTTTGTTATTTTTTGACTTTTTAATAATAGCCACTTTGACTGGTGTGAGATGTATCTCATTGTGGTTTTGATTTGCATTTCTCTGGTGACTAGTGATGTTGAACTTTTTTTATTTGTTTATCGGCCTCATGTATGTCTTGAGAAGTGTCAGTTCATATCCTTTGCCCATTTTAAAAATGGGGATTATTTGTTCTTTTGCTTGATTGATTGAAGTTCCTTATAGATTCTGGAGATTAGACCTTTGACAAAGGCATAGTTTGCAGATATTTTCTTCCATCCTGTAGATTGTCTGTTTACTCTGTTGATAGTTTCTTTTGACGTGCAGAAGCTGTTAAGTTCAGTTAGGTCCCACTTGTCAATTTTTTTTTTTTTTTTTTTTTTTTTTTTTTTTTTTTGAGACGGAGTCTTTCTCTGTCCCCCAGGCTGGAGTGCAGTGGCGCGATCTCGGCTCACCGCAACCTCCACCTCCTGGGTTCACGCCATTCTCCTGCCTCAGCCTCCCAAGTAGCTGGGACTACAGGCGCCCGCCAACACGCCCGGCTAATTTTTTGTATTTTTAGTAGAGATGGGGTTTCACCGTGTTAGCCAGGATGGTCTCGATCTCCTGACCTCGTGATCCGCCCGCCTCGGCCTCCCAAAGTGCTGGGATTACAGGCTTGAGCCACCGCGCCCGGCTCAATTTTTGTTTTTGTTGCAATTGCTTTTGAGGACTCAGCCAAAAATTATTTGCCAAAAAAAATGTCAAGAAGGGTATTTCCTAGATTTTCTGCTAGGATTCTTATAGTTTGAGGTCTTACATTTAAATCTTTAATTCATCTTAAGTTAATTTTTAAATATGATGAAAGGTAGGGATCCAGTTTTATTCTTCTGCATATGGCTAGCCAGCTATCCCTGCACCATTGATTGAATAAGGATTCCCTTCCCCATTGCTTATTTTTGTCAACTATGTTGAAGATCAGATGGTTGTAGGTTTACGGCTTCATTTCTGAGTTTTCTGTTCTGATCTGTTGATCTATGTGCCTTTTTTTTTTTTTTTTTTTTGTACCAGAACCATGCTGTTTTGGTTGCTGTAGCTTTATAGTATAGTATTCGAAGTTTGGGTAGTATGATGATTCCAGCTTTTTTCTTTTTGCTTAGGATTGCTTTGGCTATTTGGGTTCTTTTTTTTTTTTTTTTTGGTTCTATATGAATTTTAGAATAGTTTTCTAGTTTTGCAAAAAATGACATTGGTAGTTTGGTAGAAATGGTGTTAAATATGTAGACTGCTTTGGGCAGTATGGTCATATTAATGATATTCTTCCAATCCATGAACATAAAATATTTTTTCACTTATTTATGTCATCTCTGATTTCTTTCAGCATTATTCTGTAGTTCTCCTTGTAGAGAGCTTTCACCTCCTTGGTTAGCTGTGTTCCTATGTATCTTACTCTTTTTGTGGCTATTGTAAGTGGGATTGTGTTCTTGATTTGACTCTCAGCTTGACCATTATTGGTGTATAGAAATGCTACTGATTTTTCTATATTGATTTTGTATCTGGAAACTACTAAAGTCATTTATCGGTTCTAGGAGACTTTTAGTGGAATCTTTAGGGTTTTCTAGGTATAGTATAATATCATCTGTGAATAGAGATAGTTTGATTTCCCCTCTTCCTATTTGGGTGCCTTTTATTTCTTTCTCTTGCCTGATTGCCCTGGCTAGGACTTCCAGTACTATGTTGCATAGGAGTGGTGAGAGTGGGCATTCTTGTCTTGTTTCAGTTCTCAAGGAGAATGCTCCCAACTTTTGCCCATTCAGTATGATATTGGCTTCGGGTTTGTAGTAGATGGCTCTTATTATTTTGAGGTATGTTCCTTCGATGCTTAGTCTGTTGAGGGCTTTTATCATGAAGGGTTGTTGGATTTTTATCGAAAGCTTTTTATGCATCTCTTCAGATGATTATATGGTTTTTAATTCTGTTTATGTGGTGAATCACATTTATTGATTTGCATATGTTTAGTCAATCTTGCATTCCAGGAATGCAGCCTACTTGATCATGGTGAATAACTTTTTGATGTGCTGCTGGATACAGTTTGTTGGTATTTTGTTAAGAATTTTTGCATCTATGTTCACTAGGAATATTGGCCTGAAGTTTTCTTTTTTGGTTATGTCTCTGCCTGATATCAGGCTGATGCTCGCTTTATAGAGTTAGTTAGGGAGGGGCCTCTCCTCCTTGATTTTTTTGGGGGGAACAGTTTCAGTTGGATCGGTACCAGTTCTTCTTTGTATGTCTGGTAGAATTTGGCTGTGAATCCTTCCAGTCCAGGGCATTTTTTTGGTTGGTAGGTGATATGGTTTGGATGTTTGTCCCCTCCAAATCTCCTGCTGAAATGTCTTTCCCAGTGTTGGAGGTGGAGCCTGGTGGGAGGTGATTGGATCATGGGGGCGGATCCCTCCTGAATGGCTTAGCACCATCTCCTTGGTGATAAGTGAGTTCTCATTCAGTTGACATGAGATCTGGTTGTTTAAACGTCTGGGACCTCCTTCTGCTTATTCCCTCACTCTTGCTCTCACCATGTGACATGCCTGCTACCCCTTTGCCTTCCGTCATGATTGTAAGTTTCCTGAGGCCCTTGCCAGAAGCAGATGCTGGCACTATACTTCCTGAATTGCCTGCAGAACCATGAACCAATTAAACCCCTTTTCTTTAGAAATTACCCGGTCTTAGGTATTTCTTCATAGCAATGTGAAAACAGACTGACACGGTAGTTTTTTTAAATTACTGATATAATTTCAGAACTTGATATTTGTCTGTTCAGGGTTTCAGTCTCCTCTTGATTCAATCTCAGGAGATTCTGTGTTTCCAGGATTTTATCCATTTCCTCTGGAGTTTTTAATTCATGTGCATAGAGTTGTTTATAGTAGTCTCTGGGGATCTTTTGAATTCCTGTGGAAACAATTGTAACATCATCTTTGTCCTTTCTGATCATACTTATTTGGGTCTTTTTTTCTTTGTTAATCTAGCTAGTGGTTTACCAATCTTATTGTTTCAGAAAACCAACTCTTCGTTTCATTGATCTTTTGCATGGATTTTTGTGTCTTAATTATATTCAATTTTTCTGAAGAAGAGTTTTTTTGCAGATATATGTTTTTATTCTTTTGAGTAATAGAGTAGAATTATGTGTCATAGATAGATATATATTTGCTGTTTTTAAGGAAATGTCAGTTTTCCAAAATGGTTTCACTATTTTACACTTCTACCTGCAGTACATGAGAATGTTGTTTGTTGCTCTTCCATGATAATACCAATGTGTAAAATGAAAAAGACTGACAACACCCAGCACTGGAGAAGAAGAAAAGCTGACACGACTGGTTATTGATATGGGCAAAAATGAATTTTGACCCTATCATCGATTTCAAATTCATTTTCCTTCCATATCGATACTCAGTTGTTCATCACTGTTTTAAAAACTGTCTAGCATTATTTCTTTAAAATAATGCTTTCTTCTATCAATTGAATTGTTTTGCCTCTTTTGCCAAAAATCAGACAGGTGTGAGTCTATTTTTGGATTATCTATTCTATTCCAGTGATATATTTGATTATCTTTATGCCAACATTATGCTGTATGAATTATTGTAGTTTTATAAGTCTTAAAATGAGGTATGTTCTTAAAATTTGTACCTGAATTTGCATTTTTATTATATATATTTAAGATGTGCCACATGACGTTTTGATATGCATAGTGAAATGGTTATTTTAGTCAAGAAAATTAACATATCTGTCATTTCACATGAGATCATGCAGTATTTTCCTGCATGAAAAATAAGTGAGATCTTCAGTATTTTTCTGTATCTGTGTTATTTCACTTAGCACAATGTCCTCCAGGTTCACCCATGTTATGACAAATAGCAGGATCTTCTTTTTTAAGACTGTTCCATTTTACATATACACCACAATTTCTCTATCCAGTCTTCTGTCGATGCACATTTAGGTTGTTTCTCAAGTCTTTGCTATTGTGAATAATGCTGCAGTGAACATGGGAGTGCAGATACCTTTACAAAGTGGATTTCATTTGTTTTGGGTACATATCCAAAAGAGGGATTGCCGGGTTATATGGCAGTTCTATTTTTAATTTCTTTAGGAATCGCCGTACTGTTTCCCAGAATAGCTGCACCAATCTACATTCCCACCATCAGTGGACAAGGGTTCCCTTTCTTCCACACTCTTGCCAACACTTGTTATCATTTATCTTTTTGGTAATAGCCATTCTAACAGGTATGAAGTGATATCTTATGGTGGCTTTGATTTGCATTTCCCGGATGATTAGTGATGTTGAGCACCTTTTCATGTATCTTTTGACCAATTTTATGCTTTCTTTGGAGAAATGTGTATTCGAGTCATTTGCTTATTTTTAAATTGGGTCATTTTTCTGCTATTGAGTTGTGTGAGTTCTTTATATATTTTGGATATTAGCCCTTTGTTAGGTATATAGTTTGAAAATATTTTCTCCTGATCTGTAGGCTTTTTCATTTTTTACATCATTTCCTATGCTGTACAGAAGTTTTCAATTTGCTATAGTCACACTTATTTATTTTTGGTTTTGAAGCCTGAGTTTTTGGTCTGACATCTCAAAAAATAATGGCCAAGATCAAGGAGTTTTCCCCTATGTTTTCTTCTAGGAGTTTTTTTGTTTCAGTCTCCTGTTTAGGTCATTTATCCAGTTTGAGTTAATTTTTGTGTATGATGTAAGGTAAGGGTCCAATTTAAATTTTTTTGCATGTAGATATTCAGTTTTCCCAGCACCATTTATCAGAGACTTCAATAAATAAATAATTCTCTTTCTATTGTCCTCTTGGTGTCTGTGTCAAAAATTAGTTGAACGTGTATGTTTGGATTTATTTCTGTACTCTGTTCCATTGGTCTATATGTCCATTTTTATGATGATACCATACTGTTTTGATGATTAGCATTATAATATAATTTGAAATCAGGAAGTGTGATGCTTCCAACTTTGTTTTTGTTTTGCAAAATTGCTTTGGCTATTCAGGGTCTTTTGTGGTTCCATATGAATTCTAGAATTTTTTTTTATTTCTGTAAATAATGCCATTGGAATTTCGGCACGAGTTGCATTGCATCTGTATATTGCTTTGCATAGTATAGGAATTTTATTAATATTCTTCCAATCCATGAACACACACTATCTTTCCACTTATTTGTGTATTCTCCCAGTTTTAGAATTTTTAGTGTACAGTTCTTTTACCTCCTTGGTTAAATTTATTCCTTTTTGATGCTATCATACATGGCTTTTTTCTTGATTTCTTTTTTGGATAGATTATTATTGGTATACAGAAATGCAATTAATTTTTGTGTGTTAATTTTGTGTCCTGCAATTTTACAGAATTTGTTACTTCTAACAGTTGTTTTGTGGAATCTTTGGAGTTGTCTACATAAAGGATCATGACATTTGCAAATAGGACTAATTTTACCCCTTTCTTTCCAATTTGTGTGCCTTTTATTTCTTTTTCTTGTCTGATTGCTCTTGCTAGTACTTTCAGTACTATGTTGAGTGGGTGTGGCAAGAGTAGGTATTCTGTTTTAATACTGATTTTTAGAGTAAAACTTTTCAGTTTTTCCGTATTGATTATGATATTAGCTGTGGGCTTTTCATAAATGGCCTTTACTGTGTTGAGAAAATTTCCTTCTCTACCTAAATTGTTGGGAGGTTTTATCAATAAAGGATGTCAGACTTTGTCAAGTGCTTTTTCTGCATCAATTGACATGATTATGTGGGGTTTTTAATCTTTCATTTTGTTAATGCAGTGCATCACATTGGTTGATTTATATACTTTGATAATGATATTTAATCTTTTTGATGACATGTTCAATTTGCTTCGCTAGTATTTTATTGAGGATTTTTACATATATGTTCATCAGAGATATTGGCCTATATTTTCTTTTCTTATGGTGTCTTTGTCTGGCTTTCATATCAATATGATACTGGCCTCATAAAATATATTCAGAAGCATTCCCTCTAGTTCTGTGTTTTGGAAAACTTTAAGAATTTTTGATAGGATTCAGCCATGAAGCCATCTGGCTCTAGACTTCCTTTATTGGGAGGTTTTTAATTACTACATGAATCTCTTTATTTATTATTGTTTGGTTCAGGCTCTCTATTTCTTCCTGATTATTGATCTTGGTAGGCTGTATTTCTCTAGGAATTTATTCATAAATCTGTCCTCTAGGTTATCCAATTTGTTGGCATATAGTTGTTCATAATAGTCTGTTATGATCCTTTTTATTTCTGAGGTATCGGTTATAATGTCTCTGTTTTTATTTCTAATTTTATTTATTTGAATATTCTCTCTTTTTTTCTTAATCTAGCTAAAGGTTTGTTGATTTTCCTTATTTTTTTTTCAAAAAAATTCTTAGTTTTGTTGATTTATTTCTATAGTTTTTCTATTCTCTATTTCTGTTCAGATTTTAAACATATTCTTTCTTCACTAACTTTAGGTTTAATTTGTTCTTCTGTTTCTAATTCCCTGAGGCACATAATGTTAGGCTATTTATGTGAGGTCTTTCTTCTTTTTTGATGTAGGCGTTTATTGCTATAAAGTTCCCTCTTAGAACTGCCTTCGCTGCATCTCATAGGTTTTGGTACATTGTGTTTCCTTGTCATTTGTTTCAATATATTTTTAAAATTCCCCTTTGATTCCCTTTTTGACCCATCGATTGTTTAGGAGTGTGTTGTTTAATTTCCACATTTTCGTGAGTTCTCCAAGATTCCTGCTGTCATTGAGTTCTAGTTTCATACCATTGTGGTCAGAAAAAATGCCTGATATGATTTCAGTCATCTTAAGTTTGTTGAGACTTATTTTGTGTCCTAACATATAATTTATCCTAGAAAATGTTCCACATGTATTTTAAAAGAATACATATTATGCTGCTGTTGAATGGAGTACTCTGCACAGGTCTGTTTGGCCCAGCGGGTATCCAAATTTCTTTTGTGTGAAGACTGTTTAGGCTAATTTAGGTCCTTTGAATTTCCAAATAACTTTTTTGAATCAGTTTGTCAGTTTCTACAAGAGAGCTTGCTAGTATTTTGATTGGGATTGATGGTGTTAATTCTCTAGATCAATTAGAAGAGAATGAACACCATAGCTATGTTGGGTCTTCCAATCCATTAATATGATATAGCTCCCCACTTATTTAAGGCTTCTTTAATTTCTCTCATCAATATGGTATAATTTTCAGTGTAGAGGCCTTGCACATCTTTTATTAAATTTATTCCTAAGTATTTTGTGTTTATGATGTTATTGAAAATAGTATTGTGCTTTTCCCCAATTTTTCATTGTGGTTAAATATACATAATAAAGTATTCTGTTTTAAATATCATTTATTGTTTGGTACTAGAATATAACAATATAATAGATTTTTGTATTTTGATTTTTATTCTTGACTTTGTGAAATTCTCTTATTTCTAGTAGTATGGATTTTTTTTGGTATATTCTTTACAATTTACCCTATAAACAGTCATATCCTCAGGAGAGAGGCAGTTTTATTTCTTTCTTATCTTTATGTCTCATTTATTAATGTAGTTTTGGTTTATCTAGTTTTATTGCACTGAAAATAATCCTCCAGTATAATGTTGAATGGAATTAGTGAGACTGCATATCCTTTTCTTGTTCTCTATCTTAGGGAGGAAAGCTTTCCATTTTTCACCGTTAAGTATATTAGTACCATTAGCTGTAGTTTTTCATGAGCCCTTTGTCAGAGGCAGTCTCTAAGATAGCCCCCAAAGATACCACTTCCTGTTATTCATACCCTACTACTTCCTTGAGTGTAGGCTGGACTTGTTGACTTGCCTCAATTAATGCAATACAGCAGAAATGATTGGCTATCACTTTAATGTTTTGGTTATAAAAAGACTGTGGCTTCCATCTTGGGGCTCACCCTCTCTTGCTAGCTTGCTGTGAAAGAAATCAACTCGGCCATGTAGTGAGCTGCCTATGGAGAGGCCCACAGGGCAAATAACTGAGGGAGGTCTCTAGCCAACAGTTAGGAAAGAACGGAGATCCTCAGCCCAACAGCCTGTGAGGAACTGACTCCTGCCAACAGCCATGTGAATGAAGTTGGAAATGTATCCTCTGCCATTTAAATCTTCAGAAGAGGCTGATTGTAGCCCAGGCTAACAGTCTGATGACAGTCTTGTGAGATACTGGAGCCTGAGGTACCCAGTTAAGCCACACCCATATTCCTGACCCTCGAAATTGTGAAATAATAAATTTTTGTTGTTTCTTTTCTTTCCTTGTTTGCTGAGAGTTGTCATCTTCAACTGTCACTGAATTTTGTCAGTTTGTGTCCATTGAGATGATTATATATATTTTTAACCTTTATTCTGTTAATGTGGTAAATTATATTTATTTTCAAATCAGCAACATATGGCCATTTTATCCTTTTTATATATTGTTGGGTTCAATTTGCTAACATTCTCTTAAGGGTTTTTGTATCTGTGTTTAAGACAGATATTGCTGTGTGGTTTTCATTTCATTATTGAAATATAATTCACATACCATAAAATCTACCATTTAAAGTTAACGTACAAATCAGTGGTTTTTATTATATTCATAAGGTTGTTCAACCATGACTACTCTCTAGTTCCAGAACATTTTTGTCACTCCCAAAAGAAACCTCATACCCATTAGCAGTCACTTGTCATTCTTTACTTCTCCAAGCCTCTGGCAGCTACTAATCTACTTTCTGTCTCTGAATTTTCCTATTCTGGACATTTCATATAAATGGGATCATTATGCAGCCTTTTTTGTTTTGTTTTGTTTTTTGAGATGGAGTCTCGCTCTGTTCCCTACGCTGGAGTGCGGTGGCATGATCTCAGCTCACTGCAAACTCCGCCTCCCGAGTTCAAGTGATTCTCCTGCCTCAGCCTCCCGAGTAGCTGGTACTACAGGCACGTGCCACTATGCCTGGCTAATTTTTGTATTTTTAGTAGAGACGAGGTTTTACCATGTTGGCCAGGCTAGTCTTGAACTCCTGACCTCAGGGATCCGCCTGCTTCGGCCTCCCAAAGCGCTGGGATTACAGGCGTGAGCCACTGCGCCCGGCCTCATTATGCAGCTTTTTGTATCTGGTTTCCTTCATTTAGCATACAGTTTTTGAGACTCATCCATGTGTTAGCATGCAATAGTACTTTATGCCTTTCTATGGCTGAATAATATTCTCTGGTATATCAGTATACCACATTTTATCTGTTTACCAGCTGTAGACATTTGGATTGTTTCTACTTTTTGGCTATTATGAATAATGCTGCTATGAACATTCTTGTACACACTTTTGTGTGGACATGTATTTTCAGTTCTACAGGGGATGTACCTAGGTGTGGAATTATTGGGCCATATGGTAAGTTTAACATTTTAAGGAACTGCAAAATTGTTTCCTACAGTGGCTACATTATTTTATATTCCCACTAGATGTGTACCAGAGCTTCAATTTCTGTACATTCTTGTCAACACTTGCTATTATCTATCTTTTTGATTGTAGCCATCCTAATGGATATGAAGTGGTATCTCATTGTAGCCTTATTTTCATTTCTTTCGTGGCTAATGATGTTGAGCCTATTTTCATGGGCATATTGGGTATTTGAATATCTTCTCTAGAGAACTGTCAATTCAGATTCTTTGTCCCCCCCTTTTTTAAAAAAAATGAGTTACTTATCACTTCATTATTGAGTTTTAAAAGTTCTTTACATAGTCTAGATATAGTCTAAATACAAGTCCCTTGTCAGGTATGTGATGTGCAAAAATTTTCTCTCATTCTGTGGGTTGTCTTTTCACTTTCTTGATGCTGTCCTTTGAAGCATACAATTTTTAAATTTTGATGATGTCTAGTTTATTTTTTCTTTTGTTTCTGTTGAAATAATATCTAAGAAACCACTGCCTAATCCTAGGTTGGAAAGATTTATGCCTAAATTTTCTTCTGTGGGATTTACAGTCTTTGATCTTACATTTAGGTTTTTGATCCATTTCAAGTTAAGCTTTGCATGTGGTGTGAGATAGGAATCCAAATTCACTCTTTTGCTTGTCAATATTCTGTTGTCCCAGCACATTTGTGGGAAAGACTACTCTTTCTCCAATTGAATTGTCTTGACAATTTAGTTATCAATTGGCCATAGATGTATGGGATTTTTTTTTTATAGACTGTCAATTCTATCCTATTGACCTATGTATCTATCCTTTTGCCAGTACTACACTTTGATTACTGTAGAAAATATGAATTTCAGAGTTAGCTTGTCAATTGAGTACCTTGTAGAAAATTTTGAAATTGGGAAGTGGGAATCTTCCAACTTTCTTCTTCTTTTTCAAGATTGTTTAGGATATTTCAATCCCTTGCATTTCTGTATAGTTTTTAGGATTAGCTTGTCAATATCTGCAGAAGGCAGATGGAATTTTGATAGAGTCTACATTTAATCAATTTAGGGAGTGTTGCCATTTTAACAATATTAAGTCTTCCAACTCATGAACATGGAATGCTTTTCCATTTATTTAGCTTTTCTTTAGCTTCTTTCAATAATGTTTTATAGTTTGTGGTTTTCTTGCATTGCTTTTATTTTTTATTTTGTTTTTGTATTAGGATAATGCTGGTTTCAAAAAATGAGCTGAAAATTGTTTCTTCTTTCTGCATTTTCTGAAATACTAGTGTAGGATTTGTAGTCTTTCTTTCCTTAAAAGAAATGTTGAGATATAATTCACACACCATAAAATTCATCATTTTAAAGTTAATGTACAAATCAATGGTTCTTAGTATATTTATAGGATTATACAACCATCACGATTATCTAATTCCAGAATGTTTTAGTGACTCCAGGAAAAAATCCCATACTCATTAGTAGTCACTCCCCGTTATTCCCTTTTCTAAGGGAAGAATTCTCCAGTAAAGCCATCTGGGCCTGAAATGTTGGGAATAGTTTAAATTATGAATTTGATGTTTTTTAAAAGATATGAACAACTATATACCAAAAGTCAGTTTTACTGTATATGAATTTAAAACATAAAATTAGAAAAGATACAGGCCTTTCAGATTTTTATCTTTCTTTTTGAGTAAGTTCTGGTAATTAATATCTTTTAAGGAACTTTTATATTTCTTTTTAATTGTCAAAATTGTTGATACAAAGTTGTTTGCAATAGTCCCTTATTATTTTTAATGTCTGTGAACATTTTTATTTTTAATTGTTGTTGGTACGTAGTAGATGCACATAGCAGGTGAACATTTTAATGTCCATCTTCTGTTATTTCTGGAATTAATTTGTGTATTTTTTTCTTTAAGAGTCTAGTCTAATTCTGATTTTTAAAAGATTATCCACTTTTAGTTTCATTGGCTTTCCTCTATTATTTATTCATTTTCCAGTCCATTGATCTCTGCAATTGTTTTCTTCCTTTTAATTATTTTGAATTTACTTTGCTCTTATTTTTCTGGCTTCCTAAGATGGAGTCTCAATCTTTATTTTAGATCATTTGTCTTTCCCGATGTTAAGTATTTAAAGTTATAAATATCCCCTTAAGCATGACTTTAGCACCCTTACACAAATTTAGATATGATGCACTTTTCATTGGGGTTAAAAGATATTTTCTCATTTCATTGTATTTTGAAATACTGTCATTTAGTTTATTCATATTTAGAATTATGTTTTTTAATGAATTAACCCCTTTATCATTATGAAATTGCCTTTTTATCTGATATTATTCCTTCTTTTAAGTTTACTTTGTCTCAATAATAAAGTCACTTCAGATTTCTCATGATTCAGGTTTGCCTGGTATATCTTTTATGTAGTTTAATGCATTTTTATATATCTATGATATATAACTATATTTTAATATATCTATGGATTATTTTAAAGTAGGTTTCTTATAGAGAATATATAGTTTTGATGGGTTTTTCCCCCTATACTGAGAGCCTCTGCCTTTTAATGGACTGTTTGGAATTACATTTAGTGTAATTATCAACATAATTGGATTGGGTTTAAGTCTACCATCTTGCTATGTTTCTTTTTCTATTTGTTTTTACTGTCTTTGTTAAAAGTATCTTTCTGCCTTTTGGGAATAATTGAATTTTTTATGATTTATTTTATTTCCACTCATGGTTTATTAGGTGCATCTTCATTTCATTTTAGTTTTTAGTAGTTGCTTTAAGTTTTAAGATATGCATCTTTAATTTTATACACATCATTCATAATGTAAGAACTATACAACGTTACAGTTCCATTTACTCCCTTCTATTTCTTGTGCTATTTTTAAATTATGTTTTACTTATATATATGTCATTATCTCGTATATACTCGTGCGTGTGTGTATGAGAGAGGGTGCATTAAAAAGCCAAATCCCTCTTAAAGGAAATTCTAGACCTTTTAATTTTGTAATAACTTAGACTTACAGGAATGTTGTAAAATTAGCATGGAGAGTTCCTTCACTGAGTTTCATTTAATATTAAGTAACATCTTGCATAACCATAGTATAATTATTAAAACTAAGAAGTTAACATTGATACAGTACCGCTAACTCAATGACAGACTTTATTCAGGTTTCCCCAGTGTTTCTAGTATGTCCTTTTTCTGTTCCAGGAGCCAATTCACGTTCCCACATTGTGCTTTGTTGTCATGTCTCCTTAGTCTCCACTAATCTCTGATAGTTCCTTATCTTTACTGTTTTTCATGATCTTGACACCTTGAAGAATTATTTTGTAGACTGTCTCTCAAGCTGGACCTAATGTTTCCTCATGACTAGACCAACATTGTGTATTTTAGGCCAAGATCCCCCAGAAGTGATGGGCCTTTTCAGTTTATCCTATGGCGAGGGGCACAGTGTTATGAAGTCTTTTTTTTTTTTTTTTTTTTTTTTTTTGAGACAGAGTCTCGCTCTGTTGCCCAGGCTGGAGTGCAGTGGCGCTATCTTGGCTCACTGCAAGCTCCACCTCCTGGGTTCATGCCATTCTCCTGCCTCAGCCTCCCGAGTAGCTAGGACTACAGGTGCCCGCCACCATGCCCGGCTAATTTTTTGTATTTTTAGTAGAGACGGGGGTTTCACCGTGTTAGCCAAGATGGTCTCGATCTCCTGACCTCGTGATCTACCCGCCTCGGACTCCCAAAATGCTGGGATTACCGGCGTGAGCCACCGCGCCCGGCCCTGTCATTAAGTCTTAATACTGTGGTGGTGTTGACATGGATCACCTAGTTCAGGTGGTGGTGGCCAGGACCCTCCACTGGAGGTTACTACTTTCCCTTTGTAATCCATAAATACTTTGAAAGAGATATTTTGAGGTGATGCAAATATCTCATCTCTGCTTAAAGTTTCTCTCACTAGTTTAAACATCCATCATGTATCTTGTTTGCAACAGTTACTATAGTTTTCTAATGGTGATCTTCTCTTTCCCTATTCCTTCTGCTCATATTAATTGCAATTTTTCTTATAAAGAAGAGCTGTCCCTTCTCCCTTATTTACTTATATCAGTATTGACCCATGTCTATTTATTTTATTCTGTAGGTTATTCTATTTTGCGTTTTGTTGTTCCAAGTGTTTCAGCTTTGGCCAGTGGGAATTCTTCAATGCTGGTTCCCATGCTCTGCGTGCATGTCCTCATTCTTTTTTGAGCACTTCTTTACTTTCTGGCACCATGAGATGCTCCAGGTTCCTTCTGTATTTTCTCTGTTCCAGCCCTGGAATAAAACACTGAATCAAGGAGCCCTGATTTTGTTGTTGTTGTTGTTGTTGCTGTTATTGTTTTAAATTAGAGAATGGTATTTAGAAACTAAGATCTGGGCAGTAGATGTCCCGTTGCTGCTGGGATGTCATTGCTTCTAGGTTTTATCAGTGCACAGAACTTGGAAATATGTATGTATATTAACACTTGCATATGTTCATTTCTGTTTGTTTTTACCTAAGAGAATATATTTTAAAAATTGTTAGTTAATATCAATGCCTCTAATTTTGCTACCACAGTGTTCATTCTAGACTTCTGCATTTGCTTATTTGTAATTGCTTTCTCAGAGTATGAGAAACCTAGGGTTTATTATTTCCAGTTACATTTATTTATTTGTTCAACTCTAGCACATAGAATGTTTCAAAATCGCTAACTCGTACTCCGTATGAGTTGCTTACATGTTATGTGACTCTCATAGTTCATAACTGAGAAACTAAGTTCACAGACTACAATGTAGTATTTGAGTACAGTTCTTCTTCTCTTTAGCTTTACAGTATATTAATACAGTTGGCTAACAAGGAATTGCATTGACTGACTTTCAGATACTGATTCAGCCTTGCATTCCTAGGATAAATCCCACTCAGTTGTTACTTTCTTTTAAATGCATTGCTGGATTTGACTTGTTAGTGTTGTTTTGAGGATTTTTGTTATCTGTGTTCAGGAGAAATATTGGTTTATAGTTTCTTTTCTTGCAATGTGCTTCTCTGGTTTGGGTATTAGAGTTACACTAGCCTCATGAAGAAAGTTAAAAGTCTTCCACGCTTTTCTATGTTCTGGATGAGATTTGTGCAATTGGTATTATTTCTTCCTTAAATGTTAGGTTGAAATGACCAGTGAAACCATCTGGGCCTGGAGTTTTATTTATTGGAATGTTTCAAACTATCTGCAATAGACAAAGGACTATTCTGATTATCTATTTTTTCTTGGGTGAGTGTCTTTCAAGGAATTGGTTCATTTTATTTAAATTGTCTAACTTACAGATACAGAGCTGTTTGTAGTATTTATTAATTATTAATGTGTAAAGTCTATATTTTCTCTCTTTTTTAATATTAGTGTTTTGCATGGAGCATTTGCTAGGCACTAAGCACTTTGCCTGCATGTCTCATTGAATAGCTGAGCAGGACCAAGATTTCTATTTAATTTCATTGCATAGAAGACTGAGGTCCAGGCAATTAGTGACTGGGGTGGGTCTAGAACCCAGGCCCAGTCCAGGGTTCTCTCCACTGTCTCCTCAGAATCCACCCTGTGGACATTCAGGTGCCTATTAGGGGTGTGAGCCCAGCCACCTCCCAGAGGCCTCCTAGTTCCCTCCAGGGACCTACTAAGCCTTGTCCCCTCCTCCTTACCCCCACCTCCCTGCATCTCAGGCACAGGCAGATTCTCAGCACAGGTCTCTCTGACACACACATTTCCTAGGTGGTGACCTTGCCCCCAGTCTGGGAGTACAGGGTGTGGATTAATGTGTCTGTCACTCCCACTGTTTACCACCTAGGGAGGTGTTATGATGGGCGTTTTGACACGACTGATTCAGGGATGCCATTCAGAAGCAGGACATGTTGACTTGGCAGTTTTGACACTGGGACATTTTGACATCTAAAGAAAAACATTTACAAATATATTAAAATTTCAGCTTACAAGGCTTGTTTCATTACTGAATGATGGGAACAATAGATGTCCTTGACTCCACCCCCACCCTGAATAGGAAGCTGTAAGAATGGGAGAGGCCCTGGGTTCAGGTAGGGGTGAGGAGGATGTGATGAAACTTCTTAAAACTGTATTTCTTGGTGATAGGCAGACATTAGGACTTGGCCGATTTATTTTTGGAGGCTTTATCTGAAAGTCCTATATCTTATGAGAGACGCCTCTTCACTGCAGGCCTCCTTACACTCCAAGAGAATCCAGAGGTCAAGCCTGGGGTGCAGGCGCTGTTGGGGCCCAAGGCTGGGATGGCCCATGACCCAGCAGAGAGAAGTGCCCCAGGCCACCACGGCACCTGCTTCATTCCTCTTGCTGTTTCCCTCCTGCCCCAGTCTCATGAACTTTCCCACAAGAGACCTTCTTGGCATCAGGAGTGGTGTGGGAACATGAACCCCATGCTCTTTCTTAAAGCTGCTGCTTTGGTTTTCATTGCTCAGCTTCGGCTTTCTTCAGTGAATGTGTTACATTAGTAAAAGCAGGAGCTCAGACTTGGAGGCTGTCTCCGAGCCCAGCTTTATTAACAGGAGATGCTGTCTACTGAACACATGAGTTTTCAAGTCAGGTAGGCAAGGGCATAGCCTGGCCTCTACCACTTACTGATCAAGTTAGCTTTTCTGAACCATGGTGCTATGGACTGAATTGTATCCTTCCAAAATTCCTCTGTTGAAGCCCCAATCTCCAGTGTGATGGTATTTGGAGATGGGGCCTTTGGGAGGTGATTAGATTTAGATGAGGTCATGAGAATGGGACCCTCACGATGGGCTTAGTGCACTTATAAGAAGAGAGACTGGAGGGCACGTTGCCTCCTTCTCCCTCTCACCCCTCACCCTCCCTTGTTCTCCCCCATGTGAAGACAGCAAGAAGCAGGCCTCACCCGAACCTGATGATACTTGGCACCCTGATCCTAAACTTTTCAGAACTGTGAGAAAATAAATATCTGTTGTTGAAGCCACCCAGTCTCTGGTATTTTGTTATGGCAGCCGGAGCAGACTAAGATACTTGGTTTCCTCATCTGTAAAACAGAGGTTATAAGATCTATCTTGGAGACTTTAAAGAATTTGAACTGAATATAGAAAAGTGACTAGCAGCATGAATACACTAGGCATTTCTTTTTGTTAATGTCATTACAATCATCATCGTGATAATTATAAACAATTTTATTTCAGGGAATGGGATGTTCTGTTGAAGTGAATTTTTGAGATAGTAAGTTTAATTTCTTAGGCAAAGAGTTCTAAAAACACATTTCTAGACCAAATAATGTTCATCACATACATCTCTGCTTTTTAAAATAGTATGAAGATAGTATTCATAGTACATAACATTAATAAGAATATGGTTTTATGAAAGTTTTGTTTAATGAATTTATACTATGCATGCACACATGAGTGTATTGAAATGTGTGGTAAAATGTATTTCTAATGATATGCGATGTTAAATGTCATTTCATATGCTTGTTTGCTATCTGAATGTCTCCCTTGGTGAGGTATTTGTTCAGATCTTTTACCCATTTAAACAATTGGTTGGTTGTTTTCTTCTTGAGTTTCAAGGGTGTTTGATATATTTTGTTTACAAATTATTCATCAGATATGTGTTTTGCAAATATTTTCCACAGTCTTTGGCTTGCCTTTTCGTTCTCTTAACCGTGTCTTTTGTAGAGCAGAAGTTCTTAATTTTAATGAAGTTTGACTTATTAGATTTTCTTTTCATGGATTGTGCTTTTGGTGTCATATCCAAGAACTCATTGCCAGAACTGGATAGGCCTATACTTGTCAAAATAATTGAATATGTTATCTAAAACCTCCTTAGAAAGAGAATTCCAGGCCCAGATGGCTTCACTGGTGAATTCTATCAAGAATTTAAGGGATGAAAAATAGGAAACTTAGCCTAACTCAAAAAATTGTGAAAGGGTAAGAATAAGAATAAACTTATTTATGAGGACAGCATCACCTTGATACCAAAACCTGACAAAGATGTACAAGAAAACTTGAGATCAACATCTCTCATGAACATAGACATAAAAATCCTTAATATAACTTTATCAAATCTAGCAATGTGTAAAAAGGATAATATACTGTGATAGAGCAGTGTTTATTCTAGGAATGCAAAGTTGATTTAATATTTGAAAATCAATCAATGTAAGTCACATTAACAGAATTAAAGGGGAAAAACCATATGATTATCTCAGACAGAAAAAGCATTTGACAAAATTCTACACTCGTTACTATAATAAAATCTCTCAGCAAATTAGAAGCAGAGGGGACTTCCTCAACCTGATAAAGGGCATGTACAGAAAACCTCCAGCTTACCTCACACCTAATAGTGAAATAGTAAACACTGTCTATCCCTCCACATTAGATGCAAGGTAAGGTTATCTACCCTCATCGCTTCTGTTCAGTGTTGAACTAGAGATTGCAACCAGTACAATCAGTCAAGGAAAAGAAGTGTACACACAGGGAGAATGGAAGAATTCAACTGTCTTCATTAATGAACAATATGATTACATGTGTAGAAAATCCTAAGGAATCTACGAAAAAGCATGTAGCACTAATAAGTGAGCTTAGCAAATTCGGAGGATAAAAGGTTGATTTACAAAAATCAGATTTTTCCCAAATACTAGCAGTAAACAATTAGAAAACATAATTCAATAGACAACTCCACTTAAAATATTATTTAAAAACTATATAAGGGGCTGGATGCAGTGGCTCATGCCTGTAATCCCAGCACTTTGGGAGGCTGAGGCAGGTGGGTCACCTGAGGTCAGGAGTTTGAGACCAGCCTGGCCAACATGGTGAAACCCTGTCTCTAATAAAAATATAAAAAATAATTAGCTGGGCATGGGGTGGCATGCACCTATAATCCTAGCTACTCAGGAGGCTGAGGTACGAGAATTACTCGAACCCAGGAGGCGGAGGTTGCAGTGACCCAAAATCGCGCCATTGCACTCCAGTCTGGGCAACAAGGGCAAAACTCCATCTCAAAAAAAACAAAACAAAACAAAAAAAATTACATAAGAAATAAGTTTAATAGAATATATGTTAGACCTTTACCCCCAAAACTACAAAGCATTACTGAGAAAAAGCAACTTAAAAGGTATTGAGCAGTATGCCATGCTCATGGTTGGAGTGCTCAGTATAGTTGAGATGTCAGTTCTCCTTAAATTGTCCTGTAGACTCAATGCAATCCACGTCTGTCACAGCATATTTTTAAATAGAAATTGACAAAAAGTTGATTCTGAAATTTACATGGAAACACAATAGGATATCCAAAGCAATATTGAAAAGAAGAATAAAGTTAGAGAGCTTAAACTATCTGATTTCAAAATCTAGATTGCTATAAATGTACAGCAATCTTCAGTGGGATACTGGTGTAAGGACAGAATATAAATCAAAAGAATGGAACAGAGGGTCCAGAAATAGAGCCACATACACAGTCACTTGATTTGCAGCGGAGGCTCTAAGGGAATGAATATTCGCTTCAACAGTTGTACTGGAACAACTGGCTAGCTATATAGAAAAGAAGAGGCAGCTTGATTTTACTACTTTACATCATATGCAAAGATTAACTCAAATGAATCATGGACTTTAAAGGCTAAAATTTAAAAGCTTCTGGAATAACCAATAGGAGAAACTCTTCACAACACTGGAATAGGCTAAAGTTTCTTTGAGAAGAAAGAAGTCACTAATCATAAAGATGTCACACTAATCATAAAAAAATCATAATCTTTTCTTTGAGAAGAAAGAAGTCACATAATCAAAAAACAATTAACTGTCTTAATAAAAGAGACAGTTAATCAGGCAAATGACAGACTGGGATAAAATGTTCACAAAACATATCTGGTGAAGGGCTTTTAGCCAAAATATGTAAAGAACTCTTAAAACAGTGGAAGAAAAAAATCCATTGTTAAAACAGACAAGGCATTTGGATAGACACTTCACATAAGAACATGTATGAATGGATGATAATCATATGACTGTAGGTTTAGCATCTTTATTTAGCAGGGAGATGCAATAACATCCACTGAATGGCTAAAATTTTAATGATTGACAGTGCCAAGTGTTGTTGACAAAGGCATGGAGCAACTAGAATGCTTTGAGGATGCATTGTTTGAGGATGCAAAATTATACAGACAAAATGGAAAAGAGTTTGGCTGTGTATTTTATTTTATTTTAGTTTAGTTTAGTTTATTTGGCTGTGTTTTGTAAAGTTAAACATGTTTACCAAGCCCAGCGATTAAGCTCCTTATTTACCTGAGAATAATGGAAGCAATCTGGAAACGGTCCAGTGAGCATCCACTGGTGAGTGCATAAACAAATTGTAATGGATTCATACTACGAAATACTAGTTGGCAATAAAAAGGAACAAAATATTCATACACACAACAAAGTGGACGAATCTCAAAAAACAAGCTAAGTAAAAATGACTACATATTGTACGATTCCTTTTATATGAATTTCAAGTAAAGGCAAAACTACAGTTACAAAAAGCAAATCAGCGGTGGCTGAGGATCCGGGTTCAGAGGAGGGGATCAGCTGTAGAGAGGCTTAGGGGAACTTTCTTGGGCGAAATAAATGTTCTCTGTCTTGCTTGTGGTTACACGACTATATACAATTACCAAAGTTAATCAAACTGAGTCCTTGAAACAGGTGAATGTTATTCACTATAATTTATACCTCACTAAATCCGCAGAATAAGAATATATTTCACATGGTAAAAAACCTGACAATTCCAAGTGCTAGTGAGGACATGGAGTCACTGGAACTGTTGTATTTTGGTGGGTCAGTAAAATTGTACAGCCTCTCTGGGAAACGGGCTGGCAGTTTCTTTTAAAGTTAAACACACACTTAACATATTCCAATCCTTGGTATTTATTCAAGAAAAATGGAAACATATGTTCACCAAAAGTCTTTTATATAAATATTAATAGCTGTATTCACAAGAGTCCAAAACCAGAGACAACCCAACTGTTCATCAGTAAGTGAATGGACAAATTGTGGTACATTCATACAATGAAATACTACTTGGCAATAAAAAACAATAAGCTACTGATGTACATGACCTCGTAGATGGATCTCAAGGACATGCTGAGGAGGAGAGTACAGTACAGTATGTAGAGCACAGGAGTGTGCCCTTGCCTAAGGGTTCGCTCTCCCAGGCCAACCATCATGGAAAATAGGTGGGTATGGTACAGTGAGGTATATTGAGAGAGAGAAGGACCACCATGTTCGCATAACTTTTACTAACAGTATTGTTATAATTGTTCTATTAATTTCTTACTGAGCCTAATTTATAAATTAAACTTTATCACAGGTATATATGTATAGGAAAAAGATAGTATATATAGGGTTTGGTGCTATCTGTGGTTTCAGGCATCCACTAGGGGTCTTGGAATGTATCCCTCCTAAGTAAGGGGGACTACTGTAGACCTTGCCAAATTTCATATATATGTCATTTCAGAACAAACAAAACTATTGGCTGGGGGAGGGGATTTGACTGCAAAGGAGCATGAGGGAATAGGGAGCTCTGTTCTAGATCTTGCCTGTGCTAGGTTGGTCTTGTCAATATTCCACAACCTGTACACTCAGAATGGGTACATTTTACTTTAAGTAAATTGTGCCCTGATAAAGTTAAAAAGATGCCAACCAAACCCTTCAGTGGACAGAAAGTTTCACTAAGTAACAAGAATCAGGGTCTAATTTGGAAATTCTGATTTTAGACCCTCCTACTCTCATTGTGGGTATTCTCACTTAAAAATGGAAAATATAAATCAATTTTCAAAAGCTTTTTAAGGTGTGAAGTCAAAAAGTAAAGCCATATTCATTAGGACTTTTAATTTCTGCCATCTTAATATGAATTTTGTATCTCCCCAGGGATTCTCTAGCTTGGTTCTTTATACTAAACAATTATTGTGAGACTGGGAATTGCATTTTTATCCCAGTTTCTGAAAAGGTAAGGTTGTCCTTCTGTCTTCTGGAAATATGACCGGGGTTAGATTTTCATCCAGGGCAAATAAGTCCCTTGTTTATCAGTCCATGTCTATTGCAGCCACAAGAAACTTGAGACTTATTTAGATAATTTCCATGGGGAAAAAAATCCCTTATTCAATTATCTAGTGGTGGTCATTGAAAAATTATTTTGCCTTATCTAGAGAATTGATTCACTGACCCACTTTGGTGTGGGGGCGTGTAGATGTGCTTTGTTCCCACATGGACACTTGTTGAGGGGAGGGGACAGATACTTATGGAGTGCCAGTGATGTGCCAGGCACAGGGCTCGGTACTTTATGAACATAATCACGTTTAATTTTACCCTCAGAAGAGGCCTCACTGGTAGCTCCCGTTTTCTCCATGTTTTACCTGTGGCTGAGGGTCAGATTGGGTAAGCAATGTGATGTTTAAGTTGTGAAATAGGATTCAAACCTGGGATCTTACCCACCCCCAAACCCGTGATCTTTCTGCTATATCTCACTACAGGAAGTAAATTGTAACCCAACTATGGCCAAGGGAATAGTCCCCCTCTTGTCAGATCTGAAATGCCATCTTGTCTGCGTTTGCCCATGGCAGATTGCCTGCATGTTCCCATGGTTTACAAGCCACCGAGGACCATGCGAGGGAGCCGGCCACCGCCATATCACCAAGAACAGCAGCCAGCAGGACTTGTCTCTGAAGTTCCTGAGAGTCTGGGCTGATCTGTTTCCCCGATAATTTTGCAGAGTGTATGCCTCCCAAACTCTTGGCCCACCTGGAAGATCCCACAATTTTCTTGTGAAAAGACCAACAAACTGTTCTCAGGGTTTCAGGAGCTTGTGTTACCCCCTCCTCTATCAAGCACATTTTACACTGGATTGAATTTCTCTCTTTACGGAGGAACTCAGCACTGTGCTCAAAAATACCACCAGAGTCATGAATATTAAGAACACATTTTTCTTTCATTTTTTTCTTTCTTGTGTCCCAGAGTTGGTCTCAGGCAGCAAACCTAGGCAGGTGTGTAATTCTGCACAGTTCACCCTGGTTCCGTGGGCTCCCCAATGGGGCAGGGTGAGCTGGGCTGGGTGGTGCCTGTGTTGCTTAGGTAGATGAAATGCTTTTGTGCATGTTTGGAGGCTGGGGGGAAGGTTCACGGCCAGGTCACTGCGCCAGCATTCTTTCCTTGGCCACAGCCGCAGTGGTGGGCCCCCAGCAGGAGAAGCGCAGGCAGGCGGGGCGCAGGTCTTGGGAGGCTGAGCTGCAGCTGCTGTGTTTGGTTTCCCTTTGGTCCCAGGGATTTAGATAAAAGGGCTGCTTTTATTGATTGGGGAGATTGAGGGAGGGAGGAGGCTCTAAGAAGTCAGCCTTTGCCTTTTTGTTTTTTTAAGCAAACATTTATTGAGCATTTACTGTGTGCCAGGCACCGTGCTAAATGCTTTTCATGCATTATCAGGTTCAATCCTCATGACAGCCCTGCTGTTTTAGTCTCCATTTGACCCAGGAGGAGACCAAAGCTCAGAAAGCTTAAGTAATCTGCCCAAGGTCACACAGCTTGTAAAAGGTAAAGAGCCTGGAACCCTCTGCGGCCTGAAACTGCTGTGATGCCCCATTACTGCCGTTCTCTTTCTGCCTGCATGCTCCATCCACCTGTCCCTCTGCCCCCAGAATGGTCTCTGGAGAACTCAGCCCTGCTCTGCATCTTCAGTGGCTTCTCCTTTCCCATGGTGCACAGTTTACCTGTGATCTGAGCCCAGCATGTCCTTCCCCCCAGGAGTCCCACTGAGTTGTGCCTTTTCCTCCCTCACATCTTGCCTTCTCCTGGGATACCTGTGCCCCAGACCTCCTGCCTGTCTCTCAAAGCAGAACCCAGAGACCCCACTTCTAGGGAGCAACCCCCCAAAATTACATCTCAGCTACCAGCCCCTCCCGGCCCTCAGCATGCTAAGCCTGGGTTGGATGGGGTTCCAGAGGGCAGGAGTTTGATCTTGGCTGTCTCCCCACCCCTGCTGCCCACGTGGGGGCTGGCATGCACACTGACTTGCATGGACACACCTACCTTTGTGTCCCCTTTGTCCTTAGCACCCAGAGTTCCTCATGGTCATGTCCTGCCCGGTATCATTCCAGTGTCAGGACTACCCCAGACCCCTTCCCCAGTTGGCATGGGCCTCATCCCTAAGGGAGGGCTGGCCTTAGTGGCCATTCCCTGCCTGATAATAAAGTCACAGGAAGAAATTGGCCCATTATTTGAGATGAAGGTGTTGCCCTCTGGCCCAGTGGGCAGGTGTCTTCCAAAGTGGGTAGGCTGGCTGCCTGAGGCAGTAGAAAAAAGGACCCAAGGGACTGCAATCTCAAAGGTGGAATGGGGCCAGGTCCTGGGCTGAGGGTCTAGCTGGAGTAAGACACAAGAATGGTTGTGGGGCGGCAAGGGGGGTGGTGGACATAGATCTGCTCGGGGCACAGTGAGAGGGTGGGGAGGGCGTTGCTGGGGAGCACAGGTGTTACCTGGCCAACAGGAAACCAGAAGTGCAGGGATTATCCAACCTGAGATCACAAGGACAGACATGTACTGGATGTCATTTGCTGAAATGAATTAGGACCCCAGCTGCCTGTTCAGGTTGCAAACGAATCTCAAAGTGGTATTATTGGGGGATCAGTGTTACCCACTCTAGTTAATGAGCTGATAATGCTTCCATGGAAACCCTTTTGCTAAGAGCTAAGGGGAAATCTGTGTTATTTCCTTGATGAAATATTCCTGGGCCTCAGTTTCCTCATCTGCGGAATGAGGCCCATGTGCCACAGCCCTCTTGTTGGCAGACACTGCTCAGTGTTGCAGAGCCACACAGGTGGTGCCCGAGGTAGAGAGGCTTCCCTAGCCCTGTGCTGTGGGCAGTGTTGAGGGGCTGCCTGGCATGCACCATCTCGGATCAGCACTCCAAGGACAGTCAGACATGATTTTCCTGCCTTGTTGCTATCAGACAGTTACATTTCATTGATAAGTTACTTCAATTCTGAGTTTTAACAAACGTTTCTGGGTGGGGCCTCTACTCTTAGGGAGTTGAGTCTCTTGCCATGGAAAAAGGTTAACCTACAGTTAGGGTGCAGGTTGGTTCATTTAATTTCTATCTATCCTGGGAGAGCAGGGTAGGGGTGGGTGGCTAGTATCTTGTTTGTAAAATGAAGCTGATGTGGCTCAGACAGGGTAGGTGACTGTCCCAGGGTCACAGGTGATGGTGGAGGTATGTGGAAGTCAGGTGTGGCCCACTTGAGTGCTCCTGCCATGGACTGCCCTCTGCTGGCCTCATCTGTGCTGGGCATGGTCCGGGCTGTGACTGGTCCATCCATCCATCCATCCATCCATCCATCCATCCATCCATCCATCCATCCATCCATCTATCTCCTCCCTGCCTTCTCTGCCTTCCCTGCCCACAAGCTGTCCCAGAGCACATGGATTACAGAATGTACCAACGGGGCTTCCCTGCAGCCAGCCCTGTGGGGACCCATGGATTGTGGCCAGGATGACCCTTTTATTCTTGTCCTGATGGTCCCCATGTGTGACAGTATCCCTGCCCTCTCTTTGGACATCACACTCTGGAAGGCTCTCGGTGCAGGCAGCTAGGGACAGCCTTGCCTTTGTTTATAGGTTAGTTCTCAATCATGCTGGTTTCGATAAAAACAAAAGAGAATGATGCCCTTTGGCCTTGCTGCTGGCTGCCAGGTGTGTGTGGCTTGCAGAGCATTTCTACACCTATGGTGGTGTGGAGGACTGCTTTGCTGATGGATGTCAGAGGGTCATCTGGAACAATGGCCAGGGCTTGTGTCACACTGACCACAACAGTGTGAACACCAAGGGGGCAGGACGTGAGGGCGGGCAAGGGTTGAGGCCTCAGTATCAAACAGACCAGCGCCGACTCCAGGCTGCACTGTTTTCTTCTTGTGTGACCTTGAGCAAGTTGCTTAGGCGCAGTGCCTTTACCCGTGAAATAGGGGTGGTGATGACGATGATGACGATGACGAAGACGACAGGCACTCACAATGTGGAGCACGTAAGCCTGACCAGGGACCTGGATCATGCAGGGAAAGCAGCCCCTACATGGTGCAAGTGGTGGTCAGGATTCTAGTGACGCCCTGGTAGCAGTGGGTCCTCTCAGCTCTCTCCCTCCAGCAGCCTGGGAGGCCGATGGTGCTGACCCCACAGGACAGGTTCCTCCACTAGGCAGGCTCTGCATCTGCCCAGAGCCTCTTCTGCACGGGAGACACATGGAGATTGTGTTAAAGCCTCGGCGTCCATTGTTCAATCAATCAGGCTAATCTGCCTGCCCCTCGATAAGGGGAGGGATCGAGTTTCAGGGAGATTTTCCCTGGATTACTTCTAGTAGCCGCTCAGTCTAGACAGGCCTCTCAGTTACAGGGGTGCAGACAAAGGCGAGGAGCGGGAATGCCCGGCCATGAGGTGGCCCAGGGCCCTGCTGGATGCCTCCTCTCCCTCCTTCCCTCCCTCCACTGCCCTCCTCTCTCCTGGGGGGCCAGGGCGGGGAAGACACCAACCTACTGACCTGGGGGCCCTGGTCAATCCAGGTGAAGGTGCTGAACCCTGATGGTGTGCCCAGGCTGGACACTGAGGAGCGATCATAATACATTGAGCTGATGTCTAGGGAGCGCTTCATCCTGTGCCTGGCATGGCGAAGAGACCCACATGGGCTTTATCCTTCTCAATTCCTGTGGCGCTCTCATGAGGAAGCCACTCATGATGTGTGCGTTTAAAGATGAGAACAGTTAGGTGCAGGGAACGTGGGGTGGGGATTGGCTGGTGAAAGGATTGTCCCAGTGCTGAGGGGACAGGCAGGGAGGTGTATATTGACCTCCACCATCTCTGGAATTGAGGTGGAGGCCAAAACATTTCTGATATGTCACTCTTCAGCCCACCTTTCCTGCCACAAGAGGACTCCGAAGGCTCTGAAGCCTTGGGCGGTGTGGCCTGCATGGCCTGCCTACACATCTCTGTTCTGGGTTCCTAGCCTGGCTTTGCTACTCCCTTGCCCTGTGATCTGGGCAAGTCACTTCTGGACATCAGTGTGCTCATCTGTAAAATGGGCATGACATTTACCCTGTCTGGCAATAGGAGCCCTGTGTGAGTCACCAGAGAGAATGTGTGGGAAATAAGTAGTTTTGGAGTGAAGTTCTGTGCCAGTGCTAGTTACCAGTTCCTAGTGTGCTGTCTGCCAGCCCTGGCCGGGGCGGAATGAATGAATGTGAATAACCTTCCTTCTAAAATAGGGTTGGGGCATCTCATCTGTTCCCCTTCTCCATATCCTCAACTTGTCCTAACCCTGGGGAATGTGGGGAGCAGCCCTGGAGGCCAGGTGGTCTCAATGGTCTCACTCCAAGGCCACAAGGGAGAGCTGCATATGTGGCCCGTCTCTCCAGGTTTTCTGGAAGATGAGTGGGGGATGCTCCCTGGCCCTCACTGGCATCTGAGGTCATGCAGGTGCAGCCCTTGCCACTCAGCTATTGCAGTGTCCAGGTGGGCTGTCAGTGCAGGACAGGCTTGAATGCAGGGACTGCCTTCTCAGGCTTTTGGAACAGCCTGGAGAGGGACCTTGAGAAAACATCCTTTAGGGCTGGAATGTGAACTTTGGTCATGTATATGTGTGCATGTGAGAGAGGACGAGGAGACAGAGGAGACACACATGGCTCTTCATTTTCCAACTCATCTATCCTGGGTTTTAAACAGGATCTAGTATAATTCCCCATTACTTTCTTGTTCTCCATGCCCTCTACAAAGGGAAACACTTGATTCAAGAGAATGAGGCATCGCTCATTTAATGGATTAGCTTTTCCCAGAGCAGCAAACCCAAAACCCATAAGAGAACAAAAAATGATAATAGCAACAGTAAAACTGACAAGTTTGTGAGACCCTGAGGCATTGCTCCTCTGTACCCAGTGTCTTCTATCTCCAAGTCTTCTTTGTTTCAAGGGCGTCAAATCAGAAATTAACCTTGTACATGAACCTGGGGAGGGCAGAGGATGCACAGAGATGGCCTCGGGTGGCTGAAATGGTTCTGCACACCCCTTCTCTTGTATTATATACTTATCTAGCCTGTACACTGTGCTCTTTGGATCAGAGGGGGCTTAGCAAGGAATGGGCAGGAGGAGGGGGTCTCTTTATCAGCGAACACAGGAGCAGCATGAGAAGTTTATAGAATTTTGAGACCTGACTCCACCTGCCAGCTGTGTGTCCTATGCAAGTCAGTTAACCTCTCTGAGTCTCTGCTTCCTCATCTGTGAAATGCGAGAGGGACAGGACTGAAGCTGTAAGGCCATTGTGAAGATTTGTCTGAGATGGCAGGCCTGATAGGGCTTTGTGAGGGGAAGCGAGCCCTTTGGAAGGACTGAGCATGGGAGCTGTTGGCAGGGCTGTGAATCTTCAGGCAAAGCCTTTGCTGTGGGCTCTGTGGGTGTTTGATTTGCCTGTTTAATTGACCTTGGGTACCTTGACTCATTTCCATTTTTATAAATGCATTAAAAATGCCACTGGGCTCAGAATAAATGCCAATTTAACCTAAGCATAGCTTACTCTTTGTAATGGCGAGTCTTGAATCTCCACCAAGCCAGGCATGGCTGCTTCCAGCAAGAGGAGCAGGATTATAATAACATCAGTATGTGTTCATGGACATTAAGTGTGTTATTAGCATCTTTGAATTGGATGAAAGCTAATCTTTTCCACATTCAATGAACAAACATGAATGATGTCAGTGAGAGAGAGGAGGAAATCATGCCCATGGGCAGAAACCAGTGACATTCATTGAAGAGGACGAAATGGAAGCAGCTCTGCCACCTCCTTGCTGTAGAACCTGGAGTGAATCACTTGACACCTCTGGTCCTCAGTTTCCTTAATCTGTCAAATGAGAGAATTCTTCGTTTATCTATCCACTGGGCTGATTTGAAGACCTTGTGAAAGTATATACTGAAAAGATGTTTAAAAAGTATAAATCTTATACAATTGTATAGGGTTGTTATGGTGGTGTATGGATAGCCATTGGCAACAGACGACTTGTAAAATTCTGTAGTTAGATTTTAGGTGTCTGAAGTCAATGAGTGAGTTGAAAAATATGCCAGTCAAGACAGCTGTTTACATTTCTGAAATGTAATTGGTTTTTCCAATTACACATCTTTCTACTTAAATAGAACAAGATATTACAAAATTTAACCTGTTCTTGTTGCCCTTACCATTAAAAACATTGTCAACAGTTGAGAGCTCTTAGGCGCCAAGCACTGAGTATGTACTTTGACTGTATTATCTAATCCTCATCACAAATCTAGGAGGCAGATCCTGTAATTGCCAGTACTATTTTATAGTGAGGAAACAGTCTCACAGAGGTGGGGCAACTTGCCCAGAGTCATACAGCTAATAAGACACGGGTAGGTGATTGGACCCTTGAAATCTGTTGCCCTCCAGTATTGCCAGTAAGTCAACAACAAACATTTGACCTTTCCCCGCTTCCTCCCTCTTTTCCTCCTCTTTTCTTTAGATAATTTAATCAAAAAGTCATTGGGTTCTGGTATGGTGGAATGAGAAGTTTGAAAAATCCTCTCCCCCAGAAGCAATGATAAAGCTGGAGAAAATCAGTAAAAATCACCGGAAAGGCTGTAGAAACTGAGCAAGATCATACATTTCGTACAAATATAAAATGGCACAACCACTTTGAAGAACAGCTTGGCTGATTCTTAAAAAGTTAAACATAAATTTACTATCCAACCAATATACACTTTTAGGTATCTACCTGTATTGGTTTCCTATCGTTGCTGTAACAAATTACCACAAACCTAGTGGTTTAAAACTATGCAAATTTATTATCTTACACTTTTGGAGGTTAGAGTCCAACAGGATCTCACTGGGCTAAAATCAAGGTGTTGGCAGGGCTACGTTCCTTTCTCTAGGCTTTAGGGGGAATATTTTTCCTTCCCTTTTCCAGCTTTCAGAGCTGGCCCACAATTCCTCAACTCATAACCTTCTTCATCTTCAAAGCCAGCAACAGCAGATTGTTTCACTCTGACCTCCTCTTCTGGCTCTTCCACTTTTAAGGACTCTTGTGATTATACAAGGCCTGCCCAGATAATCCAGGATAATCTTGCTTTCTTAAGGTCAGCTGATTAGCAACCTGGACATCTCTGGGAGCCCATTATTCTGCCTACAGCACTACTCAAGATAAATGAAAATACGTGCCTACATAAAGACTCGTACATAAATGTTCATAGTGGCATTATACACAGTAGCCCCAAGCTTGCAATAATCCCAATCCAGTCTATCAATTGGTTAATGGCTAAACAAAGTGTGATATATCCATGAAATGAAATATAATGTAGCAATGAAAATGAACTACTTATACATGTTACAACATGGATGAACTTCAAAAACATTATGCTGAGTGAAATCAGTCGTATGCAAAAAAGGCATATAGTTCCCTTTATATAAAATTTCTAGAAGAGGCAGATCAGGGTTGCCTGGGGATGGGAACTGGCTGCAAATGGACCCCGGGAAGTTTGTTGAGGATGATGGAAGTATCTAAAACTGATTGTGATGGAGGTTACACAACTCCATAAATTCACTTGAAAATCTTTGAATCATATACTAAAAAGTGAGTTAATTTTATGGTAATTTATAATTTGTTAAAATTATTTTTAAAAAGAAAAGCATTTATGCAAGCCAAACAGGGAATAGGGCTTGGCAGAGGTTGAATGCCATGTGAGGAATGTAACTGAGTGGGTGGCAGCCTGATGGGTCCAAGAACTTGGTTACATATAGGGGGATTGACCGGATAAGTAAATATACTGAGGGTAACAGACCAGTTCTCTCATTGTTGGAAAACAAGAGTTACAGATATGGAAGCGGGAAAGTTAGAAATGAACCCAGTGTTATTGGAGGTATTGATATAAACTCACGGTTTTCAATGTAGGTGTAGAAATAAGCATAGACGTAAATGTGTGATATACATATACACACACATACATGCACACACACAGTCATGTGTTGCTTAATTTCAGGGAGATACTCTGAGAAATGTGTCATCAGGCAATTCCATCGCTGTGTGAACATCAGAGTATACTCACACAAACCTAGATAGTACAGCCTACTACCCAGGCTATATGGTATGGCCTATAGCACTAGGAACAAACCTGTGTAGCATGTTACTGCACAGAATACTGCAGACAATTGTAACACAATGGTAAGTATTTGTGTATCTAAACATAGAAAAAGTACAGTAAAAATATGGTATTATGATATTATGGGACCACCTTTATAGATGTGGTCTGTCATTGACTAAAATATCATCATGACACACACACACACACACACACACACACACACACTTCTGAGCTCTTTCAACAGAGCAGGCAGGCCTAGAAGCAATGACACTTATATAACAAATAGCATGCCTAGTTGCTCTGATGATGGTTTCTAATGTCATTTTCTGCTAAGTTCACCAGGACTGGGACAGGAAAAGTACAAGATAGGCCGGGAGCACCGCATTATGCCAGAGAGTAAGGAAGTGCTCAAAGAGGGATGCAGACATGTCAAAAGGACATGGAAACAGCTTAAAGGGGCTCCTGTTGGCCCAAACTGGGACATTTGAACATCAAAATTACAATATGGTGATGGAGTAAAACCCATTGAACAGCAATCCATAAGCCCACACTCGGATAATTAAATGTGGATGAAGAGAAGCTCCTTTTCATTGTAGAATACCAGCTGATCAATGTGGAAGGAACGATGGGGTTAGAAAGGTCTCTATTTGGCAGTCATTGTCATAATCATTAATTCAGGCAAAATTAATTACAGTTGTTTCCAATTAAAAAGTTAAACATATTTGCATGCTATGATGTGCCAGGCCCTGTTGTGTGCTATAATTCAGAGCTTAGACATGTGGCACTGTCCCTGCCCTGAATGGTGGTGGGCCACATTTTAAAAGTTGCTTTTCATCTGTTTGGATGGTCCTGTGTGCCTTTGCTCCAGTTGGCAGCTGTTGTGTTCTGCTGGTGTCGGTGTCCACCTGCAGGTGGTCCTGCTCACTTTCTCACCGCTGCTCCTGCCTGCACCCACTTGCTAGGGGAAGCATCACTGACTCTCAGGGAGGTGTCTTGTGAGGAAGAGGAATGAGCTTTCAGTGCATGGAAGTTGTGACAGTTCTTTGGGCCATTCAAAGACCTTGTGGCCTATTTCTTGGCCCCTAAAACATCCTGAAGAGGTAAGATTGCCTGAGAGTTGCATTCCATGTTATCAACTTGTAACCACATTTGGTTTGGGGGGGACTTTCAGTTTCTTTTCTTAGAGGAGCTTCTGTATTAACTTCAGCAGGTTAATGTGAGAATTCACACCCTCTGGCCAACACAGGAGCCCAGGAGTTGACCAAGTGTGAATGGATGGGCCAAGGCTGTCCACAGAGTGAATTGTCCATAAGTAGCCACTTGTGAGGTGATTCCAGGGGTGCCATCCAGCGAAACACTAGCCAGAGGATTCTTCAATGAAAGTATGGAAACCCTTGGTTGTCACTGAGCTGAGTAATGGCCTCAGTCACACCTCCAGGTCCAGCAGCTTCTGCTCAGAGACAAATGCTGTTTCTTCACTTGCCAGTCCACACATTCCACAGCTTCTTCATTTGCATCTGGTATCCCATGTTGGCTGGGCCATTGTAAAACCTGCAGCTGTGTCTGTCCTTTCTTCTTGGGGCCCAGGAGGAAGGTGGTTGTGGGAACAGATTCCCGTGACAACTGTGGTCTATGGAGACCCCATTGCCACTGACACCTCTGGGCCTATGGGACATGACAGATGGCCCTGGGCTGTGGGAAGCTGTCCCAGGAAGTTGGGTCCACCACCCACAAATAAATGTTCATCTTTCTGGAGTTGGGGATTTGGTTCCTGGGCTCATTTTTATGTGGTGTTTCTGTCGGCCACTCTCCTTAGAACAACCTTGGCCAGCTGGGGAATAAGAGAGAGATTATGCTGTGTCCACATTGAGAGGGTCATTCCAAGATGGATGAGTGGCTAGCTGGGGACTTTCTGAATAGGGTTGGGCATGCCTTTTCTTGGCAGGGCTTGGTTTTGGTTTGGACTGTGAGCTCTCTTGGGAAGGGTACTGGGGGTGCGTAGTGCCAGGAGAGGCTCCAAATGCCAGCTATCACGTTGAAGGCAGTTTCTTCCAAGGCACATCTGTCATGAGTCAAGGAGGGTCTGCTTACAGCACCCATGCATCAGGGTCTTAGAGGGCTCTCCTTGCCTTCTTAGATCCTATCACATGGCTTTGAGGAGCACCTGTTCTCTGTGTTCCCACCTGGGCCAGGCCCAGGAACATTCAGCCTCTATAATAGGAAACACAGGCTGGGAGTTGGGTGCTGTGGCCTCAAGTCTCATGTCTGCCAAGAAAATGGGACAACAGATGCAGACATTTCCTCTCTACCTTTTTGAACCCAGTGTCCTCATCTGTCATTGAGGGGGCCAGGTTAGAGGCCCTCCAAGGTTTCTTCCAGATAACATAACACCCATAAAGCCACCTGCCTGGCAAATCTCCTCAATAAAGGGTGTAGGTGTTTGTCCCCATATGCAGCCCTACAGGCACGGAACTCATGCAGGCAGGAGATATGTTGCATCCTTCCTGGCAACTGTTCAGGTCTTCTCTTTGTCTTCAGAGCTGTACGGTTTCACTACAATATGTCTAAGTGTGATTTTTAAAAATATTTATTTATTTTTATTTTTATTTTACTTTTCCTACTTGGAATTCGTTGGCTTCCAAAACCCGAGGGTTAACAACTTTTACCAATTCTGGAAAACTATCTGCCATCATCTCTTTAATTCTTGGTCCTCATCCTATTATCTTTGGGAAATCTGATGAGATACATGATAAACTTTTTCAGTCTATCTTACAGTAAATTTTTGAGAGGAATACAACCAAATACAACAAAAACAATTACTTTTTGCCACAGGTTCGTGGGTTGGCCCTGGAGGCTCTGCTCCATCCAGAGCCATGTGGTTCAGGTCTGATCCACCTGGCTCTCCTTCCAGGACCCAGGCTGCAGGGGCACAGTTACCTGGGTGAATTCTCAGGCCTTATAGGGCCAAGACGAACCACAGAAGTACATTTAACTTCTGCACATATCATGGCCACTCACATTCTGTTGGCTGAAGGAAGTCACGTGGCAAAGCTCCAAATAAGGGGGTGAGAAGTCCACTTCAGCCACGGAGTCAGTTGGGGATTATTTGCTGCTCAATAATACAATCTACCTCAGCCTGTCATCTTTATCACAAATATTCACTTCCCTCCCTCGAGCAAAATGCACTTACTTCCTCCCCAGAATGGTTCAAAAATTTCCAATCCAATCACAGCATCAGGCTGGAAGTCTTGTCTCCATCAGTTCCTGTTCACCCAGAGGCCCATGAACTAAAGAGACAAGTATTTGCCCCCAATCCACCCACCAAAAAACCACAATATACAGTTGAAGAGCTGGGACAAAGTAACCACAACTATCCCATTTGAAAGGGGGACAAGCAGGAAGCACAGAACAGGGGTTCACAGCAGATTCTTCCTTTGGGGAAAATATTGTGAGGTCTTCCTACTCCGGGGTTAGACAATATTCCTGGATTAGGTCCTGCTTCTGCTCTCTGGGAACAGCTCCCAGATCCAGTGGCTCCTGGTTTCACCCTCTGGGAGTTCCTTCCTTTCCACCATTTTCCTTGTCGACTTCCAGAAAAAAAACCATTAAACATATGCCCTCCCTAGAGTGGCTGAGTACCTTTCTCAGCCTACCTTCTGCCAATAGAAAGTGGGAGTCCAAGGCTTTTTTTTGTATGAGTCAGTTGTTATTGATTGCATTTTATAAGGTGCTACAAGAAAGAAATGAACTCAGTAAAGAACTGGCCGGTTTGCAAACAGAATTGACAGTCCTGAAGTTCTTAGACTTCTGCAGTTGCAGAATGGAACTGTTTCTTCACCAAATTCAGGGTGTAGCCATTAAGATATAGCCATAGGTCAAAGACGAAATTAAAGCACAGCCATTAAGACATTGTCTCAGAACAAAAATCAGCTTGCAGATATGACCATCACACAACTTTGGTAAAACCTTAAAACCTCTGATTAGATTAAGGTCATACCTGGTAGGTTGATTTAACAGGACAAAATGTCTCCTATGGAAGACTAAAGAGCCCAAAATACCTAGAATTAAGTTGAGCACATGTGAGAGACTGTGTGAGTGCATGCATGATGGATGCCTCCAGAGAACTGCGGGTCTGGCTTTTGGCATACTGAGTTGGGCTTGGCAGATCATGGAGGTGACACAGTCATGGCTGCCGTGCTCATGCAACTCTGGCCTCAGCTGCAGCTTTTAGCACTGTAGATTTCCACACCTGTCCTTTTTTCTTTTCTTTTTCAGCTGAGTCTTACATGTAAAGTTATGTTTATTATGTCTTATCCAGCATTTCTGGCTGTTATGGTGGGAGGGTGGTCTGCCACGTTGCCAGGAGCAGGTCTCTGTTGCACAGCACTCTGACCTCACTCTTCCTGGCACACAGTATGCACTGTTTCTCAAGAAGCCTCCAGGGCACAGCCCTGGACTCATCCCAGGGGCCATCCAGAGGAAGAAAAGACCCAATTTCTCTTTATGGAGGCTATTGTCAGAGAGAGGACAGGACATATAAACAAAAAAATGCATGAATTACATCTCGCATGCAAGAGGCAAGCTCAGAAGAAAGAACCTAGTAATTCATGCATTTTAAATGCATCTACTGTGTGCAAGACCCTATGTTAGTGTCTTGCCTATTCATATAATTGTATTTAAACAGCAGCCTTTTGAAGTGTGTTTACAAATGAGGAAACTGAGTCTCAAAAATGGCAAGTGCTGTAGAAAAAGCCACAAGGTTGGTAGGTGGCTGAGCTGAGAAGCCAGGTTTGCCTGGCTCTGAGGTCCACCCCCTCTTCACTGCCCTGTGCTTCTTCAGAAAACCTGGCAGGGCATAATGGGCTGGTCCAGGCTATGTGGGTGGCAGTGCAGACAGAACGACTCTTGGATAGGCAGACAACCCTGCACAGCCACAGCTCTGAGTGTGGCATGTGCAAGCTGACTGTGGATGTCAGCTAGGATGGGCCTTGACAGAATTTCTCCCCTTCCCTTTTCATGACAGTAGTAGACACTCAAATGACACAAAGAGTAAATCTTTTAAAATGAGGGTGTGGGATGCAGTACACACGGGCAAAGGGCTGTGTGGTGCTGTTAGGACTGGAGGGGTGCTGAGGCATTGTGGTCTTTAAGGTCAGGATCTGGAGCCACTGGTGACTGGAGTGTGGATGCAAAAGGTTGAGGGACAGGTGTGTGTGGTGGTGGGTGTTGGTGGCTATTTTGTTGAGTGATTCCCAAATGCTCACCAGCAAGATCTTATGGGGCCCTGGGCTCCTCGCTTTTGTTTTAAATCAGAATTCATTCCCAAGGATCCCAGTGGGTTTATCACATAGTTTGGACTTACATCTTCTCCCGCACCAGCAGTGTCTGCTTGTACCTTTTCCATGGAGAAAGCCCCATTTCCATCTTTTTCCCCAAGCACTACCCTCTGCCCCTATGCAGCCTGTTCCACTGCTTGGTCACTTCTGTTGATACTAGGATGTCCCCATCACTGGTAGAAAGGATCCAGCCATGTTAGTGGCAGAGGAGGAAAGGAAGCTGATCAGAGCAGCCTGACAACTGGTTTTACTTCCAGTCTCGGGGACTAGAGGGGCCCTTATCCTGTGTCAGCCTCACTTTCCTGGGCTGGCAGGGGCCAGATGCTCTGCTTGGGCCCTGGAATGGTCTGGTGGCCCAGCTGCTGGATGCAGTGTGCTGAGTTAGGTTCAGAAAGACTTTCTGAGTGCAGCAGACTTGAAGCTGGGACCTCTGGATGGAATTCTGTTTCGATGGGGAAGTGCCAGGGCAGGGAGAGGAGTGTAGTGATTAAGAAAGTGGACTTTGGCTGGGTGTGGTGGCTCACACCTGTAATCCCAGCACTTGGGGAGGCTGAGGCGGGCAGATCGCCTGAGGTCAGGAGTTCAAGACCAGCCTGGCCAACATGGTGAAACCCCGTCTCTACTAAAAATACCAAAAAAATTAGCCAGGCATAGTGTGTGGACTTCAGAGTCACACAGACCTGGATTCAAGCCCTGGTTCTGTCGCTTGCCCATATGAACCTGGGCAGGTCCCTTAAATGCTCAAAGCCTCAGCTTCCCTACCTGTGAGAATGAGGGTCATGGTTCTTCCCTTGTTGTGGTAGGGCCTCTAGCTCGGTGCTTGACACATGATAAGCAATTAACAAATGCTACCTGTCGTTGTTGGTTTTGAAAGGCCTCCTAGAGTCCATGGTGCTGGGTTCTGTTGGCTCTGGTCTGAGCGATGGAGGGGAGCTCAGATGAAAGAACTAGTAATTCAGACTGTGAGTTACAGTCTGGCCAGGTGATGGCCTTCCAGCTTTGGGAGCAGGGGGCTTGAAGGGGGGAGGCCCCTTCTTATAACTTCTTCATATCCCTGGCAAGTGAGTCCCCTGCTCCCCACTCAGCTGGGGGTGGTCTGCCCTGGCCTGCCCATGTCCAGGTCCTCCTGGGAGGCTGTGGAGGCTGTGCTTATGTGCCTGTGCCTAAATGCGAGTTGGGTTGCAAGGGCCTTTCCTAAATGAAGGCTGTGGAGGAGGCTGATGCTGGGGACAGAAATCTAAAGAGAAGGCAGGCACTCTAGGGCCCCAGAGGGGCTTAAGAGAAAGCTTGCATGCCCGATATGTGGAAAAGGGTAGACGTTCATCCTCTGGGCTGCACTGTGCCTGGGATTCTGGTTGCGTTGGGTCTTGTGGGCTCAGCCAGGGAGGAGTGCGGGCAATCCATCATTGATGCTCCGTGTGGCTAATGAAGGCACCTGAGGCCCTAAGGAGATCCCTGACAAGAAGGCTCAGAATGTCCACACCAACTCTATCCCATGCAACTTTTGTAGATTGATGCTTGACCTGCCAGCTGGGAATGACTACCCTAGTCTGTGCATATGAAGAGCAGGTGGAGAGCAGCAGCAAGACTGTGGGAGGAGCCCCCAGGGCAGGTGTGATAGGGTATCCGTCCCCTTCAGTGCCCGCAGTGGGGCAGATGCAGGGACCTGGAATTGAGGGGCAGAGGGAAGCCCAATGTATGGTCTTCTTACCACGCCCACTTTCTGGAAGGCACGGTCGGGTTTCTTGGCTACCCACGACACGGTTCATCTGGGACAGGGCACCTCAAAATGCAAACGAAAAATGTTTCAAATATAATAGCAAATATGCAACGAGGATGCACTGTGTGCCCAAATCTCAGGATTTAAAAATGAAACAAGAAGTGCCACCACTCACCATCCTGAGGGCTCACTGTTCATCCCCTGCTCTATTTTGCCATCTTCCCCCTCCTTGCGTTTTCATGGTAGGCCTGTGGGAGGAGACCATGAACACCCCCACTTCCCAGCTGAGAAAACTGCATCTGGAGAGCGCAGGCCCACTGCCCACAGTGGTACAGCCAAACAGCGGTAGAAGCAGGAGTGGACTTCAGAGCCAGCACTGCTGTGTCCCCTGGCTGCCCCGGGGAGAGCCCAGAGCCTTCCCTACTGGACCACCTGTGGCTCTGCTGCACTCATATTTCACCCCCACCAGGAATTTGCAGTGTCGAGAACTAATTCGAAAAGCAGGAGGCTGGAGCCCGTGTTTGAGCTTTGTCAGGCAGGTGCTATGAAAGATTGGAGTGAGGCATGGCTGCCTGCAGTGGGAAGACACAGGTTAAGAGGTACAGGGCCTGAGCCCTAACCCCTGCAAGGGAGAAGGGCCCAGCTGGCCTTGGGACTAATCCAGCCACAGGAGAGGGGCTCTGTGCTCCCTTGGCCAGCAGGTGCCCTTGCAGTCCCAGTCATCCTGAGGGCACGGGATGCTCCTTCCAAGGGTGGGCAATGCTGGCAGAATGGGGAAAGCAGAGCCTTATCTACTGGATTTCCTTCTCTCTGAGAACCGAGTGCATAGATCCCATTACCTTTCCTGATGACGACTCTTCATCCATCTTTCTGGTGGTGTGAGGAGCACTTATGCCCCAAGGACCTATGAGGATATCATCATCCTAAAGATGTCCACATCCTAATCCTCAGAATTTGTGCCTGTGATCCCTTCTATGGCAAAGGGACTTTGCAGATGTGATTAAGTGAAGGACCTTGAAGCGGGAGAGTATCCTGGACTTTCCAGCTGGGCCCAATGTCCTCCCCTTGATGGGGTGTCAGAGTCAGAGAAGGAAACATGATGACAGTGGAGTGAGAGAGGGAGATGTCTGAAGATGCTCCACGGCTGGCTTTGAAGATGGGGGCAGGGGCCATGAGCCAAAGAATGTGAGCTGCCTCCAGAAGCTGAAAGAGGTGAGGAAACAGATTCTCCTAGAGCCTCCAGGAGAGCACAGCACTGCTGACTCTTTGACTTTTAGTAGAGTGGGGCCCATCGTGGACTTCTGACCTCCAGAGTGGTGAGATGTTTTGTGTTGCTTTAAGCCATGAATTTTGTGGCAGTTTGTCACAGCAGCAGGAAACTAGTACAGTCACGAAGACCCAAGGATAGGCTGGAGGAGAAAACCAGCAGAGAGCCCAGTCCTTGACACGCACCAGAGCTGCCTCCCTCCAGGCCCCGCTGCCGTACCCAGGCCACTGTTCCTAAGCGCTCTTTCTGTGGAGGCCCCGTCCGCCCTCTTGCTGCAGCTGGCTGCCCAACTACCTGCAGCGCCTCAGCATCTGTCTCCTTTGGAATTACACCTGACAGTGCATGGAGCAAACAGAGGGATACAACTCATGGGGACAATGTCTGCGTCACCGCCGCAGGAAGGTGCCCTTTCTTTCCTATGGAATCACGATTGTGAACATTGTGACAATGATTTCTCTCCATTTGGCTGTATTTCTCAACAATTTCTGGCCCCGTGGCTGTGCTCTGGAGAGCCGGGGCTCCCAGAAGGCTGACTGCCAGCCAGAAAATGGCTTCTGAGCAACATCAGGGAACAGGAAGGAGAATTCACTCTACTTTTGTCCCTGTATAGAAAGCCAAAACAGTGGTGGGATGTGTGAGCTTTTTTCAGAAATACCTTTTGGCTTTGGTGTACTCAGAGAGCCAGCACTAAACCAACACCTTCATCCATAGCTTTAAGAAGAGAGCGTGTCATCGGCAGCTGACTGTTGAGAGGAACTGTTAGGCTGTGGTGATGGACACGGGGGCGGGGTGGTCAGGGACAATCAACTTTGGTGTTTGCTTTGTTAAGGGGCTCGGGAATCTTCCATGAACAGACCAGCCTTTGCTCATAGTGGGCCTCCTCCCAGAACCCGATGGATCCACACATCCCCAGACCTTTGAACAACTTAGAAAAACAAATCAACTGTTCATCCAGAGGAATTTAGCCCAGACAATTGCCATGGGATTTGGGCATTTCAAGGGTGTTAGAAAAGAGGCACAGACAGAAAGCCAAACGAGACTGTGACACCTGTCTCCTGGTGCTGACGAGTGTCGGTGATGGGCTGTTGAGCAAGTCCCTCTGCACCCTCGGCCTCAGTTTCCCTACCTGCTCCGCAGCTGTTCTCCATGGATCCATCCATTTCTGACTTGTAAAATTGGTTAATTCCAGGCTGGAGCATCATCCCAGTCCTAGCTTTATACGTTAAAACTGAGGACTTCTTGATGCATTCAGAGGTAAGGAGAAACTCTTTCATGAAGAGTCCCAAAAAATTCCACAAAAAGGCTCAGCAGTCAGTCCTTAAAATTTGCAAAGAGATCTCAGTTTCACAGAGAATTCCGGACCAGGATGTGGCAGAGCGATGCCAGCTCTGTGAGGAGTCACTGGGCAGCCTTGACATCTGCCTGCATTGCTTCCCTATCCACCCCTCCCTGGGTGCACGCCCAGTCAGAGACCTTCTGGTGGCCTGGCCTCTCAGGAGCCATGTCCAGTTGATCTGTATCAGACAAAAAATTGGCCCCATGCACTAGACTCCTCCAAGCACCAAAAACATCGTAATACTACTACTACCATCCCCACTATTGCCAACCCCAGACAACCAACACTGAACTGTGATGCTGAAATTAAAATAATCACTTTGTAGACTTGATGATTGTAAGTTTATTGACACTGAACTTTTCTCACTTATCGAGGGACTTGCATTGCTTCTCAGGCCTGGAGTGTTCTGCATGACAGCATTTAAAGTTGTGGGCTTTAGAGTCTGAGAGGACTGGGACCCAAGCTCAGTTGTGTCTCTTTCTCCCTGTATGACCTTCAGTAAGTCACTTAACCTTCTAAACCTCAACTCCTTCATTCTCAAGAAAGGGATAATGGCATTTCCTATTTCTTAATCACAGGTTTGTTAGAGTTTCACATGACCATTCACTGAGTACTTACTATATGCTGGGCACATATACCGTGCCATTTAATCTATGCAACAGTCTCACGGTGGTTGTTTGTATGTGTGTGTGGGGTAATTATTGTTCCTATTGCATACATAGATAAGTTATAGATTCAGAGAAGCTATGTGACATCTAAGGTCATAGTAGCAAGTGACAGAGCTGGGACTCAAAACCCAGGAACTGACTCTGATGTCTCCTTTCTGAACCACTGAGCTAATACCCACCAAGTGCCCAGTTGGTGGAGGCTGCTGTTAGCATCACTCATTTTGTGCCTGGCACATAGCACATTGGTACTGTGCTCAGTACCAATGACTGAACGGAAAGCTGTGTGCAGATGTATGCAAACCCAACCCTGGAGCGTGTGTTGGGTCTCAGTCATAAAATGTGGGTTCCCTTGACCTTGACAGGGTGGCAAGCGGGCAGATGATGTCCTTAGGGACTGTTCCAGGATGAGGCTTGGCAGGAGAATGCCCTCTGGGGTGCCCTGAGCAGTCTCTTTCTCTTCCTCCTGGGTAGGCAGGCACTTTTGGAGTCCGAGTCTGGACCTGGATCCTGGAGGCGGGCACAAGGTTGCTTAGCTTTAAGGGGTAAGTTCAAAGCAAATAGGAAGCTCTGTTAAAAATGAAGGGCAGCATGAATGTCGGGGCCAAAGGAGGATGGTTGAGAATTCCTAGTAAAACTTTACAGCTTCCGCGTTTCCCCTCCTCTAAATCTTCCCATGAAAATCATGCATCTGGGGGGCCGTCTCAGCTGAACGAGGGCGGGAGCCACCCATTAGCACAGCTGAAGGGGGGGCTTTCTGGCTTCATTAGTGCCCGCCCATGGCCCTGGTGGACAGACAGACTATGAATTGGGGGCCATGCTCCAGGCCCATGGGCAAGGAGAAGCAGCCACAGGTGCCCACCAGAGCTGGATGGCACTGACAGTGTCCTCCAGCCCTGCTGGACTGCAAGTGGGCAGCGGAAGCTCAGCTGCTGTCCCTTTTATGCGTATTGACTTAGTGGAGTGCAAACATGTTAAAAGTTCACTTTCTCCTTTATAGGAGTCTATAAAAAGTCTCTTAAACTGGAGCCCTAGGGCCTCAGCGAGACAAACGTAGGATCAGGCTTTGTGGGGGTGCAGTGCTTCCCTCAGCCTTCAGCACAGAGGTGTGAGCCTATTTAAGATACAGCTGCGGCAGGCTCATGCCAGTGGGCAGAGGGATCTGGATGTGAAGGCTGCTCTGAGGCTGCCAGGCTGTTTCTGGTGAGTCCCTGCTGGAGACTGACTGGCCCATGTGGCCCTCTGGGGTATGAGGGTGAGAGAGTTCCTGTGCCCGGGAATATTGGGCCGGGTCTGCTGGGCTGCCTGGCGTTTGGGGTTTCTAAACAAGCAGGTGTCTGTGGGAGAAATGTCCTGTGTGCAGTACTCAGGCCAGATGAGCTCAGCAATCATCCTCCCTGGTGACTTGGGTCCTGGGGCGGCCTGCAGGGGTGAGGGAGGATGGCAGGCCTGGGCAGAGAGGAGGGCACCTGGAGCTATCCCTCTGGTGAACTTCTTTGGCCTTGGGAGCCATAGAGCCCACAGTGTGCGCACCTGTGGGACACAGCCTGGAGAGGATGGCTGAGGGAGGGGTGACGAGCCTCATGGACAAGCCCCGGGAGGCAGTCATGGGCTTTGGAAACAGCATTTGCTCACTAGGCCTCAGTTTCCACATCTGTCAAGTTGGAGGGTGGTCCCTACTCTGCATGCGAATCTCTCGGGGTTGCCACGAGGATATAGTTAGAGGAGTTTGGGGATGGCAGGACAGGCGTTTTGTGGCCCAGAGCGATGAGCTCTGTAGAAGGCTACTTCAGGGGGACCAGGTGACCCCAGCAGGTGTTGAGACCAGAGCCTAACACTCATTAATTCACCCACTAGCTAATGGGTGACCTAGTGGATGCAGGTGCAGGGCTCACTCCGAGGGCCTGGCCACGGCCACCCTGTCCTGCTCTCCATGCCTTCGTGTGTGCCACACCATGGCTTTGAGCAGGAGCATGTGGGCCATCACTGCTCACAGGCACGTGCGTATGCGTCGGGGCATCCACCTGACATCTGCGTGCCTCTCAGCTCTGCTGACCTGACCCGTGCAGGGGGCTGTGTCACTGAATGGGTTTTGCAAGTACAGCTGTGGCCTCAGTCCATCAGCTCTCACTCCCCAGGGTACCTGGTACCTGGCCTCAGGTGGCTGAAGCCAGGCAGTGAGCAGGCCCCTCTGGAAACTGGGGATGGTCGGTGGGACCAGACTAGCCCCATTGGCCCCTTGCAGGCCTGGCTAGGGCATGAAATTCCACACTAGTACCTGAGTGACCTTTAGCTCAGGTTCAAACAAGTCTGAGCTTTCCTGAGAAGAGGAGATGTTCAAAACTAAATGAAAGCCAGGAAGGGAAACACAGACGCCTTTTTAAAAGGACAGTCATCCCTCTGGGTGCACATCTATTCAAAACACAGGAAGAGGTTAGACAGGTTCTGTGCCTGAGAGGCAGGCTGGCTTTGAAGTCAGAGCTGGTTTCGGGACACCCCCTTGCTAGAGTTCCTTAGCTTGTCTGAGTCCGTAAGATAGAGATGTGGCACGAATGATAAAATCGTTTGGAAGGAGTTGAATGTGATGTGAATGTCGGGCACCCAGCACTGTGCTGGGACACAGAAATGTTCAGTCCAGGGGTGTTATGGTTTCTAGCATCACAATATCACTGTCATCATTATTACTAGCATAGAACCATTTGCTTGAGGGAAATGCCTTGGTTGTGGCTTTTGCTCCATACACTGAATCAAATGATATGGAAAACATGGGGTGTCGCCCTGAAGGGCTCCATGGCTCAGTGTTCTAGAACAGAGCTAACCAGTGCAATTCCCTGCAATGCTGGAGATGTCTATAATCATTGCTGTCCAACATGGTAGCCACTAACCACGTGTGGTTGCCAAGCATTTGAAATGTAGCTAGTGTGAATGAGGAACTGAATTTTTAATTGTATTTAACTTTAGTTTAAATTTAAATACACGTGGCTAGTGTCTACTGTATTAGACAGTGCAGTTCTAGAATGTTCCTTCCAAGTGGATGTTGCCCAGCTCCCTCTGAGCTGTGACAGCGCTGCACGGAGGGGCTGGCCGATGCCTCCAGCACTGTCGGCCACATGCAGTAAAGATGGTCTCTGATGGGGTGTGGTAGTGATCGCCACCTGGGCATGAGCTGGCCGCTCTGGAGCACAGACCGCAGCCAGAGCCTGGGTTTCAGATGTGGCAGTTACACAGCTTCCACCCTCCATGGGAATCAAAGTAAGAGTCGCAGTTCCCATCCACTAAGCATTTCCGACTGATGCTGTGTGGCCAACTCAATTTTACAGAAGAAAACATGCCCTGAAGAGGGGTGGTGACTTGTCCCAAGCGCACGCGATGGTGGCCTACCTCTTCCTGCCTCTAACCAGCTCCTCGTATCAGAGTAAAGGACCAGCCAGGTTTCCTGCTGAAGGAGAGCCAAGCGCAGAGGCTCAAGGTCACCAGTGCAGGTGCCCAGTGCTTCCCTCACCTGGCTCCTTCCCGGCTCCCCCGCCACCACACCCCACCCAGGCCACCTCTACGGGGCTCCCTGGATGGTGAGACACCTCCCTGTATCCTGTTATCTGTTCCTGGCAATATCCTTGACAGTGGGGTGGCCTGGGTCGTGAGTAGCTTCCCATGTTACAGCTGCGGGGATGAGGCTCCGAGGGATGGAGCGACGTGCCTGAGATCCACAGGGAGTTGGCCAATCTGCCCGCAGGGAGGCAAGGCCTTCTGGGGCCTTTCTGTTGCCGAGCCGGTTCTCCCGCCAGGCAGGTCCTCTCTGCCTTGTTGGACTTCCTGTGGCACTCACTGGGTGGACGGCCACACCCGGGACACATCCCCCAAAACTGGCTTCAAGCTGTACCGTCCACAGAGGCTGGCAAGGGCCCGGAGTGGGGTGGTCCTGCTCAGAGGGCCGGTGGGTCGGCGGGGGGGAGGCTGACAGGCCTTAATGGGCACATTGTCCCCTTGCTGTGAGAGCGCCGTCCCGCCACTTCCTCAAACGCGTCGTGCTGGATGAGCTCATGTCTGAGGCTGTGGGCGGCACGGGGCAGCCGAGTCGGGCTGCAGGGAGGCCCGTCCCGGAGAAGCCCGCGCGGGCTGGGGCCGGCGCAGCCGTGAGGCGGAAGCTTGTAATGAGCGACGCCGGCTGGATTTATGGGGCTGCGCACGTGCGCCTGGCCTTCCTGCGAGGCCCTCCGCATGGGAACAAAAACAAGTCCCGGCCCGAGAATGGCGCGACTGAGTCTTAACAAGGGCGCACTAATTACTGGAAGGCCCGGGCCGGGACCCCAGCCTGGGAGGAGCAGAACTTGGGCCCGTTCTGTGTCCATTTGGGCTTTGCTGGGGTCCCCTCGTCTTTTTACCCAGGAGGCCCAAGAGGAAGCCCAGACTCTCAGGGCCTGCCCGGCCTCCTTCTCTCTCCAGCTCTGTGGTCTTGGACGAGGTGCTCATCCGAACTTCTCCTCCTTTTTGAGGCCCTTGGGAGGCAGCGTACCAGGATGAAAGACAGTTGACCACAGAGTCGCTGGTCCCCGGCTGTGAGTCCTGGTTCTGCCACGTTCCTGCTGTGTGGCCTGGGCAAGTCACTTCACCTCTCTGATCTAAGCTCCCTTTACCTAGAAAGCGGGGCTATGATGTTCCCTCGGCAGGGCTGTTAGGAGGATTTGATGAAATGATGCACGCAGACTCCTCAGCCTATTGCCCACCCACGCTAACTGGCACACGGGCAGGGATCTCTGCTGCTGTAATTCACAGGCGTCCCCTGCAGACATTGCCCACTGTTTTCCCTGTTGACACTGGATTTGGCATCTATCCAGGAAGGTCCCATGTCCACTCCCTTTTCAAGTCAGGAGCCTGCAAGAGCAGAAGTACTAGATGCCGTGAGACCCCGGCTGTGGTTAGCAGTGGCAAGATGGGGCCGAGCTGTGGCCTGGTGCCAACATCCGACTCCACTCTGAAGCCACCATGCACCTGCTTGAAGCGAGAGGTGCAGCATAATGGGTTACCCCCTGCTGTCACCCAGGCTGACTTTCACATGGGCATGTTATTCCCATGCTCCTCTCTCTGAGTCAGGCCCTCTGCCTGCTGCTTGGCCTTTGAGTCCTGTTGTTGATTCATAGAGCCATCAAGAGAGAACCCCTGCCCTTCCCTGCCCTGCCCTGTGCCCTTGGGGTGAGGCAGTGAGGGCGCAGCAGGTGTGCAGCCCCTGACTTCTGCCTTCACGGAGGGCAGGGTCTCCTTTGCTTGTCCCCAGAGACTGTTACAGAGCTTGGCCCACTGGGCTCATGGAATGTGTGCATGAGTGGTGCTCAGCGTCTGATGGGGTAGATGGCCATGTAACCACATGACAGCTGTTCAGAAGGCACAGCGCTGTGGCTGGCAGGAGTGCAGGGTGCACTGAGAGAGAGGGCACCTCCCCCCGACAGAATGGTCAGGGAGGGCTTCCTGGAGGAAGCATAAGGGATGTTTAAGAGCAGAGCCCTGCAGGGTTGAGTAGGATTACAAATAAGTAGAGGCTGTAGTGTGTTCTGGTGGGGAACTGGTGTATGCAAAGGCCTGAAGGTGAGATACGAGTGGCCCTAGGGAGGAAGTAAAGTAGAGAGCATGCGAGGGGATGGTGTGAGATGGAGCTGAAGAGGACCCTCCTTTCTCCATTCCCAGGCCTGCCAAGATGTTAGAAGGCAGCTTCTAAACTTCCATGCACCTCAGATTCCTCAGCTATCAAATGGAGACACTGCCATCACTATCTGCAGGTGTTGTATGATTACACGGACAGGGTGAGTATGGGTGTTTTGTAGCGTAAAGGGCTGAGTGGGGTGTGGCGATGGTTTTGGGGGTGCTGCCCTTTGAGACGACCTGGGATGACTAGGGACACATAGGAGGACAGGAGAGGGCCCCCTGGAAAAAGATGCCCCTTGGGTGGAATCTCCAGTGGGTTTGCCCATAATTAAATCCTGGAGGGGCTGTTAGTGACTGCAGAGAAATGTATCATAAGCACCTTGAGCTCAGTGAAAGTTCCTTAAAGTTAGCTCAGCACTGGCCCAAGGTGGCGTTTCCCTCTGGAGGATGTGGCCTCAGGGCCAAGTGCATTCTCTCTGGGGTCCAGCGGCCTCCTTGAGGTGGGAATCTGCAGCCAGGACCTCCATGGGACCTAATGAGGAGCTGCTGGCTTTCAATTACGTGCGCGGCCCTGGCTCTGCGCTGTTTGACTGACAGCTCATTACCCCACTGCCATTTCTGGGCAGTGGAATTTAATCTCCCAGATGGGAAGCAAATCAATTTGCCCATCCGCCGCAGCTGAGCCTACTTGAACTCAACTCTAATTTATTCTCTTAAGCTTAGGAAGCCTTGTCGTTTCAAGGTACAGAAATATCAAGTTTCCCAGCCAGTCTGGCCAGAGTGCGCACAGGGAGATGAGCTGATAGGGTCGTGCCTGGGGCCCGACCTGGGTGAGCAGTGGTGGTCAGCAGGGGACGTGCCATCACCCTGTGTCAGAAGCTGGGCTCTGGCCTAGCAGGCCAGGCTGGTGGACAGGAAGGGTGTGTATGGGAATGGGGGATAGTGTGACTCCTGATGTGGGGATCCAGGGTGCCTGTCCCAGGGCTCAGGACAGGAAGAGACTCCCCAGCAAGGCAGATCTGACCTCCTGCCTGCATGTTCTAGGGCCATGCTAGTGATCATCACTCCGTGATCATTGCTCTGGTTTCAGGGCTTTGAACATAAGATTTGGAGGGTGTCTTTCTGGGATTTTGAGCTTTTTACTTTCCTCAAGGAGCAGTTACAAACCTGAAGCCAAAGTGGTGACCTTTAACCTGTGACATTGGGACCGCTTTCCTCCTCTGGCCCAGCAGGGCCATCAGAGGGCTTCTTTGCCAGGGAGTATATGACCTGCTAGGAGTGCTCTGGGTCACATTCATGCAGACACTGAGTGTGTGCAGGCTGTGGTGGTGAGTGGCTGCTGTCCTCTGCTGTGGGTGCTGGGTCCCCCATCAGACGCTGGGGAGTCCTGGCACCCTGTTCTAAGTTAGCCAAGGGAGTTATTAGCAGAAGATCTGCAGACAGTTCCAGTCACTTCACAGAGCAAAATAGGCCAATGAGGGCCTCTCGAGGAGAAATGTCAGCTCTGTTTTGTGGGAGACAGAATCCTGGCTGCTCTCTGCCCAAGTTCAAAGGGTGTTTGTCTGCATGTTCTTCATTTCTGTACTCTGCTAACACAGAGGGCTCTGGGGCCTCGCTATGTGCACGTGAATGTATGTATGTGTGTGTGTGTGTGTGTGTGTGTGTGTGTGTGTGCGCGCGCGCGCGCACCCATGGGAATGGGTGAATGTGGGAGGGGTGGGGGTCCACTTAATGGAGAGAAGGGGAGTGAGGAGGAAGTGCTTCCTATGGAGAGAGTGTTTCTAAGACACTCTTCTGTGAGTTTGACAAGGCAGCCCAGGCTGGGTTGGTTTCCAGGGTCAGGGAAAGGCCACTCTATTTACACACCTTTGCGGAGGAGCATGGAGGGCAGGGTAGGGGCCGGGGATTAATGAGCAGTGTTATTGCCTGTCAGGAGGCTCATGTGATATTGTTTTGATATGGGGGGCCCCCAGAAGCAAACACAACAGGCAAGGTTATAAATGGAAGAAAAGGCGAAGAAAAGGTGGCCTCGCCCCTGCCATTGAGCATTCCCCTTTCTTCTCAGCCGGGAGTGGGTCCCAGGACTCCCTCCTCACCCCATCGCCTTCAGGTGGATCACTGGAAGGTGGCACCAAGGCCAGCTCCCAAGATAACATCGGCCAGGAGTGCCCGGCAGCAAAAATTAAACATCGTAGCTGCTAATGAGTAAACTGAGCAAGCCCTTGTTCCAGGACCATTCGGGGTGATGGACGAGGTAGCCTGAGTGACAAATAAGGAAGTGAGAGGCTTGCCTGACCCAAAGTAGACAGGCCCAGAGTGGACAGGCCCAGTGAGGGCTCCCACTTCCTGAGAAAGGCTGACCACCCCCGGGACTGGGAGGGGCAGGACCTTGGGTGAGAAAGGGAAGCCCACCTCTTCTTTTTTTGCCTTAGTGTAATTCCTTAGTGTAGCTGTGACCAAATACAGTCACCTGACCCTGAATGGGAGGGGGAATTCTGCCACAGACAAATCCATGGGTAGACAACTCCAAATGCTGGGGATGGCATATAGCAAGCAGAGGCCAGGGCTGAAGTAGCTGTGGGAAGAGGGTGAAGACTGAGATTCTCCACAGAGAGGGTGCAGGAGCTCCCCAGCTGGGGCTGATAGAGCAGCCTCTATGCCAGCTTGCCATCTGTTACCCATTGCTTTGCTCTCCTGACCTGGGAGATTCCAACCTTTCCTATCAAATCCAGCACTAGGTTTTCTGCTCCAAGAAGCCCTCCCTGAGCCTGCTCAGCCAGTGAGCAAAACTCCCTGCCCTGAGCCCCTGCCTTTTTAGCAGGTACTTCTCTGAGTTAGTGCTTGCTGGACAATGCTTGCTTACCTGCCTTTGTAAGAAACCCTTAATCCGAGCCCTCTTTCATAGAAAGCATTTAGTAAGTCCTTGTTGACCACTGGATTGCTTTAAATGCACATTCCTATTCACCTGTCATCCAACAAGTTCTGTTTATGTTCCCAGGGCCAGCCACACAGGACCTCTCAGTGAGCAGGCAAGAAGCCCTGCATAACCTGAAGAACAAAATATTGGGATGGATAGCAAAGGAGAATTCAGCTCCAGGGAGCTGGTTGTAGAGTCAGAGCTGGGTTCAAATCCCACCTCCACCATTCATGGCTGTGTGACCTTAGGGAATACACTTCACCTCTCTGTGTCATAGTTTCTTCATCTGTAAAACAGAGATAGTATTACCTACCTCATAGGTTTGCCATAAGAAGTCAATGATGTATGTAGAGGACACACACATACAGTGGCGGTTATTGTCAGTTCAGTACCAGTTGGAGCCACAGCATTGTGTTAGATCTCTGATGTCATTTAAGGGGGCCCATGGAGGAGCACTGAGAAAATTGTCTGGATTATTCAGGGCAGGGCCGGCCCAGCTGTTGAGGGCAAGAATTGTTCTTGAGAAACGAATGGGAGTGGGTGTTGTCTGCCTAATGCTGCCGTTGGATCACAGGGTTGCATGGCTCTGAGTTCGGGGGAGGCTGGGGGGACTCAGCACAGCGACAGTGGATGGGGCAGCTCTGTCGGTGGCACCCCTGCAAGCCTGCCTCTGAAGGCTTACAGTGAAGAGAACGGCTGGGCTGCAACACTTAACCTCTCTAGAACCTGCAGGATTTTACCCCCTCACAAAATACTTTCATTTCTGTTGAGTTTTACTAAGTGCAAACTTGTCTTTTGAATAGAGGCATGTGTGCATTACAAGACATTCCTTGCAGTTGCACCAATTTTTTAAAAGTAATGAGCTTTTTTCCCCCCTTAAAGCATGAGGCTGACATCAGAGAACAGTTTTTGGTCCCAGTTTTAAAAACGAATTGAGTGGCTTAGCAATGGTGGGAACCCCAGGCAACTTGTTGGCTCACTTTCCCTCAGTTTCATTGAAAAGAATTTCTACAGTGTGCCCACATCACAGGGCATGATGCACTTTGGATTATTCAAAGTTTAGAGACATTTAGGTGATTATGGTAAATCATTCATGCAAACAGCGATAAATGCAATTTATTCTTTTGTGCAATCTTACAAGGAGAGCAGAAATCGCGGCCCTTTTCTCTAGTTCTCAATCCTTTTAGCGACATCTAGTGGAAGATCTCTGAAAACCACATTTGCTTCTATGGTGTTCCTCCAAAGTTAAGCCCATCCAATTAAGTCATTTAAACCTTGGTTCCATCTACAAGTCCCTCTGTGTTTCAGTCTCCGAGTTAGAAATTCCAAGGCCAACTGGACTGTCTTTGACTGCTGGTAAGCACGTGCCATCCAGGACCCTATATCACAGTAGTCAGAAACTCTGCATTTGAATCTGGTTGTCACTTTTCAGCAGTGTGATCACCTCGGCTATAAAATGTATCTAATAATAGGACCTGCCCTATAGGGTTATTGCAAGGACCAAACGAAATGATACCCATGAAGGACTCAGCACAGTACCTGACATACAGTAAATATCAGTCTGACCAGCTAACAGTGGCCACAATTTTCCATTACCCTGCATCCACACTGCAGATCCTACCTGCACAAACAATGCTCTTGGGTAGAGGGCCGCACAGTATGGTTTGACTAAGCATTTTGCTGGTATTAACTATGAAGTGGTATCATTTTAAGATCAGCTTCTTAAAAAGATAATGCAGTCCCCCCCCCCCCCCACCATTCTCTCTCATTTCAAATCAAGAAATAGGAATACATAATCTAGACCCAGCAAAGATCTTGGAAAAGAAATGTAACATAACTCCTTATGTTCAGATAAAATTTTGAAAAATCATCTTTCAGGTTTAAGTTGGAAATCTTTGCCTTTCATGGAAAAGACTGGTTGTGTGATGGTCTAGGACCTTCTGTTTTGAAGAGTTTGTATTAGGCACAGTTTGGGAAGGAAAAATGATCCTTTACATTCATCCATGATATGAAGTGGACTGCATATTTCTTCCTGGTTAAAGTCTGCTTTAGACGCAGGCTTCTTTCTTTCTTTTCTTTTATTTCTTTCTCTTTTCTTTTTTCCTCTTTCTTTCAAGAGATGGAAAGAGTCTTCTGTGTATTTTAGGCAAATTTAGGTTAAGGTGTAAGTGCCCTTTGAAGCAGAGTGTCCATGTTTTGCTAACACATATTTTAGCTACTCTGGCTTGGCTGAGGTCTTCCTAGATAATCAACATCCCTCAACAGCCTTGGCGGTGAGAAGGCACGTGAAAGCTGCCAGCACATCCCAGGAGCCTTGGCTGTGGCGGCTTGTCCTTGGAAAGCTCCAGGCACCCTTCTGCGAGGGATCCTGTCCTGCAGGGATGACAGACCCAGCAGCCTCGGCAGAGGGAATGAGGCTCCAGAAGCTCCATCAGCAAGTGGCCAGGCCCAGCCCTAAGCCACAGACTGTCAGAAGGGGACAATGGTAGGAGAGAGCTGGGCTCAGGGTCTGGAGCCTGCCACAAAATCACCTGCATAGCTTTGGATACACTCCCTCCTTCATCTGTGGAATGGGGAATGGGGACAACACCCTGGCCCAATGGTCACACAGAACCAAAAGGTGAGACTTTATAAAAATTCCCTGTACAAACCACTGGGGCCAACAGATGGCCCACACCCACCCAGGTTGCAGTGAACACTGTGGAGCATCCAAGGAGTTGTGGGAGCAGGGTGGGGGTTGAGGGGGATGGACTGCCCTGCCCCCACATCCTGTGACTGCAGAAGCCGACTTAAGACCTATGACTCACGGGCACAATAACTGAAACACACCAGTCACAACAACAGTTTAACATTTTACTAACTCAACTCACACAAATTCCAAATTGCAAATATAATTAAGGACAACAGATTCTGCTTTGCCTTTTTAAATCTTTCGTTTTCAAATCCATCAATAAGACAAAAAGTAACCAAAAATTAGGTCTGTTGCAAATTCATGATTCTTCTGAGGGGGGAAACAAAAAGAACATTAGAGTAAAAAGAACGCCACTGGGTGTACGATAAAGCACCACAACACACGGTTACAAACGGGCTTCCTGGCTTCGGTGACAGGTAAAAGACGCTGTTCTCCCCACTGCTGTGCGTCAATCAGGGTTTCATTAAAATAAAACTATAAAATCTCCTAGGTTACACTAAGTCAGACACGGTCTGGAACACAGTGCTTAACAACAGTAATGCCAACTATCAGTGCTAACATAAAAACATTTTAGAAGGTCAAAAACAATTAAACTGGAAACCAAAGCCTTATTTTCCCTAGATGAGCAAAACTGAAAATGAAAGGGGTCCCACCTCCCAGTAGGAGTGAAGGGGATTTTTTTTTTCTTTTAAATTGGAGGTGGGGTACATGGTGCAGCTGGTTCTGTCGTTGCTCAGCCTAGTTGGCATCCAGCTTGGCCATTTCCTGCACATAGATGCCTATACTCTCGCTGTCAAAAAGCACGAAGTACACCGTTTTGATGGAAGAGGACATTGTGGACACAAAGTAACTGGAGATGGCCTTCAGAATCAGCTGAGCTGCTGTCTGCTTTGGAAAACCGTTCCTGGAGAAGAGAAGACAAGCACTCAGCAACTGGGATGCCACGGGGGCTGCAGGACCTGCCCCACCCTACAGGCCACCTCCCTCTGTGCTGCAGCTTGCCTTGTGTTGGGTCAGTGCCTGTTGAGCCCCGTGTCTGCTTGTATACCAGCGTGGGAAAGCCCAGTGCCCAGAAGATGCGATGGGGGACAGACAACTGGGCAGAGAGCTGGCACCTGCAGAAGGATGTGCTATGTGCTTTTAGAGAAGGCAGCAGCCAGCAAACAGAATAGTGTTTTGTGGTGTGCATTAAGCCCCCGAAGTACAGTGTGAGCTCCTGATTTTCTTTTTCCATCATACCTTTGACTAGCACAGTGCCTGAGCCATAGCCCAGGCTCTCGATGTCAGCCCCAGGGGATGGCTGCAGGTTCTCTGGGAAGGCACTGACCTCTATCCACCCACACAGAAGGGTTACCCCTTCACACCAGGGGCCACTGCCCAGGAATCCACCCTCTAACACACACCAGCAGTATCACCCCAGAGGCCAGAACGCAGGGAGCTGTGGGCTCTTCAACTCAGGGCTATCATCCAAGTTTCCAAGCCAAATGTGTTTGAATCCACACACATTTCCACTTCAAGTAAATGTCGTGTGGCAATTTTTGGAGGTAGGTGCTCTGGACTTAAAAATGTGAAATCAGGACTGGCAAGACTGGCCCTCACTGCTCTGTGGTGTGCCTGAGGCTGCTCCTGGTCAGTATGGCATGTGGGTAGCCCAGGGGATCCAGGAGGAGATGAGCAGCTTGCCTGGTCTAGTGAAAACCTGGGTTTTGAGCCAGTGGCCCTGGATTCACATCCCTTACTGGTCCCATTTTACAGTTGATACTAAGGGTGAGTCTGGGGCCAGCTCTCATGGGTAGCTCTTTGTTCATTGGCACATCTACAGTCACAGATCCGCCTGAGCCTGTGGGCGTGTTGGTGTCCGAAGTGCTAGGCCAGCCCGCCTATTTCAGCTGGAGCTCTCCCTCACATGAGGCACCTGCTGCCAGGTGGAGGGGTTTCTAGAGGTGTAAGTTGGGTATCTACTGTAGTACTGCTAGCTTCACTCACTGCAGGCCTGTGCACTCTGAACCTCCTGGCTTGGCCCTGGAACATCTCAGCAGTCCACTGTTGACAGTGCACAATGCATTTCACAGCCACAGGGGAAACCCTCTTGTTACTTGCTTTTGACCACACATGGCTTCACCTGGCTTGTGGAGACTTAGGGGCTTCTGGATGCCTCAGGAGTGGAGTTCACTCTTAGAAGACAAGAGATGTGCCCCCAGCCTATGTGAAGGAGCCTGCGGGCAATTAGTGGGGGGCAACCCAGGGTTCCTTCACACACAGGCGGCAGCTCCTCAGCCACAGAGCACACCCACAGAGCAGCCAGTGCATACAACTCTTCCCATGAGAGGTCAGAGCTCCAGAGCCGCTCTGGCCACGAGAGTGGCGTTAGACCTGCACAGCTTCCTCCCGGGAGACCCTGGTGATTCTAGACTAATAGGTGGGCCTGGATGGACGGTGGCATGTACAGTGAAAGAAAAGGGCTCTGCTGAGAGTGGGAAGGTCGTTCCTCTGGCACCAGTGCTGTTTGCAGATCTGAAATCTTGGCCCACACCAGGCAGAGCTGCCTTGACTATATTCACAGGAGTCAAGGAGCACAGAGGACAGGTTATCTGGAATGAGCCACACTGGGAATTGCTTGAGGAGATAAACTCAATCTTCCATTTTTGGGGGGCATCTTTCCAGCAGCTCAGGTAGCTTCCAACTGTGGGCTGGGCTCCTCGGTCCTGTTGCAGCCTGTACTTGGGCCAAGGGGCCAAGGGCTTCTGGAGCAGGCAGAGCCCAGTCTGTGGATGTGATCTGGATGAACGGGGGCTGCAGAGTGCTGAGAGGAGCTGTGAGAAGTTGCATTTTGCATGTGAAGCCCAAGACCATGCTCTGCCAGCTCCAAGGTCCCTGCAGTGAGGTGCCCTCCTGCCTGTCTCAGCCTCACACGTGCACAGGGAGCTGGGCTGGGCTGGGCTGGGGGTCTGTGGAGCTACTGCAAACAGCAGCTGTCAGGTGGCCTGATGGTCTGCCTAGCTGAGCTAGCCCTGGGGTAGGGCTTCTGGAGCTGCAGCCGGGCTGCATACCCAGGCAGCTGTCTCCAACGGTTAGCTACATCCCACACAAGCTGGGTGAGACGTGGTATGATGCAGACACAGTGTGGCCTGGCCTATGCCCATGCTGTGCCATGCTGACTAGGAGGTCCCAAGGGGTCTCCCTGGAACACACCAGAAGTGTGCCAGTCACTCCTGCCTGTGACCAGTGCTTTCTGACACAGACCCCTCCTGGGGCTTTCCTTGCCTCTGCCTTGGACCCTTACAAAAGGGTATGTGACTTTCAGTGAGGAAATATTCTTTTCTATTCCTCTACATCAATAGTTCTCAAGCTTTAGCCTGCATCGGAATTCTGGAGAGCTTGTCAAAACACAACAGTTTGATTCAGCAGGTCTAGCAGCTTTTGAGAACTGCTGTTCTACAAATAGCCAGCATGGACTTTATAATCCAAGCTGGCAGGGTGGACCCAGCTGTTTAGGATCTGCAAGTGGGGGAGAGAGGTCAGTATCAAATGTTTTAGAGTTGCAGTGCCCACACCTGCCTACTGTCCCGTTAATAGCAGATGGTTCCACTGGAATGTCTCTGGCCTTGCAAGCATTTCAAGGTTGTTGGTGGGTGAACATGAGTCTGGATTTGTTTCCAGGACAACCCTTTGTTGACAAATCCATCCCTCTGTCCTAGGAAGCTACAGCCTAAGGAAGAAACCCTACTATGGGACTGTGGCTGCTCTGGACTGCGCAGGCTGCCAGGAAGGAATGGCGGAGGTAACGGCTTTCCTAACATTTTTCTGGTGGGCCTCAAAATGTCTTGCTGCCAGTTAGAATGCCTGTAGCAAAATGGAATGTGTAGGTGGATGCCCTGCAAGAGCACTCCACACACAGCCCTGCAGCCTCCAGACAGAGGCAGCAGTGGCACATGCAGCAGCTGGGGCAGGTCAGACCCAGGTCTGCCTCTGAGGCATGGGTGGCCTGACAGCCCTACTCCCTCCAGGGTAGAGAAGCAGAGTGGTTAAGAGCTCAGGATTTCCCAGAGTCACACAGGATTTGAGTTGTGGTCCCACTTCGGTGCCTTGTTTCCCCATCCTGTGAAATGGAGTCAGAGTCTGGGACAAGAAAATACAAAGCACCAGGGCATGGCACAGAGTCTTCAGTTAAGAGGAGCTGTGTCTAGAAAGTAGGTGGCTTTGAAGGGTCTTTTAAAAGGCTCATGCAGTAGAAACCCACCTCCTCCCCCCTTGTCCCTGGGATAGCTGTGACTGGGTGACTGCTGTTGTCCTTGCAGTTACACAGAGCTAACAATGTTGGCCTTGGACCCCAGAGAGCTGCTGGCCGTGACCGTGGGCATGCGGCAGCAGGGGCTACACAGAGGCTCCCCGGCGCAGTACTGACTGCTTTCGGGAGCACTCATGCCCACTGGTGTCGCATCTTTGGCTTCTCAGCTGGGTTCACCTGCTACTTGCATAACCACGGCCCCTCTGAATAGCCATTCCTGCCTGGCCTGGCCTCTGTGCCAGCCACTCTGTCCTACAGCTGCACTGCCTACCTTTCAGATCAGATGCCGCAGAGCAAGAGGGGCTAAGGGCTTCCACTCGAGTCAGAATTGGGTTTGAATCCCAGCTGCTTTGGGCCAGGGCGTTAACCTCTCTAAGCATTAATTTCCTCCACTAGAAATTAGGTGTTTCTGGGGTCTATGCAGTGATGACAATGGTGGTGATGATGAGGCTGCCAGTACTGCGGCCACCATCAGCCCCACCCGGGAGATGAGTGCACTGTGTTGTTTCCACTCTCTCTTCAGCCCCTGACCTGGCCTGTGGGTTGTGTTTATGGCACGTTCCTTAAGTTCCTCTGGAGTCAAGTGTTTCCTACACCATAGGGCTGGGACCTTAAGCAGACTAAAGAGACATCTGAGCTTTCCCTAAATTCACTCCAGTTGTGTCTGTAATGCCCTTTGCCTTTCCCAAGAGTCCTGGACCTCAGTTTCCCAGGGCCAGTGCAAGATGCCCTCTTGGGTCAGCCTCCTCAGTAATGGCTGGAGGTGTACACATTGGATGCTTGTCCCACGGTCCTGTCTGGACACGCAGAGGACGACATCCCAGCTCTCCTCAGCCCTCTCCTTGAGTGGGACTTCACCAAGCACCCCTGCTCTCAGTGAGCTCACCTTCCAGGGCTGGGGCCAGGCAGGTATGCAGCAAATCCAGGCTGGGAGCTCATTAGGGACCTCAGAGAGTCACAGCGGGAAGAGGCTGTATCCTGGGAGTCCAGGGAGATTTTTCTGGAGCAGACAGACTGCGAGCTTGCCCTTGATGGCTGGGGAGGAGTAGAGGTGGATTCTGGTATTCTTTGTCTGTCACTTAGGGTATAGACATTCTTCTGCTAAGATTAGGTCCCCCTCGCACTGTGCCGTGGGCTGCTCTTAGGCCTTTACCATTTTTTAGTAATTACCAGGTTGTTTGAAGTTGCCCCAGCCACAGGCCACTTTGATCCAAGTCATCAGGATCCTGAGCCGAGAGCAATGGTATACAGGAGGGAGAACATTCAGAAGCGATGGTGATGCGGCCACCACTCCCCTGAGCTGTGCCCTCTGCAGCTAGAGAGGGGGTGGGGAAGCCCCAAAGTGGCCTCTCACTCCAGGCTCCCAGGCTTTGGGTAAATGAAAAATTCTCCCCCATTCAAAGGTCTCTTGAGTTTCTGTCCTTTTATCTCGCCTCTGAAGCCAATGCTTAGGAGGGGAAAGAGGCTGATGGCATATACTTGGGCAGGTCAGGGAGTTCCCAGGTAGTGTTTTATGCACAGAGAGTACACAGACAGGGGGCAGTCCTGTGGTAGGATGAGGAGGTGGGACCTGGGGTCTGGCTGACCAATGGAGATGGGAGGCAGGGGTTTCATGAGCCTAACAGCTCTGAAGCCAAGGGCTTCTGATCAAATTCTCACTCTACCAAGTACAAGTTGAGTGACCTCAGATGAGTTACTTAACCCCTCCTATGCTTCAGTTTCTTTGCCCTTGAAAGGAATAACGCTGCTCACCTTGTAGGGCTGCTGTGAGATAATGCAGATAAAGGGTTTAGCACAGTGCTTGGGGCTCAACACATACCCATAAATAGTAGCTTGAAAAAAATAAACCAGCTTTTCCTTTTAAGCTCATAAATCTAAGGAAAGTTTAATCAAAGCTCCTAACTAGTATTCTCTAGGTACTACCCCTCTGGAGAGGGGTCACCTCTAATGTGAAACAGAGCTGAGGGAGTGGGGGTATCCATAAATATCGTGACCAGAATTGCTGAGGACAGGATGTCCAGATGCCAGGGACTCACTTGCCCCCAGCAAGGCCGACAGGCTGGAGGGAGCCATCACACAGGTGTGGTTATGGTCATCTTCCATGTAGGCTGTGCCACTGGGCCTCAGCTGTGAGAGTGATCCTTTACCAATGGCTCTTTCCCAACATGCTTACCTTTATACTGTTTTAATTCCAACCTTACTTTCATGCCAGAGACACTGGATGCAACAAACAAGCTGTTTTATTTCCCCTCCTAAAACCCACTGTGATTTACTGGCCGGCTGTGGTGTAATCCCATTTTTTTTTTTACTCATGAAAGAGAGGGCAGCTGTTTTACACAGCTCTATGGGGTGAGGTCTGCCTGGCAGATGTGGCCTGGGTAGCTGTACACATGTGCTGCCTTCGGCACTTCCCCCCTTCAAGCTTTCAATTGATTATTTATTTTTATTCCTACTTTTTACTCCATGAAAAACGTAAATAAGTTTGTAATAACAGATGCTCTTTTATGAGAATTACTTTTGTGCTTCAATTAAAAATTTCCCAATACCCATATGAAAGGGTGTGAAATTATTACCTCCAATAAAGTTTCCTATTGCCTCCCTCTTCGGAAGCACCTTTCATCAGAGCAGATCAAAGTGCATCTGAAGCACTAATTAACTGAGCCTCAGAACCATTTGTCAGGATGGGCAGTCCCTATAGCCTCACTTGCTGATAAGGCAGACCACGGCAGAGAGGTTGATTCATTTAACCAAAGGTCGCACAGGACAGGAGAGCTGAGGGGCCTCACTCAGAGCCCCAGGACCAGACAGCCCAGAGATGCGAGGCCAGGGAAGGGGGAGGCAAGCCTGCCCATAGCTCAACGACTGGTGAGGGGTTGCTGGGGAAATGCTCATTCTGCTGTTTTGCCCTTGACTGGGAGAAGTGGGGGCAGCGGCGGGTGGCGGGCAGTGATACAGGCCCTAGAGAAGGTGCAGGCGCAACCAGAGATCTTTCCCCAGATCCTGGTACTGGTGGGTCCTGCCAGTCACACATGGCCTTGGCTATAGAAAGCCCTGGGGAATGGTGGCAGTGCCCATCTGCCTGTGGGCAAGGCCTTTTGCTAGGCAGAATGTCAAGTGACAGGAAGCCCACTCTGTACTAGTTCTGCCACCAGTCTTGAGGTGTGGGACCTCAGTGATGGCAGCATGCAGGAGGCAAAATCAAGAGGCCTGCCTAAGCAGAAAATGGCAAAATCTACTCTCTATCCTCTCAAAAGTTTGGAAGGAAAGTGCTTTGGAGACAGCAGCTATCTATCAGTTCAGGACATGGTTCTGAGGACTGTTGCTCAGGCTCGCCCAGAAGGAAGGGACAGCCTGCAGGGTCACAGGCAGTTGGTGCTGCACAGCCCTGTCTTCCTTGGGTGCTGGGAGGGGCTGATGGGCAGAGATCCCAGAAGGCTCACAAGCTGGGATGGGAAGCCCCAGGAGCAGTGGCAGATACTCTGTCCAAAGCAAGCCACCTGCCAATACAGAACCTCAGGTTATGGCTCCTCTTCGGCGCAAGTTGTTAACAGCTGCAGCCTCTAAAGGCCAGTTTCTCTTTGCTTCAGTGCCCAATGCAGACCTCGAGCCTTCCAGAGGCCTTGGACTTAGACCCTTGGTAGGGAGGACCATAGCAATGGGCAGTGGGACACAATCTCAGAGGTGGCTCTGCCCTGACTGGTCCTCATGTCTGCATCATGGGACACACTTCTGAAAGCACTCTGCCTTCTAAGAGCTCCTTTAATTTCTAGAGCAACCCTGAGATACTGCATGGGGGGATTATTATGCCAACTTCTCAGAATGGGGGTTAATTTACATGTCATCACTCACCTGGTTAGTGGCCAAGCCAGGACGCAACTCCAGGCCTGACCCCTAAGCCAGAGTGCAGTGCTGTTCCAACCTGATAGGTTATTTGCTGATATGTGTGGGGTGTACAACCAGGTAGGTATTGGGGGGTTGCCCTGAGCCCTACCTGCATCATCAGCTGTTGAAAAACTAGACTTCTCCCGTAGTGGTCCTCTGGGTATGTGTTATGTCTTAGGGGCAATTGTGTTGCTCGTGAAGACCTTGGTGAGTCTCCCTGAGGATTTTCTGGGACAGGAAGTGGAGTAGGGCCTAGCCCTGTTTAAATCTCACATAATTCCCCATTCCATTCCACCAGGTCCCATTACCTCATTAGCAGGCCAGCAGGGTTACCCTAGGGCAGTAAGACAGTGAGTCAGGTAGAGATGGAGGTTCTCAGGAGGTGAAATATGCTTTTAAGTAGAAAGGAAAGGGGCAGAGGGCTTTATCCAAAGAATACTGTGGTTTGGGGGACAGACCATAACACAGCTATAGACTTATTCTGAGACAGCCAAGCTGTTCATTTGTATCCCTGTATTCACACCTCCAGATCTCCACCCATGTCACTGTACCCTTCAAAACTTACTCTCTGAGGCGCCATTTCTGTGGTCCCAGTACACACTGGGGTCCCCTTCTGTGATGACATTTGCTATCAAAACTGAAGTTTTATATCATCCTTGGGATTTGGGTCTCTCTAATTGACCCTCACCATCATTTAATGTCTGTGCATTCTTCCCTATGTCGTGCTTCTGGTCTCCTTGGTTAAGGCAGCCTCCGCGGGCCTTGCACAGAGTGAGAGCACCACAATTATGGGCCACATGTGTGCAGAGAGACACACCCATGACTGATATGTAACAAGCATGTGCCCCTACCTGCCGCTGCCGATGGATGGAAATGCAATGGATTTCAGCTTCTTATCATCAGCCAGGGCCAAGCAGTTTTTCACTGTCTTTTCCAGAAGTTCTTCACACTTGTCTGCACCCCAGACTGGACTATTACAGTGGATCACAAACTTGGCGGGCAGGCCGTGTCCTGCGCTGACAGCAGCTAGTGGTGTGGGGATGAAACAGAAACAGTGAGCTCTGGTTCACTGCAAAGCACAAGATGCCAAACATGGACCCACTCCCCTGCCACGGTACATCTTTCTGGGCCCTCCAATGGCCTGTGTCTGAGGAGTTCCACAGCTGTCTGCTGCGTTGTGATTCCAACGTGAGCTGGAGCCAAGCCACACCCTTGGAAAGTTGGCATTATGATGTGTCACCACCAGGAATTTTGACCAAGTTCGTAGTAAGCCTCTCTCCACTCTCAGAAAGCATACACGGTTCTCCCAGAGGCAGAGCCTTACCCATCAAACTCAACTGAACGCAAACTCAACGTGTCAGAACATTTGCAGCCTCAAAATAATTGTTTTGGGTTTCCAACCCTTCTTCTTCAAGTCGACTGGTGTGCTAATTATCGACTTGCACACCAATATGATGTATTTGTCTCTACTATGATGTTTTCTCTAAATCTCCCAGACCCAATTCAGGACAAAGCTACTAGGAAAGCAACTGCTTTAAATTATCTGCTAAGCAACCTGACCAGCATCTCCACTCTGCCACTGTCTTCTCCCTGCTGAGGATGGCCTCACCGTGTGAATAACGGATCCTGTTTATTTGTGGGAGAATTAGACTAGTTTTTAAGGAACTGTGTTTTTCTTTTCCTAGAAGAGGGGCCCCTTTCTAGCTATACATCTCCACCAAAGACTTGCCTTTCCCTTGCCAGATCTAAGGACACAGGCCTGGGGTCTGCCACAAACTGCAAAGTACCATGTCTCCCAGAGCATGTTCCAGAATCCCTGTCCACAGATGCTCTGCAAAGAAGCATCTGGGTTTAGCTGCATGCTACGCTTCTATACAAGAGCACACTAGAGTCTCCACACCACTGCTAAAGTAAAACATCCAAACTTTTTGTATTTGGTCGGGTAGTTCTGAAACTCTTTTTTTTTTTTTTTTTTTAAGGAATATCTGTCCAAGGGGTATGGTTTGTTATGGTTGTGTCGTAGATACTGGAGAAGGAGCGATTTGTGGGTAGTGTCTCATGGTACAGTAGAAACAGCTCAGTCACAGGGTGTGAATTTGAGTCCTGGCTCTGCTTTGTGACTGGGTTTGAGAACTCTGGGCTGACCTATAAAAACCTGACAATGCGGGGTTGAATTAAACCAGTGGGTTTGTCCCCATGAGAAGTCACGGCTAAACTATGCATAGAAAACGACTGGAAAGAAACATTAACAGTGACTATCTTTGCACAGTGGAACAGGAGTATGTTTTATTCACCTCTTTATACTTTCAAAAATATTTTAAAGCAGTTTCTAAAATAGCCCTTAAAATCAAGAACAAAAGAAGTGTTATTGAAACAAGCAAAAATATCTTGAACCATGCTATACCTAATGGGTTTGCATCTGCTGTGGCTGAGGTTTCCCCAGCAGAGTTTGGTACGTGGTAGCACCAGGCTGCCTACCAGACCTTGTGCCAAGGGCTACCAGCAGGACTCAAGCTGGAACCCCGATGGGAAAGGACCCGCGGGCTGGTCAAACAGGTGTTTTAAAGGGCCTGGGGAAAGGCCAGCTGCCCCTGGCTAGGTAGTTAAAACTGTGTATGCCTTCCCTTGTACAATGTGGGACTTTGGTGGAACTGCCTGGGAGAACTTTATAATTAGAGCCCTGTAGGTCATGCCCCTTGCAGGTAAAACAGAAGTGGCAGAGCAGAGGTCAAAGGCACAGATCAGCAAAGGGAATCAATCCTACTGGATCCTGAGACTAGCCTGGAAGGGATGTCATTTGTCACTGGGAATAGAGGGGCAAGGCCTGGTGGACCCTCCGAGAGAGTTTAAGATTCATTTTTAAAACAGAGGATTTAAAAGACAGGATAGGCATTGGAATTGGGTAGTAAGAAGAGAAAACCAGAGCCCCAAGTGAGGAAGTGGGTGATCTGTCCTCACACAGTTGGTGGGGGAGCTGGATCTCCCCACTGACTGGACTCTCAGGTCCTTAGGAGGTCCTCTGTCCTGCACACCCCAAATGACCACCTAAATTCAGACCTGAAGCAGTAAGAAGTACCCTGCCTCCACGTCTTAGCAATAATTCTCCCCACATCAGATGCCAAGTCGTTTTCTTCCCCTTATACCAGGGAAGGTGTAATTGGCAAATGAGAAATGTGTATTTATATGTTTCCTCTTACAAACACAGATGGCTGAAGATTTTTAATTTGCATCTCTCACCAGCAGTTTTGCGGATGGCTCAGTATCACTCTCAGCTCTTAGATGTACCAAACTCAGCTCCTATAATTTCTTAAAATTTGTGATCTAGACATCAAACATATAAGAGCTATTTTAGGTAATAAAAAAAAAGCAAAGGTGATTTTCCCAGACAACCTGCATGTGATGAAACTCTAAGATGTAAAGCTACAGGCTGTCCTTAGCCTCCATCTTGAAGATGCGGCTCTACTGCCACACACCTCTGAATTCTAAGCCCTCTCACAAAACGGCATTCCTAATACTGCATGTGCCACAACCAGATAAGCACGGTGGCTTTCCCACCTCACCTCCAGCTACTTCCAAGGGCCCGTTCTTTTTCCGGAGTTCCAGGACAGCTTCCACAAACTCCTTGCCACCTTTCTTCTCCAGCGTGTTTCCTAGACAAGGACAGGGTGGGGTCAGGTTCCCATTCTGTGTCTCTGGCACACATAGACACTTAGCATGTCAGGTGATTACATACTTCAAATGATCTATTAAATTTCCATCAGGCTGCAAAACAGGAACTAAGCCTTGGCTAAGTTAGTAAAGTAAAATTGAGAAGGACTTTGTCATCACCAGTTACTACCCTCACATTGCTGCTTCACCTGGCTGTCTCTGCTGCCCCTTATTTGGGTCTGACTCAGGGTGATCATGGATGTGCCAGAGATGTGAAAGAGACAGGACATGCTTGTTTTTTGCAAACATGCTTGTCCTGGATGCTTTTCATTGGCATGAGATAACAGCTGGTACTGGCTTCCAAGACTAATGCCTGCCTTAGGTTTTCTTCTGCCTCTGGGGAGAACCCCCAAGTAAGGAGGTTTCAGCAGCATACAATGCTCCCATCAATAAGCCAGCTCTCCTCCTGGCAGCAGGCCTAGAAGGAAGTGTTCATACTTGGCCACCTTTGGACCAGCATTATTACCATGCTTAGTTCCTGTTTTGCAGCTTTGGTGTCATATGCAAATACAAAATAAAAATGGCCTCAGACGGTATTTTCTTAATTACATTAATGATTCAGAATTGTTTTCAGTAAAGAAGGGCAACATCAGAAGCAGAGCTTAAAGATTAATCTGTATTGTATAAAAAGCTTGGAAAGGAGGATGTCTAAATGCTCAGGACCAGATTTTCTATAAAAGCCAATGGAGGTTGGGAGCAATGAGTTTTCTTCAATTAGGGCACTTGCTAAGTCATCAATTCCTGCTGTGAAAACCAAGTTCCCAAACAAGATCACCAACACCTATGAGAACTCTGGGTTGATGCTCATGTGGGACAGCAAGTGGCAATCAAAGTTAGCAACAAGATCAGCCTTTCAAGTTTGGCCAAAATGGGGTCTGAGTCTTCCTTAAGCTCTGATTCCTCAGTGTTGCACATTTTAAAGTACTTTTCCTCACAAGAGGACAAAATACTCCCCTTAAGATTCACATTTGTCTTGGAAAATTCCAGGTGCACCTGGCACAATTCTGGTACGGGACCGTCAAGGTGCATTGGAATGCACCAGCCCAAATTCTCTTTGGAGTCACCCTGCGATGACTAGGGTTAATTATCTTAGTGAAACTTGCCTCCTTTGAATGTTTGTTCTGCAGGAGTGAACTAACCCCAGGAGGTGTCTGGGAAGAAGAGTAAACAGCTTGGGCTTTGTCCCAAATAAGAACCAGGGCTAATGGCTAGGAGTGGGCCTGTACCCACCCCCCGCCCGCTGTAGGAAGCCTGGGGTGTGCAGATGAACATGACCAGCAGCCATAGCCCAGGGGAGCTCTCAGCTGTGTCCGAGAGAGGGTGGTACAAACTTAGCATCCTTGAGGTGGGATTTTGTGTTACTCTTCATGATCTCAGACTGCCCTCCTGCCTTTACCTGTCCTGGAAAGCAGCACAGGCTTTAAATGGCAGAGTGAGAATGTCACACCTGTTGCTGCTGCATGTTTCTAGTAAAGTCAGCATCAGAGGTGGCAGCTGAATGGGCCATGCACTGGAGGAAGCAGGCCGGGGGCTTAGAGCCCAACTCCACCACCACAAAGTGGATGCAACCCAGGCGAGTGAGACCCCAATACAGGTTCACCTAAACTATCCCTGCAGCTGAGAAAAAGGAATCTGGAGCCGGAACCAGCTGGATTCCACACACTGCTGCCCCTGGGGCCCAGTCTAGCCTTCACTCTTAAACCCATTCTCCAGCTTGAGGCAGGGCAACAAAAATGCTGGAGACTGGACTAGTTAGGGTTCTCAGTCTTTATCAAATTAACTCTTTGGTGAGAACTGAGAAATCTGAAAGATAAAGTAACGTTTTTACTTTATCATGATTACCAACTCCTTTCTAAAATATTTAAGAAAATGGGCTGATTTATAATTAAAGCTGTTTTATCTTAGGAAGAGTGTTTAAAATTTTTACTTTTAAATATTGCTTTAATTAAAAGTGAAATTTCCAAGTTAAAATACACTTAAATGCATTTCCCAAACTTAAAAACTGAACCCTAGATTGCAGGCAATCAACCCAGTCAGGACTTGACTCCTACACACACATATGTATGCACATGTTCATGTAGACACACGTGTACTTTTTAACAAGAAACAGGCCCATTTTCAACCATATTGTCAACACTCTTATTGTAAGACTCTTGCTTTTTAGGCTTAACTTCAGGGTTAATCATAAAGCAATTGGCTTATTTGCCCCCAAGCATAAACATGTGTTACTCCCATGAGAACAAGAACATTATTTCATGCTTAGAAAGCAGGCATAAGTATCAGTGTTCAAAACAGCCTAAGCGAAAATTTAGGCTTGGACAAATGTCAGGCTAGGCCTGTGGTCTATTTCACTGTTAGAAAGAACTTTTGATGGGTAAAAGTTAATCACTGGGGCTAAGCATTCCTGCACTCGGATTCCTTCTTCCAGCAGTCTCAGGACTTCACACCAAATATGAGAAATGGAGTGATTACTAGCTTCCTCTTTTCTCCTCTCACACATCAAAGTGGGAGCTGGAACCAATTGAGGCCATGTAGGAATCTGGTTTATCGTTGGAATTGTAAAAGATATCTGGGGTCAGTACTGGTTTGGACTGGTCCGCTGGGCAGAAAAGCCCTGAGGGGGCTTTGGAAGACTGGGTTCTGACCTGGCAGTCTTTCTGCCTTGGCCAGTTGGGGTGTCTGAACCTGCTGAGGATTTCTGCAGGTGTGACAGTGTCGGTGAGTGATGTGTGCCAGGGTCCTGGGCAAGCTTTTGGGCCCAGATTGCTCCTGTGGCTTGGAAGCTAATAATTCCCCACCCTGTGCCTATCAATGGGTTGTAGGCGAACATGTCAGAGGTAAAGCATTAGCACCGTCCTTATTCCAAAGAGACCCATTCCAGTCACAATTCAGGAAGGACTGGGCTCTTCTGGGTGGCACAGCTGGGTCTGCCTGTTACTTCCCCAAGGCTTCAGCCCTATCTCAAAGCTGCAACTCTGCCTCCTGGCATGGCTAATCCTGCTGGGCACGGCCTTCCTCAGGCTGCAGCAGGCAGGCCAACTTTCTCCTCTCCCTGGACCTGGGTAAGATACTTTTGCCTAGGAAGTTTCATAATTCCCATTTCACCAAATGTCCTGAATGGCAGGATGAACCCAGGCCTTAGTCACTCCCAGCTATGACAAAGGCAAGCCCTTAGCTGTTCATTTATTTTTCTCTACATAAGTACTTCCCTTCTATCAAATTTTCATTTGGTTTAAAAAGGAAGCATCTTTCCCTTAAGCTGCCTGACTTTGGAGCTCTTTAACTCCTCCAAAGTCTTGTGAAAGGGGAGTTTAACTGCCTACAGCCCGATTTCATTTTGGCCTGGCAGACTTGGCAAATTCTGACTTTCCATCCATGTCCAAAATCTAAAATGCCCAGGAGAGTGACTAGTCCAAACTGCAGTGGCTGGGGAAGACTGAACAGCAGTCTTTGCTAGTGATGCCAAGCAGAGCCGGGCAGCCACAGATTGTGAGCTACTGCACATCTACCATCCAGGACCCTTGTGAATATCCTGATCTCCTCATCCTTCCAGATGACTTCACTGTCTGCTGACTGGAAATGTAACCATTCTCTTTGGAAGCTGGTATTTGAATCCACACTCAGAGTGCTGCTCTCAGGACCAGCACATTTACTATAAAAATTATATATACACATGAGTGATACCTTACAGCAGGCACCAATCATGAGCCAGGCTTTACAAAACAAGGTGCTTTGCTTACATTTAATGTAATTCCCATCATTACCATTACTTGATAGGGAACCTGAAGCACTGAGGAGTTAAGTGACTTGACCAGGCCCCATGATCAGTAGGATTCCAGTTCCTTCTACCTAGCTCCAAAGCTGTGCTTTTTTCTATCACACATGGGTGCCTCCTCCTCAGCCCCCTCAGTGTGTTCTTAAAGCAGGACACTATTTGATACTCCTGCCAGGAATCTGCAGCCTCAGGATATGGCATCTCAAGTGCCCTCTGTCTTGGCCACCCTCAGCTATTTAGTACACCAGGAATCAACCAACAATGCCTTATCAGCTGCCAGGGGAAAGGAAGGTGCTTTCTGGGTCTGGGATGATGTTTCTCATGAGTAGTCTAAGGATACCATGTCAGATTGAGGTGATTTTCATGCACCTGAAGTCTGAGAACCCTAAGTGTGGGCAAGCATTTGGAAAGGGTCCTCCTTGCGCACCTGAGGCTTTAAGGCCATTTTCAGGAACAAGTGTGCTTCTGACATGGAGACAGATTGACGGGGGTCAGGGGGGTGGGGGTGGTGACCTGTGCACAGGCATATGTGTTTGTCTGCTCTTCAGAGTGCACGGAGGTGGTCTTGGATGTCACTCAGTCCATGTGACTGTATTGTTCCTGCAGCTGAAATCATCTGCGAACCCAGTCTCCAACAAAGCTGTGCCTTGTGGGGCAGGTGAAGAAATGATTCTGCTGAACCAGTTTTCAAACCAGAAATGTCCATTTGTGAGCTGCATCAGCCAGGATGCATGACATCCTGGCTGACGGCTAGCTTTATTACTCAGGTTCACAACCCAGGGACAGGAGACAGGGTCAGGACAGCTGGAAGTGTGAAATGAATGCAGCCCTGCATAGCTGTCAAAGGATCAAGCTGTCTGCAGCGGCCGACTGACCATGCACACACACACTCGGCAGCACCCGGCTAGGCATTACCTACTTCACCACCGATGTAGAAGTCAGTGTTTGTCGGGTGAACGACAGCATCACTGTCGATCGAGGCAATGTCAGCCTGTACAACTTGCAACTATAACAGGTAAACAAATGTATATCAACTGTGTTGGACCGAGACCCACGCACAGGCACATTTACTAACGCCCCAATGGCAGGGCTGGCCTACCTGGTCGATTCCAACATATGAGCCCAAGGGGCAATCAGTCCACGCAGTGTGCGCACATGTGGATGGGGGTGAGGACAGGAGGAGGAGGAATATCAAATGTGACATGTTTAAATTAAACATTTGAATGACAAGTCCAAAAAAAGAGAAACACACACATGAGATCATTTCCAAAGGTTAAAAGAAATAAAATGAATGCCCCGTTTCACTTCGCAAAAGCCTATAAAGCTGGCATCCCACTGAGAAGGCTACTAAAACATGGCATCTGTTTAAAAAAAAAAAAAAAAGTGGACCATCAGGCCAACCAAAACAACAAGTTTCTCCATTCTGTCTGCAGCAGTCAACTTGCAGGCTTTGATTTTTATTCTTGTGACATTTACCATCTTGTCTACCTTCAAGGGATTTCTCTTGAAAACCCAGAAAACAGTATTGATATATGTAGAGGATTGCCTTTATTTTTTCCCCTCAACATACGGGCCGATCTCTATCAATATTTTTCCAGGCCCATCTCTTACTGTAGCCTATCTTATTTTTATGGTTTAATTTTTTTTTTTAACAGACAGGATCTTGCTGTTGCCTAGGCTGGAGTGCAGTGGCACAATCATAGCTCACTGCAGCTTCGAACTCCTGGGCTCAAGCAATCCTCCTGTCTCAGCCTCCTGAGTAGCTGAGACTACAGGCACGTGTCACCAAACCCAGCTAAGTTTTTTATTTTTTTGTAAAGATGAGGTCTCACTATCTTGCCCAGGTTGGTCTCCAACTCCTGGCCTCACTCAATTCTCCTGCCTCAGCCTCCCAAAATGCTGGAGTTACAGGTGTGAGCCACTGCACCTGGCCTTTGTATTTTAGTATAAAATGTGCTTTGGATAGAATCCTTGCTTTTTCTAGCTTGTGGCCTTTTTTTTTTTTTTTTAAGTTATCTGTATAAGGCAGTTGGAAAATAAGTTCAAGCTGGACACTCTTGAGTCCAGTCCTCATGTTTCCAGCCCACTGTTGCACCCAGTTCATGTGGGTCAGGCCTGGGTTCATGGAATGAGTGTATCTTCCAGTAAGGAAGTCTGCTATCTGACAAAAACAGCAGAAGCTGAGAGCTCAAGGGATACAAAATAGATTGCAGTTGAGGGTTAGGAAGGAGGCTGCATCTGTGTGCCTATTTCCCCTGGCAAGCCTCTACATCGAAGAGCAGCAGAGGAGCCCTGTCGTGCCATTGAGCTGACAGTGCCACATATGCAAAGATAAAGCCATAGAGGCAGGACACTTGAGGGGCACCTCTCAGCCTTCCCTGAACCATCTGCCATCTTGAACAGGGAGACACCATGGCTCTGGGGTAGTTTTCCTCCATAAGAACTCACTTGGAGATATTGCCCTTCTGTTTAATACCATCCTCTAGCCAAATAATTCATGAAGGTGGCATTCAGTCATATACTGTTTTCAGTTCTAAAAAAAAGTTGAAGTGATGGCAGTAAATTGTGGACTAAAGACAGCTTAATAGCATACTGATGTGGCTTGTCTTCTCTTTCAAGCTTTGTCATTTCTAATTAAGGTTTAAATGGAGAAACTATCATTTTGTAGTTACCTGAGATTTTTCAGTTCTAAAGTAAAAACAAAAAAAAAACAAACAAAAACCAACACGTTTAAAAATCCCTCCCCAAGTAACCAGCAGTCAGTTTGATCATTATGGAAGAGAATTCAGATGGCAATATATTTGCAATTGAGGAGAGAGTAGCCAATCACACTTAATAAAACAGACCGTTTACACTTGGAATGGCCTGGAGTAAGTCGATATTCAGTGTCTACACTCAAATATCAATCTTGGATTTGGAACTTTGGCTTGACCACTGTAAAGTCTGGGAAGATGAAATGCCTAAATTCTGGGTTCCATAACTTTTCATCTGACAGCTGGTGGTGCCGAACCCCGTCCCCAATTACCTAGGTCATCTTTAAGGTCAATGTCAGCATTGGTAGGATTGATTATGGCCTCCACCTCAAAGCCGGCTAAATTACTGATTTCACTGTGAATAAGGTTCAGCTGCAAAGAAAAGCATGAGGTGGGAAATAACAGGAGAGCTGGGAAGTCTCAGAGAAGGAGCCTTGGGATACAGGTAAAGGGCAGTGGACACTCCAAGTGCACGAGGCACAAAAGGGAAGCAGGGAGTTGCTGGCTCACATGAACCCATTTCAAACCTAAGACTCAAATGCTGCTCGGGATGCGGGAGCAAGCAAACTAGGATGAATGTTCAGAGCCTGTGGGTGGCACCTGGGGCAAAAGGAAGCACAAGCCACAGTGGATGGACGAGGAGATCAGCTTTCCTTTAAAGGGACTTGTGATCTGGGAGCCAAAGTAAGGCAGCTATCAGGACCTAGAATGAGTACTCATTGCTGAGGGTTGGGGGCTGGTGTATGTGACTGTCCTCATCCTTGAGTGCTAGGCTGGTGCTAACATCCTACCTGGCTTGGGCAAACCCCTAAGGGCTCTGCCATTGTCTTCCAAGTGACTATGGGCCTTTAAGGCTGTCCCCATCACTGTGACTGCTGGCTGGCTTCCCTGCCCTGCTCAGGGTGGCAAGAAGTGAGAATAGTCTGTTGCTTAGTAACATCTAATTTACGTGCCCATTAGTCATGTAATGCTGAAGTTCCCTGGTGAAACCCAGGGGAGGAAGGTTCTCCAGCAAGACAATGTGTCTTTTAAATGGTTTTCACCTTGTTGGTCAGGTTGCTCTGAGACTCAATGGGTGGCTTATTGAGCATTTTCCTTAAGTATTATATCCACCCAATGAATTTGTTCCTTCTGAAGAGCCACTGAATGGGTATCCCCCAGCCACTGTTATTCTGTTACAATGGCAACCCTGGCATCTGAGTATTCGAAGAATCCTGAGTTCGAAATTCTGTCAGAGGGGCAAAGGGGAATTAATGGGCCTAGGACTGCTGTCCCGGGTCCTACTATTCCCCTTGCTTTTCTTTAGGTACAAGCACCTGCAGGAAAGCTTGCTCTTGCACATGCTCCCACAACGACATTGCTCAATCTTCAGTAACATAAATTCCTAACACCTGCAGACAAGTGCAATGCCTGAGTAGCCCTAGCAGAGCTGGTGCTCAAGACTATGACCTAGGCCAGAATAGTGGCTGCAGTCTGCAGGGTTTACCAGGGCATGAGGCTTTGTCCAGGAGCTCACCCAGGAGAGGGCTGTGCACAAGACACTTGGCAGGGAAGCTCCTGGCAACAGAGCAAGTTGCTGCATTTCTAGGGCCATTATGTTGAAAACAAAACCAAACAACCTGGCACTCCAGAAGCATCAGAAATATAAACCCACATTTTTTATTCCCAGAAACAGTCAGATTCTCAAAGAGGGACGTGCTTACACTAAGAGTCATCCTCTGGGAGGAAACAGTTGTGGAATTAAGTTTTGTCCTACAGCCAAGGAAGAATTCTGGCCAGGGCAGTGGACTTCATTTTTGGTTAAAGACTCAGAGAAGAGGACCAAGTATTATTCATGTGCTCCTCGCACTATAGAGTGATTTAGAGGCCACCCACACCCTTGAAACTGAAGGAAGCCATGGGGGTGATCTCACAAAGCGAAGCTCTCAGCAGCTCAGAGCCCTGGCACCAGGACAGAGGCACAGAAAAGAGACAGCATGGGGGCTGGGGCCTGACTGCTGCCCCCGGGGAGGAGGGGTGTGGGTGGGCACAGAGTGGGGGGCCTTAGGGTAAGGCAAGTGAACTCTCAGGATTTAGAACAAGGCAAAGGATTTTACTCTATTATTTAGTTCTGCATTTGGCTCCAAGCAAATGCTATTTATAAAAACTCAAGCCAATACTCCCTACCACACACCACCAAAACACACCCCACACAGTGTGAAGAGGCAGGAGGTTGGTGAGGAAGGCAGGCAAAGGAGAAAAAGACTCGATCTACTCAGTGTAATGTGGATGTGTATGCTTTTAAGGCATCTATAAATTCCTATGTTTAAAACAATACATGTTCAATCCTTAACATTCACACAATTTTTTCCAATTGTATAGATGCTTCTGGTGTTATATTCAGAAATGCTTCATTGGAAAAGTAGCTGTTTTGGTGGGCTCTGCTTCAGCTAGCCAGGAAGACCCCCTCAGTGGCCTATATCTGACTCTCTTCTGGGGAGAACCACCTGCTCTGTCTAGGGGAATGGGATTCTCTGGGGGAAACTTGGATTTGCTGAAGGAAGGGAGCAGTTGCGAACAGAACTCAAGCTCATGGAGAATTCCCAGCTTCCTTTGGACTCACTACCTTCCCTTCTGACCAGAGGCAGCCCCACTCTTGGAAGTGCAGACTACAGTACCTCAGGGAGCCACTACTACTCAGCATTGAGGATTTCCTGCCAACAAAGTGCTGTTTCACTTTTCATATCTGTGGATGAGGCTAGAGTTGTGATTTTCCAACTATGCTCTGCTATGCACTGGGGCTCAGCAGAAGTCCTCAGGGTATGTGGCTGAGCCAGAAAAGTGTTTTTGCTGTAAAATGTGTACAAATATGTATTTTTAAACAATCTTGACTAGAAAGTGTGTGCTTGGGATGTGTGCATCAGGGGAAGAGAATGGGAAGGGGAGAAGACAAATTAATTCAAGCACTTTGGAAGGACAAATGGGTAATCAGCTTGGCAGGTGGGCCAGTGGGCAGAAGCCAACAGTGAGATGATCATGAACGAAGACAGTAGCTCCACTATACAGAAGAAAGCCCATGAGCATAGCGTGCAAATGGACCAGGTACACATGTGTCTGGACAGGCTCCCACTGTCCAGTCACAAATGAATAAGCGAGATAGAGCCAAGACAGAGGTCCAGTCCTAGGAGGCCCCAGGGTCCTCTCCCACCAGCCAGGGTCAGATCCAGTGGGGTTTATCAGCCAGAGGGGTGTGTGTCCATCTGAAGTACATGGCAGAGAAGTGGTCCTTGTGGGTTAGGAAATCAGATTTCTGGGAACCGTAAAAATTCCCAAAATTAGTCTGATTTTCTGGGAGGAATAAGGATCATTAATGGTTTCAGAATTTGAATAAGGTGACTGCTTCTTTGTACTATCATCAGGAAAGATGGAAAACTAAGTTTTAAACCACAGCCTGAGGAATTTAAAGCAGCTATGAAGACTGTTAGCCACTGGGGAAAGTAACCATAGGGCACTGCCAGTTATAGAGCAGGAGTGGGTCCCACGTGGCTGCGCAGTTGGCAGAAAGGGTCATAGCCAAGGGACCTTCAAGATCCCTTCCAGCACTGGGATCCAACGATCCTAACCTCACTGGCTCTGCTGGGCCAGCTTCTGATACAAGCAGTACCCGAGTCTTCCCTGTGGTGAGGATGTCCATGGAAACCATTGTTTTTTACTCATGGTATACGCTCATCAGAGTATAATCTCTTTGAAGGCAAGAGTGGGTGTGGCCCCCTAACCCTGAGTGCTGTATAGTGCCTAAGCCAGTGCTGGGGTTCCCCTGGGCATGTAGAGTTAGAACTGAACATCAAACATCCTCAGATATAACTCAGATAAAATGACTGCCCCTGCCTGCTTTCCTTTAAGGCATGGTTAATGGAAATGCCAGAGCTCAGAAATTGAGTCCTGGGCCTGGCTTGTATCTGAGGCGGCTCAGAGCCAAGCTGTCCTTGCCTGGATGGGAGGCTGGCCCCCACCATTTAGGGCAGGGCAGGAGGCGGTCTGTTGATGACGACAGGGAAGGAGTGTCTGAATGGACATGCAGACTGCCTGACCTGACCTACTTGGCTACAGGAAATAGTACATTCCTTCTTGGTTCTTTTAAAAAAATATGATTAGAAACCCAATTTTAGTTAATGAAAGTGACTGTTAAAGATAGTGCCTGAGCAGTATGTTAAATCTAGCCTGTAACTGTCAGATTTTGGTGTCTCTCATTTTCTCATAACAGACAAGGAAGGAGGCCTGGCTGACCACCTAAAATGCAGTTATTTTCCTGTCCCCAAAGTTCACTTCAACGAGGGGAATGAGAAGGGCAATGTCTTCCATAGGACCCTTTCCAGACTCCTCCTGAGAGCTGTGTCTTCCCTGGGGCACACTGCAGGGCTGGCTCCTGCCCTCACAGCTGTGCTGTGTGGCTCTCCCTGCAGGCATGCATGCCCAAGCTGGATTTCTCCAGAGGCCTTGGGCCTGGCAGCAGAATCTAGTGTGTCCAGCTAGAAAGAGCCCCACAAAGATAAGGACATGGATAGATACTGCTGGACGTCCAGATGGCCGATAGCTGAGCCATTCCTTCATGGCTTTGTCAGTTTCCTAAACTGTCTCAGAAGCCAGTCCTCAGCCATAGTGGGGGGGAAGGGGTGAATGGTTTTTCTCCCTCACTGATGCTTCAACTTCAAGAGCTCCCTTTCTCCTCAGTTCTTCCAGCCCCCAGGAGAAGGGTGTGTGGATCAAAGGGAGAAAACCCATGGTACGTTATGCCCGCCTTGAACGGCCTGTGAGCTGGGGTTGCCATCTTGATCATTTGGGAGGTAAGGAGACTCATCACAGCCTCAGACTGCCTTCCTAACTCCTTCAAATAATACTGACTCTACCAAGGAAACTTAAATCATTTACTACCACTGACACATTAGACACATTAGAAATGTTTTTTCTGAAAATTTTAAAACCTCTGAAAAAAGGCTGCAAATCTTGGCTGAACACAAAGCAAAAACATTTAGTTGACTCAGATTCACAGCACTGATTTCTTTTTTAAAACAATTCAACAATGTGTGTGAACATTGGGCAAAATCAGAGAGTAATGGCTGTGATGACTCCTGAGACTTCAGTATGTGAAATATATCATTAACATCAATGGTAAGGCTGGGCCATGCTTCCTGAGTAGCTTAGCAACCATGCCTTACAGGGCTGTAGCATGCACAATATCACCTTTCTCCACCCCAGCTTGCTTGCAGTCTTCAAGCACTGGTTTCAATGTCACGGATAGAAAAATGAGATTTACAGGACACAGGGTACCATATAGTCACCATTCTAAAGTACCCCTTTTGAAACATTTCCTAAAATCCAAGTCAAAATTAATGTCTATAATATTTTAAATGTGCTTTTTGTAAAAACTGTGTGTTAGTTTCATGATTTTTGCCTTTTTTACACTATATGCCATGATTTTCACCTGACAGTAATAGCCAATAAAAAGCCAGAAAGTAATGCTTCAAAATAATGCTCTAATGTATCAACGCTCACTCCATCTCATGCTGCAGGGGTGTAGGGTTCCAGAAAGGGCAGTTGGAACCCTAGTTTCTAACACTGGTGCTTAGGCTGACTTAAGATGCTGCTTTATTTTGGAAACATGGAGTTTATTCTGCTAAACAGCGTCTGCAGCACTAGATTTTTGGGTGCCTCTTCCTGGATATGTGAGAATCTTGGGTCATAAAGTCACAAGCACATTAAACAGGAAGGGCAGTTTCTTGGCAGCCTGGTGTTTTGTTTTCACCACTAAAAAGGGGGTGATACGGGAAAGAAGGCTAGGTGGTCTGTCTGGGTCTACATTCAGCCCCTCTTATGGCTGACCATTTTATGCTGGGTTGCAGCTTAACCATTCCTTTCAAATTTTCCTTCCAAAAGTCAAGATAAGAACATTAATTTCACTGTTAAGCTAAGCTCACTGCTTCATTCTCCATTTTTTAAAATAACATTAAATGATATGTTTGTAATTTATTATAGTGTATCAGTACTTTTCTATGGCTTTTTGTATCCTCACCCTACCAACTCTGAGTAGGGAACAGTCATTATTAGCCAAAATTTTACTCTACTGTACTTTATTTTTATTCATGTGACGCCTGGCCCTGAGACCAGGTGTATCTGAAAAGGAAGAGTTGACTTGCTGAGAGCTGACATGTTCCTGGCTCTTGGGAGAAGCTAGCAAGATATCTGTGGCCTTTGCCCCCTCCCCTCCAGGGCTCACAAACAGAGCCCAGAGGAGGCCATGATCCCATTTCTTTCAGAAGATCACAGCAACAAGAAGGGCATCTGCATTTTGCATGGACATTTTTACAGCCATATTTGCTGCTACTTTGGAAATATTTTAGTTCATCCAGCAAGGGAGGTATGAGGAATTCTGATCTGAGGCTGCCTTTGGAGTGGCTGGCAGGAGGTAGCAAGAACACAGGGAGGGGAGAGGCCAGGGTGGGAGTGCCTAAGGGCAGAGTGGGGAAAAGAGGGAGAAGGTGACCCCAGGGGCTGAACTGCTCTGTATTTCAAACGGAACTAATGTGGATGGGTCACGTTAACTTTCAATACATTACCCAAGGAATATGTTACGGGGTGAAAGTAGACCCAGGCAGTTGTCTTCACTGCTGGGTTGAAATTTATAAAGGAACAAAAAATATTTTAAACAAAAACTTTCAAATCCCCAGACCTTAAGATGACAACTAGTGCTACTTTTTCTTTTGAAAAATGCATACAAAATACAAAGAATGGTTAAAAATGTAAACAGTAATGGTTATTTTCTGGAACACAGAGTCCACCACAGGAATTGCATCATGAGAGAGAGTGCAATTAGTGACAGAAAGAGGGAAAGGGGTAGGAGGAGAACTTGCAATGACGTGAGCGAGGGAACCGTGTCACTGTGATGCAAAAGAAATTGACAGTGAGGGTTTAAAAATGATGCAGCTTCAGATCCAAGTTTGTTACCGCATTCAAACTAACACAGATTAACTTGGAAGGTCAAATTCATTCCTTTAATTTTTTAAGTATAGGATTAAAAAATTAAGAAGAGCTTAATTCTTTCTTCCCACCCCTTTTTTGGTATCAATAAAGAAATATTAGTTAACTCTCATTCTCAGGTCTTAAAAGCCTTTGCATCATTTTTATTTTTAATAAAAGTGAATTGTCTTTTACAAAACCATGGCGTCCTGGCAAAGTTGCATCACTGGGGCGGCTGAAAATATATTGCCCATGGTTAAAACAAACAAACAATTAGCTGGAAGAGTCATCTGGTGGTTCAGTGAAGAAACCCAGTGCACCCATCAGTACAGTCTGAAAACAATCCCCTGTAGAGCCCTGAATCAGACCTGAGGCTCTACCATTAGTGCCCCCCAGGACAAGCAGGCTGCCGGCTAGGTTGTTCACCTTCCACCACCAAGGCTTGACTTCTGCCTAGTTCCTTGGCTGGTGCTATCTGATGACCAGTTTATCCCACAGAAGCAGCTCCTCCTCCAGACTAACCAAGGGTCCCCATCTCCCACAGGGGCCTCCTGCCCTCTTCTTTTTTACCACTGTCTCCCTTCCCCAGCTGCCAGGGTCCTCCCTCAGCATTGTGGCCTCCCCAGCACTTAGCACTCCCTGAGGCCACTCCCAAAGCTCACAGCCCACTCTGTCTACCCACGAGGCTGGGAGTGACCCCCGGGATCCCCCCAGCCTTCCAGTGGAGGTGGCCTGTGCCCATCTGTCCCTTGGGGCCCTCAAGTAGACTGAGGCCGTGCATCTGCCTACCTTCTGGCCAAGGAAGAGGCTCTTGGTGGAGAGGACTGTGAAGCCGTCGGCAGGTGTGCCCTCGGTCGTGCTGTCGGCGCTGGCTGCCTTACTGACTTCACCCTGCTTCTTCTTGCACAGACGGAAAGGTCAGAATGTGGGCCACACAGACACAGGCATCCTAACAGAGAGGCAGCTCCCAAGCCTCACCCCTAACACCCAAGGGGAAACAGGAAACTAAACCACAACCAGTTCTCAGCATTTCTCCAAGGGGGAGCTCAGATTCATTTTGAGGTACAAGAGTTCTATGGAGTGTGTTAAGTTATATTTTAATCACTTTATGATCTTAAAAAAAATCAGCCAAAGGTAAAACTTCACTTTACAGTGATCATTTAGAATAGAACCATTTTCATAAATTCAGACCAAGTAAATGTCTCTTAATTAAGGATCTTTAAGTGTCTTTCCTTTCTAGATGTCTGTAATACTATTCGAGCTTAAGAAGAAAAACTGTTCTAGGTCACTAGTTCTCAAAAAGCAGACGAAGGACTATAACCCTCTAACCTTCCTGACTCCGTGAGGTCAGACTCGCTTCCACCCTCCTTCATTAAAGCCAGCGTTAGAGAAGGACGCATGTGGTGGCTGTGGTGAACCATCTGTCTCCCTGGGGACCATTTGACCCATGGTTCTTGGCTTGGTCTTCAGCTTCTTCCTCAGCATTATTAAGACCGAAATATGTATGCCCTGGAGTTCCCAAGGATCTTCTGAGAGAGGTACATGACATGGAGAGTTTAAGAAACCAACTTTCCGATTGTCTACTTCCTAACATTTTCCTACAACTGATCTGCCCTAAGAAGGATCTACACCTGTGGTCAAGGTTCCATGCCAGAGCTCCTTTCATAACTACCCTCCTCCCACTTCCCAGAGTAAATATTAATATGGCACACCACTGTGGGAGTAGGGATGCATGTTTTTGGCATATTTCTATTAAGGACAAAGCCTGTATTAGAAATGGATACTTTGGCTAATTTCGAGATTTTCTGCATTCAAATAAATTGTAGAGTAAGGATAGTGAGAACAACATTGGTTTTCATTTAGACACTTCACCTTTCCCTTCCCCAAATTATTAATAAAAAGTACTTCAGTCCTGAGGGAGGGTCTAGTGGGAGGAAATCCAGAAAGAAGGGGTGAGAAATATTACAGATGGCCATGCCTTCCTGAAGGATAAATCTGAAGAAACTCAGGGCAAGGCCTGTGTCCTATCCATTTGCCTATTTAGGATTCAAATTCATTAACATGAGCATATTAACTTTTTTTACTTACAATGAAAAGTAAGGTCTAATTTTGCTAATGGCTTTTAACAATAAGGGCTGCTTTAGCAATTATGTTATATGGCAAACATTTTTCCTAAATTTAGTGAGCTAAATCTGAAGTTCCAAGGTTATGCTATAAATAAGAGAAAAAGCATTTTATCAAGAAATATAGTACTTACAAATTATCACTATTTTGATTTTCCTATTGAGTGTTTAACATTTGATGAGTGAAAGAGAAACAGTTATAATCAACAATTATATGGTAAATCTTAGTGAAGCCCTTTTTGATATACTTTTCAGGAGCCAAGAATAGGACAGGCTGCATAACAGACTTTCACAAGTCAGGTGTTTTTAATCCTGTGCTTTCAACAAAACTGAAGCAATACCTAATTGAGTTAATAGCTGATAGATCTTCAGAAAATAGACTGGTGAAGTTAACAGTAATGGACCAGTGTTGATTTCCTTGTTGTGACCATGTATACCACGGTTATGTGAGATGTTAACAATGGGGAAACTGGGTGAAGGATATTCAAGAACTCTCTGTACTATCTTTGTAACCCTATGTAAAGCTAACACTATGCTAAAATAAAACGTTTATTAAAACAAATTGATGAGATTACACTGTGTATTGTTGGCATATATTAAAGAGTTCAGAGGACTGAATGATGTTGCTATAACAAAATGCTTTCCATTTCAATTTTTTTTAGTGAAAAAGATTTTCCAGACATTCATATCTAGAAATATATAAAAATAGGATGCTGAGCCCTGTTTCATTTCAACAATAAGTAATATTCATCTGAGGATACTTGAACTAGTTAGGGGGAAAAAAAAATCCACCCAGCCCATTACAAGATGGTTTTCCAATAAAATTATACCTTTTCCTTAACAGTTATTAGAACTTGTAATGCATTTGTCAGTTTGATCAATTCTATATTATTAATAAATGTGCTAACTATCCAATCTTGTAGAATCTACTATTTAACGCTTTTATAAAAGTCAAAAAATACTTTTTCAAAATTGAAATTTATATACATTATTTTTGTTGCAGAACTAAAAAATAGAATCGAAATGTGTTACATTAAGATGAAAGTTTGTGGGGCAAGCAAAAGAGAAGGAGAAAATAATGTAAATTTTCCAACTGTTAAAAATGGTCACAGGACATAAAAGTGATAGTACTCTGAAGTTTGAACTCTGAAGTTCTGTATTTGGGTCCTGGCTCCCCTAACAGCATGACTTTGGGAAAACTGCTCCTTTTCCCTAAGCCTTAGATTCCTTATTTGGAAAATAAGACTGGGTTTGGGAGTGGTGGCTCATGCCTGTAATCTCAACGCTTTGGGAGGCCAAGGCAGGAGGATACCAGCCTGGGCAACACAGCAAAACCCCACTGCTACCAAAAATACAAAAAAAAAAAGAAAAGAAAAGAAAGAAAATGAGACTAAGACTGGAGAGTTCCTGATTAAACGATTGGCCTTAGAAAGTAGTAAAGAACTCTAGAGACAAGGCATCACTGCCTGGTCCTATATAGCCCACCCACTTGGCAAAGAACTTCTGCCTTTTCCCTTCAAGGTTCCCACCCGACGGGACAACAGGGCAGGTGCTTAAGGTCAGCACAGTTGCTTGTGAGATGTTAACGCATTCAAATCATAGCAACTGTAACCAAGTTTTTCATAAAGCCTATTTTCTGAAATCATGTCTCTTCCTAATGTTTTGGTATTAAAATGCCCTTTCTTATGGCTGCATAGTATTCCATGGTGTATATGTGCCATATTTTCTTAATCCAGTCTATCATTGGTGGACATTTGGGTTGGTTCCAAGTCTGCTATTGTGAATAGTGCTGCAATAAACATACGTGTGCATGTGTCTTTATAGTAGCATGATTTGTAATCCTTTGGGTATATACCCAGTAATGGGATCGCTGGGTCAAATGGTATTTCTAGTTCTAGATCCTTGAGGAATCACCACACTGTCTTCCACAATGGTTGAACTAGTTTACACTCTCACCAACAATGTAAAAGCGTTCCTATTTCTCCACATCGTCTCCAGCACCTGTTGTTTCCTGACTTTTTAATGATCACCACTCTAACTGGTGTGAGATGGTATCTCATTGTGGTTTTGATTTGCATTTCTCTGATGACCAGTGATGATGAGCATTTTTTCATGTGTCTGTTGGCTGCATAAATGTCTTCATTTGAGAAGTGTCTGTTCATATCCTTTGCCCACTTTTTGATGGGGTTGATTTTTTCTTGTAAATTTAAGTTCTTTGTAGATTCTGGATATTAGCCCTTTGTCAGATGGCCTTTGTAGGGACATGGATGAAGCTGGAAACCATCATTCTCAGCAAACTATCACAAGGACAGAAAACCAAACACCGCATGTTCTCACTCATAGGTGGGAACTGAATAATAAGAACACTTGGACACAGGACGGGGAACATCACACACCAGGGCCTGTTGGGGGGTGTGGGGCTGGGGGAGGGATAGCATTAGGAGAAATACCTAATGTAAATGACAAGTTAATGGGTGCAGCAAACCAACATGGCACATGTATACATATGTAACAAACCTGCACATTGTGCACATGTGCCCTAGAACTTAAAGTGTAATAAAAAAAAAAAGTGCCCTTTCTTCTATGAAATGGAATCTACTAAGTGGTAGATTATTTTCATATCTCAGTTTGGGGGAAATAAAAGTTAGCAAGCAATTCTGTCAGCTCCAAAAAGACTGTTATAATTTTATATTGTCCTACAAACCCATAAATTTCCATGTATTGGACACTTGCCTGGCTTTGTTCTGAGCAGTAGAAAACCTGTTAGGTCAGAGTCAGCTGGGAGACATTTAAGAACCTGTAGAACTGAGCATCCAGAAAGACTTATGTAAAATCATCACCCCACGTTTACCTATGTTTAGTCTCTTATTCTAATGTTTGAACAGCCTAAAATTTCAATAGAAGGCCAGCAAATTTTTGTAATAGTAGCTTCTCAAACGAACCAATTCCTTTCTCTGGCTTCCCTTACCAGAACATTAATCACTCAATTTGTAGTTTAAATATTCCTCAACAAGAGAAAGAGGCACTCTACCAAAATCACTTTGGGCTTTTGCCGGGTGGTAAGGAGCAAGCCTATATTTATGATCTAGGAGGGTAGTTTTCACATGGGGATAGGGTGAAGTTTGTTGATGGTTTGTGTTTGAAAAAATCCCTGGTGAGATCATTATTTATCCAAAAGTTTGGCCAAAAAACTGGCTTCTTAGAGATCCCCTGAAAGTTATCCTATGATTCTTAGTGTACATCTGATGGATCTTAACCTGAGGGACGAAATTAGGCATAGTTTCCTTTGAATTTTAGGTATTTTATTTTATGCATTTGGAATCTTTATCTCGAGTAAGGGTCCCCAGGCTTCCCTCACTGCCAAAAGTATCCATGTTACAAAAACGTTAGGGAGTCCACAGGCAAGTCCTATCACGTTCTCTTAAGAGGGGCCAGGCATGCTCCCACCTCAGGCCTACTTGCCATTCCTCTGCCAGGAGCTCTCTGTCCCCAGTCACTTGAATGGCCAAATACCTTACTCTGCTGGGGCTCTGCTCCAGTATCATGAGTAACCTCACCTCTCTGCCTATGTAAAATAATACTGGCTCTGCCATCACGCCACTTTATTTTTGTCATAGCAGCTACTCCCTCCCGCCTTCTGTAATGAATCTGCACCTCCTCCCTGAACACTGAGGGAAGGCAGGGACTTTGTTCTCTGCCACATCTCCACTACTGAAAATAGTAACTAGTGCATACAGACTAGATACAAATTGGTCTAATGAATATTCATTTTTTTAAAACTCAGTATTAAATGTTAAAAAGATGAGGTGGTTTTTGAGATTAATGTAGTTAAAATGCCCTAAAAGTGAGTAATAGCCAAAGCTAAAAATATACTCACTCTTTGCCTCAGTAAGTTCACTTTGAGGACTTTATCCTATACATTTACTTGCACGTGAGGACAGAGATCCACAAACAATGACAGTTACTGTGTGTCAGAATGAACGCTAGAACAATCTAAAAGTCCACTTGTAGAAGGGTGATGATATGGTTTGGCTCTGTGCCCCCCCACCCAAATCTCACCTCAAATTGTAATCCCCATAATCCCCATGTGTCAAGGGTGAGACCAGGTGCAGATAACTGGATCACGGTGGGTGATTTCCCCCGTGCTGTTCCGATGACAGTGAATGAGTTCTCATGAAATTTGATGGTTTTACAAGTGTCTGGCATTTCCCCTGCTTGCTCCTCTCTCTCCTGCTGTCCTGTGAAGAGGTGCCTTTTGCTATGATTCTAAGTTTCCTGAGGCTTTCCCAGCCATATGGAAGTGTCACTCAATTAAACTGCTTTTCTTTATAAATTGCTCAGTCTTGGGCCTTTCTTCATAGGAGCGTTAAGAATGGACTAATTCAGCTGGCTACACTGTTTTTATATATCACATAAGTGACCAGTCATCCCATGCAACACTAAAGCAGCTCTACATGCAGAGACATGGAAGGACTGCCCAGAATACGACAGGGGCAGTGAACACAGGTGCCAGACATTGTTCTATGCACTTCCATGAATTCTGTGAAGCCTCACAACCACCTTGTGTTACATCTCCTTTTTAAAGATGAGGAAACTGAACACCAGAGATGTTCTGCAACCTGCCAAGATCATGCAGCTAGGAAATGGCTAACCCCAGAGCCTGCACCCTTAATCACTGTGCCACACTACTAAAATAGGGGGCTCATATGATTTTTATTTAAAAAAAAAAAAAGAACAAGTAGGATGGGGAGGGATTTACATCTCTACATGCTTTTATATGCATAGACTTTCTGAAAGGAGACATAAAAACTCATTGAGTGTGCCCTGGGGAGAAGTAAGGTGAGGGACTACAGTGGGAGCAAAACTTTTTTTACTGCATACTCTTTTGTCCAAACTCATACATATGCCCTACTCAAAAACATTATGTAATACGCATATGGTTACTGAATTGTAAGGCTGGAATGGACCTGATCATTTTATAAGTGGAGGTAAATTGAGGCATAGAGAGGGAACAGACTTGCCTGAAGCCACCCAAGTAGAGAGAAGCCCTAGTGTACAGCCAGGCTCTGGACACCCAGCCCCTGGTGCAGTTTGTTGCCTTCTCCAACCATTTCCACTATAGCTGACTCAGCTGTCACAATTGGAGATTTTCAAAACCTCCAAATTATGTAGAATTGTGGGAAAAATTATGATTTGGAATTCAAGTGTTGACACCTGAAAAATACCAACTCTCACTACAAGTGCTTTAGCATGTTACTAAGGCTTTCTCTGCATGTCCCTGGAAAGGTTATTTTCAGAACGTTCCACTTAAACCTAGAGATGCAGGGTTTTCTGCTGTTTCTGGGAGCTGACACCACAATTTACATTAAACAAATGTTTTGAAAATTAGCTGTTCACGGTTCCAATTTCAGCTTCCCCCAGGGTTTAATGTTAGCCAAATACTGGTACAGTAAGCAGACAATGTGTTTTATTGTGTGGAAGAAAAACAGACCACCATAACAGGCTTCCTGCTTTTGTAATCAAGGGAAAAGTTGAGTGGTCGAGTGATTATTGGCATATGGTTATTAGAAACACTAAGTTCCAAATATAGCTACTAGGAGCTAAAGACACTCCTACTCCAAATACTTCAAGTCCAAAAAGTAAGATGAATTCCTAGTGTTTACTAAATTGGGAAGTTCAGAAAGTCATAGAACAAGAACTACGAGGGGAAGACTAGAGTAACGGGAACAAGATTCAGCCCAGGTTTGCCAGCAGACACTGGCATCTGAGAGACCCACTCAAATATCAACAGTGAACGCATGAAGGAGGGCGATGGCTCAGGACACAGCCAGGGCAAAGGCTAAGCTGAGGACGTGGTCTTGCCCCTGCTGTCCTCAGCATCAAGGGCCCTGCTCTTGGGCAGCCAGGTCTCTGGGGCTCATAATCAAAAGATGATAGATTCAATATCTTCGTTGCCTTTTTAACATTTAAAAAGGGTTGCACAAGCACTTTCCTCCTGCCTTCCCTTCCCCGCCCTCCTCCCAACTGCATATGTTGAAAGGGAAAAAGAAACTGTCCAATCTGCTAATTCTATAGTTAGCAGGAATGAGCAGTGGAGCATTCTGTGAAATCCCTGCCTGGCCTCAAGTCTCTTCCAGGACTTGTGAGCTAGGTGGAATGCAAGTGTCTGGAAATAACTTACAGGACACTCTTCAATATTGGGTTTCTCTCTCAAAGAGTTGGGAGTGATTCTGGGCCTAAGGGTGGGTGGCATGTTGGCAAGAGGAATTTAGATTGTGTGCAGGCAAAGAAATACAGCCTCTTCCACCTCAACTAAAGAAAGCTCCACAAACAGTGCGGATGCAAGAAGGTTGGGGGTCACAGATGTCCCTGCATGCGGGTGAAAGCCAGTCTGCCTGAGGCACAGGCAGGCTCAAAGGAGAGGACATGCTGACAGGACAGGAGGAGCTCTGTTCACCTGGCCACAGCTCCTTGAGCCTGTCCTGGGAAGGTGTCCTCACTGTCTCACTCAGGTAAGAGGATTTGGACTCATGTAGGAAGAACTTCCTGACACTGCATCATTAGATTCCACAGGGCATTTCCAGGGACTTCTTATTGAGGATCTTGCAAAATAGAGAGGTCACCTTCTGCCATGGGTAATTTCCTCCTGATCTGGCTGGAGGCCAGAAGGAGGACTCCTTAAGGGGTACCTCAGAGCAGGGCAGCCTCAAGATTCCATTTTCTTAGAGACCAAGCTTTGGTGGCACTGTCCATTGTTTGTTGGCTCTGGAGGCTGTGACAACAGCTGACAAGTAGGACTGGGCAAAGAAAATGTATCCCAGTTGCCTTGTAGTCTCCAGCTCATGCTCAGACAGGTGAGCACAGCAATCACAGGCCTGGACCTCCGGAGGGTGCTCCTCCACACTGAGGATCATGACCTGGAGTCTGCTGGCCTTCCCCACCCAAGATGACATGATAACACTAATGAGAGGGTTTCCACCACCTAGGACCCAGCCAATCCAAGTTAGGCCCAGGAAGAAGCACCTGAGTAATACATCCATTTTCCTCCTTGACAGAGGCAACCATTCTAGAGTGAACTGTCTAGAGCGCCCTGATGGAAGACATGCAGCCATGGCAACACGAGAGTTCTGCAATTGAGCATCTGGGCATGCAGGTAGCTGGCCACAGGACTAGACAGTGGCTGTCCCCTAGCACAGGGAAGCCCCCTTCCCACAGGTGTGTGCATCTCCCTGGAAGGGCCAGCTTGGGAGTCCTTCCAGCTTGAGGCTATCCCTGAAAGCCCACCGTCCATCCCCCTTGCCCACAGGGGTTCTGTCCTTCAACTGGGTCTAGACTCTGGGAGGGCCTCCTGACTCTGGCTACTTGTGTTGGACTAGCCCCTCTGGAGTGTAATCAGCTCCTACATGTTCCTCCTTTATTCTCCCATCAGTGGGATGAGCCCACAGGGGGAATGGGGGGGGGCCCTGGTAACCCTGTTTATCTGTACCCCATCCTATCCCACTTCATACATTCTGGCCAAATCACATACCTTGGATTTCCGGGCCCCTTTCTTGCCTCCTGCTTTTTTAGACACAGGCTTCTTCTGGGATGGAGACTTGGCCTTTTTGGCTGGGGGTGGTGTGATGATGGCTTCCAACTTTCCTTTGGATCCCCGCTTCTTCGCTAGCAACTCGGGGTGGATGTTGGGTAACACCCCCCCACTGGCTATGGTGACTCCTTTTAGCAGCTTTCAGGAAAACCAGAATAGCAGATGGTGAGCCAGATACCCTGCTTCTAACCTTCAAGAAGCCAGCCCTGCCCAGGACAGTCTTGCTTTGGGTTGGTGCAGCTCCTTCCTCCATGAGGATGCTGCCAGGACTCAGGCTCACTGCTCAGGGATCCAGTCCTGAGTCCCTCACTCAAATGGAATTTAGATCATCTCTCTCCTTTCGGGAGAGCCAAATACCTTGTTTTATCCTGCTTCCCCCAACACTCCCAATAAGGCCTTGGGAAAAAACTGCCATGGGAGGCAGGGAAGCTGCTAATTAATCCAAAAGGCAGTCCACACCTTTCATAACCAGCCAACACCAAAGCCTCTCAGCTATGTTTCTTGGGCAGTATGACCACCTGCTCAAACATCAGTGGGAGATGGCAGAGGCCCATACCTGATTCAGCTCTTCATCATTGGCCACAGCCAGCAGGATGTGCCGGGGTGTGACCCGTCCCTTCTTGTTGTCTCTTGCTGCATTGCCAGCCAGCTCCAGAATCTCCGCTGTGGGGAGCAGAGATGAGTGTATGGTCATGTTAGAGGACCATGTGTCCCCGCCCCGGTCCCCACATTCACAGTGCCAGGAATGGGCAGAGGCAGCTGCTTCAGGAAGCAGCTACCCTGAGGTGAAAAGCTGTGGGCAGAGTCACAGAGGTGCTGAATGGCAAAGCTGAGTGGGACCTAGGAAGCCCCAGATCCAATGCCCTTGTTTGGGAGATGAAGGAACTGAAGCTGAGGGAGAAGGGACCAGCTGAAGATCACTCAGTGAGTGAGTGGGAGGGCTGAGATCTGAACCCAGTTCCAGCTCCCATTTCCCAGAAAGGATGCTTGCAGTTAGCACTGCAGATGTCACCAGGGCCAAACCCAAAGTCCTCAGTGTGGTCCCTGAGAGTATACCATGCCTGCTTATAGGGTTTCAAGGACAGGATGGCTTGCTATTGAGGAGGCCTGTTAAATCTTTGTTGATTACATCAATGCTGAATGCCTGCACATCTGGATGCAAAACTGGAAGGATGTGACTGGATTCTTTACAATGTCAATGTCATAAATACATTTTTTAAAGTGTGTACATGTAGGGGGGGTTGTTGTAGATTCAAAAAGGCTAAAAAGATGTAACAGCCAAATATAATGTGTCACTCCTTGATGAAATCCTGATTCTTTTAATAAAAGCTAGGAAAGTCATTTTGGAGACAACTGAAGAGCTCTGAATGTGGACTGGGTATCAGACACAGGGGATTATTAATTTTCTTAAGTGTAATAATGGTATCGCCATTCTGTAGGGAGCATCTTATTCTTATGAGATACATGCTGATGTATTTAGGGGTGAAGCATCTTGATGCCTACAACTTGCCCTCCATTATGAAAAAGGTCTAAGGAATAAAGCAAATATGGCAAAATGTTAACAGTTGTTAAATCTAGGTATATGATTATAAGAACATTCCTCTTTCAAAAACTTTCTGTCATTTGCAACAACGTGGATAAACCTGGAGGACATAATGCTAAGTGAAATAAGCCAGGCACAGAAGAACAAATATAGCATGAACTCATTTCTATGTGGAATCAGGGACTGGGGGTGGGGTCGGGGTGAATGTTGGTCAAAGGACATAAAGTTTCAGTTAGACAGAAGTTTTAATGATCTATTGTGCAGAATAGTAACTATAGTTAACAATGGTGTATATTTAAAAATTGCTAAAATAATAGATTTTAAAAGTTCTTAACACAAGGAAATAAGTACGTAAGGTGATGAAATAAGTGTATTCTTGACATTCTGTATGTTTGAAGTTTTTCAAAATAAAATGTATGCGAGAAAAGAAAAACTAGAAGGGCTATGAGCATAACCCATAGTTAGTACTAAGTTAGAGTTGATTTACCTGCCATCTGGGCACAGTCTCACAAGACAAGACAGGTTTTCCACAGCACCAAAGATGGTGGGAATTAGTAAGTACCCTTTGGCAAAACCTGGTTTTCTCCTTGGCATTACAGTTCTCTTGGTAACCTGTCAACCTCATCACTGTCTCCTTGTTTTCTTAGTGAGGCATACGGATAGACCCAGAATGGATCTTATATTCTCCACTTCTGCAATTCTGCCCATACTGGGATGTCATTCTAGGCTACCCTTCTAGGCCCAACTCAAGTCTGACCTCCTTCCAGTACTAAAGAATTTCTAATATTTAGTTATGTTGTAAACACTAGATTTCTCCAGCAACATCAGCACTCAGAATCATTATGAAATAACTAGAACAAAATTCTAGCTGCATAAAAATCATCTGTTAAAAATTTACGGTATGACACAGGGCATACAATTTTAAGAGGTACTAACAGCTCCACCCAATGCAAAAAACCTGCTGTATGTGTGTAAAGCTGAAAAATTGCTTGGCTACTCAAGGAAACTCTCATATTAGCTTTGGGGGCAGGGGCGGGAGGAGATCAGACACATTTGAAATAGCAGGTTTCCCCCTAAATCCAAGGCAGGAATTCCTTTGCTCGGTAATCACCATACTGATGACACACAACTCTGTGCTTGGCAGCAGGGACCCAAAGCACCAGGAGGCCCCTGTCTTCTCAGTGTTCCCAGGCCTGCAGGGCTACACATGCCAGTGATACAGAGAGTGATAAAGAATGCCACAGGGTCCCTTACCTGGGCTTTATACATGTGAGAGCCACAAAACTAAGGCAGGGTGGAAGGCAAGATAGCCAGTGCTTACATGGAATCTGGTGGAGGGACTCACATTTCCCACTTTCACCCATCAGGCTCCACAAGGCTATTCCCTTCCCTGTACCAGTGTCAGCACAGTTTAGTTTACCAGTGGAGGAAGGAGATGGCCACCCAGCATTTTCACTGAAGCTTCCCTATCATTGATCGTGGTAGAGTCCCAATGCCCAGCAGTGATGGGCCCACCTTGGCCAAGCCAAAAAGTTTGCCTGTGATGCCTATGTGACCTTGGGCCCTGGGTACTTGTGAATGCAGAAGCGCCTGCCAGGCCAGCCCAGCTTGGCCTTCATTCTCCTGTGTTCATGGACAGGAGAGCACATCCGTAATGCCACTGTCCTGCCCACGGCCCAAGAGAATGCCAAACCAAGAGTCTAAGCCCAACAAGAACACAGAGCCTGGGAGCAATGGAACAGGAAGGAGAGTCAGCCACGATGGGCCTGGGCAGAAGCCTCACGGCAGGAAGGCCTAAGAGGCATATCAAGCACCACTGAGCTGTAGCCCACTTTGCTGGCTTCCCCTCCCTTCCTCAACCTTCCCTTTTTGGAGGCCACAGCGAACTTTTGGGCCATCGGTATCTGCAGAGCCAGAATATACAGGAGGAGGCTGATGGAATACAATCTTTTGACCATAATGTGCCAAGAATGCTTTATCTGCCCCCTCATTAACAGAGAGGAAGGGAGGGAGAAGGAGAATGCCCACAGTGGTGACCTGTTTTGCTAAGTCCTAAGCCCAACCCTCTGGCAAGAAAATCGTTTGAAGGTACAGTTTCTCAGGAAAGTGGAGGTGGCCTGTTTCCTCTTCCTGCCCAAAACGTTGGAGGAAGGCCCTCCCTGAGAGAAGGCTCAGTGGCCGTTGGTGGTGGGGGAGAAGGGGAGGGATGTGGTCTTTATTTTCTGCAGTGCTGCCTTCACTTTTTTTTGTGCAGGAAAAATGAGAATGATGGATAAAAAGACCTGAAGAGTGTGGTTGGGCCCCTGACTTGGGTGAGGGCAGGTAGTATGTAAAGAAGAAAAGAAAGCAATAGAGTAGCCCAGAAGTAAGCACATAGGGCTGAGAAATCTGAAAATGGATTCTCCAGGAGCTAGAGGACATTCTCCCTGGCTTCGCAAGCTTTACCCCTTTATGCTCTTACTTTGTGACTGAAAGTTCAGTAGCCTCAGTTTCTCCATTAGAGAAACTTGAAGGACCGTGCTCATGTTTTGCTATTCAACTGGGAATCAGGGATGCCACACTGGACCAACCTGTAAGTGACAGTGAGTAGCAAGCTGGATGAGGAGGGGCAGAAGGAGGAGCATCTCAGCTCCTTGGAAAGAGCTGGGAAGGGATGTCATTCTGTTGCCTTCTTTACCAAGGAGCCCCAAAATCCAAGACTCTTCCTTTTTGCAAAACCCCAGCTCATCTTTGATCTACGCAAGCCAAAATTACTGCCTCTCCAGACTCCTACTGCCACAGAGTGGCCCCTCAGCCCTGTGGGTAGGGAGGAGGGAGCTGTGTCAAGTAGGGATAACAAAGAGGGGCACAGATCCACCTTCCAGCTAGTTAAGCAAGAGCTTTATCTTCTGTTTACTCTTGCATTTTTTTTCAGATGGAGAGTTACCATAGTAACCCCATCGTTAAGGGACACATAAGACAGAGCACCTCAGAAACACACCTTTCATGAGAAGTATGTTCAGTGTCCCACCCCTCTCCTGTGCTGCAGCAGCAGAGGGCCGGGGCATTTCACCACGGCCAGGGAAGACGGAGGGTGCCTGACTTAGCAAAAGCAGTAACCCAGAGTACACACTCATCTCCTGCCAACCATCAGTAATACCCACCCTCTCATCCTTAGTCCAGGTTTAGAAAAAGCCATTGTAAAGGGCTTTCCTGGCTAAGAAAGAGTTGTCTGCTGCAGAGAGAGTAGAGGTGCAAAATGCCAGCAACTCAACAAGATGGAACGGTTCCCATCTGCTCCCCAGGGCATGTTCCTATTCGAGGGGGCGGGGGGCGGCGGGGAGAGGGTGACTGACTGCTGAGGAATTGGGACAGGGCACACATCACCAAAGGAGATGTCCTGATGTAGTTTTCTTCCCTGTAAGTGATCCTCTGCTTTGCAATAATATGGAGGGCAAAGTCATGGAGGCCCCAGGCTCGGGGCTGTACAGCAATGCCTGCCTGCCCCCCATGCACACTGGGATGGCCGTCATATTCCCACCAGCAAGGAGGGCTTTCTCCTAGGCTAGAACAGAGCCAACTTCACCTCTGCCTCAACCTGAATGGAGCCTATGCCTTCCTACAAGGGGGAGGGTGGGTTCTTGCACTCAATTCATATCATGTTTTGGAAGGTTTTATGAGTCTCTAAATGTTTTGTCTGTGGCCGATCTAAAAGAAAAGCGATTCTGAGAAAGATAACCAGGAAAACACCAGATCTATGGACACAAAAATCCTTTTCTCCAGAGTTTCCAGAGCTCAGCCCTTGGATTCTCCCTTGAAGGGAATTTTCAGGAGCCACAGCCTGGAGGCTGTAAACAAAATAAATGGAATCCATAAGAAACCACAGGAAGAAACTGGGAAAAGAACAATTAGGAGATGAAACAGAACCCCTTACCAGGTTCTCCACCCCATCAAGCCAAGTCTTCTCAGTCGGTGACAGTCTAAGTTTTGTTACCAATGACCAATACTAGACTGATTTGGGGCCCAAGGCGCTTAGGGGCTGCTCTGAAGAGGACTGTAAGTGTGGTAAAGTTCCCAATTATAAATAGTGCAAAGGGAAAAAGTTGAATGGTGAGCAAACTGGCCAGCTCATTAGCTCTTCTAAGATTTTTGTTTTTCAAAACACATAAGCCTCTGGTTCTCACTCCTGGCCAGGGCCAGTCTCTGGCAACTAGTGAGTGGCTGGCACCATCATCTATAGTGGCTTAGATGATGCAACCATATTCCCTCTCCTCAGAGCTGCAAGCCCTGCAGGGACACCCCGGGCCAAACGTTCCCCAGCTTCATTGAACATGACTGTTTTAAGGCCGCTTGACAAAATTCCCACATCCTTGGATAACAGCATGGTTTGGCAGCCTTTTTGACTACAGACCAGCCGTCTGAACATGAATACCTTTGACAGGTCTACTTTCCAAGTTCACCCAGAGACAAAAGGCTTAGGGTCCTTTTTCTTTTTTCCAAGTGTCTTGAACTAAAACATATCTGTTGTATTGAAGCATTTTGTCTATCTTCCTTCAGCAAGATGAAGTCATGGTTTGCAGAATTAGACTCCTAACAGCTAACAGGTGATGTGTTGAGGCTGAGCCAAACTCTAAACACAGCCCTTGCAATAGGAAAGAGTCAGGGGCTTTAACAGAGCTGTTTGAAGCTCTGTAAAACAGAGCTCATTTAACAAAAGAAATGCTGAAAATAACAACCAGAAATCAAAGAAAAGCAAATGTTCACGTAATCCCAAGGAGAAAACATGTTTGCCACAAAGCCAACAACATGACAAGGAATCTGTTTATTGTATTTCTTTCAATTCATCATCCTTCCATCAGCAGTCCTTTGAGTTCAGAACTGTTTTACACCATTCCAGGAGGCCTTAACCCAATCAACCCCAATCGGAAGGTGATGCTAAGAGCTTCCTGCATTCTGACCACACCGCAACCTCCTCCAGTTCCCTTGGCGGCTCCGAGTCTTTGCAGCCGCATCCCAGAATCCACTGCCCCCATCCTACCTTTTCAGGAGGTGAGTGGCAGGGTCTGAAGCCTGCCGAGCCATCAGCTCGGAGCTCTGGGCCACAGCAAAGCTCTCCATCTGCTTGTCCCTGGGGCCTCAAAGGCACCAGAATTCCACAGAGAAAATAAAATCTACAGCAGTGATTGAAAATAGTATTCCAAAGATGGTTCCGAGTCTGACACAAACTCATCTACTGTTGTTAAGCCCACTGCAGACTCCTCCGAAAAGTCCAGGAGCCAGGGGTCTCAGAGACAGCATTTGGTCCAGTCTTCTGCCTTCCCACAAAATCTCCCAATAAGATGGAAATGCAGCTTAATTTGGGAATCTGTAAAGTAAGTTCCACTGACTGGAACTTTCAGCCCTATTTCAAAGTAAAAAATAAATAAGTTTACATTATACATAATAACAAAAGGGAGCTATGACTCTTAGCAAACATTACCTTAATCTAACCCACCAACCCAACTCAGTGTCCAAATATCCTCCTTGTCAGGAAGTTTTCCTCTGCCTTCCTCACCTCTGGTGCTGTTTCAGCTACCCGCTCTGTCTGCAGGGGAGGGCAGCAACCGTGAATGGCACTGTGGTGAGAGCCCGAGGTCTGCTGACAGACTGTTGGGGTTTGGATCTCAGCTCCTGCAATTATCTGTAAGATGTGGCCAAGTGCATCTAAGCCTCAGTTTCCTATTCTATACAGGGGGAGTGATAGCTGAGGTTACCTCTAGGCTTATGAGATTAATGAGTTACCAAGTAAAATGCTTAGTATACTCAGTAAATTCAAGCTACTATTGTTGAGGCTACAACTGCACTGTTAAAAAAGTGCGACAATCTTGATTACCAGGAGAAAACTGCACTTCCTTTGCCTCGATTTCCTCTATCTATAACTGGATGATTTCGATGGGTGGACTTGTGCCAAAAGGAGGAAAAAAGCAACAGAAAACCTGGTGTTTCCTCTGCCAATAGTTTACTCTTTGCTGTTATGCTTAACAACTAACATATGTTTGAAAAATGCACTTGAACTCGATTAACCTCAGTGCTGCCAGACCTGCCTTGATGGAACACAGCACCCAGGGCGCCCCCACAGGCATCTCTACCTTGGAATGAGGTCTGGGGCTTTTGTCTGACCCCAGCAGAGCGTGCAGAGCCAGTGGCCCAGGCAGTAGAAGTCAAGGCCCTGGGAAGGAGAAGGTGCCTGGGTAGGCCCTGAGAAAGCTGTTCTACTCCAAGGCCTGGCTGGCAGCTGGGCAGGACCTCTGACCCACCAATCACTTGCTGTCAAGGACTCTCAATTAAATTACAAGGAAATGGTTAATATGTATGTTTGTTTTGATAGGGAAAACCACAGCCATTTGTTCTTAATTCATCTCAGGAAGGGGTGAACCATCAGCAATGTCTGCTGAAATGAAATGATTTGAAGAGTATGATGTAAAGAGGAAACTCATTTAAGGAACCCTGTCATGGTACCATTTCCCAGATGGACTCAAAGGGAAAGAGCGAGGAGCAGAACAGTGAGTTTCGTGGGCTGCACTGTGTTGGGGGAGGAGGCGACGTCTGTGATCGGGCTACACGTGTTCACCAAGACAGGAGCAGCTTCGCCTACTGGGAGCAGAATCAGGGACTTGGTCAGAGGGAGACGTTTTGCTCTACTCCCTTTTGTGCTGTTTGAATTTATCTTCTGCATATTTTCCTTTCAAAATGAAAATAATTATAACACTAGATAGAGAAGCTGCAGGCACTTCTGCTATTGGCTGCCCCAGCTGGCCTTTGGTACCACAGGTCACAAGCCCCCTTATAACTCAGACACTCTGTCTCAGCCTGCTTAATCCTGCTTCTCCCAAAAAACAGTTTTGAGCATGTGAAGACTTTCTAGGTTCTTTTTTCATGGCTGTTTTTAGAACAGTGTGAGTGTGTCATAGAAAGGGAAGCCCCTGAGAGGGAACTATAGCTCCTGGGGTCTTTACCAGCCTGGCCTCTGTGCTGTCTGCCCGTGTGGATTCCCGACACTGAGGGCCGCTTGTCTAACGATTTGCCTAAGCTCCCAACACCTAGGATTCCACCTCCTCTTCGCTAAGGGGGCAATGAAAGGACATTGGCCAAAAAGCTGCCCACTCTCCAGCCCTCCTCAGTGCCACTGAGTGACACAAGCTCCCCATACCTGACTGGGCACTGCCCTCTCCAAGGCCTGCTGTGGGCAGGCTCCTCAGGGCAGCTCTCTGCCCAGTACCTCGCTTGCTCTGCCACTGCTACAGCAGCAGCTCTAACACGCACCAGACCGCCCCTTCCCTGCGGGCCACCACATGTCACTCCAGGGGACTTCGCCCCTCCTGTGCTCACATCCACCTCCTGCCTGTGTGCTCTAGACTTTCCTCATCCCTGTCCAGGGCTGCCTATCCTTCAAGGCCTATCTTGCAGGACCCCTGTCCTCCCTGCCCATACCAGGCCATAGGAATGTCTCTTGCAATCACCCATGACTGTTGCAGTCTGTCCCCTCAGGCTGTGTCTTCATCGAGCCAGCCTTGGGGACTGGGCATTTACCAGTCTTCCTGAAGTGTCCGGTGGCTGCTTCAAGACAAAGGAAATGCCAAGTGGATGAAGTGCTCTGGGGTCCAATTCCTCTGACTGCTAAGGTTTCTGTGCTGTGTGACTTTGGAGAAGTTACTTAAACTCTGAGCCTCAATTTGCTCCTAAGAAAGCCGGGTGGTTTGAGGATTCAATGAGTTACCAAATGTAAGGCATTTAATCAGTGCCTAGCACACAGTAACTGTTCAACATACGGCAGATGTTTTGGAACTTAACTGTTCCACCTTTACCTAGAATTCAGAGCACTTCCCCCCAAGTCCCTAAAACTAGTATTACAAGCCACAGTTAGAATATGAACTAGAGACTGCCAGGGCCTGGGGTGGGAGTGAAAGGGCAAGAAAAACAATGCTACTCAAGTTAAGTACCCTCATTTTCTGAATGAACAGCAGATATTGACTTTTAGCAGTCAATACTCAGATTTATAGAGGCAACATAAATGTGAACCAAAGACTACCTCAGCTACCAATTACCACAAGGAGCATCAATCGGAATATCGATGGCAAGGGAAACCAACAGAGCCATTTCCAGAGGCCTTGGTTTTGTTTTCACATGTCTCCCACAGCTCTGCAGGGAACGCGCCTTCTATAAAATCCCAGAGTGTCCCCTGTAGGCAGATGGGGTAATATCAACCCCGTGAGAGGATATCTCAGCACCAGGCGCTACTATCGGCCTCTAAAGAGCCCAGCACTGGGTGCCAGGGAACCCACACATTCTGGCCACTAAATGGAAGATGCACTTGCCTAAAAAAGGAAGCAGGTGGGGTGGGGAGAGGAGGAAGAAAGGGAGGGATCCAGGGTCAGAGCGTTAGGCTGAGTGGAGCAGCCTGGCAAACCCAAGGAGGTTTTATGTCATCTTCTTGGCAACCAGAACTGGAAGAGGGTGGTGGGAAGAGACAGAGGGAGGCTGACTATGATTAATACCCTTTGGTTTGTCTTCTTGCTAGAGTTTATAGCTCTGAGGAGTAGCTCTTTGCTTTCAGAAGATTTTACTCTGGATTGACTTGACTAGACATAGAAGCCTTCAGGCAGGAGAAAGCAAGCAAAAATACTGTAAATATGTTCTATCGGTTGCTGATATTTTAACAGGAAGACAGTGGGAGAGAAGACATTTGCGGAATTCTTACCTACTTCCTTCTCCTTTCAGTGACAAAGTCTTAATAGCTCTTTTAGAAGCCCGTCCTGATGGTCATCCACGGAGGACACCTGGGATGCTGGGTCCCACTCCTGGGACACTGCTATCTCTAATCAGCTGGGCAGCTCCTGACTTCCTCTGCTTTTCAAGGTATTGCCGAGACCTCCTCCGTGGCTTTTTTTTGGCAGACATGAGGATCAGCCCTTGCTACATTTCTAACGCCCTCCTGTTTGCCAGCAACAGCTGCGCTGCTGCGTACCTCCCCTCACACAGGTGTGGCCCGCTCTGCCCCTGTGTTAATCCTAATCATGCTTCATTTAAAAATCCAGGGGTCTAGTTTAATTTTCATCCTCATCAATTTCCTCGTAGCATCTGACATTACCAATACTCCCTCCCCCTGAAACTCATCATTCCTCTAACTGGTCTTCCTAGCCTTCAATAAAAAACTATTTACCATGTAGCTGTGGAATATCTAGCCTTGTGCTGGGAGCTGTATACAAAGGTGAGGGAGGGGTGGGGAAGGCCTGGGATCACTAATGTGGCTCTGATGGAGGCACGTCATAGGTACCCTACAAATCTGTGGAAATCAACCATGATTCTTTTGACCCCAGCACCCAGCTTGGGACTTTGCACCTAACTCTTTCACAAATCAATCATTCTAAACGAATTACTAAACAAGTGAACCAAGCACTGCAATGGTCAGTGGTGATTAAGGATGGCAGTGAAGGAAGGTTCTCCAAGGCCCAGGACTAGTTTCATGTTTTAGAACACACACCTGGGTTCCGTAGCAGGCAGCATGAACTATAAAGCTATCATCCCAGGGAACGCAGCCCCAGGCTGGGCCCAGGATCCAGGCAGGCCTCAACTCACAGTCCCATGTCAGCCTCGAGGTTAGCTGAGGGGTCTAGGGGTGTTGAGGGATTAAGGGCAGATCAAAGATCCTCATATTCTCCCAAGATCTTGGCCCAAATATAAATAAGACAGCCTCTGCACACTACATGTGCCCATTATCCTTTTGATTTCCTGTATTTTTGCATTTTATTTTCTAGATTTATTTTTAAATAAAAAGTGAAAAGATTATCTTTTAAAAGATATATAACATATACAAGAACTAGTAACATGGATTATCTCCTGGGAAGGGAACTGGAAATGCAAAAGAGCCGGAAGGGCAATGCATGTCTCACTGTATATCCTTTGACAGCATGTGAATTTTACCATTGGTGTTATTACTTGTTAGAGAAAAGAAGTTCAACAAAAGTAAAAAGACAAAGACCTACTGGATATGGGAAATAAGTACACAACAAGACAAACAGATAAAGCAGAAAATAAAAGTCCAGAAATAGCCCTAATTATATCTAGAAATTTCATGTCTGATAAAGGTGGCATCTCAGATCACCAGGAAAAAGATGAAATATTCAATTGTGTTTGGATAACTGGATAACCATGTGAAATAAAATTAACTTGATCTCCCACCATATAACATGGTAAATTCCAAATAGGTCAAAGTATAAATGTGAAAAAATATAAAAATATTGAGCAAAAGCATGAAGAAAAGTCTTTACAGTTTTGGAAGGAGGTAGGCTTTCCTAACAATGATTCAAAATCTAGCAGAAATAGATGCAAAGACTCCATATATTAGAATTATTTAAATAATGAATATAAAATAATCATGTGAAACATATTTAAATAAAACTTAAAATGAAGAGAAAAAAAGATGATCAAGAATGGCCAAGCATTAGCCAGGCACAGTGGCATGCACCTATAGTCTCAGCTACTCAGGAGGCTGAGGTGGGAGGCTCACTTGAGCCCAGAAGACGGAGGCTGCAGTGAGCCATGATCATGCCAGTGCACTCCAGCCTGGGCAACAGAGTGAGATCCTATTTCAAAAAAAAAAAAGGAAAAAAAAGGCCAAGGCAGATTCAAAAAAGAATGAAATAAGACTTCTATAAATGAAAATATGACTGAAATTTAAAATTCAGTGACTGAATCTGTTTAATACAGCAGATTAGATACAGCTGGAGAAAGAGTCAGTAAACACGAAGATAGTTCTAGAAGACAGATGAAAAGTAATTATCCAGAAAGTAGTCCAGAAAGACATGAATTAAAAACATGACTGAGATTAATAGATACAGAAGACAGAGTAAAATACTAACATATGTTTAATTTGTGTTCCATAAGAAGTGACTAGTATAAACTGTTTGAAGAAATGATGGCTGAAAGCTATAGATGTGACAGACATGTTCAAAAACAGAAGTGGAGGACACGTATCACCAAAAGACCCTCACTAAATAAAATCCTAAAGGATGTACTTCAATAAGAAGTAAATAGATCCCAAATGGAAGGTCTAGATAAAAAGAAGGCACTTAGTTTTGGTCACTCCTTTTTCCTTGCCTGATTCCAGAAAGAGGTTTTGTGGTGCTGTGTGCTTGTCCATTGGCCCAAGCAAAAGCAGAACCCTTCATATGGAATTTGCCTACCCATCTGCAGACCCTGATGGTAGAAATAACAGTTGCATTTTGCCCTTCAAAGTGATATCATGAGATAGCAGTGAGATTCCTTTGACTTTTGAAGATTTCCAGGCACCATGGCTTATCTTCAAGATAGCAATGAGATTTTCAACAAATGGTGCTGGAACAACTAGACATCCACATGCAAAAAAGCCAAGTCTAGACACAGGCTTTACAAGCTTTACAAAAATTAACTCAAAATGGATCATAGACCTAAATGTAGAATGCAAACCCATAAAAATCCTACAAGATAACACAGGAGAAAATCTAGATGACTTCGGGTTTGGCAGTAACTTCCTGGACACAACACCAAGGGTACAGTCTATACCATAAATAATTACTAAGCTGGTCTTTATGAAAATCAAGCATTTCTACTCTGTAAAGGACATTGTTAGGGGAATGAGAAGACAAGCCATAGAGTGGAAGAAAATATTTGCATGAAGAAGCAATGAGGTCTTTCCCCTCTCAGATCCAAGTATTATAGTCTGACCGCTGGCCTTGGGAGGGCAGGGGAAAATGAGCCCATTGCTTCACAAAGTAGGCCCAGATCATGTTTACACTCTCCTGAACAATTTCATGGACTCTTTAGGAGGACCATGAAGAACCAGATAAAAACTGTTTTTGAGCTCTACAGCTGGATTCACATGCCCTGGGAGAAGCATGTTATCAAGCTATGCTGCACTTTCACGTCTTGGGTAAGATAGAGAAGTACTGGTGAAATTCCACCTCCTGGTGGCTTCCAGGCTCTGGTCTCAAACTCTGAGGCCTGACCCACTTGGGTCTGTTAACTTGCTGGCCATATAATACCACATCATCAGGGAAATGTCAAAGGCACATAGTGTTGAACTGATTCTTTTTCAAATGCTCAGTGAATGTTTATCCACCATGGAATCATCTATTCCTCAGGGAGACTGAAGGAAGATTGGCAACTTAGATTATGTGGGGAGCACCTCCTAAAGTACTTCACAATTTGCTTTGTAAGAGTGTGATGTTTCTGTGACTGGCCGTCAATGAAGGTCATCAATAGCGTATGTTAATAACAACAAATAATTAGACTAAGGTCTGTCTTTTACACATACACAAAAGGCATTAAGTGTCAGCTGCTAAATCTGGGTAGTGGGATTATGAATGAGTTTGAGTTTCTTAATTTTCAAACAAATTACTCACATAACCAGAAAAGGGAACATGCACTTAAATATAGTCTGCACACTGTGAGTACCCACTGGAGTTTCAACTTCAGTGTTTTTTCTCTAGCTGTAACCCCCTGGCTCCTTAAAATTCTTAATCGTCCCTTTCCTGTGTGATGTGGTGTGTGTGTGTGTGTTTTAATTTTAGGAAAACAGGGTGAGGGAAGGGCTTTGCAGAACACAGCAAACGCTGTGGCATAAGCCCCAGTGCAGCATGAGTGTCCAAGAAGGTACTAGCAAGCATTAGCTGGGTTCTGGCCTGAAGCGTCAGTTAGTCTAAGGGAGGTGCACTCATGCAAACAAGCAAGGATGTGGGAGCTCCTAGAGCCTCGGAGCATCAAAGAGTCAAGCCTGACTGTCCTCTTCTTCTTGCTATTTTTAGCTGTCTGAGTCCAGGACACATTTGAGTGTCCCAGATAGGAAGGTGGTAAAGAGATTTGGGACTTATTTTCAAGGTAAGTGACAGAACCAACTGCAGGCTCTGCCTACCTCAGTCTTCCAAGCTTGTAGGATTCCTTCCCACATCAGAAATGACAAGTGAGATGGATGCTGGCTGAAATGAGTATCAGTGTAACAGGATGTGCTGCTGACAGGAACAGGCTCTCTCTACCCATCTCTAGGAGATGGAGGCAGGGATGGGTTGTGGCCCTATGACTACCACCAAAGGGATATGCAACATCTGACCTGAGTTACAGACTGGAAGTCAAACAAGCTGAAACTTGGGATGAGGACACTTTGTTAGCCAAAAACAGATGGCAAGATGTATTTCTAACAACCATCCCTTTTCCTTGGGGTTTTATTTCAGGATATAGTCAAGCCCAACGGCTGGGCCTCATCCAGTCTGTAAAGTGGATAAAGATCACTCATGGGACCCTGCTTCTTCCCCAGGTCAGGAGCTGGCTCCATAAACTCCACCAGGATTGGCCAAGTACCCACAGGCAGCTTCAAAATGGGGCATCTGCTATCAGAGGATGCTGGGTGCCTGTTGGAGGAGTGTGAAGGCTCTGGTCATTGACAAGAGATAGGAAAAGGAACAAGATTACTGGAGACTCCCTTCCTCTCTCATACTTTAACCCTAATGTTAATAGTTAACAGCTGGGCACTTACAATGTCCAGGCATGGAATAAGAACTTCACATGCATGCTCTCACATCGGCCTCATAAGAATCCGATGAGAGAGTTACTGTGATCCTCATTTCACAGAGTATAAAACCATAGCATGGAGATGTGAGTGACTTGCCTAAGCCACAAGTAAGAAGTGGCAGCTCTGGCACCAATGCCCAGACTCTAAACCATCCAGCTCTAGAACACAGTGGACCTCAAGTGGTCCCCAGAGCTGGTCACCAAGGAGATGCTAGTCCTAGGTTGTCACTGCAGCTCAGCAGTCCTCTTAGCAATACCTGGGCATCCAGACCCCTCCCATCTCTCCCACAGGGGCCTTTGGAAGGCAGAGGGCCTGGCCCAGCTACTTCAAATGGGCCTCCATGTGGCACATCCCATCACCATGCCTGCAATTGTCATGCCAGGTGTTGGGCTTGACTACATGCCACCTGTAAGAGTCTTGGCCATGCAGAGAAGAAAACAATCCCTTCTTAGGAACTTCAGTGACACCTAAACAAGCAGGGCAACTCTGGTAACTAGTTAACAAGCATTCTCCAGAAAGCATTTCCTGACACCCACTTGTGGTCCTGTTTCCCCCCTTGCAGCACGGGTGGTCCTGCATCACCACAGCCTTTCTCTTGCCTATACCTATTTCTGGACAGGAAGCCCTTTGGGGGTGGTGATGGTGGGTTGGTGTGTAGCTGTGCAAGGGACATCATAGCTCTCAGCAAGGAGAGCTTGAGTGGGTGGGACTTCCCTCAGATGTCTGCCTAGTGTTGGAGCACAATGTCAGGGTCACATCCTTGATCAGACCCTAAGCTTCTTGAAGGCTGGTACTTCAGTTTCTCCCTCTCTCTGTAGCTTCCCCATGTTCTGGGAAGGGGCTGGCCTGGCACCCAGCAGGCACATCAAGACAGATAAGTGGTTGGCAGAGCCCCTCTCCCAGTTCTTGTGGGGCTGGCTGGCACCTCTCCAGGGCTCAGCTGATTTCTCATCCTCAGAGAAGCCTTCCCTGGCCAGCTCATCTCCAAATTTCCAAGCAGCCTGGGCCCTCGTTTGGCCTGCTTTCACTCCTTGCAACACTTTCAGTCTCTAAACTATCTAGGTTGGCTGGCTGGCTTTTCCAGACAAGAGTGTGAGCTCCATGAAGCAGAGGCCACTCTGCCCTGATCACTCCTGCACTCTCACACAGAGCCTAGCATGGTGCCTGGCAGACAGCATGTGGAGTGAATGAGAAAAGGCCTTTAGGGAAACAAAAGTGAAGAGGAGAACAGAAAGAGGGTCTGGACACACTTCCTTCTCACTCAAGGGCCAAAAAACAAAGTTCTAAGTGGGTGGATACCCAGAATGTCTAACATCCACGTGCTCCCACATCCTCGCCCAATCAGCTAAGGGCTGGTCACCTTCTGAGGACAGTCAGTGTGGGTGTGTGGCACTGAGGGGTGGAACAGAGCAGCATTCTCACTAAACATGGCCCCAGAGTCTGGCTCCTCTCCCATCACAAAACAGGACATAAGTAACCACAGCAGTGACTGGGCACAGCACTAACTGCTCAGGACATCCTCCTGAGGTCAGTTGGGCCTGGTTCCATGTTGGGGGCAGGCATGGTCATGCCAATGACTCAGTGCCACATGCAGGCAGAGGAAATGCTTCAGATTCAGCCAACTATAGCCCTGCTGGAAGGTCTTCACAAAATTTAAAAATACATATTATTCTTTAATATACAAGAGCTGATGTGGCTGATGCCAGAGTAAGGATCTGCTCTGAGCTACTTTTCCAGTGATAGTGATGGGCTGTCCTGGCCAGTCCCAAGCCCCGCTGTGACCTGTCCTACACAACCACAATAGCTGGGGATAGGGATGATGGATGTGTGAGCCACTGAGTCAAGGTCTCTAGCCCCCATGGGAATGGAATGCTGACATCCACCTCAGGAGCACTGGGCTCAGATTCAGAACCAGCTATGCCCAGACCAGGAAAACACAGATTTCTGTGCAGCACAGGTAGTAGTTGCCTGAGATATGACAAAGCAATGGTATTCCCCGTTCATGCCCTTCAAAAAAGAAGAGAAAGCTAGATGGAAGAAAGGACACTGAGGTTGTACTTGACCTAATGATGGTGTCTGTGAACACCCCAGGAATGGGCATCACGGCATTCGGGAGCCAGGGGCTGCCTGGGTTTGTGTAGCACATTAGCTTTCCCATTATGTGCACAGTCCCTTTGGCCTTCACAACAGCCTGGAGTTGGAGTAGGGATAGTTGACTCCATTTGAGTTGTAAGGAAATTGGGGTCCAGGGAAGTTAGGTGGCTCCCTCTGGTCACACAGCATGTACACTAACTAGGCAAGAACTAAAATGTCTTCTGTTTCCTATCTAGCAACTTCTCCCAGTCTCCCTGGCTGACTGCCAATGCTATACATAGCTTTCCTGGGTGTGTCACCTAAGTTCTGGGCTTGTTTCCTCATCTGCACAGAAGAATCATGCTTAGTTCACATTACCAGGCCTGCCACCTATAAGAGTCTTTGCTAAGCAGAAAGTCAAAAGTCCCAAAATATGTACAAATACTTCAATCTAACACTATTACTTTTCATGCCTAGATGCTTTCAACAGAACACAAAAACTTTACCTTCCTGATGACTGTGTTTGCTATGGGGAACCCTTGGCCTTGCCTTACTGAGAGAGCAGAGAGTGCAGGAAGCAACCCAGCTCTTCTGCTCCCTGGTTGTATCACTTTGGGAGAGGTACCCTGTCTTACTGAGTCGCCCCTTTCTGGCTGTAGCAGAGGTGGCTGCAAGAATCAAGAGTACTCTTTCCTGATCAGACCCACCTGATCATGTCTTTGCATGCAATACACAGCAAAAGCATTACTACAGGACAGCAGGATTTGGGTCCCTTCTCAACCCCTTGCAGGCTGTATACAACCCCAGACAAGTCCTTTATGCTTTGAGGCATGGCTTTCTCATCACTAAAAATGGGGTTAGTCTCCCTCCCTTCCCAGCTGGCCTTGCACAATTGCTATGAAGCCACAAATAAGATTGTATCTGTGAACAGGACCAAGGACCCCTTGGAGAGAAGGCTGAGTCCCAGACTGGGGCAAGGGAAGTCCAGGGTAAGGTTGGAATATCTTATTGTGTTAGAAGGCAAGGAAATTTACAGAAATTGATGGAGACATGGCAAAAGGATATCAGAACCAGCTTGAAGACCAAATTTGAGGTGATGTGAGCATTAAAGTCAGTAATGAAATGAATGTTACTAAATTTTAAAAAATCTGTAAACCAACATTGATACTTCAAAAAAAAAAAAAAGAGGAAGGGCACAGGGAAAGGTTTTATTACAAAAGAATGCCAACTAAGAAATGCAGAAATAAAAGAAATTTTTTAAATCACTATTTTATAACCACCAAGAAATGAAAAAAAAACCCACTATTTTATAATCACCACTGTAATAACAAATTCAGGTAAAATCATCAAGGGTTGCTGAAGCCACTGGGTGAAATAGCGTGGTACAGGATGTGCAAAAATCCAACAGATACCACCTTAACTCAATAAGCAAGCAGAACATCTCCAGTGATGGGATAAACCATGTCAGGTGCCTCCCGACGTGATGCACAGAGAAGGATGCAGCATCTCTGATGCCATTCTCCTAAGAAAATGCTCATCCTGAATCTAATCTAAAACCAACCCAGATTGGAGGACATTCTGCCAAACAACTAGCCTGGACTCTTCCAAAGTATCAATGTCACGAAAGATTTTTTAAAAGCTGGCAAACTGTTCAAAATTAAATAAGACTAACAAACTGGCAGTCAAATGCAATATATGATCCTGAAATGGATCCTGGATCAGGAAAGAAAAACCAAACAAAATTATAAAGTACATTATTGGGACAGCTGAGGAAATTTCAAAATGGACTATGTAACAGCCAAAAATAAATACAGAAATACCTACATGTATGCCTGCATGCACACACACAGTGAGGGGAGATAAGGCAGATGAGGCAAGACGTTAATAACTAGAGAATCTAGGTGAAAATGTTCCTTGTACTCTTCTTGTAACTTTTCTATAGGTTTGAACTGTTTCAAAATAAAAGAAACAAAAGTGGTCTTTGGAGAACTATGAGAACTTCTGCATTTGAGCCAGTGGTGTCTGGGTTGACTGAGGTACACTCACCTGTCAGGTATTCCAGGACGGCAGCCATGTACACGGGTGCCCCCACTCCAATCCTGTACTTGGGGTGGCCTTTCTTGATGTACCGCAGCATCCGCCCCACGGGAAAGATGACTCCTGCTTTGGCAGACCGGGAAGTCTTGGTGGACTTCTTCTTCCCACCGCGGCTCGACATGGCGGTGGCCCTGGAGGCGGATCAGTGAGCACACTGTGAAGGCAAGAGGCACACCAGTCAAGGTGGCTGGGGATGGCACATGTCCCCTTTCCAGGTACAGTCCAGTCCCCTGGAAGGCGCCGGGCCTGCCTGCAGATGCCACTGTCTGTAGCTGCGGGGCCCTCCAAGTCCAGGTGATACACTCCGCTGGAGCAGTTTGATCCTTGAAAAGAAAGGCTTGGTTTTGCACAATTTATACCATGACATCGATTTTATTGGCCACTTCCATTTAAATGTTACACTGACAATGACTGCTCTTAAGTGCCTTGCCATTATGCCACATGATGAAAAAGGAAATGGGATTTCTTGGCCACATTCTATAAACTTGTTTAATAATTGCATTTTCATACACTTGAGACTGGGGCTGATAAACTTACTGAAGGCTTCATAAAAGAAAAAAAGCTATGACACATTCCCCTAAAAAGATGATGTAAAGGCAGATACCTAGATTCTCTGATGAAAGCAGTGTCTCTATCTTAGATTCTTTATCTGTGAGACGCAAGAACAGCTTACAGGAGTTAGTACAGTGTATAGTCAGGTTGCAGTAAGAGGCCCTCTGAGCACTTCGAGTCCACTGGATGGGCCAATCTTTAGAGAAGAGAGAGAGAGGTGTTTTTCCTTCCTTGCTCCCAATCCCCAACCAGTCACCCAGTCCAGAGGAAAACCCTCCTCTACACCTCTTGTGGGGCTGTTTCTCTCCACCTCCAGTGATGGGATCCTGGTCATCACTATTTTAATCAAGTGGTCACAAACGTCTCCTGAGAAGGTCTCCCTACCAGAGCCCCCTCTCCTCTAATCCACCCTCTACCCCATGGGTGGGGCAATCTGGGTACACACACATCTGAACGTGCTCCGGCCCTGGCCTGAAAGCTTTCTGTGGCTGCCACAATTCTCAAGATAGAACCATGACTCTTGGCCTGCCATGTAATGACCTAGAAATCTAGGCCCTGCCTGGGCAGTGGCTGTTCCCTTTGGCTGGGACCTCCATTATCTCTCACACTTGCCTCTGCCTTCTGCCAGCCCTCCCAAATGTTAGGATCTGGCTGTTTCATCCTCAGGGCCCCATGTGCTGCACACCACAGCACTGACGTACATGTCCCCATTCTCCCATCAGACTGCAGGTGGGTGGAGGGGTGCCCCTAACTGTATTCCTACTGTAGCACCATCCAAGGTCTCGAATGTTTACTTGGAGCACCCTGTTCATTTATGCATTCACTTCAGGTACTACGTTGGGCAGATGTGGTCCCTGTGGAACTGGTGGGGAAAAAGACAATAAATAACCCCCTAGTCATTTAAAAGACAAATGTAATGTATGCTTCAAAGGGCCAGTGCAGGGTGCTGGGAGAAGAGATATGAGGGGCCTTGGCCTGTTCTGGGGCCCCTTAAAGTCTTCCCTATGAACATGTTTGCTCACTGAACCAATTGGGCAGGTCTCCCATGTACTGATAAACTGACATCAGGCTCCATGGTGTTTGGGGCCTTCCAGCACCAGCAGTCAATGCTGTGACCACTGGAGGCCACAGGGATAGGAGTCCCTGTTACTCTGATGCTCAGCCTATACTAGGGACATTGTCAGGACATGCCATGATCCACACTTAACACCTCTCTGATCCCAGATGCATCTCAAATCATTTGCCTGACAGAGATGGCTGTGAGGGCAGCAGACAGAATTCTGGGCACTCTGGGGCTACTGTGTAGACAGGCCCAACAGAGGTAAGATGGCAGAGGCCCTGGCCCTGGAGTGATGTTAGAAGAGGCCTCTGTCATGAGCGCCCTGTCAAGGAGCACCCAGTCTTAACTGCTCACTGAGGGCTAGAGAGACCCAGAAGGGTCTGGGTTTTTCTGAAACAATTAGTTGGATCCCTTCCTTTCTGCGATGAACTCCGTTTTAAAACATTCCCTGCAAAAAGGTGCCTGTGCTCACTCTGAGCAGGAAATGATAATGTGTATATGTGTGTGTGCCTGTGTTTTCAGGCAAGGCTGTCATTGGGTTTCCTAGCAATCTTTTGCTTTACTACAAATGTGTTTCACAGACCAACAACCTGATGCCTTTGGACTAAGAGCTTTTAAATCGGAATGTCCCTGGGAGTCCTGTGGTCAGTGATGATTAACAGCAGCTCAGCCCTTTTCCTACTAGAGCACAAACTTCAGCTTTGTTTCCCAGCTGACCAGCTGGGCATGTCTGGGGCTGCCTATGTGGGAAATGGACAGTGCTCTCCTTTAGAGAGGAGCCGTTAGCACTCAGAAACCTGGCAGGGTCCTAGACACACTGACTCCTTAAAAGTGGTGCTCCTTGTCTTTCCCTCCTCTCACTCTAGCTGAGTCTTTACATCAACATGCCAGTGACTCCCAGGTCTCTATGCCAGTGCAACACCTGGCCGCTGAGCCTCAGAGCTCTGTTCTGACTGCTGATGGCAAGGGCCCACTTACAAGTCCCATGGGTGCCTTGAACTCCTCTGGGTCTCTCAGCCTCATCAGTGGCAATGTCATGCACCAAGCTAGCCAAACAGCAGTCAACCTGGCCCAGACTTCTCTGTCCACCCCACAGCACCCAAGCATTAGCCAAGCTCTGCTGAACCACCTGCAGAACCTCTCAGGCCTCTTCTCATCACCCTCCCTGCGTTGGTTCAGCCTCTTTACTTCTGACCTATTCTCACAGCACTAGTCTTCATCCATGGACACCAGGAGCAGCTCAGCCTACTCTGATGATTCCCCGTCAGCCTGAGCTTCTGAGCTAGCCACAAACAGAATCCTTCAGCTACTTTTGGTGGCACTGCTTCCTGTCACCCCAGCCCTGGCTCACATGCCTCAGGCCACTCCTGACTTCTTGAGCCTGTCACACTGTGTTAAGGATGTCTCTGAACACGCAGTTCTCCTGCCTGGAATGCCCTTTGTCCTCTTGTCAACTTGCTGAACTGACACTCACAGCCTCCCTCTGCCATGGAGGCTTTGTGGCCATGACCACAGCCTGGAATTGCTCACTGCTCCATGTTCCCATAGTATATATATCCCAGCACATGCCTCTCCAACTTGACTGAACTGCAAGCCATTCGATGTGAGGCACTGTAGTCAACTCATCCCAAGAAAGGTCTGAAATATCACAGCTCCTCCAGTGCCACCCTGCTGGCAGAAGAACATCTTCACTTCTCATTCTGAGTCAGGCTCCTGTCCAATAAAGCAGCCTCAAGTCTGTCTCCCCACCAGTGGGGTTGTCTTGCAGAGATTCTGTACTTTACCCCTCCCCATGTTCTTCCTGCACTTCTATCTATAGTTCCCCAAGCTGCAACCACAGCTATGAAAGAATTCTGACTAAGCCATGAAGGCTTATGACATCCAGCAATGTGTGGTAGTTTTCAAAACACCCTTTTGAAAATCAACTCATAGTTGTGCAGTCTCCAGATAAACCCATGAATGTGCCAGGTCCATCCTGCTCTTCAGAGGTTTATGCAGGTGTGGGTAGCTCCAGTCAGGCACCCATGACAAGGGGGAGAGTGACTGTGAGGCCAATGGCAATTGAGCATTATGATTAAAAACTAGAAGTCCAAAGCCAGACTGACCTGATTATAACCATGGCTCTGCCACTTATTGGCTGTGCACTTTTAAGCAAGTGATTTAACCCCTCTGAACCTATATTCTTATCTTTCAAGTGGAGATGATGCTAGTAAGGGCCTCAAAGGGTTGGTGGCAGAAGTGAATCAAAGCATCCATGTAAGGGCCTGATACTCACTCACTGGGCAAGTTCTCAGTAGTTAACAAAAACAACAATGTGTATAAGACGAAAAAAGGCCATCCTCTTGCAGAACAGATCTTGGACATTTGCACTGAAGATATTGCTAGCTGCTGTAACAGATAAGTCTCTACAACTTATTTCTCACTCCCGAAAAATCCAAAATGGGTTTCCATGATTGGCTGGTGTTTCTTCTCCACAAAGTGATTCATGGATCCAGATGCCTCCCATCTTGTGACTCTCATATCTTCAATGCGTGATTCCCAGGGTTGCCATGGAAAGAAAAAGACCATGGATAATAACCTATGAGGGTTTTAAGGGGCCAGGCCTGCGAATGGGGCACATCACTTCTGACCATGATCCATCAAGTAGAACTTAGTCACGTGCCCACAACTAATTGCAAGAGAGGTTGGGAAATATACTCTGGCTATTTACTCAGAAGAAAGGAGGAAACAGCCAGTCTCTGTCACATGACAAACCAATCTGAACGCTGACCCTAACCCCAGAATGAGTTACCAGCCAAAACCTGTTGGGCCCTGTTTGACCCATGTTCTGCATCCAGCCTTGTTTGAGAAACAGACTGCCCTACATCATAGACAAAGCAGCTTCCTAAGCACTCATCATCTCTGCAGGGCAGTGAAGCTGGTCACGGGAGAACAGCTATACTATCTGGTCAAACTGACAAAGTTGTGTTCTTCCTTCCTTCAGTAAACCAGGAGGCTTCACTCATGGCTCTGCATGCTTTGAAAACAAAGATAGGTCCTCAGGCAACTGTGTCTGTTGATCATTGCATATTAGCTTGACTGCTCTTTTGGCTGTTATCGGCCTAGAAAATGAAGGTTCTGTGACTGATCTTGAAGGGATCTCTGTGGTCTTTATTTCTGCAACTCCTCCAATTATAAATCAATCACAATAAACATTAACCTTGTTTATAAAACCTCAAAGCTTACCCAAAGACAAACTTTTGTAGAGGAGCTGGACGGAGAGATGAGTCAGGCTACAGTGAGAAGCAAGAGAGTCTGACCACAGGCCCCTCAGCAATTGAGATGAGACCGGAGCAACGTAGTCTGTTCTTTTAGCACAGGACTAATCAGAAGGCTGGCTATGTAGACCCCATGAATAAGGTGGACATGAGAACAACAAGCTGTGTACTACCAGGCGGGGCAGTAGGGGCAAGGAACCAAAGTGCCATGGAGGCCCTGCCACAATCTCCTATCCCTTCCCAGCAGGCATCCTAACAGGCTGCTCCGTGCACTACAAACCACCTTCATTCCCACTGGCACCTTCAGCACACCCAGAACACTCAGTCTGGACATCTCTCTAGCCCTCTGTCTGGAGTAATCCTGCCTACTGGTCCCAATGCCTTCTCTGGCAATGATCCATCAACGTGCTCCCTCTTCTGCATTCCTGCCATGGCCATGCCTTCTGTCAGTCACAGTCTAGTTTGGGGCAGCTGCATGTCCAGACTCCAACCTTCTGCACAGGCCCTGTTGACCTCCAACACATCCCTCTATTTGCAACAACCAGAGATCCACCAGGATGAATCTCTCCCTCCCAGTTCCCTCAATGGATGTGTTAGCTGCAGACCCAGGGCCCAGCTAAAAGTGCCTCACAATCTCCCTCAGCCTGCCCCTATTCTTTAATATACTCAATTATTTTTCTTACTCTTATATACAGTACTCTGCAAATGCAGTTTCCAGGCCTTCCTTCTATCATGATTGCCAGTCACTCTAGATCCCATTTACATATAAACTCTGAAACCAGCTATCCCATTCTTAGCACTCAGTGCATGGTATCATCATTGCCTGTTTACCTGTCTGTCTTCATGAAATGAACCAATTTGCTCTACTCACCACTGTATCTCCAAGCACCCACCACCCTGCCTGGCACCTGGTAGACACTCAAATGCTGGCTACAAGGTAGCTGATTAGTTGGCACTGACAGTGGATAGGGAGAAAGGAGAGGGCAGCATTTCCAAAGCCCACAGGACTGGGAGCTATGGCTAGTGGGACACCAATCAGAAACCTTCTCTTGGGCATTCATGTACATGCACCTGGCAAAATCCCTATAGGAGCCCAGACACTCAAAATTCAGGGAGCTTGTAGAGCTACCTTGGGGATTCTTAGGAAAGGAACACTCCAATTGCCCTGATAGCTGGGCATAAGCCACACAGAGGCCTTATGACTCTGTGACAGTTCTATGGTTCCAGTGACCTCTCCTCCTGCCTCTGGCTCAGTACCATAGATGCAGGAAAATACTTACCTTCCTCACATCTATAAGAGATTGACTCCTGTTAAAGCTACAGCACAGAACCCCTTAAACAATCAGGGTACTCATGAAACCACTGGAATAGTCAATCATGAAGTCTTTTATTATCTAAGCAATGAACACATGCCTATTGATCGCGTGCAATATTGATTAGAACTGCTGGGGAGTTGCTAGTCAAAGAGCCCTATCTCCAGCCCCTGAGGATAGAGGAGTCTGAGCTATCAGTGCTCAAATAACTGCTGATGAGGAAGAACCACCCCATCCATTCTGGCAGCTGGATAAATGCCCACACATCCACATGCATTTGTCACCTTCCCATCAACTCCAATCACAAAGGGAAACCTGAGACACTTAATTCTGAAGGACAGGACACTAATCCTGTTTATGGCATTCTCTTCCCTCTTCCGTTTACTCCTATCACACCAAATGATTAACGGTGTCACCCGCTGTCATGTCCCCAGAGGCATGTGGATATACTAGACAACCATTGCTCACAGAGAGCTGGGGTTCACAAGCTGCACTCTGATTGGCTTGGATCAGAGACCTGTTCTAGTATTCTAGCCAATCAGGAAAAATATCTCTCTCCATTCATAAAACACCATATCAAAAAGTGAGCCAGAACCTACAGTCCACGCTCAGTGAACTAAGGGATTGCAAACAGAAGAGACAGACCAACTGAGATAGTACATAAATCATAAACCATGCATTTTGTTCCAGCAGATGTGTCTCACTCCTGTTAGTTTTCAGTGGCAGGAAGAAACAAAACACAAACACAAATGTCATTCACCACAAACAGTTTTGGGGAAGCTAGTCTGGGATTGAAATTTCACCTCTGCAAACCCATTCTGTGATGTGCTTCCCTAGATGCACTGAAGGAACTGTGCAGCTTGCTACATTTTAACAGCAAGTTACTGCCTGCCTGCTTTACAAAAAAACTTTCCTACGTACTCCTCTCTCTTTTCAAGGTTGGGCCAAACTCTAAGATAACCAGTCTAATGGAAGGCTACTTAGAGAAAAGTTTAAGTGTGGGCTTCAGAGGACAGGACTCCGATGAGGCTTAGCATGTAGAATCCACTCATTATTTGTTGAGTAGACGTGTTCCCAATAAGAATAAAAAGAGCACCTGATCCTGTCTCTCTCCTGCTCAGAACCCTTCAGTTGCTCTTAGGATAAAGTGTGGGTCTGACCAGAATCCTTTGTGATTTGTCCTGTTTGTCCCTCCCTGAAGCCTCACCTGACTCCGCACCAGGACTCAGCCATCCCGAGCCTCTGGCAGTTCCCCACATGACCTCTGTTCTCTTCTTCTAAGATGCACACATGGGGTTCCCCAGGCCTCAAACACTTGTCCCCATCTGCCCTCCTTTGCCCAGCCAACTCCTACTTGACCTTTCCATGCCAGATAAGGGCTCACTCCTGGCTAGGTTACTGTCCCTGCTGGGGGGCTAGTTGGGGCCTTCTGCACTGATTTTACAACAGCTACTTGCCTGCCTTCTCCCAAAGTCAGCTCCCCCAGGGTAGGGGCTAGGCATTTCTTAATCAGGACTGTGTCCCCAGTGCCTGAACAGAAGCTGATTCTCAGGAAATCTTTATGGAAAGACTCTGAGACACTGACCTGACAGGTTTGGTCCAAGCAAACAAGCTATACAACTCTTTGGAATGAAGAGTTGAGTCACTCAGGCTCACTTGTAGGCGCTGAGGCAGGGCCCAGTAGACCTCTAAACCTACAGAATATGGAAAGGATCCACAGAGATCTGGGCCCCACTCACTCCTGCCCCTTCCCAGCCCATATTCTAGGAATGGGGCTCTGAAAAGCCTGTCCCAAATCCTTGGGGACACTCAAATAAGAACCAGAGGCTGTTGCAATTCTGATGAACAGCACATATAGAGTCTTGTTGGGTTCTTCGGCTTGAGGTTTTCAGTTTATGCTTTTATTTAAATAAATCTCCTTTAGGTGACTTGGGGCCGCATTAGCTCTGAAAGCAGGTCCCAGAACACATGCACTCTGAGCTTCTCAATGGGGAAGGAATGCGAGGTGCTCCTCAAGTTCGCCTCTCTCAGGGACCAGAAGAAACACCAGATGGAGATGTGCCACTCCCTGACACTGGCCCATTTGGTAAAAACTAAACCAGTGGCATGGTTGTATATTAGAATGTCACATGTGAAGTTCCAGACAATTCTTAAAGTTTAATAAAACGTGAGTTAAATTATGCCTCCTTCTAAAGGCCTGCCTCAAACAATTTTCATTTACACAACCCTCTTAATGCCTTATCTAGGGATCAGCACTAACAATGGTAACAGATCAAAACCAAAGAACAGACTGGAAAGATTTCTCTCTCCTTGTAAAACTAGAAGGGGGAAGAATTTGAAGTCTTTCAAGAGTTTTGTTGTTGTGTTTAAGAAAACATAAGTTTAAAAACATACTCATCCTCATCAGAGAGTCTCTTGTGCAACACTGAGATGCTGCTGCCCAACTCTAGTTAAATGTGTACAAGGGTATTAATTCCAGTTGCAGGCATGAGGTGTCCATTTCAGAGTTAACACCTCTGACAACAGGCTAGTAGCCTAAAGGCGGCCTGCAGTAGGTGAATTCCACCTTTTACAACTCGAGTCTCCCATTCAAACCTAAGACTGTTAAAAAATGCCCGACTCCCTGGAGCAGGGAGCTTTGGAACAAAACACTCCCCTCACCCCGTACTTTAACGGTAAAACCTCAAACCACAAAGGTGGAAGAAAAGAGGGAAGCTAGCAGGAGTGCTCCCTCTAACTGTCTATTCTTATGTGCTGTTTACTGGGTCATTAAAATCTTACAAGGCCTTTATAGTCATTGTAATTGTTGAATTCAAGGTTTGTCCCAGTTGTTTGTACAGAAGTCTCTCACTTTGAAACTCAGAAACATTTCCCCTAACATCTTGTCTAAAAGAAACTTTCAAGCAATGTACTGACCAGCTCCTTGAGTGATCTGTGGACCCTGCAGAAGTGGGGGTGGGGAGCGCCATGTCCAACACCTGTTGTCAGGTGACACTGCCAGCAGCATCCTGCGCACTCACCTCCCCACTCCACCCCACCCCCAGCGAGGCTCTTTCCTGCTGGCCTTCTCCACCCGGGGAAGCCTACAGCCTTCCCGAGGTACCTTTAAAAAAAAGCAAACCCTTCCCACCACAAAGCAAACAAAAGGCTGATACCGAGACAATCGGGAGCAGCGGGGGTTCCCGTGGCCCCTCTCCAGCCCATCCTTGGACCACTCCCAGACCCGGTCCCCCGCTCCAGCCCGGCTTCAGTCCCGCGAGTAGCCCCCGCCTTCCCCTCCTGCAGATAGCGAGCCAGACGCCTACACCTCGGCCCCCCGGGGCTGGGGCTCGACTTACTGTGCCGGGGGCCGGCAACTCGCGGGCCGGCGGGCGCCTCACCAAGTACAACTCCGCTCACAACAGCTCCCGGGCTCCCAGGCCCAGGCTGCCCAGCCAGCGCCGCGGGGCCTCCTGCGGCCTCGGGCCTGGCCCGTGAGCCCGCCCCAGGAAGGGTCGCCAGGGTAGGCGCCAGCACTGCCTTTTTCCCACAAAAGCGCCCAGGCGCGGGCAGGGGAATGCGTTCCGAAGAGAAGTTGGTTTCCGGGTTTCTTTTTTGAACAAAACCAAAGGGAATCCTGCGCGGCCCGACAAGGCCTGGGAGGACGTAGTGCACGCGGGAGGACCCGGCGTGGGCCACACCGAACCCGGCGGCCCGAGCCCGGCCAAGCACCACACCGGTGCGCCCCAGGCCGGGCCGCTCCCGGGCACTCGCGGCCGGACCCGAGCGGCGGGGACAGGGAGTGCGGCAAGGGGGCCCGCGCGGCACTTACGCGGCGGCTCGGTGGCGGCGGCGGCAGCTGCAAGGTGTCTCGGCCTGAGCCCTCCTGGCCGCTCGCGCCTTTTCTCTCCGCGCTCCTCGCTGGCCCGCCCGCCTCTTCGCTTCCCGCCCGCGCGACCCGCGCTCTCCCCCTCCGCCCGGCGCCGCTGCCGAGTGAACTGGAACCAGTCCTCGCGGCCGGCTTCCCACAATGCACAGCGCGTCGCTCGTCACATCCCTTCGCGGCCCCGAGCGTCCGGCCTCCGCGCCCGCGCCGCCCGGCGCCCCGGCCTTGACCCCGGGCCCGCGCCCTACCCGCTGACGCCGGCCGCTTTGCGCCCAGGCACCAGCCCGCGCCCCGGACGCGAGGTCTGACCCGTGACCCCGGGGGCGCCCAGAGCCCAGTCCTTGGGAAGGGCCAGGCCCCCGGAGAGGAGCTTCTTCAGGGCGCGTCCCAGACTCTGCGTCTCGAGTGAACGCCTACTGTGTGCCTGGCTCTGAGCACAGGACTGTCGCCGCCACGGCATCCTTAGGAACCTTCCCACTAACCTAGTGGGAAGGCACAATGGCTGTTACCAGCGATCGCTCTTCCCTCCCCAGTCAATGCCAACTCCCCCACCACCCCGCCTCAGAGACCCCGCTGTCTTTAGATACAGGCCACCCCCAAGCCCTGGTCTGCCCCAAGATCAATTACTGCGCACCCGGTTCCCCTGGGGTCCTTCAGTTAATCTCCCTCACCCCGAAGTCTGGAACCTGCCTTGCACATGGAAGCGGTTAGCTACTTCGCTTCAGCAAAAATTCACTTTCGGACCCAAGTTGAGAATTACTAATATAGACAGTGATTCCTTATCATCACACACGTTTTTTAAAAACTATGGACAGGCCGAAAGAGGAGGGGCCGCCACAAAGCCCGCCACGTCTTCCTAAATTGGTTTACCGCCTGAAGGCATTGGTGCCCCATCCCGGGTACTTAAATGGGGGCCTTCCCTCTACTCCCCTCCCTCCAAAGTGTGGAGCCGGAAGCCACTTCTCCATCCAGCTGTGAACTGAATTTGGATAATAATACACATCCCTCAGGGCTGATGTGAAGTTTAAAGTGCCGCTACTGGGGGTTATGGAGGTAATTAGGGACCCCCACCCCCACCCCCAGTCCTCCGGCTGCGCGGGAATCGCAGCGGCAGTAACCTCCACCTCATCGGGATGCTTTACACCTTACTTTAAGAGTTTGCAAAACAATGTCCAATACCTGCCATTCATGCATTCGTTAATTCGATTAAGTACTGAGAGCTCATTTTGTGTCACGCATCAGTTTGGGTGCTGGATATGAAACAGCCAAGAGAACGGCAGAAATCTCTGCCCTCCTGGAGTTTGCAGTCTTGTGGGGGAAAGAAAGACAAATGGGAGAATGTGTCAGAGGGTCTCCATGCGGCGGAGAAAAATAAGGCGGAGAAGGGGAATAGGAAGTGTGAGATAAGAGTGAGGCTCAAATACAAGAGAAGGCCTCTATGAGAAAGTAATATTTAAAGCCTGAAGAAATTGAGGGAGCAAGCCATATGGATGTCTGGGGAAGAACTGCGCCGAGCATGAGGAATAGCAAGTGCAAAGGCTAGGGGTAGGAGTGTGTCCAAAATAGTCAAGACGGAACGAGTGTGAGGTTGGAGTAGAATGGGTGAAGGGGAAAGTAACAGGAGATGAAGCTGGAAAAATGATGATGCTTATGATGCTTCTGGTCCCAAAACAAAGCATTATGGATGTATGAGGATTTCCCAAAGAAAAGATGTCAGGAAAGGTGCAGACACCCTCCCCCACACACCACCTTGTTGTTCCATCCTTCTCTGTGTCTTTGGGCAAGGACTCTCCGTTCTACAGGGACCACCAGGTGAAATTAAAGTCTACACTCCTCCAAGAGCTGATCTTGGGGCGGCCCCACCTCCATGCCCTTCCACAGCGTGCCATTCTCATAGAACACACTAGGACCTTTGTCCTCTGGAGCTGTTCAATGCAGCAGCTCTGACCTCATCCTTCTCCAGAAGCCTCCACCTTCTCTCCCCTCTCTCCTGCGCTTTGTGTGTCCTGTTCTTCCACTTCAGTGACCTGTCTCTTCCCCTAATCTGGCTCAGAGAGGTGTACCAGCTGCTGCTGCTGCTATTGCTTCTTCTTCTGTTAAAGGTTTTTTTATTTTTTCCAATGACAAAATAAAGCTATGCTCATTCTGAAAACATGAAAAATAAAAATGCTCAAAAAATAAAACTCACTCTACATTCATTGCTAGCAGAGAACAGGCTGCTCCCATTCCAGCCTTTTTATCTATATCCACATAATAAACATACAGAGTTTCTACTCTATTTAACGATTGTCACCTGCATTTTAAACTTAGTGGTTCTTTATGAGCATTTTACTGGGTAGTTGTTCTACAATAACATTACTGGAACTGTTTGAGTTTCCCTTGACCCTCTTAAAAATTATTGAGAACCCTGAAGAGCTTTTGTTTTATAGGTTACATCTATCAATATTTGCTTTATTAGAAATAAAAACTGAGAAAAAGTAAATATTTATTAATTTATTTTTTAAATGTTAACATGGAAAAAAATTATATTACATAAATAATGTATTTTAGGAAAATAATTATATTTTCCAAACAAAAATAATTAGTGGGAAGAGTGGCATTGTTTTACAGTTTTGCACGGCTCTTGAATGTCTGGTGTAATAGAAGATAGCTGGTTTCATGCCTCCTCCTGCATTCAGTCGGTCACTATATGTTGTTTTGTTTGAAGTATGTGAAGAAAATTCAGCCTTATATACATATGTATGTGGGAAAGAATAGAGGATTTTAATCGCCTTTACAGACAATTACAGATGTTCTTTTTTCATACCACACCAAAATGCAAGAAGGAGTCGTTTCTTAAAGGTTAAGTGCAAGGTAGAACCTGAAAAAAAAAATCAGTAAACTTTTGAATTCAGTTAATACATTAAAATCCATTGGCCTATTTTATATCTCGACTGGGTCCTTTAGCTATGCATGATTTGGTAAAATCATACAGTGGTCATTTGGGAAATATCAGTTCACTGATTTATACGGATCTTACAAATGTAAACACATTTCATTGTACAATATTAGAAAATCACGTCTATTAATAGCACCACTGATCTCATCTGAAGGTTTTCAAGTATTGGGAAGTTGTCAAGCTCATGGTGGCAGATACGAGTTTCCCAAAATTGTAATTTCTGCTTGAAAGCTCAAGTTTATCACTGACAACATAATGTCACAGTGATTTTCCTAGAAGTGACAGGTTCATTTCATTCATTTTCAAGAAAATGTCTACCACAAACAAAGGACCACAGTACGACTTTCATGGGCCATAGGGATTTTTGCCTCCATGGGCCCCTTCCTCCACTAAAAAGACAACTCCACTGGTATAAAGACAAATACATTAATATCGTATATTAAAACTGTGCCTCGTGGAGTATTCAGCCCTACATATACCCAATTCTGAATACCCATTGTTTGTCTGTCAGGTGTAGCTTCTCCATTAGAAACAGTACTCAGGCCCCCCAGGACTTTATGGGCCTACGAAAATGTCTTAATTTCTTTTAAAATCAGAAGAAAATGAAAGTTCTTTTATATTGAAGAAGATATTTTAATATATAATGTTAATATATTTGTCTTTCTACAAACACAGTTGTAAAATATTTTTTCTATTGTTTTATAGAAGAAGGGACTCATGAAGGTAAAAGTGCCTAGGGCCGTGAAAGTGTAATGCAGCCCCGCTGTCAGTCCTTGTTTCAAGAAAAACTAGTGTTCCATGAGAAAAGCAGCTAGTTTAACTGACAGCTCAATTGCACACGTGCTTCTCCTCAAGGTGACCATCCTAGTAGAAATGCTGTATGCATACTTCCCATTTGGTCACGTGGAATATTTTAAAATGTGTTCTAAAGGGTCAGATTTAATAAAATTAATGCTTTTTGTTGTTTCATCAGGACATACTTAAGTTAAACTGGCTCTCTATTTTTTTGGCTGTGACTGCTTGATAATAAATAATAAAATGATGATGAGTACGGGATGATGCCATTGCTGATTTGTGGTAAGTCACCAGCAGTTTTATCCACTGTTGTTCTTGCACCATTTGTGCAAAGAGCAACACAGGGAAAAGTCAAATAATGTCTTAATGTTAACATGAAAATAGTTGTGACTTTTTGTACCTCCAGGAAGGGTCTCAGTGACCTTTGGGGGTCTGCAGACTACATTTTGAGAACCACTGCTTCAAATATCCACAAGCTTGGCTATCGTTAATTTAACCAACTCCTTATTTTTTCTTCTTTCAGGCTGTTTCCAACTCTATTATAAAGACGTTATGAATATTTTTAAAGATTGGCCAGGCGCAGTGGCCCACGCCTATTACCCCAGCACTCTGTCAGGCCAAGGTGGGCAAATCTCTTGAGGTCAGGAGTTTGAGACCAGCCTGGCTAACAGGGTGAACCCCCATCTCTACTAAAAATACAAAAATTAGCTGGGCGTGGTATGCGGGCCTGTAACTGCACCTACTCAGAAAGCTGAGGCAGTTAATGCCCTTCTTTAAGATAAGCACAGGTGAATAGTTACCCTTAATGAGGAACAACAAAGGGGCCATGGGAAACCATCCTGGAGTGTCTGTAGGAAGGAAGAGGGCTGTATTACCTCGTTTCATGCCTAGAGGCATCTCTGAATTTAAATATTTTTTCCCCTGAAGTTAGAACTGGATTGAAAATACAGGTTGAAGGATTTGGGATACCTGTAGAGCAGTGAAAGTGTGCTCTACAGACCACTATGGGGTCCCTGAGGCTCTTTCAAGTGATCTGTGACCAAAACTATTTTCATAATAATATGAAAGCCTTATTTGCCTTTTTCACTGTGTTGACATTTGCACTGATGACACAAAGGCATTGGTGGGTAAACGCTGGAGCCTTAGCATGAGTCAAGGCAGTGGCCCCAAACTGTACTAGCAGTCATAGAATTCTTTACCTCATCACACACACACACACACACACACACACACACACACACACACACACACGCACACCCCACAGAAAGAGAGTGTTAGTTTCACTTAAGAATTAAGAATGTCCTTAATGAAACAAATTTTTTAAAATTTAAAAGCTTGTATCTGCTACCATGAACTTGACAGCTTCCCAATACTTTTCTGATGAGATTGGTGATAGTATTAACTAATATGACTTTTTGATGTTGTATTTTAAAATCAGTCAACATTTGGAAGATCTGCATAAGTTAGCAAGCCAATATTTTTCAAATGACCCATGTACGATGTCACAAAATTATGCATAGGTAAAAAGATCCATTCAAAGTGCAAGATAAACCCATGGATTTAATGTCACAGAGTATGAAAAGTTAGTGATGTTTTCAAATTCTACATAAGTACTAACCTTTAAGAGCTGATCACTTGTTGAGTTTTGGTATAGAATCAGAGGACAATATCGACAATTATCTGAAAAGAGTACTGTAATATTCCTTCCTTAAAAAAAAAGCAAAACGACCGGGCGCGGTGGCTCACGCCTGTAATCCCAGCACTTTGGGAGGCCGAGGCGGGTGGATCACGAGGTCAGGAGATCGAGACCATCCTGGCTAACACGGAGAAACCCCGTCTCTACTAAAAAATACAAAAAATTAGCCGGGCGTGGTGGCGGGCGCCTGTACTCCCAGCTACTCCGGAGGCTGAGGCGGGAGAATGGCGTGAACCTGGGAGGTGGAGCTTGCAGTGAGCCGAGATTGCGCCACTGCTCTCCAGCCTGGGTGACAGAGCGAGACTCTGTCTCAAAAGAAAAAAAAAAAAAAAAAGCAAAACTTTTGCATGGAAAGAAAAACACCATTAAAAAGTCAAATAACAAACTGGAAGGAAACATTGGCAAAATATAGCACAGATAAAAACTATTGTCCTTGCCTTAGTCTTCTTGGGCTGCCATAACAAAATACTATAGATTGAGTGGCTTAAACAATAGGAATTAATTTTCTCACAGTTATGGAGGCTTCAAAGTCCAAGATCAATGTTCCACCAGTGTTTGGTTTCTGGAAAGGGCTTTCTTCCTTTCTTCCTAGCTTGTAGACAACTGCTTTGTCCTCACATGGTGTTTTTTCCATGGGTGTGTGGGGGTTTATTGGGGGGCTAGAAAGAGCATTCTTTGATGTCACTTCTTATAAAGACACTAATTGTATTGGATTAGGGCCCCATCCTTATGATCTCATTTAAACTTAGTTACCTCCTAAAGGCTCCATCTCCAATTACCATCACATTGGAGGTTAGAGCTTCAACATATGAATCTGGGGGAGACAGAATTTAGTTCATAGCACTCCCTAATATCTTCTGGCCAGGCAGAGTGGCTTATACCTGTAATCTCAGCACTTTGGGAGGGCAGATAGCATTGACAGATAGCTTGAGCCCAGGATTTCAAGATCAGCCTGGGCAACATGGTGAAACCCCATCTCTACAAAAAATACAAAAATTAACTGGGTGTGGTGGCATGTGCCTGTAGTCCCAGCTACTTGGAAGGCTGGGATGGGAGGATGCTTGAGCCAGGGAGGCTGAGGCTGCAGTGAGCTGAGATCATGCCACTGCACTCCAGCCTGGGCAACAGAGCCAGGCCCTGTCTCAAAAAACAAAAACAAACTAAAAAAAAACTTCTTATTGAAAGATATCCAGAAGATATGAACAACTAATAGGAAGAGATATAAAAATGGTACTTAAAATATGGAAAGATATTCAACTTCATTCATAAAAGGAGTGCAAACAGAACCACACATAGAAACCATTTCTTACTTACCAGACTGGCAAAAGTTCAAAAGCTTGAAACTATATTGGCAAAGCTGTAGGAAACAGGCTCTCTCTCTGATACATGACTGGTAGAAATACAAACTGCTTCAACTCTATGGAGGGAAATTTGACAATATTTAATAAAAGTTATCTCTGCATTTACCCTTAACCAAGTAATTATGCTTTTAGAACTTGTCCCGAAGATACATCACCAATGATACAAAAATACATATGTACAAGGTTATTCATTGCCTCATTATTGGTAATTACAAAACATTGGCAGCTACTTAAATGTACAAGCATAGAAAATTAGCTGAATAAACAATGATATAATGCATAAAATGAATACTATATGCTGTAAAAAAGAACGGCGAAGATTTCTGTAAACTGATATGAAGTAAATTCCAAAAGATATTGTTAAGTGAAAAAAGCAAAGTGCAAATGAGAGTATGCTACATTTTGTGTAAGAAAAAAGGGAAATTAAGAAAACATATATATATCTGCTTACAAATACAACTAGAAACACAGTAAGGATAAACTACAAAACAATGACAATAGTTACCTATAAGGAGTGAGGGGCAGGAATAAGGAAGAAAGTGACACTTATCTGAGTATACTTTTTTGTATACTTTTGACTTTTAGAAATGTGTTAATGTTCTACATATTAAAAAACTAAAATGACACCTATAAAAAGGAGCAGGGAGAAAATTCCTAAAACATAAAGCAAATTAAAACCAATGAATCTAATTGTGTTTCAAATGAATGTCATAATCCCACTAAAAGGGAGAAAAAGAAATAATCCAAGAAATTTATGACCACAGTGTTTGATACTCTCAGTCTATGGTGGGGAAGAGGGACAGGGAGATATTACAAACACATCCTGAGGTATTTTATTTTTTGAGTTTGTTTTTTGTACTGGCCTGGGGAAATCCATTCTAGAATAATTTTGGATGTATTATAGGCTTTAGCAAATGAGTAAATGTGCTGATGTTATCGAGAGCCAGATTTCTCCCTGTGGAAGAAGAGACATACAACCACGGAAAGGAGGAAGGCAAGAAAGTACCACATAGGGAGGTACTGGAATCAGAAGTAATGATGTGAAGTCATGATTTTTAAAATAAGTATATATAAATATGTATGTGTATATGTGCACATGTATGTACATACATATGTATGTCTATGTGTATGTACATGTGTATATACATGCATGCATTTCCTAGCTCTGTCTGCTGAAAGGGCCAAGAACGAAAGACATCCCTGTAGCAATAAGCACATCTGCTATTCAAATGATCTATTCTTGTGTAAATTTTGGTTAATTGTGTTTTTCTAGGAATTCATTCATTTCAACTGAATTTTCAAATTTAATGACATTAAGTTACTAATAATATTACATAATTCTTTTTCCATGTTCATTGCTCTGTTGTTATAGGTCTTTCTTTTTTTAATTTCTGATACTTTTTTTGTGCCTTTTCTATTTTTTTCTTGATCAGTTTTGCCATGGTTTATCCACTTTGTGAGTCTGTTCAAAGAACCAACTTTGTTGATAATCTTTATTGTGCTTGTTTCTTAATTCATCAATTTCTATTATTTCATTTATTACCTATTTCTTTCTACTTTGGAGGGGTTAATTTTTTAAACTTTTTATTGAAGTATAATACACATGCAGAAAAGTGCACAAATTCTAAGCGTGTGTAGCTCCATGAGTTTTTCACAAGGTGAATATACCTGTGTAAATAGCACCTAGATCAAGAGACAGAATATTATCAGCATCCTAGAATCTCCTCCTCTGTACCCTCTTTCAGTTTCCAGCCCCTAAAATAGACATTATCCTGACGTTTAACACCACACATTCATTTTGCCTGTTTTGAAGTTTCCATAAATGGAGTCATGCAATATGTACTCGTGTGTGTCTGGCTTCTTTTGCTTAACCTGTTATCTTTGAGTTTCATTCATGTTGTTCTATGTAGCAGTAATTCACTCTTTGTTGTTAAATAATGTTTTATTGTTCTAGTGTTTCTATTTTTGATGAGGTCCAATTTACCAATTTTTCCTTTTATGGATTATTCTTTCAGTCATAGTAAGAATTATTTGCCTAGCCATTTTTCTTTTTCTTTTATTTATTTATTTATTTACTTATTTTTTTTTTGAGACAGGGTCTTCATCTGTAGCCCAGGCTGGAGTGCAGTGGCATGACCTCCACTCACTGCAACCTCTGCCTCCCGGGTTCAAGTGACTCTTGTGCCTCAACCTCCTATGTAGCTGGGACTACAGGTATGTGCCACCACACCCAGCTAATTTTTTTTGTATTTTTCATAGAGACAGGGGTTTCTCCATGTTGGCCAGGCGGGTTTCAAACTCCTGGCCTCAAGTGATACACCTGCCTCGGCATCCTAAAGTGCTTGGATTACAGGCGTAAGCCACTGCCCTCAGCCATATGTTTTACATTTAAGTTCAGAATCCATTTTAAACTACTTTCTGTGTAAAGTGTGAGGCTTAGAGTAAGATTTTTTTCTTTCCTATTTTATTTTCTCCTGTGTATGTCTATTTGCTTCACTTTGCCGAAAACTTTCCTCCATTGCATCTGTTTTGCACCTTTGTCAAAAATGAGGTAGGCATATTGCTGTGGGTCTATTTCTGAGTTCTCTATTCTATTCCATTGGCCCATCCATGTGTCTGTCCCTCTGCCAATATCAGTCCATGTCTTCATTACTGGAGCTATATATTAGGCCTTAATACCAGGAGAGTGGTTACTTCTGCTTTGTTCTTTTTTTGTCAAGATTGTCTTAGCTATTTTAGAACCTACGAGTTTCTATATAAATTTTAGAATAAGCTTGTCTATGTCTACAAAATCCCTTGGGATTTTGATAGACATTTCATTAAACCTATAGATCAGTTTTGGAGAAATGGACATCTTTACTATGTTGGGTCTTCTGATCCATGGACACAATATATCTCCCCATTTATTTAGGCATTCTTTGGTTCTTTTATGTTAATTGTTTTTTGATAAATATAAATTTCTAGATTTAATGTAGTCCATCCAATTTATTAGTTTTTCTATTATTAATACATTTTGTGTGCTGTTTAAGAAATCTTTGCCTACCCTCTGTCAGTCATCAACCTTTGAGTAGGATAAGTAGGTCATGGCAACCCAACATTCTTACTGTGACAACATTTTTACTGTGTAAAAAGCTGTGTACTTTAAAAAAAAAGGCATCAAAGGGCTCTGGAAGCAACAAGAACAATATGAATTTAAATTGCAGAGGGGGTGAATTGATGATCATTAGCAGCTTCCTTCCCTAGGGGCCTTTTCCGATTATAGGCTCAGACTGAGGTTTGGATCTAACTCATGCAGAGAGACTCTGTTGAAGGAATAGAACCCAGCAAGGCTTTTGGTGGCTGCACAGGATTCATATGACAGATTGGAGACTTGCAGAGCCCCCAAACATGTTTGCATTTCCCATAGAACACTTCGTAAGTTCTGAGGCTTGTGTGTAGGAGGCTGAGAAGTCCGGCAGAGTGTTTCTAACAGGCAAAATACAATTTCCTGTAGTTTGGTGCTCAAGAGACAAAGTCCTGCTAGAGGAAGAGATCCTGTCTCAAAAACCCACCCAGTCTAAAAAGGCTTCACCACATTTGTCAGATTTTGCAGTTGTATGGAGCATGAGGATACAAAATTAAACTCAACACTTTCAAAGAGCTGAAATGAATTTCCCACAGTCTTTCAGGGGTAAGACAACAGAGACCCTCCAGATCTCAATGAAAAAAATAGGCAAAACATACTTATTTTGACAAAGTCATAATAGTGATTTTTTTGGGGGTAACTGGAAGGGATCATGAAGGACCTTGTTGGGTATATGAAAACTGTCATCAATTTTTAAGACTTGTGTACTTTACTGTATATAAGTTATAGCTCAATTAAAAAATAAAAACATTTTTAAGAAGAAAGCAGAAAAATGTATCTTTCACACTTTGCAATCCATCTGGAATACAAAAATATGATATAAGATATCATTTTTTCTCATTTTTCCAGCACCAGTTAATGAGTAATTATACTTTCCCCACTGCACCGTAGTTTCATCGATCAAGTGACCCTGGATTTGTTTCTAGACTCTCTGCTTGTCTTAGTTTGCCTGGACCATCATAACAAAACATAAACTACATGGCTTAAACAACAGAAATTTATTTCTCACACTTCTGGAGGCTGGGAAATACAAGATCAAGATGTTGGCTTATTCAATTTCTGTTGAGGGCTCTCTGGCTTGAAGTAAAATTGTTCAGATACTCTCTTATCCTTTTAATACGGCATTTGTAGTGCTGTCTTCCTTGTCGTTACTGGTACTGATAACCTGGGATTTCTCTCTTTTGTCTCAATTGATATTTCTAAGGGTTTATCAGTTTTTCAAAGAACCTACTTTTGGCTTTATTTAATTTCTGTATTAAAGTTTTACTACTTAATTAAATTTCAGCTCCTCTTTCCTTCTTTCTACTTTCATTGGATTTAACACACTGTTCTTTTTACATCTTATTAAGGTACAAGCTTAGGTAATTGATCTTTTTTATTTTCTAATATATGTAGTTAGAAGTATACATTTTTATCTGATTTTGTTGTATTCTGTAAGTTTTGATATATAGCATCTTCGTTATTATTAAGTTCATAGTATTTTCTCATTCAGCTGTAATTTCTGCTTTAAACTATAGATTATTTTTGAAGTACATGTTTGATTTTTAGACCTGTGGATTTTGCTATTTACTTCTAGCTTAATTCAGTTGTACTCAGAGATTATACTATGGATGCTTGTAAACACTGGAATATTGTCGAGCCTCTTTTTGGTTCAACTCATGGACCTATTTTGTCACAAATTTTATGTGCACTTCAAAATAATGTAAATTCTATCATTGTTGGCTGCAATGATTTATATATGTCAATTAGCTCTAGCTTTTTTAAATTGTGTTTTTCAAACTTTGAACGTCCTTACTGATTTTTTTTGTCTAGTTATTCTATCAGGTTTTGAGAATAGTGTGTTAAAGTCTTCCATTGTGACTGTAGGCTTGCCTATTTCTCTTTGGGTTCTGTCAGTTTTGCTTTAATAAATATTGAAGCCATATTTTATACTGGGTTCTGTCAGTCTTGGTTTATATGTACTGAAATCATATTATTAATTATATACTGGGTTCTGTCAGTTTTGGTTTTATATATACTGAAATCATATTATTAATTATATACTGCTATATGTAATATATGTGTGTGGCATATTCCTAGTGAATTGATCTTCTTATCATTATGAAATTTTCGTTTTTAGTTTTGATAATGTTTCTTGAAATTGATTTGGTCTGATGTCGGTATTGTTATATCAGCTTTCTTTTAGGGTTTGTATGGTCTATTTTTCCAATCATTTGTTTTAAAACTTTTTGTGTCCTCATATTTAAAGTTTGTCTCTTGCAGTTGGATTAATATCACCATCTTACCATTTGATTTTTAATTGACCCACCCGTTTTATTTTATTTGTTATTTATTTATTTATTTAAAGACAAAGTTTCGCTCTTGTTGCCCAGACTGGAGTGCAATAGCACGATCTCGGCTCACTGCAACCTTCGCCTTCCAGGTTCAAGTGATTCTCCTGCCTCAGCCTCCCGAGTAGCTGGGATTACAGGCATGTGCCACCACACCCGGCTAATTTTGTATTTTTAGTAGAGACAGGGTTTCACCATGTTGGGCAGGCTGGTCTTAAACTCCTGACCTTAGGTGATCTACTTGCCTTGGCCTCCCAAAGTGCTGGGATTACAGGCGTGAGCCACCAAACCCGGCCAACCCACCTGTTTTATATTCCTTTTTCTCATTTCTTGTCTTCTTTTGGATTAATAAAATATTTTTAATATTCCAGTTCTTCTTTTGATTAATTTGTTGTTTTACAATATGTTACTATTCTTATAGTAGTTGCCTTAGATATTACAAGTTGCATCCTTAACAGTTACCAAAAAATAATAATTTCAACACTTCAGAATACTTACAATAAGTATTTAGAAATATTTTAACTTCATTATTCTCCCAAATTTTGCATTGTTTTCATGAATCCTAAACCTACATATATTTTAAATTCCATAAGACATTACTTAGGACTATATTGTACAATTATATAAATTTATGTTTATCCACATATTTCTACTTTTTAGTGCTCTTTATTCCCCCTTGTGTATGCATGTCTTTATGTGAATCATTTTTCTTTTTCCTGGAAAATTTACCATTAGTGTTTCCTTAAATAAAGGCTTGCAGGCAAATAATTCTCCTAGTTTTTGTTTGTCTGAAACTTGTTTATTTCACTTTTGTTAACAAGAAATTATTATGGAAAAATTTAAACTTATACAAAATGAGAACATAACTAACTCACATGTATTCATCTCCTAGCTCAACAATTCTCAAATTATGCAATTCTTGCATCTCTATACTCCAACAGCTCCTCCACTTGATGATGTTGATGATGATGACTTTTAGCAGTTCTTTTATTTTAAGGTAAAATGTACATACATTAAAGTGCAGACATTTCAGCTGTATACTTTACAAATGGATGCACCACTTAGTGCCTCCTGTGTCATGATACAGAACATTTTCATGACCTCAAAAAGTTCCTTTGAGTACCTTGTCAGTTAATCCCGACGCCCAGAGGCAATTACTGTTTTAATGTTTTTCACCTCAGATTGGTTTTGCCTGTTTTAGAACTTCAAACACATGGAATTATACAGTATGTTCCTTTGGCACTCAGTTGGTTTTGTCCAGCATAATGTTTTGGAGGTCAATCCATGTTGCTATTTATATTAATAATTCATTTCTTTTTATTCTTGAGTAGTATTACATTGTATAAATATACCATGATTTGTTTATCCATTCTCCTGTTGACGGATATTGGTTTTTTGTTTTTTTTTTCAAATTTTTTATTATTGTGAATGAAGGTAAGATGAACATTCTCGTACCAGTTGGTTTGCGGACATATGTTGTTATATGTCTTGAATAAATGGCTGAATTGGAATTGCTGGGTCAAAGTATAAATGCATATTTAACTTAATAAGAAATTATTAAAGGCATACAGAATGGAATAATGAACATTGAAGACTCAGAAGCAGGGAGGTTGGGAGTGGGGGTGAGAGATGAAAAACTGCTTGTTAGGTACAATGTACACTACTCAGGTGAAAGGTGCACTAAAATCCCAGACTTCACCAATATACAAGTCATTCATTTGTGTATTTTGTTTATACATCCACTTTGTTTATACAAAAACCATTTGTACCCTTAAGGCTATTTAAGTTAAAAAATTAAAATTAAAATTAAAAATTAATTTAAAAAAGAAAAATTGACAAAGAGTTTTCTCAAAATGGTTGTACTATTTAATGTTCCTACTAGCAACGTAAGAGTTTAGGTCACTCCACATCCTTGCCACTTTCCTGATGCTCTATAATATTGCACACTTTTTCATGGGCTTATCAGCTATTTGAATACTGTCTTTTGTGAAGTATCTGTCAGGTTTTTTTGCTCATTTTTATGACTTTTTTGTCATTTATATTATTTAGTTGTAGGAGTTTTTATGCATTCTGTATACAAGTGCTTTCTCTGTTATGTATCTTGCAAATAATTTCTTCCAGTCTGTGGTTTGCCTATTTCTTTTCTTTTTTTTTTTTTAATTATGCTTTAAGTTCTAGGGTACATGTGCACAATGTGCAGGTTTGTTACATATGTATCCATGTGCCATGTTGGTTTGCTGCACCCATTAACTCATCATTTACATTAGGTATTTCTCCTAATGCTATCCCTCCCCCATCCCACCCACCCCAAAACAGACCCTGGTGTGTGATGTTCCCCGCCCTGTGTCCAAGTGTTCTCATTGTTCAATTCCCACCTGTGAGTGAGAACATCTGGTGTTGGGTTTCTGTCCTTGGGATAATTTGCTGAGAATGACGGTTTCCAGCTTCATCCATGTCCCTACAAAGGACATGAACTCATCATTTTTATGGCTGCATAGTGTTCCATGGTGTATATGTGCCACATTTTCTTAATCCAGTCTATCATTGATGGGCATTTGGGTTGGTTCCAAGTCTTTGCTATTGTGAATAGTGCCACAATAAACATACGTGTGCATGTGTCTTTATAGTAGCATGATTTATAATCCTTTGAGTATATACCCAGTAATGGGATCGCTGGGTCAAATGGTATTTCTAGTTCTAGATCCTTGAGGAGTCGCCACACTGTCTTCCACAATGGTTGAACTAGTTTACACTCTCACCAACAGTGTAAAAGCATTCCTATTTCTCCACATCCTCTCCAGCACCTGTTGTTTTCTGACTTTTTAATGATCACCATTCTAACTGGTGTGAGATGGTATCTCATTGTGGTTTTGATTTGCATTTCTCTGATGACCAGTGATGATGCGCATTTTTTCACGTGTCTGTTGGCTGCATAAATGTCTTCTTTTGAGAAGTGTCTGTTCATATCCTTTGCCCACTTTTTGATGGTGTTGTTTGATTTTTTCTTGTAAATTTGTTTGGGTTCTTTGTAGATTCTGGATATCAGCCCTTTGTCAGATGGGTAGATTGCAAAAATTTTCTCCCATTCTGTATGTTGCCTGTTCACTCTGATGGCAGTTTCTTTTGCTGTGCAGAAGCTCTTTAGTTTAATTAGATCCCATTTGTCTATTTTGGTTTCTGCTGCCATTGCTTTTGGTGTTTCAGTCATGAAGTCCTTGCCCATGCCTATGCCCTGAGTGGTATTGCTGGTATTTTTTAATAAACATAAGATTTTAGTTTTGATAAATTCAATTTTCATCAATAAATTTCTTTCTTATTATATCTATCCGGTTTTATCCAATCTTTGCCTAGCCCCAGGTGATAGATTTTTATATGTATTTATACTGTTAGCTTTTACATTTTGGTCTATGATCCATCTTAAACTAAATCTTGTATAAAGTGTGAGGTTAGGAAGTCAAGCTTCATTTTATTTCAGATGGATATACAGTTGCTTCAGCGCTATTTGATAGAATGACTTCTCTTTTCCCATTGGCTTGATGTGACACCTTTATTGAAAACAAATTAACTATATAAATGCCATTCTATTTCTAGACTCTCTATTCAGTTCCATTGCTCTTTTTGTCTATGCTTGTACTAACACTAAACTTTGTTGATTGCTGTAACTTTTTACTAAATCTTGAAGTTAAATAATACAAGTCCTTCAGTTTTGTTCATCTTTTCTGGATTATTTTGGTTATTTTAGGTCCTTTGCATTTCATATACATTTAAAAGTCAGCTGTTAATTTTTCTTTTTTTTAAATAGCCCACTATTATGACTAAGATTGTGTTGAACCTATAGACTATTTTAAGGAGACTTAATAACTTAACAAAATTGAATTGGCCAATCTGTGTGCATGAAATATCCATCTACCATATTATTTAGGTCTTTTATTTCTTGGTGCAGTGTTTTGTGGTTTTCAGAGTAAAGATTTTGCACAGCTTTTGGTAAGTATATTTCTATGCATTTTAAGCTTTTGGTGCTATTTTAATGCAATTGATTTTCATTTTTGTAATTATTTGTTTCTAATATGTAGAAATACTATTGAATATTATATATTAACCCTTTATACTAAAACTTTGCTAAACTTATTTATCATATTTAGGAATTTTATTGTTTGTGTTAATTTCTTAGGTTTTTCTACGTTAAAAAAATATTGTCTGAGAATAGAAGCAGTTTTACTTCTTTCTTTCTAGTGTGAATACAATTTATTTCTTTTGCTTGTCTTAATTAACTGGCTAGGTCCTCTAATATAACATTGAATAAAACTGGTGATAGAAGCCAGTTTTGCCATTTCATAATAGAGGGAAAATATTTACTATGATGTTAGCTGTAGGTTTTATGTAGATGTTCTTTAGCAAAGGGAGGAAATTCCCTTCTCTTTCAAATTTTCTGAGAATTTTTATAACAGCAATGAAATTTGTCATATGCTTTCTCTGCAGTGCTATCATCATATGATTTTACTCCTTTATTCTGTTAGTATGGTGGAATTTATTAGCTGATTTTTAAATGTGAAATCAACCTATATTCGTCGAAGAAACCTTACTTTGTCATGATATACTACCCATTTTATATGTTGCTGGATTTGATTTACCAATATCATGTTGAGGGTTTTTTTCCATATCAATTATTATGAGAGATGTCGATTTATAATTGTATTTTATTTTTTGATAATATTTTGGTTTGGTTTTGTTATCAAAATTATTCTGGTCTTATGAGTTGGAAAGTGTTTCTTCTTTCTCTATTTTCTGAAAGGGTTTATGTAGGATTTGTATTAAGTCTTCCTTAAATGTTTGATAGAATTCACCAGTGAAATCATCTCATTCTAGAGAGATGTGTGTGTTTATAGAGGGGTTTGATAAGAAATTCAATTTCTTTGACAGATTTAGAGTAGTACGATTTTAAATTTTGTCTTGTGTCAGTTTCTTAAATCATTTTTTGAGCTGTAGAAAAATAAGCATAACATAAAATTTACCATTTTAATAATTTTAAGTGAAAATTTTAGTGGCCTAAGACGTTTACATTGTTGTGCAACCATCACCACCATCTTATTGCCAGAACTTTGTCATCTTCCCATACTGAAACTCTGAACCCACTAAACAATAACTCCCCACTCTCTTCTCCCCACAAGCCCTTGAAACTACCATTCTATTTTTTGTCTCTATGAAAGTTTGCGTACAGGTGTTTTCAAAAATATATCTTGATTTCATCTAAGTTATCAAATTTGTTTGCATAAAGTCATTCATAACATTCTTTTTTTGCCTTTGAATAAGAATAACATTATTATTCAAAAAAATAGAGAATAACATTCTCTTTTTTTCCCCTTTGATAAGAACTATAGTAATATTACCTCTTTCATTCCTGGTATTGGTAATTGTGCTTTCTCCTCTTTTTTCTTCATTTGTCTTGCTAAAGATTTATCAATTTTATAGATTTTTTTTCAAAGATACCACTTTTGGCTTTGTTAATTTTCTCTACCCATTGTTTTCAATTCCACTGATCTTTTGTTCTTTATTGTCTCCTTTCTACATACTTTGGGTTTTATTTGCTTTGTCTTTTTTCTAAGTTTTCTAAGGTAAAGACTTAGATCGCTTATTTTAAGTTCTTTTTCCTTTTCTTAATACAAGCAATAAAAGTGTCCTCTCCTTCTGGAAATCCAATTGCATGTCATATGTGTGTTAAACCAGTAAACCACTTGATATTTGGCCACAATGTCTCTGAATTTCTGTTCATTTTCTTCATTCTTTCATCTCTCTTTTCTTTAGATTGGATAACCTCTCTTGCTGTGTCTTGAATTTCAATGACTCTCATTTCTGTCATTTCCAATCTGCTGTCAAGCTCATCAAGTGAATTTTTTCATTTTAGTTATTGTACTACCCAGATCCAAAACATTCATTTGGCTTAAAACAATGTTTTTCTCTATTGAGATTCTCATTAATGTGTCCATCATCTTCTTTAAATACTTACATTTATTTATGATGGTTATTTAAAGACTTTATTATCTGCAACATCTGAGTTTCCATAAACTGACATTCTTCAATGTAGGTCATATTTGTATGTTTCTTCACAGTTCTGTTTATTTTTGATTGAATAGTGAACAATATGAGTAGCATTTTGTAGATTCTGAATTCTGTTATGTTTCTCTGAATAATTTTTATTCAGAGAAACAGTTAACTTTTCAAACTGTTTCTCTTTTATGCTGGACAGCAACTGGAATCTCTGTTTACTTATTTCAAGATTCCAGCTGTTGCTTTTTTTCTTTGAGTCTTCTAAATTTACTATTCATCTGTTACAGTTCATTTTTCAAGGGTGGGATTACATCTAATTTCTGTCTGGTTTATTCAATTTTCAATACCCTCAAATAATTATGTTTTAAAATCTATCTGAATTTAAAAGGTTGTTATCTGCAAAAGGGTTAGTCTGACCAGAAGCCAGAACTCCTCATATTTATTTTTCAAGAGTATTTTCACTGAATGCAGTATTCTTGGTTGACAATTATTTTATTTTAAAACTTCATTTTTTTTGAGATAGGGTCTTGCTATGTTGACCAAGCTGGCCTTGAACTCCTGGGCTCAAGCCATACTTCTGCCTCAGCCTCCCAAGTAGCTGAAACTACAGGTACATGCCAACATGGCTGGCTTCTTTTAGCACTTCAGATAAACATTATTTCATAGATTTTGGGTTTTCATTTCTGGTAATAATTTCTCTCTCCATCTTACTGAGATTTTTTAGGATGGTGTGTCCATTTTCTATATGTACTTTCGTGATTTCTCTTAGTCTTCATTTTCAGTGGTTTTATGGTAATGTGCTTAGGTGTGGTTTTCTTTGCATTTACCTTGTTTGCGTTTTACTAGGTTTCTTGAGTCTGTGGTTTGATGTCTTTCCTAAGGCTTGTAAAATAATTAGCCATAATTTTTTTCTAATAGTGCTTCTGCCTCATTCTTTCTCTCCTCTTTTGTTAATTTCAGTTACACAAAATTGAGCTGTATTCTTTAGGTTGCTTACACTTGGTCCTGCTTCCCCCATTCCCCCAACCCCCATTCTTTTTCTCTCTGTGATTCAGCTTGGATATTTTCTATTAATCTGTCTTCAAGTTTATTGATCCTGTCTTCTGCTTTCTTACTTTGGGTTCCTTTAGAAGTGGACCCTGATTTTGAATTTGAGAACAAATTGTTCATGTAAAATATGATCCCAGAAAACACTGGTAATGGAATGGAGAAGTGAGACAGGAGAGCAAATACCGTCAACTAAGGGTTCATTATCAAGCAAGTTCTCACTGTAAGTAGCTGGAGTTTTCTCTTGCTTGGGAATGCTGAGCATCCATGTAGAATACATGCTAAGAGTTTGCCCATCTGACAGACGAAGGTGTGGAGATATTTACTAATTAACTCTCATTAGTCATTGATTGAAGGCTGCTCCCAGGAGACATTGAGTCTCTGGCTCTTCTGTGTGCATGTGTAGAGTGGGCTTCAGCATCCAGAATAAAGCCATCAAACTGCTGGAAGTCAGGTCACTGCGTACTGCAATGATATGGCCCAAAGGAATCTGATCAGGTCACTAATAGCATTTACTGCAATTTACCCATTATACCACTCAGTTATACTTATGACACAAATTAAGTTCAATGCACTTTACTTCTGGTTTGTCCCTGTTCAAGGTTGTGGCTCTCCAGAATTGAGACACGGATGTGTCATTTTTTTCTTCTCATCCCCTAAAGACTATGAGAACTTTTCACTCTGCTTTTCAGAGGTTTTTGGCTTACATTTTTAGCCTCCTACCTTGAGCACTTTCAGAATTTTGCAGTCATTCTGAAAAGGAAATCAATATAGTTGAGGCTCTCCAACTACCTCAGGCTGGTTTCTCAGTTCTGTGGCAGCAGCCTTCTGCCAGGTCCGAGACTGGATTCTTGGCCTCCAGGTATGCCCAGTTGCTAGGAAAGGGAGTGGGAGATTGTCAGTGTCAATTATTATCATTCCTAGGGCTCCTCATTGCTCACTCCCCAGGCAGATTTTTATCCACCAAGCATATTAAGACTGCAGAAAATTCTCAGCTTTCCAAGATTTTGGATTAATTATTTAGCCTCCTGACCTGTAAAGTTTGAGATTTCAGCTAAGGTCTTGGAAAGGAAATCCACCATGTGTCTGAAGCCCCTCAAGTCTCCAATTGTATGATTCTAGTCTCTTGTGACTTTCTAAAACTCTGCACCTAGGAGACCCCTGTGACAGGTGCCACCCCAGATTCTCAATCTGTGGCCTGTGCCCAGGATCTACGAATACCCCAAAGATAGATATCTTCAGCTTGACCCTGAAAGGTTCTCCTTTCAGTGGAATTTTACTTCCTTTAATCCAACACCTCTATAATTCTGATACTTTTGAATACGTAATTTTTATAAGTTGTCCGATTTTTCTAGGTCATTTTAGCAGGAGCATTGCCTTTCCACTATCTACTTCGAAATTTAAAAAGCAGAACTCTTTGAGTTTAATTTGCTGTTATAATTTTAACTTCCTCGGGATAGATGCTCATTCCTCTTTTCCCTTATATGAATCCTAGGGTATACATTTCTCTCTAAGTCTGGGTTTACTGTATCCCACAGGTTTTAGTATGTTATATTTTTATTGTTATTCAGTTAGTTTCTTCTTTCCACTGTGATTTCTTCTTTGACCCGTGATTTACGTAGAAGTGTATTGCTTAATTTCCAAATATTTGAGGATTTTCTAGTAACTTTATTGTTATTTATTTGTAGCTTAATGTCACTGTGGGTAGAGAATATCTTCTGTGTGATGTCAGTTTTTTGAAATCTGCTGAAATTTGCTTTGTGGCTTAATGTATGTTCAATATTGGCAAATTTTCATGTGCAGTTGAAAAGAATGTATATTTATTCTTTTGCTGCTGGGAGGTCATACTCTATATGTGTTGATTAGATCAAATTTTTAATCATATTATTCAAATCTTCTAAATCCTTGCTTATTATTTTCTGCTTGTTTTATCAATTACTGAGAGAATGTATTTAAATCTTCGCCCATTTAGCTGTAGATTTGTGTTTTCCTTTTAGTTTTGTGAATTTTGCTTTTTATATTTTGAGCCTATGAAGTGCATACAAATTGGGAATTGTTGTATATTTGTGGTAGATCGATCCTTTAAATATACATTACTCCTTTTTATCTCTAGTAATGCTTTGTTTTAAAGTCCCCTTAGCTACATCAACCTTTTAAAAATTAATGTTTGAATTAAATGTTTTTTTCACCCTATTATTTTTAAGCAATTCTGTCTCCTTATATTTCAGTATATATTTAAAGCAGGTTTTAATTGTTAGTGCTATTGTATCTAATTTAATTACACTTTTATTTTGAGCACTTTCTTCATTTATGTTTAATTTTATAACGTATTTGGGTTTCAGCATTATAACTTACTGTTTATTTTCTACTTGTTTCACCTCTTTTAAGCTCGATTTCTTTTCTTACTCCTTTTTGTATTATTTTTACTATTATAGCTTTCTTCTTTATTAGTCGTTAGTTACATTCTACTGGTGATGAAACTAGAGATTACAGCATGCAATTTTGATTTATTAAAATCTAATATAAATGAATATTTTTACAGTTTTCCAGACAGTGAAAGGATTTTAGAACATCCTAGCTCCATTTATTCTGTTTTTGTGCTATTATTGTTGCATATTTTAATTATATGCATAATTGTATATGCTTATATTTATTAAGATTTAATATGTAAATAATGTAATTAATAATTTATAATTAAATCATATTATAACAATATATTTATTATGATTTAACATATAAATCATAATAAATATGTTATTTGGATATGATTTAATTAGAAATAATATCAAATATATATTTATAATCCCCCCAAGACATTATTATTGATGTTTTCAACAGTGAAAATTTATTTGGATTTACTTGTTTATCTTATTTTTAAATCAAAATTTTATTTTAAGTAGTTTTAAACTTACAGAAAAGTTGAAAAGATAGTACAGAGTTCCATGTATATTGGACCCAACTTCCCCCATTGTTAAAAATTTACATTATTACGGTACATTTGTAACAACTAAGAAAACAGCATTGGTGCATAACTCTTAACTAACCTCCATACTTTCTTTGGATTTCGTTAGTTTTCCCTAATGCTCTTTTTCTGCCGTATCATATTCAGCCTTTTTGTCTCCTTAGCCTTCTTTGGTCTATGACAATCTCAGACTTTGTTTCTCCAAATTCTCAGAGCTTGAGAGCTTTGAGGAGTGGTGGTGTTTTGTAGAATGTCCCTCAGTTTGGGTTTATCTGATGTTTTTCTCATTGTTGGGGGAAGAAGACCAGAGGTGAAGTGCCAGTCTTATCACATCATAACAAGGGTACACCCATCAACATGACTCATCACTGATTATCCCTGGGCTGAGATAGTGCTGGCAAGGTTTCTCTTCCATAAAGCGAGTGTTTTCCCCCTCTTTGTACTCTACTTTTAGGAAGCAACTCAATGAGCATGGCTTACATTTGAAAGTGGAGAGGAGAGTGAAGTCCACCTCCTGGAGCAAGGAGTAGCTACATAAATTATTTGGAATTCCTTGATTCATTTATTCAATAATTTGTATCAGTATGGCTTCACGGATATGCATTTTACACTTGGGGTTATAATCCAATACTGTAATTTCATGTTGCTGAAATTGTTCCAGATTTAGCTCTATCATGTCCCTATGGTTTTGCTTTTTTTGAGCACTTCCTTATTTTCTGGTACTACAAGATGAGCTTCAGGCCCAGCCTTAGAATCAGCCATTTCTCCAAAGATCCCTGGGTGCTTTTACCAGAAACCAAGATTAGGGCACTGGGTATACTCACTGTTGCTAGAACATCATCGCTCCTAGGCCCTCTCAGTAGACAGAGCTAGGAAGTATATGTACATATGTAATAACCCACATGTATATTTATATACATACATGTCTGCAATTATTTCTGTCTCTCTCCATCTGTATCTATTTTAAGCTATTCATGAGTTCATACTGCTGTCTGCACTAATCTAAAACCACATGCTTCATCCCAGCCTTCCCCACTTGCGTCTCTGCAACCTCTAGCTCTAACAGTGAGAAACCTGGCTCCAACCACCTCTCTCTGTTTCATTTACTCATTTGTTCAGTCCCATCATATATGTGCAGCAGGTTCAGAATTGTTAACCTATATCCCTGTGAGGAACAGCTTCACTGAATAAAGTTTCTTATTTCTGCGCAGTTCCTTTTGTCATTAGTCTTGCAGTTTCCAATCAAAACACCATTTTCCAAACATTTTGATATTTCTTTGTCATAAATACTTTGCATTAATTCTGAGTTTTAAAATATTGCAATTATAGATTATTTATGACAAATATTAAGTTTTTTTGAGCCCCCTTGCATTTTGCATCCAGAGGGAGTCCCTCACTGGACTTTATCTTAGTCTTGCCTTTCCAGGGGAAGATCTCCATAATCCAATCCGAGATTGAAATGATTTAATATTGGAAGCTAGATTTGGCTAGAGTTGGTCTAGTTCTGGTCCACTCGTTGTATCAAATACCTCTTACATTCTTTCTAAGATCCTATGAGTTTCACCTGTCTTTAGGGCTATTGGTTACTTGTTCAGCCCTGGCCAACACAAGAGTTACTGACTCTGAAAAAGGCATTCAAGTCAGCATTATTCTAACACATGAGTCTGCTGTGAAGTGTCTCTGGCTTCCCCTACAGCTTTTACACCCAGATGTAAAGGGTGTGGGATATGTCTGTCTTGGGACTGCTAAAGGGATTGGCATATAATATGGAAATGTAGAAGTTAACCCTCTATGGAGTGAACTTTTACTCTAGGGGACAAGAGATGCAAGGCACTGGCAGGAAAATTCTCAACCTACATACCCTTGGAAGGACTGTTCAGAGACACATAGCATTTCCCATGAAATGGAGCAGTCGGCTGTGCTTGTTGTAAAGTTCAGTGATCCACTTCCTTATATATGTTCTTCTTTCTCTGCTTCACTCACCTTTCTTCCTCACTCCAGCTTCCCTGCAATTTTATTTTCTAGGAAGCATGCAAGCTTTTCCTTTGGGCTTAGTATTCTAGGAAACCTGGGCCAAGATTCTCTTATTCCTATGCTGTAGATATTTGAGATCCCAGCTGAAAACCTGAGCTGCTTATCATAGCCTCTCCTGATTGGCAAATCTTGAGCTCTAATTTTTGTACCTGCACCCTGGTGAGAGATGGCCAAAAGTTCTTCTCAGCTTCTCAGCTGGACCTTTCTGACCAGCTTTTCAGCCAAAAAGTTTGAATTGGCAAATATCCCAAGGAGAGGGACTGCTGAAAATTGGGCTTCCTTGGCTGGGCGTGGTGGCTCACGCCTGTAATCCCAGCACTTTGGGAGGCTGAGGCCAGGAGTTCGAGATCAGCCTGGCCAACATGGTGAAACCCCATCTCTATGAAAAATAAAAAAATTAGCAGGGCATGGTGGTGGGCACCTGTAATCCCAACTACTCAGGAGGCTGAGGCAGGAGAATCGCTTGAATCTGGGAGGTGGAGATTGCAGTGAGCTGAGATTACGCCATTGCACTCCAGCCTGGGCAACAAGAGTGAAACTCTGTCTTAAAAAAAAAAAAAAAAGAAAGAAAGAAAGAAGGAAAGAAAGAAAGAAAGAAAGAAGGAAAGAAAGAAAGAAAGAAAAGAAAATTGGGCTTCCTTCTCCCGTAGATCTTGCCTCTGCAGGTCTGTCATTGCTCTTCAATGCCATCACACAGATTAAATGACATATTTTTGTCCTTTTTCTAGTTATTTTCAGCTAAAGGCTTGGCCTGGAAAAAAGCTAGCTCCCCATTCTAGGAAGCAGAACTCTCAACCCATGGTTTCAACAGGAAACCACAGGGTAATGCTGGAGAAACTGCTGTTTTCTTGTAGACTCTTGCAGGCCCCAGGCCCAACAGAGAACAAAATGGGGCCTGTCCCCTTGTGTGCCTGTCTTCTTCTTTCTGTTTTTTCTCAGTGTCTTCATTTTCTAACAGCTCTACGTGTTTGGATGTTTTGGTAGGAGGTAGCTTGAGCACATTTTTTCCTTGCCTTATGCAAGCAGGTCTTTCAGCTGGAGAATTTTATACGTGTTGGAAAAATACGGGCAGAGTTAGTTGTGAGGACCACTGCAAAGGAGATGGAAGCTAGGGGGTAGGTGTGAAAGGAGCTTTCCGTGCTGTCTCCCATCCTATTGTCCAGGAACCTGTCCACAGTTCTGGTGTCTGCCTCTGGCCCCTTTCTATAAATGTTGACTCCATTTCTCACTGTCATGAGGATTCAGGTATTATGTGCATCAGCTATTACATAGTATCGCCCTCTGGTGGTACAGAACTGTTAGCCCCTGTATTAAAGGGGTCCAGAACGTTGCTGTTACATGCTCTTTGTCAACAAGGGAGGAGACAGAACAATAGCTTTTTAAAAAGGACTACCAAATCTCACATTTTATAAGAATGAGTCTTTCTCCATTGATCTGCTGCGCTAATGACCTGGGAAACAGGTGAATTGCCCTCGTTAAAACTGTTTCTGATTTATGAGTCAATAGGTAACAGGCAAGAGGCCACTGTAGCTTCTCAGATTTTTAAAAATACTTTGTGGCTGACTTTAGGTTGAGAAGATTATTTGCCTAATTTTAGAATGGCTCTTGTGTTATTCAGAGTAGGCCAACTGCTGCCACAAATAAGTTATGCATTTCGATGCTTTGCATAATAAAGTTTATGTCCTGCTCATGCACTGACCCATCATAGGTCTTCCTGGGGGTAACTCTCCTACGTTGCTCTCCTCCATGTGATGTCATAGGGACACAATCTCCTCCTAGCTAATGGCTCCACCCTCCTTAAGGCCTCAGAGAATTTTCTATTTACTCAGTAGATTGAAAAAGGCAATCAGGGGTTGTACAAGGGAGTGTTTATGGGCCAGACTTGGAATTTGCATCCATCACGTCTGCCCACTTTGGGCATTCTATTGGCCAGAATTCAGTCTTATGGCTGTGCCTCCCTGAAGGGGAGGCTGGGAAGTGTAGTCTAGCTGGTTGCCTAGGAGGAAGATACAGTTTGTAAACAGCTATCAAGTCTCTGCCACAGGTATCATTTGTGTGGGTGCATTTCTGCCTTCTGAAGTAAAGTAAAAGGAATGTCTCAGCTTCTGTCAGAGCCCTTGAACCTTCTTGGCCTTTTCATCTCCAAGTCTACTTAATTCTGGAGTTGACAGCAGCACTGGATACAGTTTTTTCAGCCTCTTAAGATTAGAGGAAGATATCTTTCAATTAAAACATGGGGATATTTTTCTGGTCCTGGGGAAGGTGTACAGCCAACGTTATTTTTAAGTAAGATTTTTTTTTAATTGGAGCATGACATAATACAGAAAAATACAAAAAAGAAAAAAAAGTAAGTGTCCAGCCCAGTGAACTTTCACCAGGTCAGTATAGCCAAGTAACTCTCATCCAGATCGAGAAATGGAACATTACCACTGTCTCCAAAGCTGCCAGCAAGGAAGGGCAGGTGGAGGAGTTCTCGGTGATCAGAGGAATTCAAGGGGTGCTGGCCCATTATTTTGGGCTATAATGCCTCTTTTTAAAACTGTTAGCACCAAAGTCAAAGAGAGGATGAAGAGGCCTGGGGTATGCCTTCCCCGATCCCAGCCATGGGAATTATCTTTGGCAGGGTACTTTCTTAGAGTCTCTGCTTCTCCATCTGTGCAATGGGAAGGTTGGACTAACAAGCCATTAAGGTTCCTCAAGCTGGAGCAATGTGGTTTCAGGACTTGCCCCAGGTCTCACAGGACGAGGTGCAGTGGGGAACTGCCTGATGGATCTGGAAGCAATCACTGGTAGAGAGAGATGGCCTAGCCCCAGGTGGTTCCCGGGCCTGCTGGAGCCCACTCCACTGAGTTCTCCAGACTGGAGTCAGGGGAGTCAGTGACCACGGCTCTGCCACAGACAGTTTCCACCCAACTGGTGGTCAGCCTTTTTGGACTAGTCCAGGTTTTTGTGTGCTTTGAGAGCCTGCCAGAACTTGTAAGGTCAGGGAGGTATAGACATGGCCAAGGGCTAAGAATTTCAGAATATGGACTGAAACAGACTCAGGTGCGAACGCTGGCTTTACCACAGATTGTCTGTGTGACACTGGACAAGTCATTCAACCTCTCTGAGGTGCAATCTCCTCATCTATGAAATTCAACGGAGATAGTTGCCTCCTTCATAAGTTGTTGTATGGATGAAATGCCCTAATCCATGACACCTAAATGCCGGTAAGACTAAACTGTGAGTGTTTCTCGTCCATGCTTGCCCTTCAACAATGATGCTGTAAAGCTCCCCAGGCTGCCCATGGCTGGAGCTCCAGAACCTGGAGCCTGAATGGGGATCTAGGGGAAAATAGGTTTGCTCTGCAGCTAAATCCAGACTAGACCCATTTATTTTCTCTCACCCTCTTTACCCCCTCTCCCCTCATACTGGAACAATTCATTTGTCACAATTGCCAGAGTCAAGTCATTATCTCTAAAATTCAGAGTAATCCACTGGGAATTTAATCAGATCAAATAATAACCATCCAAGGTAATTATAATTAAAAGGAATGCTTAGAACATGTAGAATGCTCTTTCTTCTAAATTCTCTGGAAAGCAATGGGAAGATCAGGCTTCAGAGTCCTACAAACTTGGGCTCAAGTAATGGCTCCACTACCAACTGGATGATCCTGAGCAAATGACTTAATCTCTCTGGACTCAAATGAAAAATGGGACTGCAAGACCTTCTAATTCTCACTTCTACTCTCCTTCCTCGGGCAGCCTGGAAAGCTTTCCAGACTCCCTTGCAGCTAGGGCTCTGGCTGGAAATAAATTCCACTAGTCATGGTTCTTGTGAGAGGTCTATAAGGCAGAACTGAGGGACACCTTCTTCTTCCCTCTGAGGTTGCTGGTAAACTTGGTTGTGGTGAGTTTAGAGGCAGCCAAGGAAGATGGTCACCAGCTTCAAGGGTGGGAGAAGTAGTCATGACAGTAGCTCTGGTGGCAGCTACAGCAGCTTCTTGATAGCTCAGCTGTGTGATGTGTCCGCGTATCCAACTGCTCATTGTCACCCCCCTGCACGTGCTCCTCCAGCCCTAACCACAATCTTATAAACATTTGATTCCCTCTACGAAAATCCCCCTTGGCTTGAAATACTTAGAGTGACTTCTGTTTCTTACACTGAACTTGACCGACACAGGGTGATAATACTGCTAATTTTTCAGGATCATGAGGATTAGGCAAGCTATTAAATGTAAAATACCTGTTGCAGAAGAAGCGCTCAGTCAATGGTAGTCACTAATCATTACAAGAAGACTAACTGTGTACAGAACCAGTCCTGTAAATTGCATCTTGCTGCCCACCAGTGTTAGCAGGATTTTTTCCCACTTTGGTTTTTCCAAGCAGTCAGCAGGCATCTACAACAAGAAGAAAATGATCCTCGGCTAACGTTGCTTTCCCCTTGTGTTCTCGCCAACAATTCATGTTGCCTTAAGAGATTAGGCCCTTTTATTGCTTGCTTCACTGCCCCGCTGGCTGTCTGCACCAAAGTTACATCGTGGCTGGCTGGGCGTGTCCTTCTCATGTTGTCCAGGCCTGCTGCACAGAGAGCAAGGGGGTTATTTGATCTCTTGGCTGTGGCTCTTACAAGTCCCATTGAGAGTGCTCTTACCCACAGAACTCTGCTTTGCTAATTGTCCCAGTGTAGCCAAATAAGCACAATTGCACCTAAAGCAATGAGTGTTTCTTCTGGCAGGATTTGGGATTTGGAAGAGAGCAGCCTCTACGGGAGCTCAGGGGTCAGCTCTGGGTACCACGCAACCCTTGCCAGACCCTCAGAACCCCCATGACTAATGGGCAACTGATACAGGGTTATGAGGAGGCATCCCCCACTTCCAGAGAGATTTATTACTCAGCCTGGACCAGAGTCCTGGAATACAAGAAAATCCCTCTATTTGGTGTCTGTCAAGATGGGCCCGAAGCCTGGTATCTTCCCCTCTGAGTCCTGTTGCACAAATTGTGTTAGTGGGAAGGCAGGGAAGTTGTTCTTCCACCCCTGCCTCAGATGACTTTATTAAAAAGCCAGTTGGCACTTTTCCTATTGTGCATTCTCATTACAGTGCTTCCAAAAAAGCAAAGTTATCCCACAAAGCCGACTCATAAAATTATTAGACCCTGGAGAGATGCTCAGACTCAATCCCTTTCACCAGCGAAAGCTTAATGAGAGTGCAGCCCTGCCCATGGGCTTCCACAGCACCGTTGTCACCCGCGCTGGCCCGCCGCCCCACTCATGCAAGCCTGCCTGCAGCCTTGCAACTCTAAATCCAGTCTTTGCAGCCCCCAAACTCTTCAAATTCACTTCAGGACTATGGAGTGCTCTTGATGGGCCACTGAACTCAGCATTAGCAACCAACGTTTGTTTTTTAAAAAAATGAACTCTTTGAAAAGTGGCAAAAATCCCTTTCTCTTTACCCTGGGTCCCTGTCTCTCTGCTGAGTGTTCTGTTTTATTGACAACAGAGTTCTCCAACTTTAGCGTGTGTGAGAATGATCTGAAGAAAACCACAGTGAGATTCCACTTTGCACCTACTGAGATGGCTATACAGTGGGTCCTCCCATAATGTCCATTCATCCAATGTTGCTTCGTTGTAAGATTGATGAGAAAAAAAAAATCAATTCCGGCCTGGGGCCACTGTCTGTGTGCAGTTGGCACATTATCCACATATCTGTGTGGGTCTTCTCTGGGCACTCGGGTTTCCTCCCACATCCCAAAGCTATGCATATTAGGCAGAAAAAGAAAGGAAAATAACGGGCATTGGTGAGGATATGAAGAAACTGGAACCCTCATGCATTGTGAGTAGAAATAGAAAATGGTTCAGCTACTGTAGAAAACAGTATGGCAGTTCCCCAAAAAGTGAAGCATAGAGTTACTATATGACCCTGTAACTTCACTTCTAGGTATACACACAAACACAAAAAGGAAGGCAGGGACTCAAGTAGTTATTTGAACTCTAATGCTCATAGCAGCATTATCCATAATAGCCAAAGGGTGGAAACATCCCAAGTGTCCATAGATGGATAAATGGATAAACAAAATGTAGTGTACATATATACTATGAAATATTATTCAGCCACAAAAAAGAATGAAGTTCTGATACATGATACAACATGGATGAACTTTGAAAACATTATGCTGAGTGAACTAAGCCAGAGACAAAAGGACACATATAGTATGATTCCACTTAGATGAATATCTAGGCTAGGTAAATTCACAGAGACAGAAAGTAGATTAGAGGTTACAAGGGCTGGTGGAAGGAGAAAACATTATTACTTAATGGAGATAGGGTTTCTGTTTGGGGTGATAATGCTGGAAACCGGCCCAGCGTGGTGGCTCACACCTGTAATCCCAACACTTTGGCAGGCCGAGGCAGGCAGATCACCTGAGGTAAGGAGTTCGAGACCAGCCTGGCCAATATGGTGAAACTCTGTCTCTACTAAAAATACAAAAATTAGCGAGGCGTGGTGGTGGGCATCTGTAATCCCAGCTACTCGGGAGGCTGAGGCAGGAGAATCACTTGAACTCGGGAGGCAGAGGTTGCAGTGAGCCTAGATCGCGCGACTCCACTCCAGCCTGAGCAATAGAGTAAGACTTCGTCACACACACACACACACACACACACACACACACACACACCCGAAATGTTGAAAACAGTGAAGATGTTTGTGCAACAATGTGAATTGTAATTACACTGACTTGAATATTTAAAATGGTTAAAATGACAGGTTTTATGTTTTATATATATGTATATGTGTATATATATGTGTGTGTATATATATGTGTATATTGTGTGTGTGTGTATATATATATATATATATATATATATATATATATCTCCACATTTTTTTTTAAAATAATTACCTGAAGAGCTTATTGAGATGCTGATTCCTGGCACTTGCTCTCAGATTGATTGAGTCAGGAAGTCCAGTGTGGAGCCCCAGTATGTACCTTGTTAACAAGCATCCGAAGTGCCTCTGATGTAGGTAATCCATGGCCACTTCAGAAATTCAGATAGGGTATGCCAACTGTCTTTCTTGCACAAAACGAGAAAACAAAACAGTTCGTGCTGCTTTTCAGAGCTTGTCCTGCAAGCAGAGCACTTTCCACATTGCGAGGAGGAAGGTGTGCCACTCCGTGCAGGGTCCAGGGGCTCACTGAGCCCCAGTGAGTCTGGGAGTCTGGATGGACACATTAGTTTATCCAGGCTGAGTCTGATTATGGTAGTCTTGGGGTTAAAGGACTAACAGTGACTCTAAAATCAACCCTGTGGCCCTGAGATCTGGGGCCCTGCAGTGCCATCTACCCATCTCTAGGGCGGCCTCAGAGCCCTGTCCTGGTTCCGTCTCCACCCTGCATTTCTCCAGCCAGCCTCCTCTGCTCGGTCCAGCAAAGGCCAGAGGCAGGAGGTGACTCTGGGTTCTGGCTTTTTGTTGAAGATGGTCGTGCCTTAATGATGAGAGAGAGATGGTTCTCTCTCCCTAATATTCCCAGTGCCGGGGTCAGGTTTATACTTCTTCCATCAGTGGTATATGATCTCTCTTCCAGTATTCTACTCCCAGTAATCAGCACAATATATTGTATATTTTGAATAAGTCTTTCCTTGCATGTAAGCAAATTACTAGTAATGAGACTGTCTTGGGCAATTATGAAATATCTTCTGGGCTCATCTTTGAGAATGTGTGCTGGTGTCTTCTTGTTGCCTGGCAACTCAGGTATTCTTTGAGATTGGTTTGCACTTTCACCCTGAGTCCCTTAGACACATTTTCAAAAACTATTCTAATATGTCCCATCCAGGGAAAAAGACAGAAAAGAGCCTGGCCTAGAAACTCAAACGTAAGTACAGGTCATCTTCACAAGCAAGGGAGGAAAGAGGGAAGGTCACTTTCATCCCACTGGTTTTTACTGAACCCCAACCAGGTGCCAGGTCTGGACCAGCCCCTTGGGAAATGGAAGTGAACAAGACACAGCCCTTCCCTGGCCTCTACCTGCTGGATGCTGATAGTATCCTCTCCCCAAGCCAGACATTGTGAAATGTCCTCTCTGGGGAGGGGCAAAATCCACTCCAGTTGAGAACCACTAAGTTAAAGCATGATGTGTCCATGTGGTGGCATAGTATACTCATCAGGATAGTTTTTAGAAGTCATTAAAGATGTGTACAAAAATCTTCACAAGATAACACAAAGAAAAAAGTTAGACCTATAATTTTACATAGAAGAATAATACTAAAAGTACCAAATATACATACACAGTACATGGAAAGAGGTAGGAAGGAAATATAATAAAACATTACAAGAATTAAGCTGGATGGTAGGATAAATGACATGTTTCCAATTTTCTATTGTAAAAAACATTTTTTCAATAAGGATCAATGTTTTATATTTATTTTATGCATTTTGTTTTTGCAATTTTTAAAACCAGGTGGGTCTTGAACTTCTCTCCTCAAGCAAGCCTCCTGCGTCAGCCTCCCAAAGCTCTGAGATTACAGGCATGAGCCACTGTGCCTGGCCCAATGTTTCATATTTATTTATTTGTACATACAACGTTGCTATGAGCCTGACCATTTATTTTAAGGAAATTTATTATTGGATATAACAAACATACGGAAAAGTTCACAAGTCATAAGTGTGTGGCTCAGGGGATTTCACTACGTGGACATACCCATGTAGCCAGCACCAACATCAGGGAACAACATCACAGGCGCTCTTACCTTCAGTGTCAACTTCCAGTCACCACCCCCTAGGGCTGACCCATTTCCTGATTTAAACACCAGAGATTCTGTTGCCTATTTTTAAGCTTCATATAAATGGAATCACACAGTGTGAACTCATTTGTGTCTGGCTCGCTTTGCTCAACATTGTTGAGCAATGTTGTTACTGTATGTAGTTGCAGTACAGCACGAGTATGGATCATTTAAAAATCATAAAGCTATTTTTAAAAGAAGGCAGATTTGAAACCCTGGGACACTTTTCGCTTCCTGGGGAGCGCTACACAGTCCTTCTGCTGGGAAGTCGGCCCAAGGCCTCCAGCCCCATCTGCTACCCTGAAGATCCCAAACATTCTCTTGTGCAGTTGCTTCTCCAAAACTAGGGAGGAATTGTGCCAGTCCTCCTGACCCTGCCGGCTTGCCCACCATCGTCAGTGATATGTGTTTGGGCCCCTTGACAAGGAGGCCAATCAGATAGGATGGAGAGGGGGACACACGTGTCTCACCATGGTGGTGCTGGTCACAAGGCTGACAGGAAGTGGTGTCCAGCAGGGACTTAGATCCTCCTGAAGGGAGGGCCATCTCTTCCTGCTCCCGTGGTGACTGTCGCTGATAGGCCACGGGCAGAGAAGCAGAAGCTCTCTCTCAAAGGTGGCCCCATCTGGCCCCTGGCTCATCACATTCCTCAGCGTAAAGCACCCCCTGCCCTTGTTCTCCTTGCAGCAACCCTATGAGGGTTAGGGCTAGGGGGGCTACAGTTATTTTCCATTTTGTGGACCACGAGGCTGAGGCTGGGGAAAGTTAGCCTGCAGAAGGGCACAAGCTGGGCTTTGCGTCCAGGACTCCATGACTCCCAAGCCCAAGTTCTTAGCCCTGGATATTTGCCTCTAAAGGCCACCTCCCTGCCCCTCCCATGTCTGGCTGAGGTTGGGAGTTGGGGGTCATGACTCAGTCTCTGGTGATGGGCTCAGCCTGGCGAGCTGCTCTCAGCCAGCTGTGTGGTAAAGGAAGTCATTCTCCCAGAAGATGCTGCAGTTTGTTTGACCGTAAAGTGGGCAGCTCAATACTTCTCTTCTTCTCACTCCAAGCCCCTCCTCCCCGAGCCTGCAGGAATCTCTGGAAAAATGTTCTGGAAAAACGGAGGCATTTTTACGACTCTCTCCTCACCTAAACCTGCTGGGCCAGGACAGAGCCCAGACCCTCGGGCTCTGACCGTTATCCTACACTTCGGACCCGGGCAGTCCCTGGCTTTGATGTTGTCTTGCTATATGTCCCCGAGTCACTGGCGGGCTCTGATCTCTCCAGCACCTAATAATTCAAGCAGTCTGAAGTAGTGAGCAGCTAATCAGCTGGGCAATCTTGCAGCTGCACAATGAAGTTGAAGGGAAAGGGGGTCCCTTTCATTCTTGGGGTCTCATTCTATAATCCGATGGCCAAGGCAGACAGCATCGTCCGCTGGCCATGGGGTGGGGTTAATTCCTGAAAGGACCTGGGTGAGGGTCTGCCTGGCCAAGGCAGCCAGTTGCACGGTTTGAATCATGGCTGTCTCGGCCGGGCCATCGGGTGGGAATTAAAATTTAATTTAGAAAGTCCTGTCTCTGCGGCCCTGGTGGCCGTCGTCTGGGTGATTGACTGGCTGGTTTCTTTCACCTTTGCACGTCTTGGGTTTTTACTGGCAGAGGAAATGAAGGCTGAACTGGCGCAGGAAATTCCATGTACACAGGTGTTTCTGATTAGCCCCGTGCACCTCACCCAGGGGCACAACCAGGGGCTGAGATGCCTGCATGAGCCCCCGGGTGCCTCTCTGGCCTGGCAACCGTGGCAGCTCTGCATCTAGGGAAGGCTGGACAGGGCACTCACGCCGCTGCAGGGCAGACAGAGGTGCCAACCAGTGGTCTGCTGCCTGGCCCTGGGAACCCAGTGACATTCTGCCGTGGACACGAGATCACACAGCGCCCTTGGCCAGAGCCACCCAGCCTCTGTGTCTGCAGTGGGCGGCTGGTGGCACCAGGGCCTGACCTGGAGATTAGCATCGCCCCGAGGTGTGTTTACACATTGTAGCTGGCGCTTCATGTGGCTGACCTGCCCCCATTTTCACATCTTCAGAGGGGCTTAGAGATCCAAAAACCACCTCCTCCTTTATTTAAAGGGTCTCTGGAGGGGTCGGGGAGGGCAAACCTGGGCTTGGTTCAAGATGGCCATCTGTAGCAGTGGTTTCAGAAGCTGAAGAAGCAGCTTTCTTCATCCCATACCAGCTCTACACTGCCACAGAAGCATCCCACCATTGTCATTCACTGCCTTGGGTAAAGGCACCTGGGGCTCCCATTACACTTAGAGTATACCTGGAGGGAGGGGTATTCCAAGAAATGGCTCATGGAGACACGCTGGCTGGCTCTGGGAAAATGTCCACTCCCACACTACGCACCTCGGTTTTCCCATCTGTAAAATGGGCATCATAGGAACAAACTCTGCTGGATCAGCATGTGGATTAATGAGATAGTCTGCAAAACATCAGGCACATAGAGGATCCACAGAGCATGCAGCCCCTGGGAACATTCTCAAGGGAATTGTTCCAAAGAAAAAGTATTTTATGAATACTTTGAAGTATTACATTAACCATTGCAAAAACACTTTAACCAATTAAAATGCTCATTGGTTAGTTATAGACCAAGGTGTATTGTGACACAATAATGTGTGACCAATAAGCTCAATATGACAAGGATGGAGCCATATGAAATGTCCAAGAAATAACTGAGGAAAATGAGTCTGTGTAGCCTGATTACAACTGTGAGAAGGTGTGTACCCTGAGGAAGATTGGAGGGACATGTAAGTAAATGTTTATTTAAATACATTTCAGTTATTCACATAGTTAAATGTATATTAAAACATGAAAATTAAATAAGAGCAGAGACAGATATGAATGTGTCTAAGTTATCAAGTTCCTACTAGGAGGAGACTCCATGTCATCAGTCCAGGACAGAATGTATGTGGTCCCAAAGGCTGGAGAAAAGCCTGTGGCTGAGATTTTGCCCCGTAGGGAACATGGAAACAGAGTCATCAGAATGAGTGTGGCCACCACAGGAGGTTCTGGACTCAGACTGGTCATCCTGGGGATCTTGGTGGGTATGGGGCTAAGCCACCGTCATAGTTAGCCCCTTTTAACAGCCTAGGGCCTCATGTCTCCCCCTGCCCCTGTCACCTGGAGAGAGACCTGGGCTCCTGAGGAGGGGCTGGGAGTGGAGCCTCACCCACATCCTCAGGACTCTGAGTGACACTCTGCTGACCCTGTTAGCTGCAGAGTAAGAGAAATGTGTTTTCATTGCTGCTACAAGTTTCCAGGCTGGGCAGCGAGCAGCCCCTTTAGAAAGGACCTCTTGTTCTTAGTGAAACACAAATAAATGCCTGTCGTGTGGGGCTATGTGAGCTGGGAGGTGGAGGGGGCTAAATGGAGACCTCAGAGAGCTGGCTACCTTGTCCCTGGGCTCCCGCCCAGTGGGCAGCAAGGCATAGCAGGGGGCTGTCCCTCTCTCTCAGCAGACAGCCCATCCTTCAAGGTATGACTTCATCCCTGCCCCGCTCAGAAACCCCTTCTGCCCAGACCAGCCTTTGTCAGGTTGAGCTCAGAGTCCTTCTGGAATCTGGATGTGGTCCTGGGTCCCTGGAAGGCAGAAGCCAGGCCTCACCATTTCTGTGCTGCACCCGCCACAGCCCCCACACCCAAGGCTCTCAGGATGAATCTCGGTACATTCCGACTGAATTGCCGTGGATGAAAATAACGGTTGGAATGGCAGCAGTGGCTTGTGAATTTCAATTCCTCTTCTAAAACCACTTGCAGATATTTCTGCTGCTTTCTTCCCCTCTCCCCTCCCCCCTTCCCTCCCCTGAAACAGGAATTATGAGACTATAACGCACACTCCTTTTGCATTTGCGGCTCCCCTTGTGGCCATTGGTATGGTTCCTTCAGGGACTGAGCCTGCTCTGACTCACTTCCCAGTCCCCCAGGCCCCAGCAAGTGCCATCAGATAGAAGGCTTGTCACCTTGGAGGGAAGGGGGCAAAAAGATAATTTCCAAACATTGAGGCCTTAATGTCGGTCAAGCACGGTGCAGAGTCCTTCACAGGCACCCCATTTTATCCTCCCAGACACCCTGTAAGGCCTGTGATACTCCTGTTTCACAGAAAGAAGAAACTGAGGCTGGGAGAGGTTGAGCTCTTGCCTAAGGTCACAGAGCCAGTAAGTGGTAGAGCTAGGATCCAGACTTTGGCTGTCTGAGTCCAAAGTCTAGGCTTTTCTTTGCTCTAAATCCCTCCGCTCAACTTCTCTTTTGTCTGAGGAATTCTAGGAAGTGTTGGTTCTGTTTCTCATCAGTGGGGCCTGATGCTCCCCACGGTCTCTGGGCACTTGCACGTCATCCCAGAGGCAAACCTTGGGTATGCAGAGCCTTGTCCCAGGGTCCAGGATGTTCAAGACCAGCTGGAATCAGATGCCTTCTGGCTCCTTGCCCTGCCACGTGGAAATGCCATTTGTAGTGAGCCGGCTGTCATTGGAGAGCTGCCTTTAGGTGCAGTGAGTCAAAGGACCACATGGAAATACTTTAGCCTGAGGCGGCACTGGAGCAGCCCTGGCTTGTAGCCATGAACGGCAGCAGGTCCAATAACACTGAGTTCCAGGTATGCATGTTGCCAAGAAGGGAGAGCAGTATGGAGACCGACCAGCTCCTCTGGCTCATGCAAAAGCCCCTACACAGTGCTAGGCACGTGGTGCTCAGTAAACATAAGTTCCCGTTTTCTGTGAGAGGAGGGCCTTGGCCCTATGCACTGAGTGTCCTGGTAATGGAATGCTCTACGCTCTGGCTCTCTTGGGTTGGGGGAAGAGGGAGCATCTACACCAGGAAACCATGGGCTCCTGAGGTTGGATGCAAGTTGCGTGTGTTCCTATGTGCAAAGAGAAGCCATAGCTATCATTTTCTGAGGCATCCAAGACCCACAAAAAGCCAAAGACTGCCCTACCCGAGAGACTGCAGCAGGAATGAGTGGATTAAGCCATTCAGCATGTCCAGACATACAAAATCACCGGGGACAGCTGGCTGAGGGAGACAGGCCAAACTAGCACATGCATGTGAGGAAGAGGAATGGGCACTCAGGCCAGGCTGGCTCTCTGAGCAAACTGGAGCTCCTTCCTGCTTCCCTTCCCGGCCTGACCACACAGGCTGCAGAGCACAGGGGCCCGCTTAAGGCCTTCAGGGAAGATGGCCTCCCCCAACATCATCTGTGAACCTCATCTCCAAGCTCAGAGCTTCCTCCCAGGTGGGGTTGCCCCTTCTCAGAGTTCCAATTTCCCCATCAGCCTTGGGCCGTATATCTTCCCCTTCTTTCTACAGGCTGCTTTATAGCTTGCTGGAAACACCTTCCCTTAGCACTTCGAAATGTATCACTTGAAAGCATCTTAACGTTAATCAATGTGATTCTTTTTTAATTTGAAGGGGCTTATTTCTCCAAATGGCTTTCCTGATCTTATAGGAGGGCACGCTCTCTAATATTAAACTTTTTCTTTAAAAAGAGCAAAAAAAAAAAAATGACTCACATCTGTTTGATATTTAAATCAAATTGAATGGCAGGACAGGAACGAAATTACACTGCAAAAGGCCATAAAGCGTGATGTTTAAAAGAGCCAAGCATACCAAACCTACATGCCAGAAAATTTGAAATGACAAAGGATCGAGGGGGTGTGGCCTGGGCAATGGAGTGTCTCCTACCCAGAAGCTGGAGGGGTAGTAGCCAAGCTGGGGGAAGGTGGGAGGTGGGAGAAGGGCTCACTTTGCATGGGAGGACTTTGTGGGGCCTGGTTTCCAGCCACATGTGAGTTTGGGGGTCTGGGATCTGAGCCCCAAGCAGAGGTCCTGGAATCCAGTGCTGCCTGCTCCAGGTTGCGGGGTGGGGTGGTGGCCTGTCTGGGGCTCTCCAAGGGGCTGCTGGGTAATGACGCATGCAGCCTGGGTGGCCAGCCAGGCACTGTCCGGCTCTTGGTGTCCAGGAGGCCTTGGGGTTTGGCTACAGCTCAGAGAATTGAGTTTAAAGCCCCTCTGCTGCCTTCTGATCAGTTTAGCAGAGACACCAACATCCTGCATCCCGGAGGGCAGAGAAAGGGGTGGAGCTCAGAGAGCTGTGTTTTCCTCCAATCTTGGAAGGAAGGCAGCCTCTGAATGTCACTGCCCCCAAGCTCTGTGACAGAAGTCCTAGGAAAGAAGTGAGTGTGACCTCTTACTTAATATTCCCTTAAAGCCAGAGGGCCGAGTCCAAGCCTGGCACAGGCACTCCAGTTGTGAACTGTGTCTGGTGACGCCTGTAAGGTGAGGTTTGAGAGTGGTGCGCAGTCAGAGCTTGTGTGCTGGTGTGGGCTGCCCCTCACCAAGGCCACGAAGTGGGGGTGGAGACAAGAGAGGGGTTTAGAGTAAATCAAATGCCAGCTGAGTGGGCTTGGGCTCCCTTTCCCTCTCTGATCCTGTTTCCTCATCTATACCATGGAATGGTTTAACATCCTCAAGGTTATTTTAAATATCTAGTATGATAAATATAAATGAATTCACTTTTAAATAGCAAAATATTGTACACGTTTCTTAGAATGGTAACTCCGGCCTTTCCAGGGCTTCTGCATAGGTACCATGTTTATTTAGGCATTAACTTGTTTTTCCAGCCAGCACTTGAGCACAAGGGTCTGGAACTTTTTCCATGCAGTGGTGCACTGGAGCTGTCTCACACTGTTTCATAAAAGCTGATTGTTAAATGATTAAATTATGTTTAATTACTCACTAAACTGTTAAATTTTTAATGTAACTAAGTTATTAAAAATTATATGAACTTATGGTGAAATGATATTAAATACAAAGTGAATAAATAAATCAAAACTCACTGCTTCCTAATTATTTTACTATACCTTACTATATCTATGGCCTTGGGGCTATTTACACTGATTGTATCTGTGTGGTGGGAATGCCACATGATGGTGGGCTTACTGTGCGTCTCTTTCCAATTCCACCTTCAGTGATGTCATTCTGATACCTTGAAGTTGACCGTGGTAAGATAGTTTACATCACGGACATCAGCAAACACTACAATCAGAGCTCCTCCACCACTCAGAGAGCTGCTAAACGTTTGCCAACACAATTCTGACTGTGGAGATGGGCGAAATGAAGTGTGCAGAGGTCCTGGGGACTTCCTCAGAATCTCTCGGCCATGCTGAACGTCTTCCTTTCAATCCAGTGCTTTCCTCCTCAGACTTAGCTGTTCCAGCCTTCTCAGGAGCTTGTGGCCAGCTCTTACAGCATGCATCCCTTTATCCAGAACACTCTGACTTTCCCAGCATGCTCCCCTACCATCCCTCTAGTGGGGTCGCTTCTCTGCTTCTGTTTTCCCCTGAGCTGAGCCAAAATATTCACTCTGGTGTGTAAAGCACGCTGAGAATCTCAAGTGGAAGTATTTTCCCTTTCTTTAACTGTGGAGCAAAACTCACAGCTCATAATTATCATGTGGTTTTCTAACCAACACTTTACCTGGGGTGCTTGACAGAGCCCAGAGGCAGATGTGTGTGTATGTGTGTGTGTGTGTGTGTGTGTATGCATGTGTGTATGCATGTGTGTGTGTGCATGTGTGTGTATGTGTGTATGCGTGCGTGTATGGATGGATATGTGTATGCAGGTGTGTGCGTGTGTGTGTGTGTATGCGTGCGTGTGTGTGTGTGTGTTGGGGAATGGAGAGGGGAAGGAGAAGTCAGACCACATGAGGCTTTCTGATGTTTTGACTTGAATTCTGCAGTGCAACCACAGACCCTTCAGGCCCAGGGGAAGAGGAACGTAAAACGGAAAGACAGAGACCCCTGAGGATTAGCTTCCTGCCTTGGCCTCCAAGAGTGTCCACAGGGGACGACCATGTGTTCCACAGTAATGAGGCCCAGCGCTGGATCTGGAAGCCTCTAACACCAAGCTTCCAGCCTGCCTGCTTCTAATACTCCCGGGGCAGCTCTCCAAGTGTGGGAGCTCTGGACCTCGTGCGTGTGTTTCTGAGTGGTGAAGGGCTGGGTGGTCGTGTCGCACCAAGGAGACGAGGCCCATCTGGAAACAGGAAACCTTGTTGGCAGGTAGCAGGGGGATGGGGTGTGGAGCCCGCATGGCCCTGCTGGAATTTGCCATGGGCTTCCGGGCTCAGGGTCCCCTGGAAACTGGTTCCATTCACTGAGCAAGACCACTGACCCTTCCTCTTCTCACTCAGAGCACTTATTTATTTAAAATATATTTTCCCCTTTTTGTCAGGAGCTGTATTGTGGTTTGACTGAGGTTCTTCTCAGAGCTTTGACCCTAGTGGTCTGCTTTCACCCCACCCAAATTCTTCCTCTCAACTCTCTCTCCTGTCAAGAGAGCCCTGACTGAGGACCTACTGTGTGTAGGTGGCTACTCACCTACAGACATGTCCAAGACGGCTTCTGCCATATGCAGGGCTCTGCCTGCCAGTGGGAGGTTCCAGCCAACTGGCATGTGAAATGGGCCCAGCCCTGCACCTGGCACACTCACGTTGTGTTTTTCATCTTCACAGAGGTGAGGTAGGTACTCATAGTATCCCCATTGTATAGGTGAGGAAAAAGTGGCTTGTGGGAGGAAGGAATTTTCTGGATTTTGTAAGTGGAAGGCAGTGGGATTTGGGCCTGTTGGCTTCCTGAGGACAGGTGTCTCTGCCCTGCCCTCTGCCTATCTCGGGAGCTGGTGTTCAAAGCAGGGCATCTGGGTGAGTTGTGTGTGGGCCCAGCCAGGCTGTGCCTGGGTCTTCTCTGTGCTTCACTCTGTGGTACTTGCCCTCCTCCCTCCCTCTTTACAGATGCTGAAGGTCACATAGGTTGGGGTGACAATGATGGTGGGGATCTGTGTTTGCCCCTCAGGGGTCCCTGCAGGGTGGAGTCCTCTGCAGTGTGGCCTCTCCTTCCTGCTCTCCCTACTTGGTGGCCACCCCAGGGCCCCAGGCGAGGCTGAGGGACATTGACATGGCCATGGTCTCTGTGCTGGCCATTTGGCTGTTTGTCCTCAGGTCCATGGCTCTCTCTTTCATGCCCTGCTCTGTATTGCAGGGAAGTTGACCCCTGTAGGCTGCATTTCTCAGGCTTGCCAGTCAGCTTGCCTCTGGCTGGCTTCAGCTGATGGGGTATGGGGGGGCCAAAGAAGGAGAGAAGCTAATGTATTCCTTCCTCTGTCAGTCTGTCAAGTGGAGTCACCTCATCAGCTGCTGGCGGCAGCTGCCTCTCCTCTGTGGCTCCTCTCCCTCTAGGTCCCAGCTACCACAGGGGGCCTCCATGGTATTCTAGCCCTGGGCTGGACATTCCCCACTGTGACTCCAGTAACACCCCCTCTCAGTTGCCCTCCAGCCTGGAGCCAGCAGTGGGAGCAATCTCTGTTAATCTCTGAATTGCATTCCCTATTTGGCTTCTCAGTGATTCCATACCCAATTCCCTGAATTACGTTTTTTGCATACTTAGACTGGCTTTTGCATTTCTGACTGGATCCTGAATGATAGGCCTCCCCCTAAACAAGGTGACTTAATAGGCACCATGTTCCCAGCCCATCTGTAGCAAGCCCTCTGAGCAAATGACATCATGACAGCCCCTGATCCCTCAGAGAAGCAATTATGGAAACCTCGTGTCTGGCTGCCTGGCTGTGCTCTCGCTCCGAAGGCCTATGCCTCTGCCTTATTCTGAAAACTCCCACCTCTACCCCCTGCCTCCACATCTTTAAAGGAAAGCAAGGCAGACATCGCAGCCAGGCCCCCTTCCAGCAGTTAGAGTGCTTGGCTTGGAGCCTGGGCCCTCCTGCCAGCCTTGCTTGGGACCTGCTGCATGTGAACCGTGTTGTCAGGTAACACACAGGGAGGGTCAGAGAAACGGGAGAGGTGGAAAGGGAGCCTAGAGCCTCCTCCACAGCTCCAGTCTCCACAGGTTTTCTCCTCATTCCTGGGCTGATTTGATTTGGATTCAAATCTGCCTGTACTCTGACTCCTTCCTGGCCAAATGCCTGCAGCTGGGCCCTTTGCTGCAAGCACCCCTTAAAGAAGTGGGCACGGTTGGGAAATGGAGGGCATTTCCTCTGGAAAGAAAAGGCAGAGGAACCAGTAATGGCCTAGGAGTGCTGACATCCTTGCTGGGGTGCACATTTTTGTGAAACGAGCCCCCTTGCCAAATGGAACTCTAAAGCTCCTTCAATTCGCATGCCTAGAGAAGAAAATAATCAAACTCTTCTGTCAGGGATCACCTGGCTCCCCACATCCCCTCACTTAGGATGTTTTATTCCCACTGGAGCATGCGATTGGAAAACAAAGGTAAATAGGAGCAATTGATTCCCGGATCCTTTTTTTTTCCCAAGCAGGATTAAAGCTGCCTCAGCCATAAAGAGTTTACAAACTCTAAAGAAAGATAATAACTTCCCTTCTCACGGCCCGGTCATGGGGAGGCAATGCATGTTTCCAATCAGCTGAGAATGTAACCCAAATGGTAGGTTTTATTTCACTTTAATCCACCTGTGAGTTCACGTTAAAGGTAAGAGGAATCACAGCCCTGCAATTCAAATAGGGTTCATTAAATTCGGCATCTCCTCTTAACTGGGCTGGGTTGTTTACTCCTCTCACAGTCTTGGACGGGTTTTGAGGGTCTGGTGCGGTGTCCGGTGAATGGCTGCAATGCAGGTGAGGCTGCCACCATGAGGGAAGCTGGAGGGAGGACCTGTTAACCTCATGGTACTGTGGCGACATCAGCCACCACTACATGTCACGGGGTGGATGCTGAGGAAGAGAAAACAGAGCAGAGCTGGAGAAGTTCGCACAGTAGATACAGTGGAAGGCAGGTGGCCCAGCTGGCAGCCCACTGCAAGGGTGGTGGAGGTGGCGATGCGCTGTCCCCACCACATGGAGCTTGCTTGCCTCCGTACACCTCTTTGCTGGCTGCATCCTTGCTGCTCAGTGGGCGGTTGTGGAAAGAATCGGTTCTCAGTTCCCATCCCAGCTCTGCTATTTAGACACTGGGAGATCTGGAAACAGCCCCTTGACAAAGTCTTGCTCTACACGTTTCTGTAGTGACCGTCCATTTGAAGGGATAGGGAAATATTCCCTCAGTGAAACTGTTAAAGCCACCCCTCCTATGAAACTCACTCCTTTAGGTTAAGCATAGCCTTCTCAGTCTTTTCCTGTGTGGATGGAGTGTTGGCACAGTGAGGCAGGTGTTGCTAGTGGACGCGTCGGGGGTGGTCTGCACAGGCTGGCCTGCATTGCCCGGGGTGGAGAAAGGGGTCAGACTAGAGCCTATGGAGACTTGGTGGGCAACAGGCCCGGGCTCAGTCCAGCCAGCCCAACCTCTGATTGCTATCCTCAGAGCCCCTCCAGGGTCTCCTTGGCAGGGGCTGTCCCCTATGAGCCTCTGCAGGGGACAGGAAGTGCTGACTGAGAACTGCCTCTCTGTGACATGCACCTTGTCAAATCCATAAACCTTCCTCAGCAGTCACCACACAGAATCCCAAAACCCCAGGGTTCTGCTTGAGTTTGAGCTACGGAGGCTCAAGGACTAGAAGGAAGCACCAGCCTTTTTCTGCCCCAGCTAGAGCGTCTGCGCTGCCCCAGCTAGAGGGTCTGTGCTGTCCCTGCTGAGGCCTACAGGAGGCAGAGACATTCACCTCCAGTTCCTGTCTGCCCACGGCTTTGTGGCCTTCTCACCCCAGCCGGCCAACTGGCTTCCCACCACTATGGGCCTCGCCTTGCCCATGCCGGGTCTGAGGGGCCTGGCTCAGACTTTAGCATCCGAGGGAACTGCTGCCTTGACCACCAGAGTCTCCCTTGTCTGTGCGTCTGTCCTCTGTTCAGCTCTGCGAAGGCCACCAGAAACACAACAGCCAACAACCCATGGCCTTTGTCTGCAAGGAAGTTGAGGTCTCACCGGGCAGACAGGCACGGAGTGAGTGCTCCACCACGGGCCTCCCTTCCTCCAGGCTGCAGCCAGGACTATGCTGTCTTGCGTGTCTGCTGTGACTTCCCCATGGCCGAGCCCCACACTGTGGCTGTTTATGGAGCATTTGCAAGTCTTCCTCGAGGGGAGGCCGTGTCTCTCACGGACAGCTTGGGAAGATTCACATTCTTGGAAAAGCAGAGGAATGTGAGGGTTAAAATACCTTAAAGGGCAAGGAGATGATTTCTAGATTTCCAGACAATGTCTCAGAGAATTGTAGTGCTCTGGGGTATGCCTGAATGTAACCAATGTACCTCCTTTGTGCCTGAGTGTAGACTGGGTCCATGTGCCTACATCTCCCACCAGACTGGACGGTGATAGCTAGCCCTGTTGACCCTTACGTGTGGGTGCCTTAAATGAGTGATGCCTCAAACTGACCTTCACAATGACTCTAAGGAGGTAAGTACTGTGATCTTTCCCATTTTCTACAAGAAGAAACTGTGGCACAGGGAGATTCAGTCACTTGTCCAGGATCACAGAACTATAATAAGTGGGAGGAACAAGAATTCTAACCCAGGCAGCAGTCTGACCAGAGCGCCCTAGCTTGGAGCAGCGTTCATGTTCGTGTTCACTATATGTTCGTGTTTAGTGTATGTCTGTGCATACTTGTGTGTGTGCGCCCACGCACACAGGTTCACTCAGGCACATGGGGTGCCCTGCGGTGGGAGCTGAGAGAATGCAGTAGAGGGTGTTGGGAGGAACTCACCCGCCTGCTCTGGCTGTCTGAGCAGGTGAGGGATAGTGATATCAAGTGTGAAGACCAGGCCCTGAAGCCAGCCTGACAGTTCCAGCTGTTAGGAGAAAGTGAGGGTGGGTGCCATGGATCTGATGACTCCGGTGATTTTCTACTCAAGAAAAACGAAGTCTCAGATGGGCAGAGCTTAACTGCCTTAAAAACTTGGTACAGGGCAAGGTGTGAGTTTCCTGGGGAGACTGTGTGAACTGTGAATGGGTAGAGTCTGAAACTACAAACCAGATGTTTCCTGGCTCCCTCCCGCCTGGTCTGGCCTGTCTTCCTTCAGCTGCTATGCAGTTCATCCTGGGTCCCTGAGGGCCTCGCAGATGCTTCACTCCAAAGATCGGAGTTGCAGAGTCCCCTGTGGAGGAATTGAACTGCCCCCTCTCACAGGACCCCAGCTGGCAAGGGTTTGCTCCTCCCTGGAGGGGAGAGACCCTCACTGACGCCCTGGAGAGGGGCACTCAGGGGCAGCAGCTCATTCCCAAAGTTCTCTGGTGGAGCTGGGGAGTGGCACCCTGGGGACTCTGGGGTTTGCCCACCAGCTCCTCTCTCTAGTCTTTGGTATCCAGGTACAGTCTCCAGGCCGTGGCTTCTCGAATTCTGTATGTGGGTTGCTGCTCTGTAATGCATAGTTAGGGGACCATTTTGGTCAGTGACAGATCACTGCTGCTTTTCATCAGACCAAAATACATGTGGCTTCTTCTCCTTGCCAGCCCCACCAGGGCATCTCCCATTGTACTAACCCTGCCTATTGGACCTTCTGATGCAAGGAACAGATTAAAATCCCCTCCTTGTTGCCTACCAGGTCCATGGCTACAACTAAATCCCTAGTTGGGGAATCACAGAGCACAGCTAAGTTCTTGGGTTCTGGAGCCTGCTTACGGGAGTGTGAGTCTTCCTTAGCTCCATGTGGATGGTGAGCCCTCCTCTCTCAGGTCTCATGATAGTAGCTAACCCTTATTAAGTGTGATGGGCACTGACTGAGTGCTTTACAGGTGCCACCTTCTAAGACCCTCATAACTCTAGCAGATAGTACTATTATCTTACACGTTTTCCAGAGGGAGAAATAGAGGCAAGAGCAGACTAAGTCACTTGCCCAAATCACATAGCTACTGATGGTGTGATGTTGGGCAAGATATGTAACCTTCCCAAGTCTCAGTTTCCTCATCTGTAAAATGCAGTTAATACACACAGCACCTAGCAGAGTGCTAGGCACATGGCAGGCACTCAACAGACAAGGCCACTTAACAAGAGAATGAACCCAGCTGGAGAAGAGAGAAAAATACGACTACAGCACTAATCATAGTAGTGATCAAATAAGTAATGCACTCCTGAATGCTTGACTTTCCTGAGTGCCAGGTAAACTCCCTGAGGGAGTTTGCCTTATTCACTTCTGGCTCAGTTCCGTGGCTTTGCACAGATCTGGCACAAGGTGGGTGTTTGGTGAAGTCTTGCTGAATGAATGAGGAACTGCTTTGGGGGTCCCAAGGGGTCATTCACAGCATCAGACAGCCCCTTCCTAGCAGCCCTGCTCTCCCTGCCTTGTGGCTGTGATCTGTTTTTGCTTCATCCCTATTGGAGAGGAAGCTTCCCACACCAGGGCAAGCCTGGGTCTTGCCCACCTCTGTTTTCCTCTTGGAGAAGATGCTCAGGGCCTGTGAGTGAAGTTGGACCTCCTTGTAGCTTGCCCTGGGTGCAAAACAATCATCCTTTTGGGCAGAAAACAGAAATTGTTGACAGCTACAGACCCAGGGATTCGAGTCAGCAAGGGGGACAGGGCTGTGCCCTTGGTGCCTCAGATTCCTTGGAGAGTGGGGTCTGGGATCATGGTGACCATGTAGATCCCTCCCTGCATCACACTAGTGAGCGTTGTTTCTAAACCACAATCTCCCCTTCTCAGCATGGTGTGGCAAATGGCTGCTCCCCGTGTTCACCGAGAAAAATCCTCCCACCCTTGGTGCGCCTGGCTCCTAACGAGTCCTTTATTTGGAAGGAACGCCCCCACCCCCATTGGTGTGTGACTCACCCTGAGCGAAATAACTGCTGGGCTGAGTTCTTACACAAACCCCCACCCCATCCCCTCATTCCCTGAAGACCTTTGACCTCAAGTCAGCCAACGCCTTGATCCAGAAGTGACAGAGAATGGGGAGTGTAAGGATGAGGATGATGATGGGGACAATGAATTTCCAGGCAGGCCCAGCTCCCAGCTCCCATCGTCAGGAAACCCTGAGCCCTGCCTGCATCCTTTCCAGAAATGTGAGTCCCACCTTTCCAATTTCCTCTTACACCTCGTCTATATTTCCCACCCCCACGTCTGCATGACAGGGTGGCGTGCATGTGGCCCATCTGGGGATCAGGGAATCCTATTGGGTGTGCCAGCTTAATGAAATACTTGCAGTTTATTAAACTCAGGCTTTCCTAAGCCCCGCGTGCCTGTGGGTATTTGAAAGCTGAAGGTAACCCCAAGCTACTACAAATGTAATTGTTACATGTGTCCACGCATTCCTGGTGCAACCTCAAACTCCCGCTCTTAAGCAGCACGCAAAATGAATCACATAAAGTAACTCCTAGTCAGACAAGAGGGAGAAATGTGTGGAAATGCTGAGAGAGGCTCCCCAGAACCCCTCAGGGCCTCTAAAAGTATATGATGTTCCCATTACTTTGCATAGCTCTGGCCACAGAGGGTGCTTCTCCACTCTGGGCTGTTTGTTCAGTGTTTGCAGAATTGGTTCATTATGAGCAAGGCAGCCAGCGGGTTTTGCTTGTCAACCTTGCATGATGCAGCTCAAATATTTCAAATCGTGTTTCATCTAGCAAAGGCTTGCTCTGGTGGCAGGGCTAGCAGAGTGCACTGTCTGGGGGTTCCCTCTGGAGCTGTATTTCTGTTCCTCCTCCAGGTCTTGGCTGGAGAGGGCTGTCCCAAGTCTGGGAAGGGCCGTGGAGAAACCCCAGGCAACCTGGAGTCTGCTGCCCTGAACCAGGGGGAGGCTGCTCCTGGGAGATGCCTTCCCATTCATCAGTTTCCTCAGCCTCAGGTCTGTAAATCAGGGGTGAAGGGCTGATATGGAAATAGCAGACAAAAGCCTCCAGGGATGTGCCTTCTTCTAAGCGAACCAGCATCTGGATGCCTGAGAAGGAGACCCTGTTGACGGTGCTCAGGGGGACCTGCTCCAGGTACCTCAGCGTCAGCCCATTGACCCACACACAGCCCTTGCGGCTCAGGGCCTTGAGGCAGAAGGCCAGCAGGGCACTGCCTTTCTCCAGGTAGGGCTCCAGGGACAGGTGATGGCGGGAGAGGCGGGGGAGCTGCAGCTGGAGGTGGGTGTCCTGCCCCCGTCCGAGCAGCAGAGGGCTGGTATCATGCTGCAGCCGTGGTGGGACATTGGCAAAGGCAGATGGGCCCAGTGTGGGATGGTACAGGCTCACTCGCAGGATGGTGAGGGGCTTCTCCATGGAAGAAGGCCTGGAAAGATGGAACATGGACACACAGGCTCAGCTTGAGTCAGAGACCTCTGTGGCTCCCTGAGCCCAGACACACTTGCCCACCTCAGGGGCCCTGTGCCTGCTCATACAATCACTCTGCCCAAGCCAGGATGGAGCCAAGGCTGGAGCTGGTGTGGAAGGTCACAAGCTTAGTCTCTCCCATACTCTGAATAGAACATGCCACCCACTCTCTCTGACTTTTGGATTTCTGTAGTATAGTGATGTCTCTCCTTGTCTATGCAAGGGATAAGGCATGCTGGCTTGCAGGGTGGGGATTTGGTAATCTTTTGGTTATTTGGAGACAATTTGGCTCTGCTTCTTGGAAAGGAAAGGGTAGACAGACTGGCTACATCTTCCTGGTATCTGACAGTCACACAACAAACCCTTGCTGAGTCCTCCTTTGAGCTGAGCAGGGAACCAGCTGCTGGGGAGAAGCAACGAACAACGAACCGAGCCCCGACTCTTGGGAGCACCTACTGGTGGAGGAGAGAGGTGTTTCTAGCACCAGGATGTGTGGAAGGACACAGAAGGGGGCTGCTTAGCCTAGTCCTGGCCACTAGAAAGGCTGTCTAGAAACCCTGGTGAAGAATAAACAGCTAGCACATTCCGAGTGGTTACTATGGGCACTTGCTGGAAGGCCACTCACAATGGCCACCTTTGTTCCTGCATGGGTTTGAGAAACACAAACTCTGCTATGTCCACCAGCGCCCTGTGGCCCAGGACCTGCCATCATCTTCAACAGGAACCAAGGGTTGAGTGGATTTGAATAACTAATTATACATTCTCTGGGTACCAGGCTTTTGCTCACATAATTTGTCTCCTAAGAATGCATCTTCCATCCCAAACTCTGTCCAAATACTGCCCATGGTTCAAGGCCCTGTTCAAGTGTTACCTCTCCTGTGAAGCTCCCTTCCTTGGGGAAGGTGACCTTTCACTGCCTTCTGACTCCCACAACAGGGAGAATCCCCCAGGACACCTGGCCAACCTTACTCCCCATTCATTCCATCTTTGCATTTCATGCCCAAGTTCAGTGGGCCCTTGTCCTGTCTTCCCTGAGCTCCTCTCTTCCTATCCCTGAGGCCTCCCAAGGGCTGGGTATGGTCTGGGCTGTGGCTCTTGCTGCCCCATGTCCCACTGCCCCATACAAATAGGGCCTGGCCACCATAAATGTCCAGGGGCACATTTGCCAAGTGGCTAAATGAGAAGCCCACACACACACGGTGAAATCACCCAGAGAGACCACAAATGGGATCAGGTCTCAAAGGCTGTGGGACAGCGAGCCTGTTGCAGGTGGCTTGAACTCAGTGTCCCTCCAGGTCTTGAACCTTCTGCCCTTTAGATGCAGTAGGTTAATGGCTGGGACCTTTTAGTCTGATAGTGAGGGCACCCTTTCACTATCAGGGCACCCCCTTTCCCCTAAGGCACAGACACACGTATGCCTCTGCCCACACCCCATCTGGCCATAGTCTGCAGAAAGCCTTTCTTTTTTTTTCTTTCTTTTTTTTTTTTTTTTTTTTTGAGATGGAGTCTCACTCTGTCACCCAGGCTGGAGTGTAGTGGCGTGATCTTGGCTCATGGTAGCCTCCGTCTTCCAGGTTCAAGGGATTCTCCTGCCTCAGCCTCCCCAGTCGCTGGGATTACAGGCGCCCGCCACCATGCCCAGCTAATTTTTGTATTTTCGATAGAGACGGGGTTTTGCCATGTTGGCCAGGCTGGTCTCGAACTCCTGACCTCAGGTGATCCACCCGCCTTGGCCTTCCAAAGTGCTGAGATTACAGGTGTGAGCCACCACGCCCAGCCAGAAAGCCTTTTCTTGAGGTATGGGTTACAGGCTGAGCCCAGGACAGGTGGGCTGGGCAACCATGCTGTCAGGCCTGGCTGAAAACTCAAGAGTTCACTCCCAGAAACTAATATCACGGCACAGAGACTCTGAAAGAATCCCTCAGGAAGAAAGATTCACTGTTGCTGTGTGGCCTTACTCTCTGCTCCATCCCGAGCTAACAGAAATCTCCCACCAAAGAGGAGCCCGTCCACGAGAGGCTGTCCTGTGTCTTTTGGATCCCAGGTGTTCCGGGGAAACAGAAACCCAGCCCTACAAATCCAGCCTGTGGGATGAGGCAAGAGGAAGACACTCCAGGGTGTGTGTGTCGGGGGAGCCCTCCTCCCAGCCCCACCAGGCCCTCCCTTCTCCCCATGGGTTCAAGCCCCTCTGTCTTGTACTTACCTTATTGCCAGGGCACATCTGGCTCTAGTCCTGCAGCTGTGAGCTCTTGAGAGGGAGTAGGCTGGTTTGGGTAGGGCTGGGGAGGGCTCTTATGGCTGTGGTTCAGGAACATGACAGAACACACTTCAGTTTTGTTGCATTCTTCCTTTTTCCCTTCAAGAAAGAAAACAGAAGTGTAATTTTTCATTGCAGAAGTGCAATTCCACTGCTGAGAGTTTGAGAAACCGCAGCGTGGGACCCTTTCTGAGATAGATGGCATGCCTTCCTGGGTTTCAGTTCTGCCAGCTTCTCCTACCCCACCCCCAGGGACCTTAGGACCTGCACCCAGGGTATCTGCAAAGTTCCTCTCCACCTGCCAGTAGGATGGGGTCAAAGCAGCCCAGCTATGTTAGAAAAAAAGAGCCTTTTGGGACAGAGGGCTACGGAACAGGAGAGCCCCCCTGAGTGTGGGAGAATGAGGAGAGCGTTCTGGCTGGATAGAGGTTGGCCAAGGAAACTGTAGGCAACATGGCACTTCCCTGAGGGTCTCATGAGAGGGCAGGTCCTGGGGATGGAGAGGATGGAGAGGGCAGTAAATGGCCACTCATAGAACATGGTCTCTCTTGCAGAACAGTGAGAAGGTGGTCTCTCATGCCCACTCCCCATCGCCCAAGCTCTGCTAGTTTGCATGCAGTTTGGAAGGGGTGAAGATGGTTGCTTGTCCAGCACTGTGGGCTCTGGATGCCCTGGAAGTGGCTAAATGTGAAGGTGCTAACCCTTCACATAGCCCAGCAAATTCATAGTCCACCAGTGTGTTCAAGTCACCTGCATTATCTCCTAGGAGTTTTATAGTTCTATACATACATTTTAATTTTTATGACATGTATAAGGTTTGTGTCTAGATTTTTTTTTTTTTTGCTTATAGATGTTCAGTTGTCTCAGCACCATTTTCTGAAAAGACCATTTTTTTTCCTTCAGTGTCTTCTCTTTACTCCTTTGTCAAAGATTGGTTGACAGTATTCATGTGGGTTTATTTCGGGGCTTTCTAGTTTGTATCATTGATCTATTTGTCTATTTTTTCACCAATACCATACTGTCTTGATTGCTGCAGCTTTGTAGTAAGTCTTGAAGTTGCGTACTGCCAGTCCTTCAATTCTATTCTTCTCTTTCAATTTTGTCTTGGCTCTTTTGAGTTGTCTCTCCATAGAAATGTTAGAATCAGTTTGTTAATAGCCACAAAATAACTCGCTGGGATTTTGATGAGACTGCATCAAATCTATCAATAAAGGAGGGAAGAACTGACATCCTGACAGTATTGAATCTTCCTATTCATGAACATGGGATATCTCTCTATTTATTCAGTTCTTTGATTTCCTTCATCATAGTTTCATGGGTTTCCTCATATAGATCTTGTACATGTTTTGTTAGATTCATACAGAAATATTTTCTTTTTTGAATATTAATGTAAATGGCATTGTGTTTTTTTATTTCAAATTCCACTTGTTCATTGCTGGCATATAGGAAAGTAATTGATTTTATTTATTAATCTGGTATCCTGCAATTGTCCTTTAATCACGTACTAGTTCCAGGAGCTTTTTTGTCAATTTCTTTGGATTTTCTACATGGAAAATTACGTCATCTGCAAATAAAGACAGTTTTTTTTCTTCCTTCCCAATATGTATACCTCTTTTTCCTTTTTAATCTTACTTCATTGGTTAAAACTTGTTGGTTAAATGATGTTGAAAAAGAATAGTGAGAGGAAACATCCCAGTCTTCCTCCTGATCTTAGTGGGAAAATTTCTGGTTTCTTATCAGTAAGTATGATGTTAACCGTAGGAGTTTTGCAAATGTTCTTTTTCAAATTGAGGATGTTTTCATTTATTCCTAGTTTGTTGAAGATATTTTGCTCTAAAGCAACTGCCAACCTAGAATTCCATGCCCAGATAAAGAATCCTTCAAAAATAAAGATGACATAAAGTCATTTTCACACAAAAACTGAAGAATTTGTCAACAGTACACCTACTCTAAAGTAAATTTTAGTGTTCTTCGGGCAGAAGAAAAGTAATCCCAAATGAAAGCATAGAAATGCAGAAGAAAATGAAGAGCAATGGAAATGGATATATTCATATAAATCAAAGTGAATATTAACCATATGAAAAACAATAATAATGACATTTTATTTTTGAAACTTATTTTAGTTTCAGGGGTACATGTGAAGGTGTGTTACATGTGTAAACTTATGTCATGGGGGTTTGTTTTACAGATTATTTCACCACCCAGGTATTAAACCCAGTACCCAATAGTAATCTTTTCTGCTCCTCTCCCTCCTCCCACCCTCCACCCTCAAGAAGACCCCAGTGTCTGTCATTTCCTTCTTTGTGTTCATGAGTTCTCATTATTTAGCTCCCACTTATAAGTGAGAACATGTAGTATTTGGTTTTCTGTTCCTGTGCTAGTTTGCTAATAGGATGATGGCATTTTAAAATGTATTTAGAATATATGTATAATTAAACTACATGACAACAATAACATCAAAAGTGGGAGGGGTAAAAATGTAATTATAGTGTCCCAACGTCCTTGCATTGTCCAGGACGCGATAAAACTACAATTTAAGGTAGACATTAATAAGTCAAAGGTGCATGATATAATCTCTAGGATAATCAGTAAAAGAATAATAATGTCTTAGTGACAAGCTAATAGATGGGAAGTGGAGCAATACATTATCAATGACAATGAAGGCTGAGAAGCCTTGGAAAGGCACAGTGGAATAGGGAGGACATCCAAGTAGGGAGGATGAAGACAGCCCCAGAGCAGGCCTGCAGCTGGGTCGGGTAAAATTGAAGGGGAGAAGAAGGGCTCCAGCACTGGGTCTTCCTGGGCAGATAGTGAGCCATTTCCAGTAGCTCACCTCCTGCCTTCTTCTGGGCTGAGGCACTTGGGACCCTTCAGCGTGGTGGCCTTGGAGGCTGTTTCCTCTAAGGGTCTCTGAGTCCGCTCTTCTCCGGGGGGTGGGCTGCTACTCTGGAGGCCTCACTGGTTACTCCTGGGCCTTTTCTGACCACCCTGAGATCCTCAGGGCCAGATGCTCAAATAACTGACCTGGAAGCTCAGTGAAGAGAAGTGACCAAGGTTACACAGTAAATCTGTAGCACAGCTGGGTGAGGACTTAGGTGAGCTGACTCCTAGTCCTCAGGCCTAGCTACAATACACCTCCATGGTCCAGTTAGCTTGATAGCTGTGCCGCATACTCCTTCTGGGTCATATTTGGGGCCAGTCATATGGGTCTGGAAACAAGTGTGGCTCCTGGCCCCTCAATAGCAAGTCAAGCAGAGAGGTGGGGAGTCTGGGGGGAGGGCAGTGAGGGGCAGGGCTAGCCCCCAGAACCACAAGATGTTTGGTAGCAGACCAAGCAAGACAGGTGACTGAAGCTTGGCGAAGTCCCCATCATGGTCTTTGCATCGCTTCAATTGCCTTTTCTTGTATCCTTCCCTCATCCCCTGTACCCTGGCTCTTCCTGGTACTGGGGAAGGGTGGGGAGCAAAGCTCAGATCACTGAGAAAATCCTCTCCTGACAATTCTTGGGGACTTGCTATGACTCCTTCTCTAGAAACCTATGGAAGGCAGTAGTAACCTAAAGGAGTAGTTCTAAGAGCATGCCAGACCTGCTGCTTGCTGTGTGCAGGAGAGAAGCCAAGTGCAGGCAAGGTAGCTAGAATGACCAAAAACCCAAATGGCTACTCCAAGGTGGGAGAGAAGCCATGTGTAGGCTAGGAAGCTAGACTTGATCCCAGGCTTCTTGCCGGCACCACACTCCTACTCAGTGCAGTGATAGACAGATGAATGACAGAAAACCCAAATGGCTACTCCAAGGCACTGCAAGGGCTGCAAAGGCACATAGATGGGGCTGAGCCTACTGTGCGAAGGTGGCTGGCCATGCTCCAGGGCCTTTCCTCTCATCAGTCTCCCTGGTCCAAAGACCACCTGGCCTGCTGAGTGTCCCTAAACCCTGGGCAAGGGCCTCATCTTCGGGGATCCAGTCTGGGCAAGACCTCAGTGATCCCGTTATTTCTGCCCACCAGCAGAGTAAGGTAGTGGGCAGAAGCCTGGTAGGGAGCTTTGTCATCTCTAGATATGTGACCTCAGGCAAGTCCGATCTCTTCCCTGGGCCTGTTTTCCTCCCACTGCCTTCTGTTGCAATCATGAGTCATGAGGGGAGGGCTATGTCCATGCTCACAGCCCTGGCGTGGGAGGGTGACCGGGCAGAGGACATGTGTTCATGGTGCCCGTGTCCTTAATAACTTGGGTCACAGCAGTTTCCAACAAGAAAGAGAACTGAAACAACCAGGGAATTCCCTGGCAAGGAGAAGTCTTGCCCAGTCTGCGTCTTTCAGAAGCCAGGAGGAATGCCCCAGGTTTGTGGGAAGGAGTATGCATACACAGTGCTGGTTGTTGGCTTTCCGGAGGCAGATAGGAGCTGGAAGTCTCACGAAGGGAGAGGGAGACCCAGAAGGGTGAGAGCTGGGGAAGTGCCAGTTTCACTCAGCCTGGCCCCCTTGGCTAGGACAGCCTCTGGTTGGGTGTTGGGCATCTGGTGTTCAGATCCTGGGGCATATTACATCAGTCAGCAAATGTCCCCCATCATGTGCTCAGGGAGGGCTCAGGGACAGAACAATTGCCTCCCCAGGCATCCCCCGAAACTCCCACCTCCAGGGCTTTCTCCAACATTAGCCCAGTGAGGCTTCTGCAGCCAGACGGACTCAGGTCTGAGGCTTGGCTCCTACGTGTAACAACTCAAGCAAGTTGTGCAGCCTTTCTGCACCTCAGTTTTCTGCTCTGTAAAATGGGGACACATTGCTGTTGTTGTGAGGACGCAATGAGATATGTGGAAAGTGCCAAGCACACGGTGAGAATTGATAAGTGAGAACTGCTCTTAGTAGAACCCTTGACAGTAGAGCAAAAATGCACCCTGGGGACATGGGCTGTCAGAGGAGACTTAACAACAGCACACACAAAACCTAAGTTTTCAGACAGCTCCAGTTTTTGCTTAAAATAAGCATGGCTTTGGAGTTGAATTCCTAATGTGCATGAGTTTCCTATAAATTCCATTTTAGATTATAATAAAGTAAAAGGAAGTCTCCAAGTAATTGCTGGGACCTGTATCCTTGATGTCCAGGAAGGCTCTCCATCTCACAAATGAGGAAGCTGGGGCTCGGAGCAGGTAGTTGATTTGCTCAAGGTCATCCTTCTGGGAAGTTTCGGAGCCAGGATTTGAACACAGTCTCTGAGACTCTTGGGCTTAACCATGAAGCTTTCAGGCCTCAAAGATAGGGTGTCTCTGGAGTCCAGCTGCCTGGCCTTCTCAAAATGTGTGCTCCAGCCCGCTGGCCACCAGTGACACTCAGCGGAGAGTACCTGGTTCCAGCCCTAGCAAGCTAACGTGGCTGGCTACTGAGTCCCGATGGCCTGTGGCCACCAGGTGGCAGCATCCCTGAACCCACGGATCCCTCTCTTGGGGCCCAAGAGGGAGGATAGTTTGAAAGGTTGGGGAAGCCATGGCAGGAGGCTGTGCTGGAGGAGGGAGAGGGGTCCTCCTTTCTCTGACTCAAAATGCCCTGAATGGACCCCACGTGATTCCACACCCAATCCCCCTCCCACTCATAATGAGCATGGAGCTAAGAGTAGGAGTCAGAGCAGAGGCAGGGGAAGCAGCTATCTCAGTCATGGGCGCTGGGATAGAAGGCTCAGAGAGGTGAAGCGACCCGCCCGAGGATGCAGATTGCATGCCTGCAGAGCGAGGATGCACAGCCACTACCTGTCACATCCTCCCCAGAGAGGGGGACCCAGTGGGGAAATGCACCTCAAGGCTCAGCCCCGGCTGACCTGGTGCATGGGAGGCTCTCAGCATGTGGAAGGAGCTGTTGTCACTGTGACCATCAGGACAGAACGCCACACCCTGCTCCAACCAGGCCCTCAGGGAAGAGAAAGAGCCTTGGTAACTCAGAGGGATGGGGGTTGCCATACACAGGACTGTGGCCCCCAGGAGGGGGACCTAACCCACTAGGGATGGGAGGGGTCACCAGGGAAGGCCTCCTGGAGGAGGAGAAACTGGTGCTGGCTCCTGCAGATGTCTAGGAGTTGGCCAGCTAGCACTGCTGGGATGTGGGATGGTGCCTGGTGGAGGGAGGTCCCGCTTCTGGAAATGGCTCTGCCTTGCCGCCCTTGCCTAGTAAAAATGGTGACCACAGTCAGGGTGTGTTTGAATTTGAAAACAACAGTAACAGCTACTCGGGAGGCTGAGGCAGGAGAAGGGCGTGAACCCCGGGGGGCGGAGCCTGCAGTGAGCCCAGATCGCGCCACTACACTCCAGCCTGGGCGACAGCGAGACTCTGTCTCAAAATAAAGAAAACAACAGTAAAGTCCCACTTAGTGACTCCTTGCTGTGTTCTGGCAAAACCCTTGTAGGAGTTACCTTGTTGAATCCCCACTACAACTCCAAGATAGATTCTGGTAGTAATCTTGTTTCACAAGTCAGAAAATCGAGGCACAGGGAAGCAGCTTACTCAAGATAATCCAGATATTAAGTGGTAGAGCTGTGTCTCAAACCCAGATTTGATCCCCAAATCCTTATTCTCAACTCCTGTGCTCCATGGCCACCTTAAGGGGCAAGCCCTTTCCCCACCTCCTTCTGCTGATGGGGCTGGAGTGGTGATAACTTGGGGTTTGATCAGCTCTACCAGGCTCTGGCCTGAGTCCCAGCGGAAGCATATGGCTATCGAGGTGGCGCTTACTGATGCATTCCCCTCCAGAGTGCTGGCTGGGCCTCCTTGCAGAGGTGGGGCTGGCCAGCAGGACCTGTGTGGCCTCTACCTGCCAAGGAGCCAGGGACGGTGGGGGGAGAAATTCCTAGGAGCTGCTGCCATCCCAGGCCAGGCTCCCTCCCCTATTCTAGGCTTTATTGCTAAGCCCAATTTTATTATAGTGCCAAATTGCTAAACTATGTCAATTTCACTATTAATAAATGCCAAATCCAATAATGACTGGAGCCCTGACTAATGCCTGGGATAGGCCTGAGGAGGGGATGCCTAAGAATTCTCACAGGAATGCTTGGCTTTTACCTTGGGTTGGGGAGGTCAGGCCACAGGAAACTGGTGCCCTTTAGCCCAGCAATGAGCGCATACCTCCTTTTGTCTACTGAGCTAAAGAGGAGACCCTCAGGCTGCCTGAGGAGCAGGGACTTGGGAGAGGGGGAGGCATCCTACTACCCTGCCCTGTGGGCGGTTTCCTCCACCTTCACCCACAGCATCCAGATCAGCAGAGGGGCCAGAGGGCAGGAAAGGAGCCCTCATAGGGAGCCCAGCTCCACCTCCTCCATGGAACATACTTTGTGGCAAGTGGCTTTACCTCTCCAGGTCTCAGTTTCCTCAACTATAGAATGAGGATAATTGTGCCTGCACAACCTCCCTTGCCCTATAGCCAACATCTCCATTAAACATTTTGAAAGGGGTTCACTTTCCCTTGGTCAAAAGGATTTGCAAAGAGCTTTTTTCTTTTTCAGTCAAAAACTTGGATTGAAGAAGCAGCTTGGGTTTATTTAAAGGATGCAGCTGGCCAGGAAAGATGGTCTCAACACAACATAACACACATCGAACATGGGCTTTTCATTTTTAATTAAGTAAGGTGAAGCCTGGCATAAATGCATTTTACTAAAATTTAGGAATAAGGCATATTCTGGAATTAGTGTGTGTCTTCAAAGGCAGATTTCTAACATACCATGCAAGCAAACCCTTTGTGTGGAGCGTTAGGTGGTTCCAGTGCCTGTAAGTACTGGGTACAGATCTGAAAGCAGGAGGAGAAGAAACCACTGTCTCTCTGCAAATAGTACCTTTTTGTTTCAATTATGGTAAAATATACATAATATAAAATTTACCATTTTAACAACGTTTAAGTGTGCAGTTTAGTGGTATTAAGTATATTTGCATTGTTGTACAATCTCCAGAAGTTTTTCATACCCATTAAACAACTTCCCACTCCCCCTACTTCTGGTGACTACCATTCTGCTTTCTATGAGTTTGACTCCTCTAGATACCTCAGGCAACAAAAGTTAAAAACAGATGAATAGGACTCTATCAAAATTAAAAACTTTTGCCTCCAAGGACACAATCAACAGAGTGAAAAGACACCCACCTATGGAATAGGAGAAAATATGTAATAGACTTTATATATGTAAAATATAATTGGAATCATACAGTATTTTTCCTTTTGTGACTGGTTTATTTCACTGAGCAGAACGTCGTTAAGATTCACCCATATTGTAGCATGTATCAGAATTTCATTTCTTTTCAAGGCTGAATAATATTCTATTGTAGGTATGCACCACATTTTGCTTATCCTTTCATCCATTAATGGACACTTGGGTTGCTTCCGCCTTTTGGTTATCATGAATAATGTTATGTACATGGGTATACAAATATCTGTTTGAGTTTGAGTCCCTGCTTTCAGTTCTTTCGGGTATATATCCACGAGTGGAATTACTGGATCATATGGTAATTCTATCATTAATTTTTTTGAGGACTTTGGGAGGCCAAGGTGGGCAGATCGCTTAAGCTCAGGAGTTTGAGACTAGCCTGGGCAACATGGTGAAATCCCCTCTACAAAAAAAAAAAAAATATGAAAATTTGCCAGGCATGGTAGCTTGTGCCTGCAGTCCCAGCTACTTAGAAGGGGCTAAGGCAGGAGGATCACTTGAGCCCAGGAGTCGAGGCTGCAGTGAGCTGAGATCATGCCACTGCACTCCAGCCTGAGTGACAAAGTGAAACACTGTCTTGAAAAAAATTGTTTTCCTTAGTGGCTGCAGCATTTTATAGTCCCACCAACAATGCACAACGGTTCCAACTTCTTGATACCCTAGTTGACACCTGTTATTTTCTGTTTTTATTTTTTGGACAGTATACTAATGGGTGTAAGGTGATATCTGATTGTGATTTAGATTTGCATTTCCCTAATGATTAGTGATGTTGAACATCTTTTCATATGCTTGCTGGCAATTGCGTATCTTCTTTGGAGAAATATCTATTCAAGTCCTTTGCCTATTTTCTAATTAGGCTATTTTGTTATTGTTTTTGAGTTGGAGGAGATCTTTAGATATTTTGAACATTAACTCTTTATCAGATATGGGAATTACAAATATTTTCTCCCATTCCATCAGTTGCCTTTTCACTATGTTGATTGTGTCTTTTGACACACAAGTTTTTAATTTGGATAAAGTTCTATTTATCTATTTTTAACTTTTTTTGCCCATGCTTTTGGTGTCATTTTTAGCCAGGAAATTATTACTAAATATATCATGAAGCTTTCCCTCTGTGTTTTCTTCTAAGAGTTTTATGGTTTGAGGTCTTTAATGCATTTTGAGATGATTTTTGTATATGGTGCAGGGTAAGTGCTATGGTTTGAATGTTTGTGTCCGCCCAAAGTTCATATGTTGAAATCCTAACCCCCAAAGTGATGGTATTGTTGATAGGAGGGCAAGCCCTTAGAAGGTGATTAGATTAGTGCCCTTATAAAGGAGACCACAGGCAGCTCGCTAGTCCTTCCACCCTGGGAAACTGCAGTGAGAAGTTGCCATCTATAAGCCGGAAAGTTGGCCCTCACTAGAAACAAAATCTTCCAGTACTTTTACCTTCTTTTCTTATATCTCCGGAGGCTGGGACGGCAGAAAAACGAAAACAAGCTAAGTGATGAAGGTCTTTTGTTTTCCTGTCTCTGCCGTTCCTAGCCTCCGGAGCTGTAAGAAATAAATTTCTCTTGCCTCTAAGTCATCCAATTTATGGGAATCCAAATGGACTAAGAAAGCGTGCAACTTCATTCTTTTACACGTAGATATCCAGTTTCCCTATAAATAGTTGAGATTTACACTTGAGGATCACAATTTACCATATTTGACTATATTTGGTTGAGTAGAATATTTTACATACCTTGGTTACAATGCAAAATAAAAGTATTCAAATTCACCTTGCAGGTTTTGTTAATTTTATATTCCCATCTTTATATTGTTTAATAGGCATACTCTTTTTTTTTGAGACAGAGTCTTGCCCTGTCACCCAGGCTGGAGTGAAATGGCACAATCTCGGCTCACTGCAACCTCCGCCTCTCAGGTTCAAACGATTCTCCTGCTTCAGCCTCACAAGTAGCTGGGATTACAGGCACATGCCACCACGCCCAGCTATTTTTTGTATTTTTAGTAGAGATGGGGTTTCACCATGTTGGCCAGGCTGGTCTCGAACTCCTGACCTCATGATCTGCCCGCCTCGGCCTCCCAAAGTGCTGGGATTACAGGCGTGCGCCACCGCACCAGCACTCCACACTCAGCAGTGTGGATTGTTTGTAACAATATAAATCTCAGGGAAGTGTTAATGAGAGGATCGATGAATCTTCTATGCCATGAGCTCCCTGCCAGGCTTGGATTCTGCCATTTCCTGCCCATGAACTGGATTCTGTGCCACTCGCTCACTGAACTTTCTCAAGTATGCCTGGTGTCACACATTTTGGGGGCAAGGGTTATGTGATTATTATGTTTTTTTCCCCCCACCATGGGCTTCTACATAAAGCTATGGCCAGACCATCACCATCAAACACTGTCTCTAATGAGTTTGGGTCGCAGACTCAAAGGCCACGAGCAAAGTTCTGCGTTGCCAATACAGTAGGTGCACAAAACCCAGAGGGTCCACAGCATTTCTGGACTTTTGTATTTGCTCCTTATTTAAAACTCTTTCAAGAAACCCGATTTATTACAATGCTGGCTAATACCCACAGGAACACTGAGTTCCACTGTGTGGGAGCTTTGAGGGGCCTGTGCTGCCCGCACCGAGTGTCCCCCGTCTCTCACTGCTTCTAACACCTTCAAGCCATCTCCTGAATCTGGAATAGTCATCGTGAGCTGGAGGCTTCCTCAGAAGAACCCTAAAATCAAGGCGGATTCTGGTGCCAAGAAAAATAGCCCAGCCCAGCTTCACAGCTGTGAGCCTCCCACGCACCCCAGGAAGCTGCCATCACCATGGGTAGCGCAACCTGGCTTGATTTTGCCAAAACAAAGGAAAATCCCTCCAGCAATTTCTGTGAATTTGTTTTGCAAAACTGAATTGTCTGCTTTTAATTCCCCTATACCAATTAAATAAAAATTGGAATTTAAAATCCAGTGAATGACAGAAACCTCACTTTGGAGTGGATGACAGACCCCACGCAACCTGAGGTCTGGGGTAGAGAAGTGAGATGCTGGGACCTTCCAGGGAGTGGTGGCTTTGGTGGTAGTCTCCCTAGGCTTTGGGGCTCCTGGACCATCCTTATGTCTACATGTGCTCTGAACCTATGGGACTAATAGCTGACCACGAACAGAACAGCAGCGAGGCAGGAGCCTGATGCTTGCCAGATTTCAGCTTCAAGACTCTGCCCCACATGCCTCTAAAGCCAAATTCCTGTGTGTTTATTTGCGTTTCCCCTGGGGCTCCTGGATCTCTTCCCAAGGTGGAGCCTGGGCCCAGAGAGACCCTGGCTTCCTCTGCACCCAACCCTGGGTGGCTCTGCACCAGTAGGACAAGTGCCATGGGAGGAGTCCTGGTGAGCTGCAAAGGCACACCTCAGGGTGGAGGAGGGCTTCCTTGAGGAGCTGATGCCAATGCTGAGTCTTGAAGAACCGGTAGGAGTGGCTAAGTTGATAAGAAGAAGAGGGCATTCCAAGAGGGGGACCTGCCCGTGCAAAGGAGCAGAAATGTGAGAGGGCCAGCGACACCAGAGGACTACAAGGAGTTGCATCAGGCTGCTTCTTCCTAAGCTGTTGCAGAAGTACTTGAGGTTTCTGCTGTATTAGCCCCGAGCCCTCTTGGGTCTTCCCTCCAGTCTCTCCCCGACTCTTCCAAAGCCCTAGAGGCCGGATGATGTGGCATGTTGACCTTCATCACCTAGTTTGTTTTCCTGTCTCTGCTGTCCTGGTGAGTGTCCTACATCTTAGGGCACAGCCACAGCCCCTCATAAAAAATATGCAATCACTGTCCCCAGGACATGGGAAGCCATCAAAGTAAGGAGGCCAAGTGTCCAGCTGTAAGCTTGGGACATGTCACATCCAGAGAACCTGAAACCTGGGTTCTTTGGGAGGCAGTGTGGTTCAGTGGCCAAGATCACGGGCTCTGGGGTCAGAGAGACTGAGTTCCGATCCCAGCACCACCTCTCATGAGCCAAGGGAATTGGGCAAGTCATTTAACCTCATGGAACCACAGTTTCTCTTTGTAAAATGTCGATGGAGTAAAGATTAAATGAGATTGTGCTTCTAAAGCACAGAACATGGAGCCTGCTAGAGTGAGAGCTTAACCCATTTATGTCTGAGGTTGCAATTTTTTGAATTTTTGCAATCAGACCTTGGCAATGACCTTGAGCAGTAGGATATAGATAACTCCCACATGCTTAGAGTTCCAATAATGGAACACTAGGCATAAGTGGGTCAATAGTAGGTTGGTGCAAATGTAATTGTGGTTTCGCCATTACTTTCAATGGCAAAAACCGCAATTACATTTGCACTAACCTCATAACTATCTGCCACTGTGATCTGTATTGATTGACTGCACCTGGAAGAAGAGAGACAAAATGGCAATCTACTATTTTGTCTTTTCCAGATTCATTACATTATTTCATTTTACTAAATTTTTCTCTCTACATATTCTCTCTTTCTCTCTCTCTCTGTTATATTGAAAACTTGGATCTCAAGCAGTGGCTTAAACAAGAGTCACCTAATAGACCAGGTGTGAGCAGCCCAGGGCCCCGATGGCCACTCCACAGTGTCGGCAACCCAGCCTCCTTCCCCGTTGCCACGCTGCTGACCCTAGAGCATTGCCCTTGCCCATGTGGTCTCACATGGCTCACCCCCACCATACCCACATCCAAACAGGGGGAACGGGCAGGGGGCAAGCGTGGAGCACATCCTTTCCTTTGGAAGATGCGTCCTGGAAATTGCCCGATCACTTCTGCTTGCATCCTGTTGGCTGGTCTCAGGGAATGGCTAGTCCTAGCTGTCAGGGTGGCAGGAGCTGTGTGATCAGTTACAAAAGGAGGGTTCTATTATTATAGGAGAAGGGGAAATAGATATTGAAAGACAACTGAGTCTCCTTTTCCCAGCCAAATTGCAAACTCTTCAAGGGTTGGAAAGACTTCTCAAGCTTGCGCCTCACCCCGTTGGGCTCCCTGGCTGCAGATTTGTTCACCGAGAGAGACTGATTGCTGAGCCGGCTCCACAGAACTGCTGTATTGAGAAGTGCCGTGGTCAGCCCTCCACGTCCTCAGAGTGCAGAACAAGAGCCAAGAGCCAAGGACAGCAGCATGGGGCTGGGGTGTTGTTGTGGGGAAGACAGCCCTGAGAGAGAGGACTGGGAGCTGGAGAAGCAGATCAGCAGCAATTGGGGGATAGCTGATGGACAACCTTTGGATACACAGAAAGGGATGGCTAGAGGGAGAAAATTTAGTTTTTGAGATTTTTAAATTTTTACAATCAAAATATGCTCTGAATGTTTTAGTTCTGTTCAATGATTGAGGCTTCCAAAATGAAAATTAAAAGCTTTGTTTTATTTTTATGTCCCATTTTGAAAAGGTAACATATTCACATAGTTCACTTTTTTTTTTTCAAAATAAAAAGTAGACAGGAAAGTCTCTCTCTCACTCCTCCCCACAGGTAACTGCTATAATGGTGTCCTGTGTATCCTTCCAGAGAGTCTTGATGCGAGTACAAGCACACATGAATCTATATTCCAGCCACCCCACTCTGTTCCCAGCACTGTCTGCTGCCTTGCTTTGTGAAGGTATCCTTAAGGCCAGCAGCTCCCATTCTTCCCAGGAGTTTCTCCCTTTTAACAGTTTTCTCCCTGTCCTATGATATTTCACAAAACGAACCCAAGCCATGACAATAAATATTTCATACCTTTCGTGCATGACATGTTTCACATATGCTTTACAAATGTGCGTCTTCATTCGGAATCGAATGTTGAGGGAAATATGTCTTTTCCACATGGCCACTACCATAATATAAAAAGCATTTTCCTCCTCCCTCTGCCCCAGGGGGGACCTATATCATGAAAATGAAAAAGTGATGAGAAAATGAGCAATCCTGCCTACAGAGCTCTCTTCAAGTAGTTTTCCAGAAGCTCCCTGGGACTGCATCAATTCATGAGCCATAAATCACCAACTGGGCCTGGGGAACTTGTCACCCAGTGGTTCACTGAGTGACATTGGCTATTTCTTTTTGTTGGCCATTGACCTGAAGGGTGTCTGCTGTGTATGTGTTGGGAACCTACCTCAGAACCTGTCATTGGCGTTTGGCCGTTGGCTGTCTGCCTGCAATTGACTGACCATGGCATAGGATGGGCACATACTTTGCTATGGGCCCATCTGCAGTAAGAAGTGGCTTGTAGAGCTGCAGAGGTTCTAAATCAGGCTCGGGGCCATCGTGGCTCAGCCATTTGCAGGTAAGTTCTACTGCTGATGGGATTGCCACAGGCCATGGAATGTCTCCAACACCTTTAAATCAAGCCTGGGGGCTCTCAGCTAAACCTTGGCAAGCCTTAATGTGTCTTCAGTGTAAGCCATGATCTGGTCCGCCTGGAAACAGGGAACCCTGGCTTGAATGCTAGGGCCAGTGCTTGATAAATGCCACCCTTAATCTGCCTTCCCTTCCCCCATCCCCTTCCCACTCCTACTCGCCAACCCCAACACACTCACATGTTATTGGCAAGTATGACTTGGAGAACCAGATTTTTCCCTAGTCTCCTCTCTCAGATAATTTTCTAAAACCTCCCAGGCCCTGCTCTAAGATAAGAAGGTATGTCATTATGAGTGCTAGGGGGCACTGTTGGGCAACTTTTGTGCACTGGAAATTGCCTGCTTGTGTGTTTTCAGAGGACAGGATGCTCGGTGGGGACAGCTGTCCCCACCCTCAGTCAGCTCTCAGGGACTCAGCATAGTTGCTCCCCCTGCAGGGCTAGAGCTCCCTCCATGTCACCTCTTCAGCCTGCTGGCTCTCGGAGGCGTTAACTCTGCCCACCTCAGCTCAGGTGGAGAGCTGCCCTGCGAGATGTGAGTAGGGCTGCCTTCCCTTCTCCCTTTCTCATTCTTTAATTGACAACTGCCTGGCGTGGATGATTTTTTAGATAGGAGCTGAGTTCCCCTCCACCCCCGCCCTCCAAAAAGAGCACCCAGGAAAATCAAGGACACAACTTTTTATTCAATTCTGGTATTTGCTCTCATTGTTGGAATGATGAATGTCACAACTCTATTATTTGTTGGAAGTGTTTGTTGCAAACGTGCAGCTGCATCGGAATTCAACTGAATTCTGATGTTTTAACTTGGGAGAATTGAATTCCCCCATGGATCCTGCAGGGAAAGTGGTCCTAATGTTCAGGACAGGCACCCCAATCAAGCTGGGAGCCACCTGGATTTGGTGCCTTCTGCCTCAGTGGGTCCCTGTCCACAAAGAAGAAACTAGCAGCTACTATGGGCCACACAGCATGATATTGTATACATTTTGTCCAAGTTGTCAACATTTTAAAATTGGAAGCCTGGAAATAAAACCCTCAATTTTTGCCCTGCAGGGCACTCGTCTGCTGGTGCACATGCTGCCCTCAGGATGAGCTTGGCGCTCTGTCCCAGTTTGCCTCAGTTCCCCCTAGTCCTGCTTCATATATATTTTTTATGTTCTAGGCTCCTGTAAGCCTTTGAGTCTGCAGTCCTTTTGTGAGGTGTGGTAACCCCTAGTTAGCCAAAATGTAATTTTTTCCTTAGGACATGAGCCCCCACAGAACCAAATAACAGAAATCACCATGAAGGAGCCAAGGTCTACACGTGAGTTGGGGCGTGGGGCAGACATCCTGGGTGGCTGGTGCTAGTTCCAGACAGACTGGAGTGCTCAGGGTCTCTCTATTGGGGCAAACCTCTCTGCTCTATCTTCACATGGCCTTCTTCTCTGAGTGTGAAATCTCCCACCACCTTCCTGTGACAAGGATACTGTCATTGTATTTAGGGTCAACCCAGATAATCTAGGGAAATCTCCCCATCTCAAGATCCTTAATTTGATCCCATCTTTTGCCACATGAGGTGATAGTCACAGGTTCCAGGGTTTAGGAAGTGGGTGTGTCTTTGGGGCCACTACTCAGCCTATCAAGGTTGGCAAGCCTTCCTTCAGGGAGCTTGCATTCTAGAGACAGTCCAGAAAGGAAGAGGAAACGAATAGGAGTGGTGAGCATGTAGCTGCGGTGGGGATGACTGCGCATTCAGAAACCCCCCTGGGGAGATTCTGGTTCATCGGAGGCTGAAGGAAGTAAGGCAGCAGGCCGAGAGGTCCTGAGTGCAAATGCCCTGAAGCAGCAGCCTTGGCTAGACAGGGAACTGCCTGCAAGCGAAGGGGAGGGCAGTAACAGAGATGGCTGGAAACCAGGTGGGGACAGACAGTCCTTGCAGGGCCTTTTAGACTCTGGTAGAGGGTTTGGATTCTATTCCAAGACAATAAAGGAGCTGTTGAAGGATGTCGGCAGTAGTGGGATGTGAGCCACTGAGGACGGTGCCTGAGATGGGGCAAGGCTAACAGATGCCCCTTACTCAGAGATCACCCCTTAGAGAGGTAGGGGTGGAATGGGAGGCTGCCTCTCTGGCGCACCATTGCCCGGCTACAGGCCTTGCTGGCCCCAGGTGCCCCTTACGCCGGGCACCTCCCATGCTCCAGCCATGCTGCAAAAACTCAACACCCACATTTGTAACAGGGTGTTCTAGCCAAGATGGGACTCCAGCATTTTTGAAATCTCAGATCCTGTGCTTTTACCTCAGGAAGGTAAAGCTTTAAGCTTTACCTTTAAGCTAAAGGTGAAGCTTTAAGAAGCCAGATTGCCTGGGTTTGAATCTGGAGACAGACACTTAACTATGTGAATGTGGGGGACCCCCATAACCTCTGTATACTTATTTTCCTCCTCTAAAAAATGCAGACGAAAAGGTGACCGCCTTACAGTGTTGTTGGGAACTGGTGAAGGGATAAACAGGCACACAACTTAGCACAGGATCATGGACTAGGAATCAGAAAATCAATGTTAACTGTTGTTATTTTATTTTTATTTTACTTTATTTTTTTGAGACACAGTCGCACTCTGTTGCCCAGGCTGGAGTGCAGTGGCGTGATCACAGCTCACTGCAGCCTTGACCTCTAGGGCTCAAGCCATCCTTCCACCTCAGCCTTCTCAGTAGCTGAAACCGCAGGCATACATCGCCACACCTGGCTAATTTTTGTTTCTATTTTTTTTGCAGAGACCAACCTATGTTGCCAGGTTGGTCTCGACTTCTGGCCTCAAGTGATCCTCTTCTTGCCTCAGCCTCCCAAAGTGCTGGGATCACACACATGAGCCATCATACCTGGCCCATTAGACTTTTAGTTTCTGTAGGAGGCATCTTTGAGAGCAGCCTATTCTTTGTGTTTTGAAAAAGGGAAAAAAAACAACAGGGCATTTGATTTTACATAGAAAAAGCCAAGCTGCAGGTCTGGGATGGAGAGGTTCCAGGCAGCAAAAGAAAAACACTTGAGAGTTTTGTTTTGTAGAATCACAGCAAAGGTTGTCTTCACTCAGGGCAGAAATGTGAGAAATTGCACAAATGGAAAGGAAGCGAGTGATCATTACAGAGCCTCAGAAAGCTGGAGGAGTGTGTCGCTGGAGAAGAGGGCCATATGTTTGGGGCAGTCCCTCTTCAAAGGGAAGCTAACCCCTGTGCGGGCTGTGGCTTTAGGACTTTGAGCCTGGTCGCACCCAGGAGCTAGTTTGCAGATTTCCATCATGCTCTGTTGTTCCCTCCTAGTATTATCCCAGTCAAGTCTGGTCCTACTTTGCTTTAAGATGTAGGAGCAGTCTTGACCACGTGTGAGCCCAGGCGTTCTCCGCAGCGGTGGGGCCTGGGAAAACTTGTTATGAGATGTCGAGAGATCACCCGAGATAAGGAGAATGGGGAGCTTGAGTCAGGAGGTGGGAAGAGGGAATACCAGCCACAGGCTGGTATTGCCAAGCTGGGCAAACTCAACCTGTTGATTCCCAGGGCACAGAGGGATGGGAGCTGGATGAAAGTTGGCCATATGATAACCAAGGAGGATGAAGGCTGGGTCTCTTCTGCTATCGGACACTAAAGGGCAGCCAGACCCTTGGGAACACTGGGTGTCTGGCATCTGGGTTACATCTGGCTTACATCCTCATAACTATCCTATCATGGGGTACTATCATGGGGCTTGTTTTACAGATGGGGAAGCTAAGGCGCAGAGAGTAACTTGCTTTCGGTCACACAGCTGGTAAGTGGCAGAGTTGGTATGTCCACTGGGTCTGAGTAACCCCAGCGCCTGCTGGTCCCCCAGGGAGCAGGCCCTTGCCCCAGTTCTGCAGGAACTGCAGTCATTGGCTCCTGCTCAAAGCTTCCCAATAAAGAGAATTTTGGGGAAATCCCTTCCGCAGGAGAAGCTGGTGAAAGACAAGCCCCCTTCCTGGATATTCTCAGCACAATTCAGGACTTGCTAATTACTCCTGGGCCCTACCTTTCTCTTCTCAAGGAGGCGGCCAAGTTTACTGGTGATTGCAAAGTGATTGCAGAGCGGCCGGAGAGTGAATGAATCCGGAGCAGCCTCGCAAACAGCGCAGGGGCGTGCTGGAGGGCCCCATCTCGCCGCAGGGCCAAGGCCTTTCCTGCCAGTCTGACGAACTGCCAGTAGATGGCGCTCGGAACCCGTTCCCCGGCCCCCTCAACGCCCTGGATCCGCCGTCTGCGCCGACGCGGGACTCCCCCGGAAGCGCCTGCGATTTCAGAGCAAGAGCTGTTTCTGCACTGCTCCAGTCCTGCATTTTACAGACGCTTATGGAGCACCTGCTGAGTACCAGGGTCTGTCGTGTGTGCTGGGTGTTCAATCTTCCTGGAAGAGGATATACAAGGCCATCGCAAGGCCACTGCAACTCAGTGTGACCGCAATTAGGACCGGAGAGCACTTGATTTCTAAACTGGGTGGCCTTGCGCGTTCTGGGAAGAAGCCTAGAGTTAGTGTTCACGCAGGGCTGTGCCTCAGAGGACCAGGCACCACCAAGCACGCAGGTGGTGCTCAAGAAGTGAATGGGAGTAGATGAGGGCATTCTGGAGGCTGCACGGAGAGCCAGGGCCTGCGCAGCAGCAGCACCAGCAGTGGCGATGGCAGCAGCGGGGTCGTTTCCAGGGGACTTGTTCTTTCCCGTTGCACCTCTAGGCTCTACGGAGTTTAACGACGAAGCTCAGTCTGGGCACCTTCTCTGGAAGATGGGCGCCCTAGCTCTGAGGGCGTCCACCGCAGCCGGGCCTCTGCAAGGAGCTCCAGCTGCAGGCAGCCCCCAGAGGAAGCAGGGGCGGCAGGGAATGAGTGGAGGGGGGGTGGGGTTGCCAGAAAGAGGGAGGTGCTGTCTGTATTCAGTACCGATCAGGTGGCTGGCACCTTACTGAGCCTGAACGCTGAGCGCTGTCTCCTACGCTGTCCTCACAGCAACCCTTTCAAGAGACGTTCTCGTCCGCGTTAGGCATGTGGGATAATGGAGGTTCAGAGAAGGCAAATCTCAGGCATGAGATGAGTGGCCCATCAGAAGAAGCTGAGCTGAGAGCACGTGGAATAGGATGCCTGGGGAAGACCAGGGTCAGGCCCCTCCTTTGCTGGTGATAGAGAGGGGGCCTGTTGTGGGCTGCTTGTGAACATAACAGTGCAAGGAAGCCTTCCACAGCAGCAAGCGAACACCCTCCCGGAGTCAGGCCAGCTCCTGGGCACAGGCGCCACCAGGCTACACCCAACTCAAGCCCCCAGATCGGCTCTCATTTCCCAACAGAGTGCCTGGCTACCCAGGCTCATGGCCTCTGGGGACCACAGGACAGAAAGTGCAGAGGGTAGGGTGGGGAGGAGGGTCAGTAGGAGGCCTCCTCTTAGGACCTGCAGTGCTTCCGGGCCTCACATAGGGTCATCAACCTTGGAAGGCTCCTGCGATGTCGTTGGCCTGGTTTCTGGTTGAAGGACTGTGTACGGCCTTATTCTGAGCCCAAGTCAACCAGTGATGACTGCAACCCACCCCATCTCTAAACTCCACTCCCAAGAAACTTCTCAAGAAAAAAACACCGGCTGCTTGAATACTCTCCTAGGCACACTTCATCCCCTTTTTCTTTTTTTTCTTCCTTCAAATAGTTCATTATTTTGCACGGAGATTTTGCTTTTCTTTGACTATTTTTTTTCATATATAACCTGATAAAAGGGCTCCCGTTATTTCAGAATATATTCTGGGCCCTATTCTGTGCTCAATTACACACCATCTATAGTTGATTTTCATGAAATTTAAATAACAAAGAGGGACGCTTATGTCATTTCTTCCTTATAAAAATACACCCTTGAAATCCACTCTCACTGGAAAGCTGCAGCCTGTCTGCAGTTTAACAGCTTGTGTGTCCAGGGGTACGCACTGCCTCATTAGATGTGCATGCAGAGGGAGGAGTGTCTGAGTAATAAGAGCTAAATTTCACTCACTGTCCCCAAGAGGAAACAGACTGCCTGGAATGCCAAACTATATCCTTCGGGGCTCAGCAGCATCTGCTGGTCTCTGCAACACTGACAGGCCATGGCGGGCTGATGGGGCCTCAGAGATGCATCCTGTGGGCCATGGATCCAAGGAGGGTGTGTGTCTGGAGGGACCTGGAGTGGAGGCTGCCAGTGGACAAGGCAGGAGCACCCAGTGGCAAGATATTAAAAACTCAAACTGCGCCTACGCCTCATGAGCCCCTGATGGCGGTCGGCACCACGAGGCCTGCATGCTTCATAGCCCAGGCAAAGGGAGAGTGGGAATCCTCCAAGGCTTGACCAAAGTCCTGGGAACCAAGGTGGGGCTAAGAAACAAGAAGGACCTCTGTGATGGGGCTACTGTTGGAACTATGGGGTGATGCTATTTCACATCTAACTCTAAGTTCCCCTCTTCTGGGTTGTGTTCTCCATATGGGGTTCTGCAGAGGGTATGTGTCCTGATGGGGGGCTGCCCAGGGCTGCCGAGAGGACAAGTATCTGAACTTGGGGGTGTGTATGTGTGGGCAGGGAGGGAGATTCTGCCCCAAACCTAGCCTTCAGATTCCCTACATCCCAGAGCCCACTGCCTCCCACCCTCCGGGATGGACTTTCCACAGAGGAACTGAACTGGTTTGCTCTAGTTCCTAATATCAGGGCTCTGCCAGTGGGCCCACTGCCCCGCAGGCTCCATTCACATAGTAGGAAGACTTGGTTAAGTGTATGAGTTTCACAAGAACTTCCAGCCTCTGAGTCTCCCCTCAAAGAAGCCAAAGCACAGCAGAACACCCACAGTCATAGGAGCCACTTGGGTGGCACCTTGGGGCCTGGACATGACCCAGGGCCACTTGGTATTTCATTCACAGGGGCTCCCCCCACCTCCTTGGGCCCAGCCTATGATCCTAACCATGCTGAGCTGGGGTCTGGTTCTCCTAAGGGTCCTCGAAAGCATCTTGGAGGAGGTGGAACTTGGGTGGTCCTTGAAGGGTTTGGCACCTAAGAGGACATAGTGGAGATGTCTGAGTCGAGGAACATGTGGGCAAAGGCCAGGAAGTGAGGTAGTAGGACTCAAGTTTGGAAGAAGAGGGTCTGTGGCAGCTACATTTGGAATGGATGGTTAGGAAGGTCTCCCAGAATTGTAAGTCAGGATGAACATATGTGATATTGTAGGATTAGGAAAAAATTCTACAACAACCCTTAACCACTAACTGTTGTTATAATTCCTGTTCAGATGTGGGTGCAGGTAGTATGGGTAGTGTGTGGGCAGTTCAAAAGCACTGTACTACCTGGACCCACAGCTGAACAAGAATTATAACAGTTAGTGATTAAGGGTACAGCCTCCTTTAAATCAACTAGGAGAGGGAAAACATCAAAATGAGATACAAACAGAAGCAAATAAAGCTAATTTGTACTTCCATGGAACAGAATAACCATACTAAAGGGAGAAAAGGAAACCCAAGTAACTGTTGGACCCAATACTTTTGACTACATACCCCAGTGTAAAGGCAAAGAAAGCTGCACACCAATATTGAACTCTATGTAGAAAGTGTGCCTTCACAGTGTTATGGGTATAGCCATATACTGTGTATTGTAGGATTGAGCAAATGAATGAATATATTAAAGTCGCAAATAGTGAACTGAGGAAGGGTAGCAATAATTCTATGGAGTTGGATTAAAGCTGGAAGATTGGAGATATGCACACACACACACACATATATATATATACACACACACATATATATCTATACATACATTTCCTAGTTCTGTATGATGAAATGGTCTAGAAGCAATAAAACCACAGTAGCAATGAGCACACTTATTCAGATTTCAGTTTCTAAATACCATTGATGAATAAAAAGAACCAGGGTTCCTTGTAGGCTGTCTGATTTCAGGGCTGGAACAGGAAAAGTACAAGATAAGCTTGCAGCATCTTGTTACGTTAGAGAAAAAGGGAGTGTGCAAAAAAGGATGAAGGCATCAAAGGATAGGAAAACCAGCTTGAAGAGGCTCCCACAAGCTGCATCTGGAACAATTTAAACATCAAATAAATAATGATAGTAAAGGATTGTAACCCAGTTGAATAAAAGAAGAATCTATGAGTCCAAACTGGCATAAATAAATTAATAATTAATCCATGAATAGAAGGAAAAGCATTTCTATATAGTAAAATGCCAACTAATAAATGCAGAAGGAATGATGGAATTCAAAAATCACCATTTTGCACACATTAAATTATTAAATAATAATATTACTTGCAAAATCAATTCTTGATTCAGGCAAAATCATCAATAAATGCTCAAACTAATGGGTGAAAGTTTGATGAGGATCAAGATATTTATGGTCTCAAAATATCTTTTCACTTATTAGTTACAAAGGAAAAATAGTAGCTTTACAGTGGAGAGTCCCGGCAGACTCTACCTTAACTAAATGATCAAAATTAACAACCCCAACATGGAACAATTCAGCATCAAGCACCTTCTGATAGGATACACATCACTTCTTTGGTATTCCTGCCAAAACATATAACCTGAATGTCATTACAAGGAAAGAACAGAAAAGTCATCTTGAGGGACGTTATACAAAATAATTGGTCTGTACTTCCCCCAAAATGTCAAGGTCATGAAAAACAAAGAAAGGCTGAAGAACTAATCCAAGTGAAAGGAGATAAAAGAGATGACAGAAAATAATTTCATTGCCAAAACAACAGAGTGGGAGATAGGAGATAGGTGTGCAGAACCCAGCAAGGCAGGATTCTGAATGAGATTCTGGCCTGGGAGAAGTAGCTGTGAAGGACATGACCAGGATAGTGGGATAATCTTGACTACGGACCAGGTGTGAGATGATAGCATTGTGTCACTGTTGAATTGCCTGATTTTGATCATAGTGCTAAAGTTATGTTAAAGAATGTCCTGGTCAGGCGTGGTGGCTCACGCCTGTAATCCCAGCACTTTGGGAGGCCGAGGTGGGCAGATCACAAGGCCAAGTGATCAAGACTATCCTGGCCAACATGGTGAAACCCCATCTCTACTAAAAATACAAAAATTAGCCAGGTGTGGTGGTGGGCGCCTGTAGTCCCAGCTACTCAGGAGGCTGAGGCAGGAGAATTGCTTGAACCCAGGAGGCAGAGGTTGCAGTGAGCAGAGATCATGCCACCGCACTGCAGCCTGGTGACAGAGCGAGACTCCGTCTCAAAAAACAAACAAACGAACAAACAAACAAAAAAGTCCTTTTCTCAGGAAATACACACTGGAGTATTAGGGCTGAGTGTCATGCTGTCTGCAACTTGCTCTCACATAGTTCAGGTTTTTAAAAGTGGGCATCTGTCTGTCTATCTATCGGGAGACAGAATGAGTAAGCACATGCTGGGAAATGCAAACAACTGGTGAATCTGGGTATTTGGGAGTTCTTTTTACTACTCTTGAAACCTTTTTGAAAGTTCAAAATTATTAAAATAACAAGTTACCAAAAAAGAAAATCCACAACCTGTACACTCTTGTGTGGGCTTTTAAATTGCTATGAAGATAATAATATCTGCCTCTGAAGGAGGTTGGGAGGAAATATTGGGCATTTTGTTAGAACTTAATAAAGGAGATGGATTCTTATTACTAATGTCTACTTTCACTTATAACTATTTACAAGGAAGGAGGGCTCATTCCTTTGTCCTTCTTTTAGATTAGGGGATTTGTGCCATGCTCCTGGTCATGTATTGGGCCCCTGCCCCACCCCCCCGTGCCCATGTCCCAGTTCCTCACCACTGGTCCTAAGGTCAGCAGAGCTGAGTCTTTGATGTCCTGGAGTCTCTGGGGCACATCCCAGGAACCGAGAATAAGGCTGAAATTCTCCCTGACTCATCCTTTGCAGATGCTTTGGGGAGTATCTGAGGAGGTCCACCTTCCAATGAGACCTTAGCAACTGACAAATAATTTACCGGAGAATGGTGGCGAGATGTTTAAAGGTGAAGACTGTTCTAAATGTCTAAGTGGGCAGACGGTAAGGCTGGTGTTAGAAGCCCAGATAGCCCCACATTCTGCTCTACCTGGCGAGAGCTGTAGAAACTGGCCAGTCATTGGCTTCACAGTTTCCCTGCGTGCTCTGGCCTTCTTGCCTATCAGAGCCTCCAAAAAGCCAGGTCCCAATTCAACAAAGTTGGTCGTTTCAACCTTGCAGCCCAACATCTCTTGACCCACCGTTTTCAGTCCACCTTTGCCTCTGGGCTGGGCAACCCCACTCTAGCTGCCAGTTCTCTCAGTCTTCTTCAGCCCAGGGGTTCTAAAGTGTGTTACAAGGACCCCAGGGGAGAGGGTCCCTAGGATCCTCTAAGGAGGTTTGTATGGTCCTTGTTTTTCCAGCTACATATCTATGTGAGATTGGATCTTCATATACTTCAACAACATAGCAGAACAGCTTGAATGCAGAAGCAGATAATATGAATCTCTCTGTTGTGTTCTATTAAGCCATTTCAAGAGATTTGCAAGAACATAAAGCAATGTCAGTCTTCTCACTAATTTTTTTGTTTTGCAAACTATGTTCTTCATAAAAATTTTATGTTAACATACAATGGTGTTATTTTAAAATGAATATTTTTCTTTTGATTTCTAAAAAAGCAAATATCAATAGATGCAACTCACATAAACAAATGCTCTCCAGGATTCTCAGTAATTTTTAAGAGATCAAATTGTTTGAAAACTGCCACTGTAGCACCTGACAGTGTTTTAATAAGAACAAGCTAAGGGGCCAGGTGTGGTGGCACATGCCTGTAATCCCAGTGCTTTGGGAGGTCGAAGCAAGAGGATCACTTGAACTCAGGAGTTTGAGACCAGCCTGGGCAACATAGCGAGACCTCTTCTCTACTAAAAATTTTTTTTTAAAAATTAGCTGGGTGTGGTGGCATGTGCCTTTAGTCCCACCTACTAGTGGGGCTGAGGTAGGGGGATTGTTTGAGTCTGGGAGGTCGAAGCTGCAGCGAGTCCTGATTGTACCATTGCACTCCATCCTAGAGTGATAGGCTGGAGACCCTGACTCAAAAAAAAAAAAAAAGGAAAAGAGAATGGGCTAGGTTGTGTGGCAGTCATAACCCCAAACCCAAGCAGCTGAATGCACAAAGAGTATTTTCTTGCTTATGCTATATGCCCACCATGGATTGATGGAGGGTTGTCTTCCACTTTTTCCCTCAGGGAACTAGGCTGAATGACAATATGCTCTCTGGAACATTGTGGGTCACTGTGACAGAGGAGGACAGCTAGAGAGTCTTGTACTAGCAATTAGTGCTGCAGCCTAGAAGTGGCAGGGATCACTTGGACTCACAGCTCATTGGCCATTCCTAGCCTAATGGCTCTGCCTAACTGCAGTTGGGGGAGAATAAAAGCCTCTCTCTGGTCAGTGCCCTGAAAGAGAGAACTGGTAGAGGCTGAGCACCAGTGGTCTCTACTGCTCCCGACTTTGGAGTTTTCATAGCGCCTCTCACTTTCTGACAGCCATATTAGTCATATTAGCTACCGACTAGCTGCCCCTCTGGTATGTAATCTCTTTGAGGGCAAGTTCCTTGTCTTTTGTTCCTTTCTCTGTCCTCAGCGCCTAGAACTGAGTCTGGACCATGGGAGGGACTTAGTAAGTGTGAGCAAAGATGAATGGGGTAAGGGTGCTGACTCCTGGTCTCTCTGGGTGGTTGAAGGCTCAAATAGGGCTGCATCTCAAAGTGCTTCCTGGCCCTATAGTGCAGGATGTGCAGTAAGGAAGCACATAGGGCTCCTTTCATCCATATACATGGGGCACAGTTCTACATGCTGGTGCTGGCCAAAGTGTACCTGGAGAGTCTGCACCTGCAGGTGGAGCCTTGGCCCAGATAGGCGGGGAAAGGACTCCCATGATGAGGACCAGGGGTGCAGCCCATTCACTGGGAGGGCAGGTCTTTATTTGGCAGGTCAGAGCTCCCTTTTCTCCTAACCAGTTGCAGCTGTGGGCAAAGCCTGGGCTGCAGCTTCTGTGAAGGATACTGGAGAACCAGCCCTGGAGGCGCCTGCAGAAATGGCTACACGTGCATGGCCGCAGGTGTGTTCCATTAGCTCTGCAGCCCTGCCCTTTCCCTCCAGAATGCTGGTCTTATCAGCCAGTCCCACTGGATCCTGACATCTGATGTGGGTTGAGTTAGGGACGGCATTTCTAATAGAGAACTTAGCCTGGTTGGGAGCAGGGTGAAGGCCCACATAATTCCATAGGTGTAGTTGGCCCTTGAAAGAGGGTACAGTGGTAGGCCCAGGGAAGAGACAACAGCATTGGTTGGTCAACCTGCTCCAAGAAGCCCTGAGGCAGAATGCCTTTTGGGATTTTTATGCCCTTTGTTGGAGGAACTGACCCAGACTTGAGGAAGATTCCTGAGCAGGGGCAATTCACTCACCTCCCTCAGGCTCCAGTGATTTCTGCACTCTTGGGGTACAAGTAACTTTTTTTCCAAACCATGGGGCCTATGGCCAGACACAATATTTTTGTTTTATTTCCACAACAGGAGAGGTAGTTTGGATGATAAAATGCTGTGATTTTTGGACTGTGCAGAGCAGAGAGTTCATGGAAATAACACAACAGAATACAGCACTTGAAATCAGGGTCAGCCCAGAAAATTGGGGGTGGGGGCAGTTGCTAATATTTTCAAACCATCTCTATGCCAGTGCAGAGTCCGAACACAGACAATTCATTTCAATTTTTGCTCCCTTGATTAAACAAATGGCGTCAGGTGCTGACTAATTAGAAAAATCCCTGAATCTTAAAGCACTTGGTTACTGAAGCTTGAAAAATTAAGTGCAAGTGTCCACTATTTTGTCTAAACACATGTGAGAATAATTGTGAAAACAATGATAACAACAAAAAACAAAAAAAGCTGGATCATTAAAGCAACTTTAGCCTACCTGGGGAAAGAAGACCAGAGCCGCCAGGCTTTGATGGAGACCTGAGCCAAGTGGAATGTGAACCCCAAACCAGCTTCAGCAACTAGTCCAGTGTTACAGAGAACCCAGGGCTTGTATCATGCATAATTCGAAATTAAAGCAAACCAAAACAACTAGGACCTGAATTCAAAATGAATCCAAGCATCCATTTTCTAAGGTTATTAGAGATCATCATCAATATGGTCTTTAAATGACATCTGCTGGGGACTGAATTGATATCTCCTTCGTGTGGAGCTTCCATACTTGAGGTACAAAGAAAAAAATAAAATAAAAACAATAAAATTAAATACACAATTACCATATGATATAGTAGTTCTATTTCTGAGAGTATTCTCAAAAGAACTGAAAGCAGGGACTGGAATAGATATCTGTATACCCGTGTTCATAGCAGTCCTTTTCACAATAGCCAAAAGGTGGGAGCAACCCACGTGTCCATCTACAGGTGAATGGATAGACAAAATGTGGTATATCCATACAATCAAATTTTATGCAGCCTTAAAAAGCAATGAAACTCTGACACACGTCACAACATGGATGAACCTGGAAAACATTATGCTGGTTAAATAAGTCAGTCACAGAAGGACACATACTTTATGATTCCACTTAATATGAGGTCACTAGAGTAGTCAAATCCATGGAGACTGAAAACAGAATGATGGGTGCCAGGGGCTGGGGAGAGCTGGCAATAAGGAGTTGGTGTGTAATGGTTGCAGAATTTCAGTTTGGGAAGATGAGAAAGTTCTAGAGATCGATGGTGGTGATGGTTACGTAACAATGTGAATGTACTTAAATGCCTCTAAAGTGTACACTCAAAAATGGTTAAAATAGCTGGGCATGGTGGCTCACGTCTGTAATCCCAGCACTTTTGGAGGCCGAGGTGGGTGGATCACCTGAAGTCAGGAGTTCAAGACCAGCCTGACCAACGTGGTGAAACCCCATCTCTACTAAACATACAAAATTAGTCAGGCATTGTGGTGCCTGCCTGTAATCCCAGTTACTTGGGAAGCTGAGGCAGGAGAATCACTTGAACCTGGGAGGCAGAGGTTGCAGTGAGCCGCTGTTGTGCCATTGTACTCCAGCCTGGGCAACAAGAGCGAAACTCCGTTTCAAAAAAAAATTGTTAAAATAGTAAATTTTACATTATGTATATTTTACCACAATAAAACAAAACAAACAACAGGAGCGTGCCCCATCGTTCTTAGTCTGTAAAGATTCTTTGTGAGGGAGACACTGAGCTGCTGTGGGTGTCCTGGAGGGGACCCTGTGACACCGGCCCAGGCACTTCAGGGGCCATCTGTTGGCTCTGCAGGGCACGGGGAGAGAAACCCAAGAAGGGGTCACCAGAACGTGGGCTTTCTTTCACCTTCCTCGGGGGAGCGGCCATCTCCCCATCAGATGGCCAAGGACCAGCCCGGAGGGGAACAAAGCCAGGAGGGTAATTTAAAGGTACCCCCGTCTTACCCCCTCCAGGGGTAGCCCCTACCATTGTACTGAGTTCCCCACCCCATTTTCTACCAGGATCCATCAATCATAAATATGCACGAATAACTGAGGCCCAAATCCTTTCCCAGTTCTTCAGTGGGGCTCCCCAGCACTTGGGACAAGGAGGAAACTTGGAGGCAGGAACTCAGAGGAATCGGGCAGAACTCACGTTTCCAACCGTGCAAGACAACTCCCTGGAACTCACAGCAGCCATCATAATTATCGCTTGCAGAAGGGGCCTTATCACATAACAGCTTTCTCACTCCTCAGGGGGCAGGGGGTGGGGCCCAGTCTCAACCGCAGGGACTTGTGTCTTCATTCATTATTTCCCAAACAAGTCAGTAGAAAATTGAGGTTTCTGAGCAATTTGCAGATTAATAACCACTGGAGATGTGGGTCCATATAACCTTACCAAGTGAAAAAGTGAGACCCTCCCCTCTCTCCTTCTCTTGAATAAGGACCTACAGTAGATATCTTGAGAAGCAAAAAAAGAGAAAAGCAGAAATGTAAGTAAACTTTCCTTTCCAGCATAGCAACTCTACTTGCAGCCCCACCGCCCAGCAACTCCTGGATTAATCTTTCTTTCTTTCTTTTCTTTTTTCCTTTTTCTACTCAATGGATTGTGGTCAAGGCCATTGTAACGTGAGCAGTGCCTCGGAGGGGATTGGCCGAGGGGGCTGTGAGGGGCCCCTTTCACAGAGGGCTAATTGCGTTTCAGACCACCAGTATTCGGGAGCTACAGATGTCTTCCTTCATTTGCCTAGGCAGTACAATTGGACCCATCTGTTGCATTTATTCCGCTGGCTCCCCTGCCCGCCCCCTGCCCACCCCCCCACCCCCTTGCCCCCATACCCTCCCTTCCCTTGTCTGCTGAGCCTAAATTGAAAACTCATCAAAATGTAATCCAAGAGCAGTTTGGCTGCCGAGCTGCTGAGAAGGGGCTCGGTGGGAATAAAGGCCCCCTGCCACTTTTACACACGGGCCAGAGCCCGGGGAGCCCGGTCACAGGCAGCCTTAGGGGGGAAAGTGAGAAGTTAGCCGGCAGATGGGCTGCTCCACGCGGCCCTATAACCTGATGCCTCCGAAGAGGGGCCCTAGCAACGAGCTGGCCTAGTCTGGAGGACGCCGCTGCCCTGGAGGTGGCGACCCCACCTCGAAGGCCTCGCCCCTGGCCCGAGATTTCAAACAGGGCTGGGGCCAGGGCTCATCACTCTCTGACCCCCATCTGCCCTCTCTAGCTCAAAGGGATTTCCAAGGCAGAGAGGGCAGGGACGGCGTGGCCTCGCAAGGGTTGGGGAATATGGCACTCGGGAAGGCCGTCTGCCTGGCCCGGGTGCCCCCCTTCTGCACTGCCCAGGCCTGCCCTCTGTCCACTCCTCCCTGGCTGCTGCCTGACTGCAGACTCACACCCTTTCCTGCACTTCCTCCTCTTTCTGCCATGCAGGCCATGAACTCTAGAAAGTAGGGTAGTGCTGCTGGCACCTTTGCGTTGCCCCATGCTCTGAGTCTGGTTGTGGGGCTGGCTTTGGGGCTCTGCTCTTGCCATCAGTACAAGCCCTGGCTGCAGTCTCTTTTGGGGCCCCTTTCTGACACCTGCCCCAGTGTGGGCCAGGAATGGGCCTGTCAACCCCCAGAACAGCAGATGGCTGCACCTTCCTACTTGTCTGCAGATGACTTCTGGGAATGATGTCTGCGATCATGATGTTTTAGAATCAATAGGCTTGAAGGAACAGCTATGGTTAAGATTTCATTGAATTGGGTGCCTAATGAGGGCTTTAACATCTCCTTGTTGCTGAAGTGTTGTGAATGTGGGTTTTTTTGTTTTTTGTTTTTTTTTTACTTCTTTTTACTGAAATCTACAGTTAAAAAAATTCATAGCAACTCAATATAAACACACACACACACACACACACACAAAACGAAAGCAAAAGATTCATTAACTAATACTTCCTCTCACTCTATGCGATGTCTTCTGATATTTTCTATTCTGATATTCCATTTCATTTCATTCAATTGTTTAAAATGCTGATCATCTTGATCTGCTAAATTGCTTTCACAACCTACAGAAACAGCAGTTCTCAACACCCACAGGCATCAGAACCCAACTTTGAAATGCATAAAAGAGCAGGCTCCTGGACTATCTCAGAAAGTTGGGATAAATGGTGCTGGGGTAAGGCGCAGAAACAGGCGTTTGTGACAGTCCTCCCCACCCCTTTAGGGGATTCTGTTGCACTTTGAGAAACGCTGCTGCTTCCAATGTGCTCAGTGGTCTCAAGCCCATAGTCTGAGCTGTAAACAACAATAGGTTGACCATGGTGGTCAGCTCAAGGTGGGGTGTTCCCAGGTCGCCTCCTCCACTCCACCTCCCCACCATCCTTAATTAAATCCTCACCCAGTGAGAGTGTGGATGTCAGGCCTGGCTTGGCTGGCTTTTAATTGAAGTGTTAATTTGCTGCTGCAGAGAGTAAGGGCTCTGCAGTTCTGGAGCCTTCATTTGCTGCCATCCTAAGCTGATTAGCTTTGTAGGGGTGGCTGGTGGTGGTGGTGGCAGCGGGGGGAGTGGTACAAGCCACCAGCAGGGGAGCTAGCTGGGCCAGAATCAGGACTTGGACCTGCCATTGTGGACAGAGGGCGGGCCAGGGCCAAAACCTTCTGCACCTGCCTCATTCTGCCCACCAGCCGCCAGGCAAACACCTGCTCAATGGGCCTCCAAGGCATTGACCTGGTTTTTGCACCCCCTCCCTTCCATCTTGATGATAAAGAGCCACCTTTATCCTGTGACTCTTCTGCTCACACACCATTGTCTAAAGAGGAACAATCAGATCCTCAACCTGATGCTCAAGGACCCCCAGGAGTGGCTCCAAGAGCATCTTCTGGGGCTCCCTTCTTCCACCCTCCCTTCATCCTAGCCAGGCCAGGTTGTTTCCTATCCCCGTTTTTGCTGGGTGTCTCCCCTGCCAGTCCTAGCCCTTTGATCTGATGTGCCTCCACCTGGAATGCCCTTGCTGAATTGTGCCAGTCATGAACCTGGCTTTGACTTCAAGAACAGCAGAATCCCAGTGCTCCTATGATGGCTTCTCTCTCTCTCTCTCTCTCTCTCTGTGTGTGTGTGTCTGTCTGTCTCTTAGCTTTGCTCCCTCTGTTCTGGTTTTGTGCTCATATGAAGGCAAGATAGTATCATCCATTCCAGGCTTACATCCTATGAGCTAAAAAACCGCAGCAAAAAGAGAGTCTGGATTTCTCATTAGTTCTAGCAAACATCCTGAAATAGAGTCTAATTGCTCAGCTTGAGTCTCTTATACATTCAACCTAGCATACATGTAAGGACACACTTGTCGGATATTTTCTTAGAAGTGAAATGGTGGGCTTCAGGGAATGGTCATTTCTTGTGTATCCAATATTCTCTGTCAACACTTCTGCATCATGGAAGCCAGTGAGGTCTCTATGGCCCCATGAGATGCACAGTTGTCTGGGTGTCTAGGATAAGCTGTGGAAGAACCTCATGCATGGGTTCTCAAGGATCCTAGATTTGACACTGTGCCTTTGTTAAAGTTTGCTTAAATCTTGTGTCTCTTAGTGCACTAACAGGCAACTGAAATAGCAGCTCACTTGCCAGTTGGCATTTTTGGTTGGCATTTAGGATGAGACTGGGCCACCCTGACCACTGGAGTTCAGAGCCAGCAGACTGCCTAGCTAGTGTGTGATTTAAGAGGTGTGCATGGATGTTTCTCTTGAGATGTTTTATGGTAACGATAATAATGGCTAACATTTATCAAACACATACCATGTGCCAGGCACTGTGCATTAGTCCTCACAACAACCCTATGAGGGAGATACCATTATTATCTCCAATTTACACATGAGAAAATGGAGGCATAGGGAGATAAAGTAGCTTTTCCAGGGTCACCTAGCTAGGAAGCAAAGATGGGTCAGCTCCCAGGTCTAGGTGTGTAATCACTAAGCAATGTAAAAACAGCAGCGGCAACAATGACAGCAACTGTGTTGCCTCTCAATAGTTCTGACTTTTGGTTTGATGTGAGAATTACTGCAGTCTTACTTGGTGTTCTCCTCTTGGCTTCGTAGCAGTGTAGCTTCTTGGCAGCTTGTGGCAGGAACAATGCAGATATCTACCCAGTGCAGGCTTTCACATTTCTCACGGTGCCCAAATGGCTTCAAGGAGAAGCACTGACTCCTGGCCTGGCAGTCAGCACCTGGACCCAACACCATCTGACTTTATATCAACTTTATATTACATCACTCTCCCATTTTTCAACCATAGCACTTTCTTACTGGTCCCCAAACATGATACCCGTGGGTATCCTTAAAAAATGGAGCACAAAAACTTAAGTACTAACATTTTATTGGAAGTTCAACCCCAGGAAGGCAGAAGTAAGGGAAAAGAGGAGTGAGAGGGCTGGGCGCGGTGGCTCACGCCTGTAATCCCAGCACTTTGGGAGGCCGAGGCGAGCGGATCACCAGGTCAGGAGATCGAGACCATCCTGGCTAACACGGTGAAACCCCGTCTCTACTGAAAATACAAAAAATTAGCCGGGCGTGGTGGCGGGCGCCTGTAGTCCCAGCTACTAGGGAGGCTGAGGCAGGAGAATGGCATGAACCTGGGAGGCGGAGCATGCAGTGAGCCGAGATGGCGCCACTGCACTCCAGCCTGGGCGAAGGAGCGAGACTCCGTCTGAAAAAAAAAGAGGGGAGAGAGGAAGGGAGGGAGAATAAATACGAGAGAGTGTATGAGCCAGCCACTGTGTGGTTACCCACAGTGGTAACTGCTTGGTCTTGCAAGACACCTTCAGAGAAGCTGCATGAAGACATCTTCACGAAGCTGCATGAAGCGCCACACAGTTCAGGGGAGGAAGGGAGAACTGATTTGCTGGCTTTTGTCTCTGATTGGTCAAAGTCCCGCCCCGCCGCCTATGCAGGGTATCAATTGCCTTATCTTTCTGGGCTGTGCCACCTGGCCCTCCAGCAGTTACCAAAGAAGCCAGGTCCCAAGACAGCAGTGGTGACATCTGTAGCTGAGCCACAACATGCTGGGTGAGCCAGTGAGCACACAAACAGTGCACCCACCTGTCCACTACAGCCTGCAGGCTCCCAGGCCTGGTGGAGTGAACTGGTTGATATGCACGCATGGGAAGTTTCTGGGTGATATCTGGTTATGCTGTAAGTGACAGGAAGAACGAGAAACAATCATCAGAACAATGCATGCCAGAAAGCAAGGCACGTGTGCACATCTTCGCTGGCACATAAACAGTCTAGGAACCACTTCTCTGCTGTGTTACTTAGGCGGGCACTCACCTTTCCCAGACAAGTCAGTCATTCCCAAATCTGCCTGTCCGCATCAGCAAGCACCCACTTATTCCTCCATTCAGTATTGAGTGCCTAGCCTGCTCCAGGCTCTGGGGATACAGTGTTGACTTAGACACAATCCTGGCTTCAGGCAGCTCAGTGTCTCCCAGAGAGACAGACCCATGAAAAGTCACTGCATCACAGAGTGATGAGCACAGTGATCAAAAAACACCTGGGATACTGAGAAGGCACCATGGAAGGACACTATCCGGACTGACACAAAACCCTAAACAAGAGCTGCTTACACAGGTAAATGTCTATTTTTCTCTCCAAGTTTTCTGTCCATGGCAGTCATGGCATCTCTGCTTCAGGAAACCCTCAGGAATCAGGTTCCTCCCGTTCCTAGCTTGTGGCCTTCATCCTCATCCCCTGAGATGGTGGCACTGTTCCAGGTGGCAGGGTAAAGGAGAAGATGAAGAAGAGGCAAAGGGCATTCTCCAGCCCTCAAAGAAGCTTCCTGGAGGGTGCCGCATGCAGCCACCTTTGCTTAACATTCCACTGGCCAGAACTGCATGGTTTTATATCGCTTCAGTGGAGACAGGGAAATGTCATTTTTCTCTTGCTCAGGTATCTAGCTAAAAATTATATCATGGCAGTCTCTACCACAGACAAATAACACAAAGAGGTGGTGGTGGTGGGAATTGGGGCAGTGGTTCTTGGAGGAAGTGGCACCTGAAGTGTCTTAGAAGAGGAATGGGTGGAGGGGAAGGGCTATTCCAGACAGAGGGCGGCATGTGAGCAGAGCACAGGGGTGCAGTCCAGCAGCACGCCTCTCTGTGTGTGCATGTGTGTGCATACGTGTGTGTGTAGATGCAGCCATGTGCGGGGGATGCTATCAAGAGATCACACTGGAAGGATGGGCAAATAATAAACCATGTGGCTCATGAACCTCAAAAAGAAACTTGGGCTTTATCTCCAAGTGCAGTGGGGAGCCACTGGCACGTTAGGAAGTCAAATCTGCAAAAGGAGATGAGTGGAGAGAGGAAGTGAGAGGAGAGGAGGAGGCCTCCCAGGTTGCTGGGCTGGCAACGGGAGTGGAGGAGGAATAGGCTGGAGGGTGGGGAGGAGAAACAGGCTGGAGTGTGGGGAGGATCAGATCATTTTGTCAAGTTTGAGGAAGTTGGCCAAGGGTAGAGAGGGCATTTGGAGTGGAGGAATGTCTGAGGGAGTGAAGGTGGAAGAATTGGACAGAGAGAAGGCTGGAAACTGAGTTTGGGGTGTGTGTGTGTGTGTGTGTTTGTGGAGGTGTGTGAGAGTGCATGAGTGTGTAGGCATGAGGGTGTGTGTGTGCTTGTGGGGTGTGAGTGTGCAGACACGAGTGTGTGTGAGTGCTTGTGTGGTGAATGTGGATGTGAGTGTGTGTGCTTGTGGGGTGTGAGTGTGCAGACATGAGTGTGTGTGAGTGCTTGTGTGGTGAATGTGGACATGAGTGTGTGTGCTTGTGGGGTGTGAGTGTGTGGACATGAGTGTTTGTGTTTGTGGGGTATGAGTGTGCAGACATGAATGTGTGTGAGTGCTTGTGTGGACATGAGTGTGTGTGCTTGTGGGTGTGAGTGTGTGAGTGCTTGTGGGGTGTGTGTGGACATGAGTGTGTATTTGTGTTTGTAGGGTATGAGTGTGTGGACATGAGTGTGTGTGCTTGTGGGGTGTGAGTGTGTGGACATGAGTGTGTGTGTTTGTGGGTGTGAGTGTGTGAGTGCTTGCGGGGTGTGTGTGGACATGAGTGTGTGTGTGCTTGTGGGGTATGAGAGTGTGTGAATGTGTGTGAAGCTTGAGGAGGTGGATGATGACCACATCTGGAGTGTGGCTATAAGAACAGTTCGAGCGGTAAGAGGTCACTGGAGTCACTTGGGGCCTGCGATTGTGATCAGCTCTTCAGGGTGAGAACTGGTTTTCTGACCAGATACTGAGATCTTCAGAGGCAAGGCCGGGTGGAGGGGAAGACAGTGCCTACGTCACTGTGGCTGTTACTATCATCACTGTCATCATCTCTGCTCAGCTGTGGGCGGGGAGGGGGGTGCTGGGAGTGGCATCTGGTGGCTTGGAGAGCTATTGCTTCACGTGTTTGCTCCTGGATGTGGAAATGCATCCTGGATAGATTAAGGACAGGAGCTGGGCCCGAGCCAGGCCTCAGGCAAGAACTGTGGGTCAAGGTGCCAGTGCCTGCGGTCCGGTGGGGTATATAACAGTCGCTAGGAAACCAGGCAGGCCTCTGCCCAATGGAAAGCTCCCTGCATGGAGGGCCAGGCACTGGGGCCTGGTCTCCTGGTGCCCCAGGGATAATAAGGACTTCAGAAAGGACAGCCCCGACTCAGGGCTCAAAGAGGCTTTAGTTCCTTGTTTGGCGGCTTAAAAAAGGCAAACAGAAGCTTTTCTCCTTTGGGGATCAATGTGAATCCCAGAAAATCCCATTATTTCCCTTTGAGATCAGTGGCCTGCTCTTGAGGGCTTTCTCTTCCCCAAGGCAACAAGCTCTCTCCTCATCCTGTGTGAGCATACTGTCCCTGCGTGGCCCGGTAGGTGATGGGGTGGGAACGGGGCACAGGTGAGCCCCAGCTTGCTTACAGCTGTTTCCTCACCCCCTAGTCCACCCTGATCCCTCCGCAGCCCCAGGAGCAGGGAGTTGTATGTAGAGGTGAGATGGGGTGGGGGACAAAGCCACTAGAAAAATGTTTTTCCATTTCTCCTTTTCTAGGAAGTCATTTCCGACCTCAGAAAATGCCTGAGAGGTCCTGCTTCTCTAGGCCGCTGCCTAATTTGGGGTCTGCATCTGGCTTGCCACTTCCCACCAGGATTCTCAGCAGGTGGGATGCATATCATCATGGGAGGATGTGCATGATGGTGGAAGATGACATTTATTGAGCCTTTACTCTGGTACCTGGCACTGGGCTAAGCTTCCTTAATGTGTTTAATAATTCCATGAGGAAGGCATTATTATTATCCCCATTTTACAGATGAGGAGACTGAGGCATGGACAGGCCAAGTCACTGACCCAAGGACGTCCGTGGTAGGTGGTAGAGCCCTGCCTGGTTCAGAGGATATTGAGGAATTGGCCCTGAACTCTCAGGCTTTCTAGGAAGTTGCCCCTTATTGGGCCCCTGTTTAGATTAAAACAAAACAAAACAAAACACTCCAGTTTAATTTTTCCAAAAAAGAAAATCAATGGAGCATGACTGACCACTTTTGACCACCATATTGACCACCAACAGCCAGCCTCCTCCTTTCCGAAATCTTCATCCCAAACTGATCTATCCTGTGTGTGCTGAGCGCTAAGCCAAGGCCTAGGGGAAGAGCAACCAAGCAGAGATCACTCCTTGCTATGCGCTGGGCCTGTGACAAATGCTTTCCAAAACCCCTGGCCTTCATAATCCTTACCATTTGGTGATCAGAGCTGACCCTGCTGGTCTGTGATGCAGTAATGAGGGGGGGGTGAGCCCCAAATGAGGAAATAGGATCTCAAAGCAAGGGCCAATATCTTGCCTAGTAATGTGGAATCTAGACAGGAACCAGATTGTCTGACTTGGGAACTCACACTTTGATTCACTTAGGTCCCCACACAGCTTGATGATCTCCTGTGCATTTTTTTTAATTTTTGAGACGGAGTCTCGCTCTGTCGGCCAGGCTGGAGGGCAGTGGCACGATCTTGGCTCACTACAACCTCCGCCTCCCGGGTTCACGACATTCTCCTGCCTCAGCCTCCCGAGTAGCTGGGACTACAGGTGCCCACCACCACGCCTGGCTAATTTTTTTTTTTCGTATTTTTAGTAGAGATGGGGTTTCACTGTGTTAGCCAGGATGGTCTCGATCTCCTGACCTCGTGATCCGCCTGCCTTGGCCTCCCAAAGTGCTGGGATTACAGGCGTGAGTCACTGCACTCGACCTCTTGGAGTGACTTCTAAATGGGTAAGATGTTGGCAACAAGTCCTTCTCTGTCACTTCTAATTCAGATGAATGTGGGCGGGGTGTACCGGGAAACTCAGAAGCCCATGCACTCTGTTTCCTGGGCCCTATTTGACTCTGAGACACACACACACACAGAGGCACGAGGACACGCAGCCCCTACATGGGAGTCTTTTGGAGATGTGCTTTAATGCTTAGAGAAGAGTCTTTCATTAGCATTGAAATAGGTGCTCCAGAGAGCACTTGAAAGCTGTTTGCTCTTTCAAGTAGGCTAAAAGTCCCCAGCTCTCTGGAGCCTGCACCGTGGCTGGCCTTATGCCTCTCCCGGAGGAGCCTGTTCCAGACTGAGATGTGGGGTTTTCAAGCCAGCTGCTCCTCTCACCATTCCGAGGAGCATTTTGCACATCCCAGCTGTGGGTTTTGATCTGGGGAATGTGAACAGAGGGGCCCTTGTGGAGCCCAGGCCTGGCCCAGCTCATCCCTCCTGCAATTGTCCTACCCAGGGTGACCACCTCTCTCCCTCTGGGCTTCCCTTCACTCAGGCAGGACTGATCCGGCTTACAGAGGCTGTGTCCCTCTGGGCCTCTCGGCCTCTATGTCCCCCCCAGGTGGCCTCTGGGCAGACTGATGCTGGATTTGCACTCAGCCTGGAGAAGAAGTTGGGGACCGATGGCCAGAGATCAAAGGTTAAGAGGGGTTAAGCCTTCACCCCAGAAGGTCACCCACAGCCCTGAGACAAGTATCTCACAGGTATTTTCCTGAAACCTAGAGCAGAGTTAGGCCTTCAGGGAATGTTCATCTACTTACAGTCATACGACTGAATGACAGGGATATGTTCGAGAAATGAATTGTTCAGTTAAGTTTGTGGTTGTGCAGAATCGTAGAGTGTACTTACACAAGCCTAGATGGTATAAACGCTTTTATTTATATATTTTTTATATAGAAAACCAAATGTCCAAGCACCATTACTGATAATCAGTCATCTCTCCTACTTGATCTGCAATGTCAGTATCAAGTGCCATATGTCAGATTTCTATATGTGCTCCATTATAATCTTATGGGACCACTGTCATATAAGTGTGGTCTATTGTTGACTGAAAAACGTTGTTGTGCAGTGCATGACTGTACTAAGGAAACACCATCCTCCTGGTATAGAAGGTCCATACCCCAGATTTTATGCAAGTCAGTGCCTCCTAGGGTCTGTTTCTCCATCTTTCCAATAAGGAGTTTGGACTTGACTGATTGACAATCAATGGCAGATAGTTCATTATCTTGGTCAATTAGAGCCCTTAAATACATTTCTGCTCTCAGGCAATGAGAGGAAATTAGGCTAGGCAAGACAGATAAAAGGGAAAAGGATGGTTGGACTTGATCGGAATTCCTAAGGGAGGTTGTAACTTTTTTTCCTGAAGATCTTGGTGATCAGAGCAGACCCTGCTGGTCTGTGATGGAGCAATGAGGAGGGTGAACCCCAAGCTGAGCCTTAGCCCCTTCCCATCTGCCCACCTTCCTTTCCCCTTCCCAAGAGGCTATGGTGAGCAAATGGCTTTGATTCAGAGGGGCCTGATTCATCAAGCCTGATCTAAGCTCGAGGGGTCTGATTTGTCCTGAGCACACAGTAGAGTTCCATCCAGTGGGAATGGGTGGGATATTATCCTACCTGCTTGCCTCTCAGCCAGGGGCAGTGCTATGGTGCACCAGTCAGGATGGTGGCAACCCAGAGGTGTGGGCTTCATGCAGAATGGACACACCAAATGTTGTGGACAGCTGCAAAAAGCACCACCAAGGCTGCACCTTTGATGGGCATTGTGTGAGCAAGACCAGGTGGAGAAGGAAATTGAAGGGAAAGAAATTTCACAGGCTGAACTTTTCCCCCTGCAGGGGCTCTCTGTTCCTATTCAGAGGAGTGCTCAAACTGTCTCTCCAAGGCACTTGGGTTAAGGCCACAGGCTCTTCCAGGACTGTGGAGGAGTCCCATCTTGATGGGTCAAAGGAAGGCAGCTGGTCTGGGGAAGGGACACCCGATGTTGACAAGGGGGCACTGAGGACCTGTTGGGGCTTCATAGCACGGCTCTGGAGTCAGGAGGAATGTGCGTTAATCCCAGGCTCCATTTCTGGCTGTGAAGCTTGGACAGGCAACTTAACTTCTCTGTGGCTCCCCCCGTCATATCTACACACCGGGGTAATAATGGAGCGTCCGTGAGCAGGCACGTGAAAACACACAGCGAGCCCCAGCAGCGTAAGTGCTCAATAAGTGAGAAGCACACTACAAATAACAAGAAGAGGGGGCCAGGCATTGAAGGAATACGACGTTCAAAATGATTACTCCACTGTGAGTACTACCTGTTACTTTTTGTGGTCTTTGATCCAATCAACAGTCCCATGGAGGGGAACTGCTGCTGTGCCCATTCTACAGAGGAGCCCACTGAGGCTTGGAAGTGGGCTTGGGTTTGAGCCAAACCTTGGATTCAGAGCCCTACGCTTACCCTGACCTTAGGCCTTGGGCACGGTGCTCCATAAGGGCAGAAGGCTGTGCCTACCTTCATCCGTGAAGAAGGGTGGAGGGGCTGAAGGAACGCCCATGTCCCTGGGAGAAAGAACTGGAGAGAGGTGAAAATGGAAGATTTTAAAGGCAGAAGGAGCTGTTGCTCTCATGGCTTGGCTCCTGGCTGCATACCTGACCAGGACACAGAGAGGGTTTTAGGACCTGCCAAGGCCCAGGGCACAAACCACAGAAAGTGGATCCAAATGTGTGGGCTCAGCAGCCTCCCTGATGGGGGCTTTTGAGACTGAGTGGGTGGGGGTGGGGCCCACACTGTTCTCTCTCCCAGCAGGGATGGATGTGGCAATCAGGGACAGATGGCAGTCCCCTGAGAGGCAAATGGGAAGAGAGAAGAAACCACTGCCTCACTGGCAGGAGAAAGGTCAGCCTAGGAGCAAAGCTCACGGAGAGAGATACTTCTCTCCTGGGCATTTGTATAATTGGAGGCCTTGCCCCACTTCTCCCCTGGAGCAGCCTAGGGACCCCAGTAATGGTGGCACTGGCAGGACAGAGAGGACAAATGGGTCAGAGCTGCCCAGTGGTTGTGTGCAAGGGCTGGGGATGGCAGAGCTATCTCACCCTGGGGGACCTTAGACACGCCCTCTGTTCATATCCCAACTGTGAAATGAAGCAGATGACAGTGCCCACCACAGGCAGCCTCAGGTCCAGGGATATTCAACTGGCATCACCTAGGTCAGGGTTGGAGTATTCCTGCCCACTTCTCCCCTCCACTCAGTACCCACTGAGCTTTCCAGGCATCTCACTGTCATTGTGGGGATATTGAGGCCCACGAAGGGGAAAATATTTTTCTTACTATTAGTCTTGTGGAATGTCTATGGGAATATCTGAGGGCTCTGGACCCTAAATCAGGAGCTTTAATGAAGTGAATTGGGATAGGGTGGTGTGTGTGTGTGTGTGTGTGTGCAAGTGTGTTGGGAAGCTCTGTTTGCCCTGGGAGGTTTGATGACAGGGAGAGGATGGATGACACTTGGTGTAGGCAATGCTGGGCACCGGGGTGGTCCTGAGCCTACAGCTAAAAGAAAAAAATTCTCCACTCGGCTTTATGAGTTACTGAAAGCTGTCCCTAGAGGGAGAGTCTCCCCATTTCTCCAAGAGCCCTGTGGTAGTCTCCTCAAAACTCAGGCACAGTCTCTGGGAAGCCCATCTCCGGAGCCCTGGGCCCCTGCAGATGTGCCTGTCTTCCCCTCCTTTCCCTCCCACTGCCGCATCTTCTCGGAGGGTAGAAATTGGGTGAAAGGAAGGAGCCAGAGACAACAGGGGCTCCATGGCCTGGCCTTGAGCGACAAGGCGACCCTGTCCTGCTTCCCACCTCAGCTGCACTAAATGGGGCTGCACCGAGGGAATGGGGACCAAAGGCATTGCCAGTCTGCCCGAGAGGATGGGGATGGGGGTGAGGTGTGAGGAAGGGCCACGGACCCAAAGGACCAGCCACAGAATAAACAAGGACCTTTCAGCTTTGCACTCCATGGCCCTGAACCCCAAGTGAAGTTTACAAGGAAAATTCTTAAGCCTTTAAAACATCTTCCTGAACATCACCCCACATGGTACTAAAAATAAAATGCCTCTAGATCCCACATTGAATTAAATTTATATAGAACTATAGAAGCTAGTAGATTTAAACTTGACTAGTTAACAATGTTATATTAGAGACATTTACTTCAATGCTTATGAATTTCATTTTTGCCGTGTTTTGTTTGTTTTTAGAGCCAGTAATGTTTTCTCAAGTCTCAAACCTTTCTTTAGGCCCCGGAGAAAAAGCCCGCGGCTTTGTGCTTATGTTTTGCGGGGTGGTGGCTGTGGGTGGGGTTGGGTGGGTGACGGCCTGTCCCCCTCTGCCAGCCTCCTCAGGTCCTTCGGGAGGCGCCAGATTGTGTGGGCGGCGTCGCCTGGGGACGGTGGGATGGGGCTTCCACCCGGCGGAGGGCAGAAGCGTCTTCTTGGCTGGCTAGGGAAGCTCCGCCGGAGTGGCCTCCTCCCCTCCCCCAGGCCGGGGAGGAGGCCGCCGAGGGCTCTCCAATTGGAGAGCCTTTCATCTCTTTGTTTTTACAGTGATTAACCCGTCCGAGCGCGCTCCGAGCGTGACTCCAGGCAGCGCAGGGGGAGGGGAGAGGAGGGCTGGGCAAGGGAAGGGAGGGAGGGGGGCCCTGGGCTTTGTCGCTTTCAGGGAACTCTGCTGCCATAGCAATGGGCCTTTCTAAGGCCTGACTTTGATTTCGATTCCATGAAAGAGCCTGTCTGCCCAGTCTCGCGAGTGGAGAGGGCGTTCCGTCTTCCCCAGCCTTGCCCCGCGCCCCTCGGACTTGGGGAGGGTAGGACGCAGCAGCAGGGCCAGGATCACCGGGCCTTCAGGTGGCGGAGGTAGAGGAGCCCGGTATTTAATTTTGGGTACACCTCACCTCTCCTAGGGTCCCCCAGGATGGGCGCCTGGCCTTGCGCGCCTGTTCCCCTGGGAGCCACTTCGTCTCCCTGGGCGTCGGGACAGGAGGGAGGCGAGTGGTCCAGCCCCTGTCCGGCCGGAGGGAGGCCGGGGCACCTGCCGGTCTTTCCACCTCTGCATGCATTTCACACTTTCTATCCTGTTAGGCGTCCGCACTCCTATGCCAATGAAGACTCCCCTTCCCACCCCTGTTTTTTAATGTCATGTGGATTTAATCTAGTTAGACGATTTTATGCTTAAAATTGCATTGTTAACAGCAATTGTTTAAAAGTGGGCTAAGAGCGAGGGCGCCCAATCTTTGAACCGGTCGGGTTTTGCTTGCCTCCTCTCCGCGCGCGTGGAGCGCTGCACAAAATCGTCTAGCGCGGAGCAGAGCGGGGAGGGGGAGAGACACAAAACAATCCTCGGGCTTTCTCGCTACTGAGCCTTCAGGGCCGTTTCCCCAAGCGCAAACAGATGCAAATGTCTCTGCAAACATTGCACAAAGCTATTCAGAGAGAGGCAGCCTCTTGAGGCCTCAATAGCCCTTTAAACCTAGTCCAATTGCCCCCAAGTAAAGGTAAAGGGTCCACATGCATTTTTTCAGTTTGGTTGGAAGGGGGGCGGAGGAGGCGAGGGCCTTGGGGAGCGAGGTATGAGGGCTGCTCTGGTTCAGTGGTTCGTGCCATCCACCCCAGCTGCAGCGCGCGGAAGACTGGCAGAAGGGTGCGGTAGCTCGGGGGACTACGCGCTTCGGGCCGGGCGGGGACTGAGGTGCAGCAGAAGCTGGTGCCGCGGGAATTAGCTCACCGGAGAGGCCCCGGGGCCTTTCAGGCCCACAAAGGCCGCGCTAAATCGCGACGCGCACAATAGCATGAAAGGGCTCACTCAGACCTTCCTGCAACACAGTAGATTCATACCCCTCCGAGGGGACTAATAAGCTTGTAACTAACGCGCAACGCTCAGCGGTGAGAGCGGGCTTGCGCCCTGCTGGCCCCTCGCGGTACGCAGACTCGGTCTTTCAGCGTCCCTCGGAGGCCCAAGGGCAGCCGCCGCACGGAGGGCCAGGCATTTCCTTCTAACCTCGCCAGTAGAGGAGCCTGGGGCCTGCCGGTGCAGTCTTTAATGCACCCCAAACTCACGTGGGGCTGGCGACCCCGGAGGCTCGGCATTTCCTGGCCCTTCAGAAGACTATGTCGGGACCTCTAGACTCCAGGCTGAGCGAGGAAGAAGCTGCAGTAAAAGATGCCAGCCAGCGTAGGCGCGATCTTAGCCAGCTGTGGCCAAGCCGCCGCCACCTCCAGTTCAGGGCCGGGGCCTTCTTTCCCGTCGCCGCACGCAGCAGGTTCTCTGGACGCCATGGGCGGCCTAGCCAGAGCAGGCACATGCGCTGAGGGCCCGGAAAAGCCCCTTCCACCTTCGCCCTCTTCCTCGCTCTGGGAGACCTAATTCCATGCCACCCACATTTGCTGAAGCCCCTGGGGTTCTGCCCTCACCCAGCTTCCGGCCTGGTGGTCTCAAGGACAGAAATCAAACTGTACATAGCTCCAGAGACACACGAACCCTCCCTGCACAGTTAAGCGAGAGTGGTCTAAGCCAGTTGCTGGGGTAGGGAAGAAGTCGCCTCACAAAGGGTGGGGAATGTTTAGGCTTCAGAGGCAGCCCGGAGGTGTGTAATCTGCAGGCGGCTGTCATTCCTGAGTCCCTAAACTTTATCTTAAGGGCAGAGGTCATATTTCACTCCCCACAGGAAGTGGCCCGTGGAAAGTGTTCCCCGCTGTCAGTGGAATAGATGAGTGAGTTGTGTGGTGCTCTGGGCAGGGAAGTCTCCCAAGCGCTCAGCGGTGATTGACTTTGGGCGTCAAGGAAGAAGCCTCCTAGCTTCTGGTAGTAGATCCTAGCCCCAGAGGCCATCCAGCCGCTCCTTTGTTAGAGCCGGAGTTTCGCGTGAGGCCACGGCGCTTTCCCCACCTCAAACGCCCAATAGCATGCTACTGTGGTTATCCCCATCTTTCGGATGAGCACATCCAGGTTTAAAGTTGCCGTCGCCTGCCAAACAGTGGCAGAGCCAGGATTCGAACCTTGGCAGTTGATTCCTAGGGTCTATTATGAGTTTGTTACAAACCGAGCTTCTTTCTTCTCTAACCCCACCCCCACCCGCAGCTCTGGAGACCATTTCTCCAGGCTGGGGGACGCAACCTGCCTCCCAAGAGGCGCGTCCCTGTCGCCTCGGGCAGGTGCAGGCCAGGCGGGCGCGTGGGGCGGGGCAGGGGCGTTATCTCCTGACCGACGAGGGCCGCACATCTGTTTATCTCTGAAGCGGCGCTGGATTGGATTTCTCGATGTTTATCTCCCTTAGAGGAACAGCGCGCTGGGGCTGCGGAGAGCGCAGCTGCGGGCCGGGCAGTGATTGACAGGTCAGGAACAGGGCCTCCCGCCCCTCCTCCGTCTGGGTAGGGGGCGCTTGGCTGCCCACCGCCCACCCCATCCCGGAGCGCTGCAGGTGAGCGTGCCGGCGGCCAGGTGCCTCCGAGTTCCTCGGTTACCCGGCGCTCAGGCCTCCTCCTCACTAGGGACCACTTAGCTGAGCCAGAGAGACTGCAGTGTTGACTTAGTGAGAAAGTCTAGGGCGGGGGTGGGGAGCTGGGGAGGTTGCCAGTGAAAAGATGGATGAAATCCTAATGAGTCAATTTCCTAACCTGTCAGGGAAGCAGCCTAGGAGAACCGAGGGAGGTGCCCTCTGCTCTCAAGAATGCCTGGAGCTAAGAGGGGAGCCTTAGTACCCTGAAGAGGTACTGGGAGAGGGAGCTTCAAGGCCACGAGTAGAGCTGCTTTAGGAGGCTGTGAGGTCACAGGAAACCCGGAGTTGAATGTTTGTCTACCTTCCTTAGCTATACCCCCTACCCAAACCAGGCGACCTCCCCACTTTCTTCTCCATCATTGCGGTTTGTACGTACTTACACACCCACCTGGCATGGTTGTGTGGTTGGTGAAACTGGGCTCCTGCCGGTAGGGCTGGGGCATGAAGTAGTGTTCAGGCAACACTTGTTGCTGGTTAGGACTACTGGACCTTTGAGGAGGCAGGCTGAACCGTGGTGTTGCAACTATTGTTCACAAGCCACCTAGGATCATGGGAAAAGGCATTTGGATTTTGATCTTTTTCATGCTGGGCCCCTACTTAGTACCTGTATGTCCTGGTTTATTACATTAATGTCAGCATATGTTGTTGACCTTAATTCTCCCTGCCCCAGTGGCTGCCTTAGAAATGTGACATGTCCGTCTAAAGCTTTCATTTAGTGCCCTCACTCCAGCCAACATCCAGCTGTGCATTTTTCACTTTCCAGCCCACTTCGGAGTGGGCTGGATACCCTTTGTGCCCCTGACACTAAGGGACAGGTAAGCATGTCTTATCCTTTGCAATGGTGGTCTGAGGTCTGGAATGACTGGAGACAGGACACTCAGCAATCTGAGCAGTGCATACTCTGCCAATTGCTGTGGACTCAAACTCTATAGAGGACATTGGTTGGTCTTATATATATGCTGGCCTGGCAGTGTGGATGGCCCTGTATCTTCAGTGATGAGATATAGGTGCCTGGATTTATCATTTCATGTAGATTATATATAGCTGGCTAGTGGCAATAACCCCATAATAAACTGAAGTGTCACTTTGATGGGTGAATGGATGGTGGCTGGCCCCAATTGGGACAAATTTCCACCTCCTCAGGCAGAATGGGCACCGACTCTGTGTGTGGGCAGGAGGGCCATAGATTGTTCCAGAGTGCCAAGAAGTGCAGACTCCTGGAAATGAAGCAGGAACTGGTGTGGGAAGCCTCTGGTGTCCTTCTAGCCCTGTGCTCTAATGAATGTTTAATGTCAGGTGGGGCGAGTGGTCCATGAATGCTACCATGTTAGTTTCCTCACGTTTTATGTTGTCCTACAGGAGCAGAGCATGGCTCGTACGAACGCTTATAAAATCAGAAACCACAGCTTCCATGGAGGGCCACCAGCAACAAAACTGGTTCTCATACAACGAAAAATGAGGCAGCCCAAGGCTGCAGTGTGTTCTGCTGCGTGTGTATTTATCTTTTCCATAAGCTGCGCTGCACTCAGGCACGGTTCTCCCTGGCTGTGACCTCTGTAGGGAGACCAGAGGGCCAGGGAAGGTCTTACCAGTGCCCTATTTCTTGCTGATGAGTCATGACGAGGCTATTACAAAACAAAGCCTGTTTCAAGAAATGAGTAGTTTTGGCTGATTCAAGCTTCAAGACTTGAAATCTATTTCCCTTTTGTGAGTTAGAGCGGCTCCTGCTAGCAGTGGCCATTAACGTTGGTGTCTGCCAAGACAGAGGCCCAAGCAGGCCAGGGCAGGCACGGCTTTCTCTTCCCAACTATCACACACAGGTGGAACTTAATCCATGATTCCCTTTATTTCTGAAACAAATCTTTATGTTTTGTTTCAGAAGAGACCTTAATGGCCTCTTACCAAGAAGAGGCTTAAAAGGTTTTCTCTCTAAGAACCAGGTCCTGAACATCTTGAGGTGAAGAGTCAGGAATGGGAGGAATTTAACCACCCAGAGTTGCTGGCAGCTGTGAGGGGAAAGCCTGGAGCCGTGTTTGAGAAACAGGCTCCACAGGGGTGGCTTTACTGAAGAGAGGAGAGCAGATCATGAGGCTGGAAAGACGGGCTTGGGGAAGGACTGAGGAGTCAGTGCATAGCCCTCTCTCTCCTCTGGAGCCTTGAGAATATTTGCTTTTAGAGAGAGATAAATGGAGAATATCCCAGGCACACCCCCAAGCCCTGCCAGGAGCTGAAGCCAGGGCTTAAAGCATCATGTGTGAAGGCCGCTGGGCGGTGCCCTGGAGAATCCCGGCAGAGACTCCCCGTCTCTGGTTATTGTTTCAGCTCTCCACACACCGCTAGTGCCTCCATCATTTAGGCCCCAGCATTGTGCTGGCTGTGGCTACTCCCTGTTTCCCATCCCATTGTAACAGACCCCCTTTCCACCAAGTCCTTTGAGTTTGAACAAGAAGACAAAGGCTGGCCCTCCAAGGAAAGGCTTCCCTTTCTAAATATTTACACTGCTGTCCTGATTAATCATTAAGACTTCCTTTGTGTGGAGCTGCACAGGCACAAGTCATTGCCCCCCAGTCCACAGTGCTTGACATGGCCAGTGGTTCAAGCCTCCCTGTCCTTCCCTTGCCTCCTTTAGGGGTAAAAGATGCAGAGGCTTGAACCACTTCTCCCTTCTTGCCTTCTGGAGAGGCCCTGGGCCAGCCACTGGCTGGCAATGCTCAAGAGGTGCCTCTGACAGTACAGATTTACTTTCTTTCTTTTTTTATATGGTCAAAGGATATTTGAAGATTGAAAGTTCACTAAGCATTTTAGGAGCCCATCCCAAGGCAGCTCACATTCCTTCAAAAAATGTTGATTGAGTACATGTGTGAGATGGGCCTTGTCTTTCCTTCCAGAGTCCTTAGAACCCAGCATAAGCCTGATGCGCAGGAGGTGCTTTGAAATACCAAGAGAATCACACAGCAGCCACGGGAGAAAGTCATCAGATAGAAAGGAGACTCCTTGTCTACCTTAGCAAGCTCTACTTCTCACAGTTTTACTGCGTAGGGTTCTGATGTCACGTCCCAGGCAGGTTTAGCTTTTTGTTTCTGTAGAAGACATTTTCTGGAAAACTGCATAAGTTAGATTGTTGTAAATTGGAACCTTGGAATTGTCCCAGACTCCTAGAAATGGGATAAGAGATGCAAAAGTCCTTATCCAAGTGGTTTAAACAGCAGTAAACATTTGTTGTCTCACTGTTTATGTGGGTCAGAAGATTGGAAATGGCTTAGCTGTGTGGTTCTGTTGTGGGGTGTCTCATGTGGTTGCAGTCAAGATGTCAGCTGAGGCTGCAATCTTTTGAAGGGGTGACTGGGAATGGAGGAGCTGCTCGCAAGATGGCATGCTCACATTGTTGGCAGTTGGTGTTGGCTGTTGGTGAGGGCCTCAGTTCCTCACTTTGTGGACCTCTTCACTGGGCTGCTTGAGTATTCTCAGGACATTGCAGCTAGCTGGCTGCCCCCAAAGCAAGTGTTCCAACAGGGGCAAGGAAAATGCCACAATGTCCCTTCTGACCCAGCCTTGGAAGTCATAGTCCGTCGTTTCTGTAACATCCTTGTATTAGTCTGTTTTCATTGCTGCTGATAAAGACCTACCTGAGACTGGGAAGGAAAAGAGGTTTAACTGGACTTACAGTTCCACATGGTTGGGGAGGCCTAAGAATCACAGCGGGAGGCAAAAGGCACTTCTTACATGGCAACAGCAAGAAAAAATGAGGGAGAAGCAAAAGCGGAAACCCCTGATAAACTAATCAGATCTCGTGAGACTTACTCACTATAATGAGAATAACACAAGAAAGACTGGTCCCCATGATTCAGTTACCTCCCCCTGGGTCCCTCCTGCAACATGTGGGAATCCTGGGAGATACAATTCAAGTTGAGATTTGGGTGGGGCCGCAGTCAAACCGTATCAATCCTATTGGTCAGCCCTGATCAGTGTAGGAGGACACTACACAAGGGGCTGAATACTGGGCAGCAAGGATGACTGGAGCAGTCTTAGAGGCTATCTACTGCACCTTTTAATATGGTATATATTTTCTTGTTTATTACACTTATTTTTCATTGTTTTTCTTTCACTACAAGCTCTTTGAAGGCAGGGTTCTTTGTCTTTCTTTGTTTCCCAAATTTCTAGAATAGTGCCTACTACATAGAAGGCATGAAATAGATATTTATTGAATTGCATTAATTTGATTTGAATTATTTCCAAACAAAAATCAGTTCCCCCAATTGAAGGGGGTGGGGGAACTGGTAATTAGTGCTTCTGACTTGTGTTTTTAAACCAAAGAATCCACTGCCCCTTATTGCTACTTATTAGATAAGTCCAGTGTTTGCTATGTTGGCCTTTTTATTTTATTTTTAAAATAAGGCACTCTTGTATTTGAAGGTAGCTACTAAGCAAGATTTACAGGGACATAATCCTGTTCTTCAACTCTACAGGAAATAAAATAAAAGGGATCTTTTAAATCTTTCTGTTCCTCAGTTTCCTCATTTGAAAAATCGAATATTGCTGGCTATATCCTAGGGTGTTTTTAAGGATTAAATGAGATATTTTACTTTTAAAGGATTAAAAGTAAAGTATATCTCCTACAGTAAGCACCCAAAAAATAAACTATATCAGTCAATTTTAGAGGTCGTCGAGTCAGGAAACAGGCTGTGAGAAAGGTGGAGAAATCCTCTCTGGAACTTTTAGGACTGCCTGGCTAATGCATCAGGCATGTTGTCCTGTGCCAAAAGTATGTCATTAACACCCGCACTGAGGCTCTTGCTGACTTGGATGACTGGAAACAACCTGGACACCATTTAGGAATCTTCCTGGGCAAGTTGAGGAAATCGTGGGATCCACTTGCTAACTCAAGAGCACGTTTAGCAGGCCATCATTTGAGATCCTGTAGGTACTGGTCCTGGGCTTGCAGAGATGATAGAAGTGCAATCTTTGGCTTCAGGGGACTCACTGTCTTTAGGGAAAGACAGACAGATAAGCCCCTCATTCTGATATAGTGGTCAGTGCAGTTGTTGAGTCCCTGGACCCTTGGGGAAATAAGTGGTGTGGAGACAGCATTATAAATGGGGTGATATAAGCTGAGTTTTAGGGTTGGGTAAGAGTTGGGAGCGTAAATGATAGGAAGCAGGGAAAGGTATGTGCCAGCAGAGGAAACAGCTTGGGCAAAGGCCTGCAAGCATGATATGGGTAGGGGGAGGGAGCACGTGGAGGTCATAAAGACAGATGAGGCTGAAGGTACAGAGGAAATAAACAGGCTGGAATTTTATCCTGTAGGATTTTCATTCTGTACCCCTGGAAATAGTTAAACGAATAGTGTGTGTGTCAGACTTGTATTTTAAACCCCACTGGTGGCCTTCTGGAGGACAGACCAGAATGAGTGAGACCTGAGGCAGGGAGATGAGAGGGGAAACTGGTGCAGGGACCCTGCAGCCATGGGTAGAAATCATGGATTGCAGGATTCCACTGGGCGTGACCCAGGGACACTCCCTGTCTCATCTGGAAGAAGAATCTAAGATTTCTTCCCTGATGATCTGCCCCAGTTACTGCCAGTGGAGGGAGTCCTTGGGGGACCACCTTACTATTCAAAAGTGGAAAACAAAGGAGGCAGGGATTTGGTCCAATGACTTTGCACCTACTTTCTTCTACTGGAGAGGAGGACACCTATTTCAGAAGAGAAGTCCACAACCCCCTATTTTCTCCTTTATCCCATTTGAAATGCTACTGAAGCCTTTACAATGACCCTGTACTTACTCCCAGCATTTAATTTTATGCCTGGCTCATCGTACACTTGGGATAAAGACGATGGTTACATGATTCATTTCTTCTGGAGACCAGGGCCTAGGACCCACCAATCTTTACCTCCTCCGTAAAACATAGCACAGGGTCTAGCTCTTTTAGCAGAACCCAGTAAGTAGATGACATTGGCAAACGAATTCAACCACTGCTTTCAAACCTTTTCTGCAGAGAAGGTGTGCGCCACATTTACACATACATGTACACACATGTGCATGCCTCCCCGCCCCACCCCACCCCAAGCTATTTTCCAGAATAGGATTTAACAGGTCAGTCTCCACCCCATTCCCTCCCCACTCTGGGTTCATAGCCAGGGAAGCGAAAGATGAGCTGAGTGCTTTTTCTTTTGAGTCTGATGACTCAGGTCTCAGTTAAAGGGAGTCACATCTGTCATGCTCAACCTGGGGACTTTGGGACAGGTCTCTGGGGCCAGCCTGCAAATCTTGAACTAACTCACTCCCTTTGATGGGTGATAGGGAATCCTCCACCTGACATGCAGGGACAGAGGGGACCCTGGGTCTCCTGTGCCTCTTCCCTCTGCTGCTGGGTTCCTCCTTCGTGCTGGGTGCTCACCGTAGGGATCCTCATCTCCCACTCTGCGTGTGAGGCAAAGGCGGGAGACATGTGTCAGGTTTTTGCGGTGGAGAAAATCTGGCAGTCCTGAATTTATTCCTGAATCAACCATCTGCTGAGTGTGTTCTTGAGGATTATGATACATTTTTTAAAGCAGTGGGGGAGGTGAGAGGGTGAAAAACTGGTGATTCCTTCTCCACCTCTTCCCTGCTGTTCTTGGAGACATGCAGAGCTGGGCCTTGGCATCCTGAGGCAGGGTGCACCTGGGAGTCAGATCCAGTCTCAGGTCTGGCTCTGCCACTTTCCTGACCCTGACGTTTAGTCTGTTTCCATCATAAAATGGGACAAACATGCCTACTGTTCACCTGAGGACCCAGTGAGTCACTGTATGCACGAGGTCTTATAAACTGTAGAGGTACTTGGGCCTGCCATTTGTTGATGGTGCCAAAGCAGAACCTAAGAGCCAGCATTCAACTAGGACCAGGCATGCTGCCACTTTGGGACATCAGTGCAAGTTGTCGCCACAGCTTTCACTCCCAAGCATGGATGGCAGGGAAGCTGGGATGCAGCTTTGGAAGCTGACCTTTGGTTATCAATGAATTAAAATTCACTGATTGCTAAAGGGGGCGGGGAAGAGAAAGGATGAAGCTGGCACCTGCTCTAATGGGGTGGGTGAACGTGTCCCCTGCCCCCAGCTGCAGCATCCTGGCTTGGCCTCAGAGTCTGACAAATGTCTTTTCTCATAGAAGAAAGGAAGGAGAGGAGGGAGCAAGGCTTCAAGCTGAGCCACAGAAGGGAGTAGAAGGTTGAATCAGATGACCCCACCTGCTCTTTCCCACTCCTTTGTAAATACTTCAGATCCCAGAAGAAAAGGAGCATTTTCCCCAGGAAAAGTAACCAACCATTCTGGTTTACCGAGAACTGAGGGGATTCCTGGGATGTGGGAATTTCAGTGTTGAAACAGGGACAGTTCCAAGTGAACTAGGATGGCAGGTCATCCTACCCCCAAGGTAACTGCGTCCAGATAGTTTATTACTTCTGAATAGATTGCTCAGCTCATCCCTTTATTAACTACAGAGAAGCAACTTTACTCCCCCTCCCATCCCACCCCTAGGAGTAAGAGAACAAGGAAACTTCGTTTCATCTTAGATTTTTGCATTGACAGCACTGTGACTGGTAACAAGGAATGGATGATGGATGAAGCACGCTCTTTGATTAACTGAAGGTGATCTACATAGGTCATGGTGAGATGTGTTGGAAGATATAAGGCCCATTAAATGCATAATTCATGTGAAAATGGTGAGCTCAAAGGATGTTCATCCAGCTCTGCCTGAAAAGAAATCTGAGATAAAATGGATATGTGTTTACCTTTTTTGCTGGAGTTGTAGCTGGTAACCTTGGTATTTGAGGGTTGTAAATGCATGTGACCAGGGTTGTGTGTTATGGTGGGAAAGGCCTGGATTTGGCAAGTTGATTCTCATTTCAGTCTTTGCTTTTCCACTTATTCTCTTTCTTCGAAGGCAAGTATTTCACTGCCCCCAGCCTTAGTGTTCATATCTGCAAAATGGGTAACATAGTTACCACAAGGTTGCTTTGAGGATTAAAAGTCACACCACCTATAAAGTGCTTGGCATGCAGGCACAGTGGCTCACGCCTGTAATCCCAGCACTTTGGGAGGCCAAGATGGGCAGATCACTTGAGGTCGGGAGATGGATCTCACAAGGAGGTCGAGACCAGGCTGGCCAAAATGGTGAAATCCCATCTCTACTAAAAATATAAAAATTAGCTGGGCATGGGAGTGGGCACCTGTAATATCAGCTACTTGGAAGGCTGAGGCAGGATAATTGCTTGAACCTGGGAGGTGGAGGTTCTGGTGAGCTGAGATCGTGCCACTGCACTCCAGCCTGGGCAAAAGAGGGAGACCCTGCCTCAAAAAAATAAAATAAAATAAAATAAAATAAAATAAAATAAAATAAAATAAAATAAAGTGCTGGGCATGATCCCTGAAGATAGTAGAGACATCTTGAAATCCCTCACATCTCTCAGGGACCTTAACTTTTGCTTTGGTTATATATGCTTTTCTAACTTTTTGTTCTTAGCATGTTTTATAATATTTGTTTCATGCAATGGTGCACACATAAGACAAACATAAGTTACAACACAAAACAAGCACCCAGAAACTTATCACCCAACCTAAGATCTAGAGCAGGGGTCCCCAGTCCCCAGGCCATGGGCCTATAACAGTCCGTGGCCTGTTAGGAACCAGGCCGCAGAGCAGGAGGTGAGTGGTCAAAGCTTCGTCTGTATTTATAGCTGCTCCCCATCACTCACAATACTCATTGAGCTCTGCCTCCTACCAGATCAGTGGCAGCATTAGATTCTCCTAGGAGTGCAAACCCTATTGTGAACTGCACAAGTGCGGGATCTAGGGTGTGCACTCCTTATAAGAATCTAATGCCCGATGATCTGTCACTGTCTAGTTGCAGGAAAACAAGCTTAGGGCTCCCACTGATTCTACATTATGGTGAGTTCTATAATTATTTTATTATAGATTACAATGTAATCATAATAGAAATAAAGCGCACGATAAATGTAATGCTCTTGAATCATCCTGAAGCCAACTCTTGACCCTGGTCCGTGGAAAAATTGCCTTCCATGAAACTGGTCCCTGGTGCCAAAAAGTTTGGGGACCATTGATCTAGAGGATTCAGTTCCCATGGCTGCCATAACAAATTACCACAAACTGGGTGTCTAAAAACAAAAGAAATTTATTCTCTCACAGTTCTGACCAGAAGTCCAAAATCAGGGTCCCAGTAGGGCTCAACTCCCTCCGAAGGCTCTGGAAGAATCCTTTCTTGCCTCTCCCAGCTTCTGGTGGTTCCTGGCATTCTTTGGCTTGTGGAAACGTAAATCCAATCTTTGTCTCTGTCTTCACTTGGCCTTCTTTCTTGTGTCTGTTCTAAAACGTTTTGCTTCTATCTCTTAAAAGAACACCTGTCACTGGACTTAGGGCCCACCCGACATCCAGGATGATGTCAGCCTGAGATTCTTAATTACAAGCATAAAGACCCTATTTCCAAATAAGGTCACATTCACAGTACTAGAGGTTCAGACTTGGACATATCCTTTTGGGGCGCACTCTTAAACCAACTGCGATCATCATTACCAGTATCCCTCTGCCCATGCTTTTTCCATTAATGTTATATTTCTTAAGAGTCATTCATATTGATATAAGTAGCTGTAGTTCATTCATGCTTAATACTCTGTTGGGTACTGGTACCCCAATGCATTTATCCAATCTCCTGAAAATGGATATTCAAGTTATTTCCACTTTGAAGCATCATAAACAATGCTTCTTTATCTCCTGGTGCTCAAGTACAAGTGTTTATCTAGAATATAAGACTAGGAGTTGAATTGCTGGACCCAGGGTAATGGATGAATAGCATTTTGTAGGATGATGTCAAATTGTTTTCCAAAGTGATTATACCAATCTGCATTCCCATAAGTCAAGTACAAGATGCTCAAAGTGATTTTTTTTCAGTCCAGCAGATGTAAACATTTCAGGATTTGTCTTCTCTGTGGTGGTGAGCATTAGATGATAAGACCTCTTCTCTCCTGATTTTTTTCTCTATAGCAGATGATTTCTGGTGGGTCTCTGCCCATGTAGAGAAAGTGCTAGGCCCTGCAGTCTCATCTGCTTTTGGCTGCATAGACCCTGCCTGCTCTACAAATCCATCTTAATGGGTCATTAGAGGTGCCTGGAAACTGTAATTATGGTATAACATTTCACAGGCTTACAATTGAAGGCTGTTTTCTAGACGCCCAAGTGAAGTCTATTGTGGAGTGATGCATCTCAGAGAGTTTGCGCCCAATATAGTCAATAATGAACACAAAAAGTCGCTTGCCTTTAGCACGAGGGAACTCTTACTGTGAGGGCAGTGATATAGGCATCCCCTAACTGGTTGAAATGACATGTATCAAGGCTGGTGGAGTGGAAGGTATGCTGATGCCTCATGGGAGTCAAAGTAGAATGGTGTATTCTGGGGGGCTTTTTCTGCAGAGGGAAGGGGGAGAAAACACCATTTGTCCCAGTTAGATCACAGAGCCCTCAGTAAAGGGACAGAATATGAGCACGGTAAAGGATTCTAATAAATCCTCCTGACTGATAGGGAAACTGAGACTCAGAGAGAAGATATAATCAGCACCTGCTGTCAATGTAGGCCTTAGGGAGAGCTGCATCTTGTTTTGAAAGCCTAGCTAATTGTCTTAGGTTGCCTTCTCTGAAAGCAGAGCCTGCATCAGGTATTGTTGAGCAAGCTATTTATAAAATGAATGCTTCCAGGTAAAACCTATACAGGATATTCAGGGGAAGAAGCTAGGCAAAGTTGTGGGTTCAGCTGACATTCAGCCTTAGCCTGATCTTTTTTTTTTTTTTTTTTTTTTGTCCTTTGGAGAAACCAGAAAAGAAGGCTGATCTTATAGGAGGCTTTGGAATATGAATAGCGCCTCGAGATTGTTCCACTGTGTACCCTCATTGGTGGATCATTGGCTGCAGGCTGCCCTGGGGGAATGGAGTAACCACCTACACGGTCCCTTGCTCCCTGCAGCTGAAGGCAATTCTGTTAGCAGCCAACACTCACAGCAGCTGATGCGATTATTATTTGGGTTGGGGAATGGTGTGTGGTCAGGGGATGAGAATTTGCTTTGTGCACATTCTACTGGTCACGATCTAATACCAACTCATGCTTTAGACATCAGCTCCATGAGAGTAGGGATCAGAAATGCAGAACTAGGGAATTAAGGCAAATGTGCGTCATCTCCCCCTTCTCTTAGAATCTGCCACCTCCTGTCTGTGGCAGGCGAGATGGTCACACTCTGTTGGTGCATACTTCATTAGACTGCCTTGCCCCCAGAAGCTCCACCCATTTTTCTCTTTCTCCTGGGCCAGGAAGGGCCCTGGAAGAACTCTCTCTCCAAATTGTGGTGATAGCCAACCAGGCAGGGCCTCTCTCTTTGGGGTCTTTTGGGGCATTGGCAGGATGTGGCTAGGGCAGCAGCTGAGACTCTCAGAATTCGAGAAAATGGAAACTAGTCCCAGGATGTCAAACATAGGGAAAAGTGTACCAGGGAAGGGGGAGGCAGAATAAGTGGGGACTGGAGTTATTGTAATTTGGATGTAAATGATCTCTTTGGCCCATGGGCTGTTAAGTTACTTGGGTGGAAAAGGATGTAAGCACACCAGAGGTGAGAGCCAGAAGGAGCCTGTTAGTCCACCCCTCACCTCACACATCTCTCATCTCCTCTCTTCCTCTTTTCCTGACTTTGCATCCCTTACCAAAAGTGCTGAAAGGGCAGATGGGCAGGGACTGTGGTCATCCTGCAGGAGATGACATCAGACTGTAGAGATGGGCTGGGGTTGGAATTCAGAAGGAAAATATTCTGTTGCTGTGATTCCTGCTCAGAGGATGACATCCATTTCCAAGAGGGTCCCCAGTAGAGTGTGGGGACAGAAGAAGGAGGCAAGTTGGTTCTCTTCCCTTCCTATCCTAGTGGTGTCTTTCAGCTCTGACCCTGGCTTTGCTCGCAACAGCTGCTGAAACCATTTACTTCATCCAAGAGAGCAGAGCTTGGTTCTCATGCCAGGGTGCAAGGATCCCACATTTCTACACCCCTCCCTCTCCGCAGCCATCTGTTAGAGCACCTTTGTTTGCAGAGAACTCAACCTGCATCCTGCAATGAAGCTTTCTGTTCTGACTCCAGGAAATTGTTGGTGCAAATCAGGAGCATTTAAACTAATATTTATGAAGCTGCCATCATTCAGAGTGGCTGTGTTGGTGCGTGCAAAAGCCTGAGATGTCCGCTAGTAAATGCTGCTCGCGTTCAACTCAGTAGACTTCCCAGAACTTAGAGCTGTGATGTGCTGAGGCTGTCAGGACACTTCCAGAGCAGCAGCTGGAGAAGCCCTGTTGAGGGTGGGTGGAAAAACCTATACCCTGGGTGAGGTTAAGGCCACAGGGAAGGAGGGGGAACAGCAAGGGCTTTGGACTTCTTAATCATCAGGCTTCAATCTCAGGAGTCACCTGCGACCACAGATTTTCTGGGTGGGAAACCCTTATTGAATGCTACCATGGGAAACTCACCATGCTAAGTGAACCAGGAGGTTACTTGCCATATGGGGGGTTGTGGGAATCACGGGAGAGAATGTTGGGGAGCCATGTTGGACCTCCTAAAGCCCATGGGAGGGCAAGGCGGTGGTATTGTCTTTTCCTGTTAAATGTTACAGGTAGTGTGTGAGCTCATGGCTGGTGCCAGCTACTTGATCTGACCTGGTCATGTCCTTGGTCAACACCTTCAGGGCTGGCCTCAATGGGATGGGCTGGCCCTGTCATCACTTTGTTTTTTCTCTCAGGAACATAGCCTTCCCTGTCAAAAATGAGCATGAGGCTGGGCACAGTGGCTTGTGCCTGTAATCCCAACACTTTGGGAGGCTGAGGCAGGTGGATTACTTGAGTTCAGGAGTTCGAGACCAGCCTGGACAACATGGTGAAATCCTGTCTCTACTAAAAATACAAAAATTAGCTGGACATGGTGGCATGTGCCTGTAATCCCAGCCACTCAGGAGGCTGAGGCAGGGAGAATTGCTTGAACCAGGGAGGCAGAGGTTGCAGTGAGCCAAGATGATGCCATTGCACTCTAGCCTGGGTGACAGAGCGAGGCTCCATCTCAAAAAAAAAAGCATGAGACCTTATTAAAAGAAGGTTATAACATATCCAAAGATATCTATGTTCAAAGAAATAATAGGCCTAAATGTAAAAGTTAAAATTATAAACTTTCCAGAAGAAACCTGGGAGAAAATATTTGCAATCTTGGCATAGGCAAATATATCCTAGATATGAAACAAAAGCCTGCATGATAAAAGCAAAAGATACTGTTAAGAAAATGAGGCCGGGCGCAGTGACTCACGCCTATAACCCCAGCACTTTGGAAGGCCGAGGCGAGCAGATCGCTTGAGCCCAGGAGTTCAAGACCAGCCTGGGAAATATGGCAAAACCCCATCTCCACTAAAAATACAAATATTATCTGGGCATGGTGGTGGGCACCTGTAATCCCAGCTACTCAGGTGGCTGAGGTGGGAGGATCACCTTAGCCCAGTAGGACAAGGCTACAGTGAGCTGTGATCCCACCACTGCTCTCCAGCCTGGGTGACACAGTGACACCCTACCCCAGAAAAGGAAAAAAAAAAATAAATGAGAAGACAAGCCACAGAATGGAAAGTAATAGTTGTGATGAGTATGTCTGAAAAAAGAGCTGCATCTAGAATACATAAAGAGCCTTCCCAACTTATCATAAGAACACAAACAATCTGAAAATAGGCAAAGGAAAAAAAAGTGGCAGGAATTAACTCTGATCAAAATTAAAAATACATAACATGAGTTTTGTTTCAGAAATACGTTTCACTATACTTTGATTTTTTTCTTTTCTGTTACCTCTCTCATAGTAGTGTTTGGGATTAACTACTATCCACCATATATGATGCATTAATCTGATTGTGTAAGTGGGCAAAGAACTTGAACAGACACTTTACAAAAGAATATATAGATAAATGGTCAATAAGCGGAGAAAAGAATGCTCAACATCATTAGTCATGAGGGAAATAGAAATTAAAACCATAATGAGATGCCACCACACACACACTAGAAAGGCTAATATTGAAAAGAATGTGAATATCAAGTCTGAGCAAGTATTTGGAGCAATTATATTTCTCACGTACTGCTGGCAGGAGTGTAAAATGGTACAGCCACTTTGGAAAACAGTTTGGCAGTTACTACCAAAGTAAAACATACACTTACTATATGACTCAGCAATTCCACTCTTTGGTATTTTCGCCTGGGCAACAGAGGGAGACTCTGTCTAAAAAAAAAAAAAAAAAAAAAAAGTTATATATGACTGTAGCAGCCTTATTCATAATAACTCTAAACCAGAAACCACCCAAATGTCCACCAACAGGTGATGGATAAACAAATTGTGATATGTACATATAACGGAATGCTACTCAGCAAATAAGAGTATTAATTACTGATGTATATAATATGATTAAATCTTTAAAAATTATGCTGTGTGAAAGAAACAAAAAAAGCACATATTGTGTGATTCCACTTGTATGAAATTCCAGAACCAATAAAACTAAAGTGGCAGAAAGCAATCAGTGGGCACCTGGAGCCGGGGAGGAAGAGAATTGAATGAAAGGGGAAATGAGGGAATTTTCTGGGGCAATAGAAATGCTCTATATCTTGGCAGCGATAGTGGTTAAATGGGTATATTCATGTGCCAATTATCAGCAAATTGACACTTAACGTGTGCATTTTATTGCTGGTAAATTATACCTCAATAAAGTTATTTTGATGCAAAGAGGAATGTGGTACTTTTGGGTGATGGAATTAAAGATAATTTTTATTTTAGTCTTCATGCTTTTCTATATTTCTAAGTTCTCTAGAGTAATCTTATCACCTTCCTTAAAAAGCAAAAACAAAAACACTGCCACTGTGAAAATGTTCTCTCCATCTTGGAAGCCTCAGCTCAGAGGCTGTCTCCTTTGGAAGACTAGCCGGTGCCTCAGTTGGAATGAATTACTACCCCCTGTTCTAGGTGCTCATTGCCCTTGGTGTCACTGCTAAGCCATTGCATTTGGCCTTGGGCTAGTGTTACTACCTGTGTAGTTGGTTCCTTGTCCTGTGAGCACCCAGTAGTATGAGGGTTGGGCCTAGCACAGAGCCCCAAACATAGTAGGCAGCTATTCAATATTTGCCAGATTAAATTGGGATTTGTCAGGCTATTTGGTTTCGGGGGGCGGTTTCTTATATTGTTTAAGGACTGTCATGACATGTATAAAACAGGGCCTAGAACAGTTGAGAGCTTTGAGTCCAAGCTCTACCAATTACTATCCATATAACCTCTGGCAAGCCCCATGAACTTTCTGAGCCTCAGTGTCCTTCCTGCAAAGGTACCAATAGTCCCTGTTGTGAGACCTGAGTAGCATAGCGTTTGGCACACAGTAAGTATTCAGTTAGCACTGGCTGCTATTGTAATTGTCATACTTATAACAAATAATAATATAAATTGAGAGGACTGCCCAGATGGGAAAGTACTAAGAAGTACATAGACCGGGCATGGTGGCTCACGCCTGTAATCCCAGCATTTTGGGAGGCCAAGGTGGGGAGATCTCTTGAGCTCAGGAGTTCCAGACCAGCCTGGGCAACATGGCAAAGCCCTATCTCTTAAAAAAAAAAAAATTATTCAGGCATGGTGGTGTGTGCTTGTAGTCCCAGCTACTCAGGAGGCTGAGGTGGGAGGATAGCTTGAGTCCCGGAGACAGAGGTTGCAGTGAGCCAAGATTGCACCACTGCACTCCAGCCTGAGCAACAGAGCAAGACCATCTCAAAAAAAAAAAAAAAAAAAGAGTAGAAAAGAAAAAGAAATACACAGGTAAATGGAGCAAAACTTTTCTTCCCTGGGAAAGACCATCATTCCAATTAGTGGGTACGTCACATCAGCCTTTAAAGGCCAAACAAAGGTACATGTGGACACACGGGAACAGTAAATACTGGGGATTGCAAAAGAGGGGAAGGAGGGCGGGAGGTTAGGGTTGAAAAACTGCCTGTCAAGTACTGTGTTCACTACTTGGGCGACAAGATCCTTAGAGCCCGAAGCTCAACGTCACGCAGTATACCCAAGTAGCAAGCCTGCACACGTATCCCCTGAATCTAGAATAAATAAATAAATAATGTACATTATTTTGTGTTTAAAAATTAAAAAAAAAAGGCTAATTGGAAATTAATTTTCTTCCACATGAATGTTTTTTGAGAAAGTCAAAACCATTTCCCAAAGAAGCAGATATCCCGAAAGGAGTTTGGATTTTGCTGGCTGTGCTCTTCATTCAGGTATCAGGTGGCAGCCAGAGCTCGGTCTGAAGGAGGCTGGCTTTCTCTGAGTGTTTGCTGGAGCCGGGCTGACACAGATCTGATAGAGGTTGTCCGATCTCTGAAGAACAATCGACTTTCTAAGCAGAGCCCCTTCTCTGAGCCTCGCGGTGCTGCGTTACATTTGTAAATGCCAGCGCGCTGCTAAGCACGTCCCCGTGAATAGAAGTGTTTTGATGTTTTGTTTTTGGTCGGAGATTGAAGTCCAGTGTCTTGGGACCCAGTGACTTCGGCTGACCTTCCTGCTACATGGACAGGGCTAAATTTCAACCCCTGGAGGCTTCTGCACACAAAACCTCATGCCTTGCAAGGGCAGGTGCAAGGAAACCCGGCAGAAATCTGAAATCTTCGCTGCTTCAGAGACCCGAGCTCACTTCTGTCAGAGGAATTAGGTTTCACAAGCCCTTTTTTATGTAGAAAGCGTATCATTAGGGGAATCTGGCAGGGCGACTTATTAAAACTACTGCCTATGGCAGAGAGAAAGCCATAATGCCTAAGGACATTCCAGGGCTAACGGTGTGATTTTTATTTCTAATAATTCTTGTAGTATCTTTGCAAGACAATTGCTTGGCCAGAGTGACTTCTAGCTGGAGATGACTCTGATATTTTAGGTCTTGTTGGTTTTGGAAAACGTGTTTTCCTCAAAACTTGTATTGCTGTTTTGAAATAAGGAGAGACCTTTTATTTCAAATGTTTTAATTGAGCAAGCAACTTTATAAAACCTGTAACTTCACCCTCTCACCATTTCTGAACTACTGTTGACATCTCTCTCTAATTCCTCCAAACTTGGCTTTTTTTTTTTTTTTTTTTTTGGTAACATAGCTAGTTTTTGAATCATCTTGATCATGTGGATGTAATTTGCAATCTCTTTCCCTCCAACATTTAATTCAAGCTATATAGTTTATATAGTTGAAATAACTGCTTTTTGTAGGTAACACTTTTTTTCATGATGCAATTCTGCTCTTCTCTATTGAGTAATTCCTCTGGGTTTGAGTACTTAGGGATTTCTTGTGGTTGTTATAAATGGATTTTCTGTTCATCTTTGTTTATCGAGTTTTTCTTTTCTCTTTTCAATGTTTCCTTTAGCTACATTATGAAAGATGGCCCTGGGAGTTGTCTGATATTTGCAAAAGCTCTCCAGTCTTCCAGCCCTGCCCCTTTCCCCTCCTTTTAAAAACTCCAGACTTGACGCACACCTGCAAGGTCTTCCTCGGCCCCTCCTCTGGTGTCTGAAAGAGCCCTTCACACGTCAGTGGCCGTGCGTATCCCATCATCATGGGAAACTCCTGCTTTTGTTCTTTGGGCAATCTCCATGAGGGGTTTTCAGTAAGAGCTCATGTCAACTGAACTCAGCTGGGTGGTGCAGATGCTCTACCCTTGAAAAAAGCACACTCCATGCCATCTGTAATTTTGGTAAATACTCCTTCTCTGGAAGGAAGGAGTTATTCATTTATTTATTTATTTCAGCAAATGGCTGCCTTATGGATGACAGAGCTGCTGAGGTGAAAGTAGCTCATGGTGCGGGATCGAGCACCTTCTGCAGTATGGTCATCCTTGTTACTGTGGCTGATAGGATCTGATGGGAGGAGCTCAGTTGTGCCCACTGTCATTTTGACAGGAGGCATCCTTTTAACTTCATGAAGCCCCACATGATCTGGCTCCTGCCTCTCTGTGATCACCTCTGCTCTCTCCTCCACCTCACTGGCTCCACCCACACTGATGTCCCCCCTGTCCCAATCATTCCTTTTGCTTGGAGTGCTTGTCCCTCTGATCTTAGCAACAGTGATTCTCATCACTCCAGTGTCAGCTTAGTGATCCCCTCTTCCGAGAGGGGTCTCCTGACCACCCCTTCTAAAGTGGTTCCCATTCACTCCTTAGCACATTTTCTTCTTTAAACTTCTGCAGAGCTTTTTTCACCAATGATATTTTCTTGTTTACTTAAGTAGTTGCTTGTTTATTGACTATCACTTCCAGCAATTGATAAGCCCCATGAAAGCAGGGGTCCTGTCTATCTTATTCCCCCAAATCGTAGAACAGAGCCAGGCACATAGTTGGCATGTTGAATGGGTGAATGGATCATTTGCTCAACAAGCACTTATAAAATGCTCCTTGGTAGACAGTATGGAATTCAGAAATTTGAAGCTGGGTACACAGTAGGTTCTAAATAAATGCTGGTGCCAGCATTGCTTTCTTGCAGATCAGTGGTCAGCCCAGGGGGACCAGACCCACTCTCCTGGCTATTTCCTTGTATTACCTCTTGGTGAGTGGCAGCCACAGCTCCCTGGGAGACACTATAAGGATGTTCAGGACACAGTACCCTGTGCAAAGGGAGTGCTCATTTACACACATTTATTCATTTTATTCATTTAACCAGTACTCACATAGTACTGTCAAGTATTCTGAATCTGAGACTTTATCTTACTGGCAAGCTAACAAGTTCGCCTGCCACCATTTCATGCTGATGGAAGATAGGAGACTCTTGGGTCAGAGAGGAAGGATAGTTTATCACTCACAGCAATTGCAGAGTATTAGCATCTTTTTAGTGATACCTGAAGCCCTGACTTCCACAGAGTGACACAAAGAGGGCCCGATGATACCTGCATGCTCAGTGAGTTACATGAGGGGAGCCCTGAGCTTAGGGAACTTGACTATAATGGACAGTCTGTCTGCCCTTTGCTCTGGAGGGAGACACCATTTCTATCTTCCAGAGTTGTTTGATGTGCATGTCTTTGAAAAGGTAGCCCAGAACAAAGAGCAGTCGGTGTGTCTGCTCACAAGATGTGCAGAAATGCTTGGGACCTGTGGAGAATTGCCTCACAAGAAGTCTAAGAGGCCCTCTGATTTATTGAATGAATGAATGAATACCAGGTGTTGCATGCAGCATTCTATAGTCAAAGAAGACATGGTTTCTGTCATTAGAGTTCATGTCTTCTTGGCCGGGTGCGGTGGCTCACACTTGTAATCCCAGCCCTTTGGGAGGCCAAGGCAGGCAGATCATGAGGTCAGGAGATCAAGACCATCCTGGCTAACACGGTGAAACCCCATCTCTACTAAAAAATACAGGCCGGGCGCGGTGGCTCACGCTTGTAATCCCAGCACTTTGGGAGGCCGAGGCGGGCGGATCACGAGGTCAGGAGATCGAGACCACGGTGAGACCCCGTCTCTACTAAAAATACAAAAAATTAGCCGGGCGTGGTGGCGGGCGCCTGTAGTCCCAGCTACTCGGAGAGGCTGAGGCAGGAGAATGGCGTGAACCCGGGAGGCGGAGCTTGCAGTGAGCCAAGATCGCGCCACTGCACTCCAGCCTGGGTGACAGAGCGAGACTCCGTCTCAAAAAAAAAAGAAAGAAAAGAGTTCACGTCTTCTTGCTGGGGAATGAATTGGTAGGGCAGTACAGTGGGTAAGTGCTTGTGCCCTGGGATCAGATGCCTTGATTTAAATCCTGCCCCCACCACATTGCATAGCTTTGGAGCCCTGGCCTTGGATTCCTCATCTCTAAAATGGAGATAAGAGGGTTATTGTGATTATATAAACCAATGCAATTCAAAGTACTTGGCTTAGTGCCTAACCGCTGGTAAGTATCCAAGTAAATGTTAATTACTAGGTTGAAGTATATGAAATTACTATTTCTGCAGTTAAATACTAGCAATTTAATATGATTCAACTTAATCATATACCCACTATTATTAATCTTTTGCTTGCTTACACATCATGGTATGTAAAAAATTGTGATGTGGAGGTGTACTCTAGGTCATGGGAGGCAAGCCTGGAGAGGTGGAAAGTATCTCAGGAAAAGAAATGGACTGGGAACCAGATGCAGCTCTGAGCCCCACCTTCTCCTCTCATTAACCTTCTGACCTTGGGTGAGCCACTTAACCTCTGAGCCCCTTGCCTCATCTGTGCTACAGATACAATAATCCCTTCTACTTCACTGGACACTGAGAAGCTAATGTCAGATGATGGATGTGAAATTGCTTTGTAACCTGGAAGACACTATACTCATGTGCTCATGCTCAGGATGGAGAATTCTTGAAGGCAGTGTGATTTGAATCTGGGCTTGAGCCAGACTATCACTAGGTATAATGTAATATCCCTCTTAAGTCCTCCAATCATGGTTTTACATTTGAAGTATAGCATTGGTCACTAAACTGCTGTGTTAGAATCAAGTTATATCAGTCATGTTTGTGTTCAAGGCCTACAGCCTTCAGCAGGGTAGGGACCATCTGGTGACCACAGAAAGATCATTTCATTACAAAGGGTAATTGGCTTGCAGCTAAATCAGTCAATAGCTAACATTTATCAAGCTCCTTCAATAAGCCACACCTAGTTTTAGCTCTTTACAATAATTGCTTCTCACTGAAACCTTGAAAAATCCTATAATATAGGTGGACACTATCATTATCCTCCATTTTATGGATGAGGAGACTGAGGCAGAAATTAAGTTAAAATTAGAAAATGGCAGAACTGGACTGGTCCAGTTCCCTTTTAAGAAGCACAGTTGTTTGAGTATTGACATCATTACGTTGCCTGAGCACCCTCAGTAAAAGAATTACCAACCCTTAGTTGGCCCCGTACAAGGTAGGCAGACCCCAAAGCCATCTTTCTGCAGCAGCTATTGTTGCTTAAGCTGCTACTGTTGCATAGTCATGTGCTACATAAGGACGTTCTAGTCAATGATGGACCTATATAAGGTGGTCTCATAAGATTATAATACTGTATCCTTTTTCTTTTCTTTTCTTTTCTTTTTTTTTTTTTTTTTTGAGACGGAGTCTCACTGTGTTGCCCAGCCTGGAGTGCAGTGGCGCAAACTCTGCTCACTGCACGCTCTGCCTCCCAGGTTCACGCCATTCTCCTGCCTCAGCCTCCTGAGTAGCTGGGACTACAGGTGCCTGCCACCACGCCCGGCTAATTTTTTGTATTTTTAGTAGAGACGGGGTTTCACCATGCTGGCCAGGCTGGTCTTGAACTCTTGACCTCGTGCTCCGTCCACCTCGGCCTCCCAAAGTGCTGGATTACAGGCGTGAGCCAACACGCCCGGCCACTGTATGCTTTTTCTTTTCTTTTTTGAGACAGAGTCTTGCTCTGTTGCCCAGGTTGGAGTGCAGTGGCATGATCTCAGCCCACTGCAACCTCCGCCTCCTGGGTTCAAGCGATTCTTCTGCCTCAGTTTCCCGAGTAGCTGGGACTACAGGTGCCTGCCACCCTGCCTGGCTGATTTTTTGTATTTTTAGCAGAGACGGGGTTTCACTGTGTTGGCCAGGCTGGTCTTCAACTCCTGACCTCGTGATCCGCCCGCCTTGGCCTCCCAAAATGCTGGGATTACTGTCATGAGCCGCAGTACCTGGCCTATAATATTGTATCTTTACTGTAAATTTTCTTTTTTTTTTTTTTTGAGATGGAGTCTTGCTCTGTTTCCCAGGCTGGAGTGCAGTGGTGCAATCTCGGCTCACTGCAACCTTTGCCTCCTGGGTTCAAGCAATTCTCCTGCCTCAGCCTCCTGAGTAGCTGGGATTACAAGCGCCCACCACCACGCCCGGCTAATTTTTGTATTTTCGATAGAGACGGGGTTTCACCATGTTGGCCAGGCTGGTCTCAAACTCCTGACCTCAAATGATCCACCCGCCTCAGCCTCCCTAAGTGCTGGGATTACAGGAGTGAGCCACCGCACCCAGCTTACTGTACATTTTCTATGTTTAGATATACGAATATTTACCACTGTGTTACAATTGCCTACAGTGTTCAGTACGATAACATGTAAATGTACAGGTTTGTCCCTAGTGCTGTAGGATATACTATGTAGCCTAGATGTGCAGTAGACTGTACCATCTAGGTTTGTGTAAGAACACTCCGATGTTCACACAACAGCGAAGTGGCCTAAGGATGCATTTCTCAGAACTTATCCCAGTGATGCAAGACTGACCTTGCTGATGGAAGTTCTGCTTCTCCCACAAGCAGCTGGAGAAAGCCAAGTTGTGCTGCGGACTTGAAGGGTGTTAGAATGATTCCATGCCTCTATCTCTGTACACTGCTGTATACACTGCTGAAAAAGTAAGAACTTTGGTTTTCTTTTGTAGACATCCTCTGTGGTATGAAAAATAATGCTCAACTTGCTTGCTTTTCCCGTATGTTTTGAGCCTACGCTCTCTCCAAAATGATCTTGCTTTTAGCTTTTCCTGGACTGAAGCATTGGCCCAGAGTCAGCAAATAGCTGTCCTTGTGGAGGTCCCAGACAATTAGAGTAAGGTTTGGCTTCTATAGCAGAAAGGCACAAAGATACAGTGGTTTAAAGAACAAAGTTTATTTCTCATTCATGTAATAGTCCAAGAAGAGCAGTCCAGGCTGCCAGGTGGCTCTGCTCCATTCAGTCATTCAGGGATGCAGGTTCCTTCTAAGTTGGCCCACTGTTCCCTAGGGCAGTGCTTCTCAAACTGTATATGAAGAACTAATTTCTTTTTTTTTTTTTGTAAAAAGTAATAAAAATGAATTTCTGAAAAAATAAAAGGAAAAAACCACAAAGACACAAAATGCAATCCTACACTATTTTGTTATTAGATATAATAGCCATAATATTACTTACTTAAATTTCTGTAGAAGTTACTAACTTCACCCTCTCAATTTCTGTACTTGCCTCTTTGAGGGCTGGTGCTAGAAACCCTTGGAGAAGGACTGGTCTGAAGCTTTTTCATCATCCCCATGGTTGAAGCTGGGTTGCCATCATGTTCAGCTCACAGTCATGGGAAAAAAGAACAGAGGGTGGACAAGGCCCCATAACACCCCATGATTGTTTTTATACTTTTAGTCAGGCTTACTGAGGTATAATTTACATAAAGTAAAGTTCCCTTTTAAGATACACAGAGGTATGAGTATTGACAAATTGTGAAATTACTAAGACATAGACATAGAACATTTCCATTACCCCCCAAAATTCTCTCTTGCTCCATTTTAAATTAATCTCCTCCTCTTCTTGTTTCTGGAAATTGCTAATCTGGTTTCAGTCTCTACAGTTTTGCGTTTTCTAAACACCATATAAATGGAATCATACTGTATTTAGCATTTTGAGTCTGCCTTTTTTAAAACCTAGAATAATGCTTAATTCATGTTTTTTGTACGTATCAAGTAATTGATTTTAATTGGGTATACAATAATTTCTTTATATATTATGTTGACAGGCACCTGGGCTCAACTAGGACAGTATGAATAAAGGTGATGTAATCATTTGCATAGGCCTTTGTATGAACATGTTTTCTTTTCTCTTATGTCCCTAAGAGTGAGAGTTCAATGCCATATGGTAAATGTATGTTTAATGTCATAAGAAACTGTCAAACTATTCCAAAGTGGGAATAGTACTCCCACCAGGAATGTATGAGAGTTTGAATTGTTCTGCACTCTAGGCAGCACTTGGTATTGTCAGTTGTTTTAATTTTAGCCATTCTAGGAATTGTGTGATTGTGATATATCATTGTTGTCTGAACTTGCATTTCCCTAATGACTAATTGTGTTGAGCATGTTTTCATGAGTTCATTTGCCAACCTTATCTCTTCTTTGGAGGACAGTTTTAATTTTTCTTTGCCAAATTTTAAATTGGGTTGTTCGGGGTTTTTTGTTGTTGATTTGTGAGAGTTCTTTATATATTCTGGATACCAGTCCTTTATTAGAATGTGTTTTGCCCATATTTTCTCCCAGTCTATAGCTTATCATTGCTAACTATCATTGTTAACTTCCTTAACAATGTCTTTTGAAGTGCAGACATTTAAATTTTTTATAAAATATAATTTATTAATTTTTTTCTTTATGGCCTATGACTTTTTTTTTTTTGAGACAGGATCTTGCTCCATCACCCAGGCTGTAGTACAGTGGCATGATCATAGCTCACTGTACCCTTGAACTTCATAGTTCACTGTACCCTTGGATTTCTGGGCTCAAGTGATCCTCCACCTTAGCCTCCCAAGTAGCTAGGACTATATGCGTGTGCCATCACACCTAATTTTTATTTTATTTTATTTTATTGTCAGGGTCTCACTATGTCGCCCAGGTTCTTTTGTGTTTTATTTAAGAACTGTCTGCCTAACCCCAGGTAGCAATGGTTTTTCCAATGTTTTCCTCTAAAAGTTTTACAATTTTAAGTCTTACATTTTAAGATAATTTTGTCTATGGTATGAGGTATAAGATTTGTTTTTATTTCATGTGGCTATCTAATGGTATTTTAGCATCATTTGTTGTAAACACTATCTTTTCTCAGTTGAATTACCTTGGTACTTTTGTCTAAAATCAATTGTCCACATATATGTGTGTTTATTTCAGAATTATTTATTTGGTTTCTTTTATCTCTGAGACTATCCTTTCACAAATACCACACCATCTTTAAATCAGGTGGTGTGCATCATCCAACTTTTTTCTTGCTTTCCAAAACTGTAGCTATAGATGGCTATGTTGTCTGCAAATAATGACAGCTTTTTTTCCTTCCTTTCAAATGTGTATGACATTTATTTCTTTTTATTGATTTATTCCACTGACAAAACCCTCAATACAATTTTGGATAAGAGTGATGAGAGCAGAATTCCTTGTCTTGTTCTTGATTTTAGTGGGAAAACATTCAGTCTTGGAGTATGATATGAGTTGAAGGTTTTTCATACATGTCATTTATTGTGTTGATAACAATTTCTAGTTTTCTGAGATTTTTTTTTCATGAATAGATGCTGAATTTTGTCAGATGATTTTTCTGTGTCTGTTGTAGAGATTATACTGTGTTTCTCTTTTAGTCTGTTTATAGGATATGCATTAATTGATTTCAAATGTTGAAACAAATTTGCATTCTTAGGATAAACCCCACTTAGTCATGGTACATTTAACCTTTTATATACTGCTGGATTTGATTTACTGCTATTTTGTTGAGGATTTTTACATATATATGTTCATGAAGAACATCATTTATAGCTTTTTTTGCTTGTAATATCTTTGCCTGGTTTTGATATGAGGATAATGCTGGCCTCATAAAATTAGTTAAGAATGCTCTTTCCTCTTCTATTTTCTGGAGTAATTTCTATAGAATTTATATAATTTCTTCCTTCAGTGTTTGATACATGCTACAGACTGAATTGCATCCCCCCAACCCCAATTTGTATGTTGAAGTCCTAACTCTTAATGTGGCTGTATTTGGAGCTTGGGCCTATAAGGGAATAATTAATGTTAAATGAGGTCATAAGGGTATTGGTCCCAATCTGATAGAATTAATGTCCTTTTGAGACACCAGAGAGCAGCTGTGTCTCCCATTCTCTCTCTCTTTCTCCACAAACACACCGAGAAAAGGCCATGCGAGGACATGGTGAGAAGATTGCCATCTGCAAACCAGGAAATGGGTCCTAACCAGAAATTGAATCAGCCAGAACCTTGATCTTGAACTTCTAGCTTTGCTTTCAGAACTTTTAGAACATAAATTTGTCTTCTTTAAGGCACTTAGCTTATGGTATTTTGTTGTAGCAGCTGAGGCTGACTAATACAATAGACTTCTTCAGTGAAGCCATCTGGACCTGGAAGTTTCCTTATGGGAAGCATTTAACCACAAATTTCTTTTTCAGATTACCTATTTCTCTGAGATTAAGCTTTTGTAGTCTTTGTTTTTCAAAAAATGTGTTCATTTCATCTAAGTAATCAAATGTATTGGCATAAAGCTCTTTAAAATATTCTCTTATTATATTTATAAGGTCACATGATCTGGAATAATCTTCCGTCTTCCATTCTGGATACTGATAACTTATATCTTCACTCTTTTATTGATCAGTTTGGTTAGAAGTTTATCAACTTTGTTGATTATTTTTTAAAAACCAACTTTTGGTTCTTAACATTTTTCTGTGGCTTTGTTTCCAATTTCATTGAAGTTTGCGCTTGCCTTAATATGTCTGTCTTTCTGCTAGCTTCGAGACAAATTTTCTTAGTTTTTCCATTTTCTTAAGAAGAAATCTAAATGACTGAGTCCAAATCTTCCTTGTTTTCTAATAAAGCAATTATTAATGCTATGCATTTTCTCCAAAGTACTGTTTTAGCAACTTTCTCAGAATTCTGGCAAGTATTTTCATGTTTTCATTTTTGTTCAATTAAAAGTATTTTCTGGCCGGGCACAGTGGCTCACGCTTGTAATCCCAGCACTTTGGGAGGCCGAGGCGGGCGGATCATGAGGTCAGGAGATCGAGACCACGGTGAAACCCCGTCTCTACTAAAAATACAAAAAAAAATTAGCCGGGCGTGGTGGCGGGCGCCTGTAGTCCCAGCTACTCGGAGATGCTGAGGCAGGAGAATGGCGTGAACCCCGGGAGGCAGAGCTTGCAGTGAGCTGAGATTGCGCCACTGCACTCCAGCCTGTGTTTTTTAGGCTGTTTTTTATTTTAATTTTTGATTTTGATTTTTCTGTTTAATTTAATTTGATTCTTATTGTCCAGAGAACTGTTTGAATTTCTTGATATGGCTTTATGGTCCAGAATATATCTATCCTGGTGAATATGTTATGTGTGCTTGACAAGAATATATTCTGCTGTTGTTCGGTGGAGTGTTCTACAAATGTCAGTTAGATCAAGTTAGTTAATAGTGTTGTTCAGATCTTCTATATCCCCTTACTGTTTTTCTGTCTGCTTTCTTTCTTTCTTTTTTTTTTTTTTTGAGGCGGAGTCTCGCTCTGCCACCCAGGTTGGAGTGCAGTAGCGCAATCTCGGCTCACTGCAAGCTCCACCTCCAGGGTTCACGCCATTCTCCTGCCTCAGCCTCCCAAGTAGCTGGGACTACAGGTGCCCGCCACCACGCCCGGCTAATTTTTTTGTATTTTTAGTAGAGACAGGGTTTCACTGTATTAGCCAGGATGGTCTCAATCTCTTGACCTCGTGATCCGCCTGCCTTGGCCTCCCAAAGTGCTGGGATTACAGGCATGAGCCACCACACCCGTCCTGTTTCTGTCTACTTTCTTTATACATTACTGAGATACTGAGAAATGGGATTTGAAGTCTTTATAGTTGTGGATTTATCTATTTGTTCTTTCAATTCTATAAGTTTTAAAATATATTTTAAAGGTTCATTGTTAAGTGCTTGCACATTTAGGATTGTATATCTTCATGGTGAATTGTTCCCTTTATCATTATGTAATGTCCCTCTTTATCCTTGGAAATAATCCTTCTTCTGAAGTCTATTTAGTCTGATATTAATATAGCCATTCTAGCTTCTTTCAATTAGTATTTGCATGGTATATCTTTTTTCTTTCCTTTCCTTTTAATCTATGTATAACTTCACATTTGAAGTGAATTTCTTGTAGATAGCATATAAGTGGGTCTTGCCTTTTTGTCCAATGTGATAATCTTTGCCTTTAAGTGTAATTTACATTTAATATAATTATTGATGTGATTGAACTTAAATCTTCTGTCTTCCTAATTGTTTTCTATTTGTCTTATCTGTTCTTTAGTCCTTTTCGCCTCTTCTTTTACCATCCACTTTTAGATTATTTTTATTATTTCTTTTTATTTCCACTATTGGCTTATTAGTTACACCTTTTTAAAATTTTTTTGGTTTACAATATACATTGTTAACTTATGTGAGTCTACCTTCAAAGAATATTATACCACTTCATATAAAGTGAAAGAATCTTACAAGACTCTACTTCCAATTCCTCCCTCTCATTCTTTGAAATATTTTTGCCATATATTTTACTTTTACATGTATTATAAGCCCCATATACATTGCTATTCATTTTGTTTTATACAGTCAATTTAAAGTGACCTAAAATAAGAGAAAAATGGGTCTTTTACATTTATTTTTACCATTTCCTTTACTCTATTTCTTTATATAGATTCAAGTTTTCATTTGACATCAAAGTTTTATCTATATATACCAAAGTGTTTGTAAAAATTCTCACATGGTCACTCAATACAATGTTTCCACTCTAGTCACCAAATGTGTGCAGGGATTTCTCCCCACCAGCAGACAACTCTGCAGGAGATTCTCCAGCAGATACCAGTTGAGTTTCTTCTAATTCAATTCTGACACTGTCTACCTTGAGATCCCGTAAGTAGAGGGATCAGTTCCACAAGACTGCCCGCACTTTAGATGGCAATCACAAGCAGAGGTTGTGACCTGTACTTCTGACTGACTGGCTATAAATCAGGGTTCCCACAACTCCATCCTTGGGTTTGATTAATTTGCTAGAACAGCTCACAGGACTCCAGAAAATCCCTAGATAACTGGTTTATTATAAAGGATATTACAAAGGATACAGATGAAAAGCCAGATGGGAAAGATGCATAGGGTGAGGTATGGGAAAAGGGGTGTAGAACTTCCACGCGCTCTCCTGGTGCACCACCCTCCAGGAAACTCCATGTGTCCAGCTAACTAGAAGCCCATCCAAACTCTGCTTTTCTGGGGTTTTATGAAAGATTTATTACGTAGGCATTATTGATGACATTATTGGCCATTGGTGATCAACTCAACCTTCAGCCCCTCTTTCCTCCCTGGAGGTTGGTGGGTTGGGCCGAAAGTCCTGATACTGTATTTATACCTTGGTCTTTCTGATGACCAGCTCCTATCTTGAAGCTGTGTAGGTGCTGCTAGCCACTAGTCATCTCATTAGCATTCAAAAGACACTCTTATTCCTCTGCAGATTCCAAGGGTTTTAGGAGCTATGTGTCAGGAAAGAGGGACAAAGACCAAATATGTATTTAGCAATATCACAAAACTTCTTCTCCAAGATGTTTCCTTAAAATTTCATGTAGCACAGGTCTACTGGCAATAAATTTTCACTGCTTTTGTTTGTCTCAAAAAGGTCCTTATTTGTCTTCAGTTTGGAAAGGGTTTTTTTCTGTGGTGGGTATAGAATTCTGGGTTTATAGTTATTTTCTTTCAGCACATTATGGTATCACTCTATTGTCTTTCGGCTTGCATAATTACTGATGATAAAAGTGTCATATTTGTTATCTTTATTAATTTGTATCCAGTGTGTCTTTTTGTCCTTTGGTTACCCTCAAGATTTTTGCTTTATCTTTGGTTTTCAGTAGTTTGACTATAATTACAATGTGTCTAGTTGTTTCTGTTTTGTTTTGTTTGAGACAGGGTCTTACTCTGTCACACAGGCTAGAGTGTAGTGGCACAATCATAGCTCACTGTAGTCTCGAAATCCTGGGTTTAACCAATCTTCCTTCCTCAGCCTCCCAAGTAGGGACTACAGGCATGTGCCACTGTGCTAGTCCATTTTTGCATAGCTATAAAGAGACACCTAAGGCGGGTAATTTATAAAGAAAGTTGATTTATTTTGGCTCATGGTTCTGTGACTATACAGGAAGCATGATGCTGGTATCCACTTCTGGTGAGCCCTCATGAAGCTTATAATCATGGTAGAGGGTGAAGGAGGAAGCAGTGTATCATATGGTGAGAATGGGAGCAAGAGAGAGAGCAGGGAAGTGCCATACTCTTTTAAGCAACCACATCTCATATGAACTCACTCATTACTATAAGGATGGCACCAAGCCATTCATGAGGGATCTGCCTGCATGATCCAAGCACCTCCTACTGGGCCACACCTCCAACATTGGCTATTACATTTCAACATGAGATTTGGAGGGGACAGACATCCAAACCATTAGCCACCGCACCTAAAGTTTGTTTGTTTATTTTTTAACTTATTCTGTTTGGAGTTTCTCTGAGGTTGTTGAGTCTGTGCTATGAAGTCTTTCATTATTTTTAGAAAATTCCAAACCATTATGTCTTCAAGCACTTCTTCTGATTTGTTCCTTCTTTCTTCTTTTGGGACTCCAATTACATGTATGTTAAACTATTTTCTATTTTCCCGCATTTTTTTCAATGCTCTGATCTAAGGTCCCCCCTACCCCACTCTTTTTTTCGTTGTGTTTCAGTTTTGATAAAGTCTGTTGACCTATCTTCAAGGTTACAATCTTTCCTCAGCTTTCCAGGTTACTGCTGAACTCATCAGATACATTTTTTATTTTGGATATTCTATTTTATTTACTGGCATGTTAATGTAACTCTTTCTTTTAGTTTCCATTTCTCTGCTGAAATTCCCTGTCTGTTCAAACATGTTGCCCATCATTTCCAACAGAGTTTTAAAATATTTATCATGGCTATTTTAAATTTCCTGTCTGAAAATTCTAACATTTAGGCTTAATATCTAGGCTATATCTGAGTCTGGATCTGTTGATTACTTTATTTCTTGGGAACAGGTTTTTTCTTATTCTTTTTGTGTGTGTCTTGTGATTTTTGATTAATGTTGAGTATCATAGGTAGAGGAACAGTAGAGCTTGAGGCATAATGTTATGCCTAGACATGCCACTATTTTTGTTATGCAGTTAATATATAAGGAGGGGTGGGTGTTCAGTCAATCTAGTCAGGAGTTGAGCTTAGTTTGTTTTCTTCTAGTTATTATTATCTTCAGTGGGATTAGTTTGTTCTTATGCTGCTAGGAAGAACTGCCCAAGACAGGGTAATTTATAAAACAAAGAGGTCTAATTGACTCACAGTTCCACATGGCTGGGGAGGCCTCAGGAAATTTATAATCCTGGTGGAAGGGGAAGCCAATACGTCCTTCTTCACATGGCAGCAGGAGAGAGAAATGCCAAGCAAAGGTGGAAAAAGACCCTTATGAAACTATCAGATCTCATGAGAACACACTCACTATCATAAGAACAGTGTGGGGGAACTGCCCCCATGATCTAATCACCTGCCATGAGGTCCTGCCCCCAACACATGGGGATTACAATTTGGATTACAATTCAAGATGAGATTCTGAGTGAGGACACAGGCAAACCGTATCATTCCACCCCAGTCCCTCCCAAATCTCATGTCCTCACATTTCAAAACACAATCATTCCCTTCCAACAGTAGTCCCCCAAAGTCTTAACTCATTCCAGCATTAACCCAAAAGTCAAAGTTCACAGTCTCATCTGAGACAAGGCAAGTTCCTTCTTCCTATGAGCCTGTAAAATCAAAAGCAAGTTAGTTACTCCCTAGATAAAATGGGGGTACAGGCATTCAGTAAATACACCCATTCCAAATGGGAGACATTGGCCAAAACAAAGGGGCTACAGGCCCCATGTGAGTTCAAAATTCAATAGGGCAGTGATTAAACCGTAAAACTCCAAAATGATCTCCTTTGACTCTATGTCTCACATTCAGGTCATGCTGATGTAAGAAGTGGTCTCCTTTGGCCTTGGGCAGCTCTGCACTTGTGACTTTGCAGGGTACAGCCCCCTCCCAGCTGCCTTCACAGGCTGGCATTGAGTGCTTGTGGCTTTTACAGGCACATGGTGCAAGCTATCAGTGGATCTACCATTCTGGGGTCTGGAAGCTCCATTAGGCAGTGCCTCAGTGGGGACTCTGTATGTGGGCTCCAATCCTAGATTTCCCTTTCACACTGCCCTAGCAGAAGTTCTCCATGAGGGCTCTGCCCCTGCAGCAAACTTCTGCATGGACATTCAGGTGTTTCTGTACATCCTCTGATCCTCTAGGTGGAGGTTTCCAAACCTCAATTCTTAACTTCCGTGCACCCACAGGCTCAACACCACGTGGAAGCCACCAAGGCTTGCACCCTCTGAAGTAATGGCCCGAGCTGTACCTTAGCCCCTTTTAGCCATGGCTGGAGTGAAGCAGCTGGGACTCAGGGCACCATGTCCTGAGGCTGCACAGAGCAGGTGGTGCCCTGGGCCCAGCTCACAAAACCATTTTTCCTTCCTAGGCCTCTGAGCCTGTGATGAGAGGGGCTGCTGTGAAGGTCTCTGACACGGCCTGGAGACATTTTCCCCATTGTCTTGGTGATTAACATTTGCCTCCTCATTACTTATGCAAATTTCTGCAGCAAGCTTGAGTTTCTCCCCAGAAAATGGGTTTTTCTTTTCTATTGCACGGTCAGGCTGCAAATTTTCCCAACTTTTATGCTCTGCTTCCTCATGAATTCTTTTCTGCTTAGAAATTTCTTCTGCCAAATACCCTAAATCATCTCTCTCAAGTTCAAATTTCACAAATCTCTAGGGCAGGGGCAAAAAGCTGCCTCTCAGTCTCTTTGCTAAAGCATAGCAAGAATGACCTTTACTCCGGTTCCTGAAAAGTTCCTCATCTCCATCTGAGACCACCTTAGCCTGGAGTTCATTGTCCATATCACTGTCAGCATTTTGGTCAAAGCCATTCAACAAGTCTCTAGGACATTCAGGTGTCCAAACTTTCCACATTTTCCTGTCTTCTTCTGAGCCCTCCAAACTGTTCCAACCTCTGGCTGTTATCCAGTTCCAAAGTCACTTCCACATTTTCAGGTATCTTTACAGCAGTGCCCTACTCCTGGTACCAATTTACTATATTAGTCCGTTCTCACACTGCTATGAAAAACTGCCTGAGACTAGGTAATTTATAAAGGAAAGAGCTTTAATTAACTCACAGTTCTGCATGGCTGGGGAGGTCTCAGGAAACTTACAATCATGGTGGAATGGGAACCAAACGTGTCCTTCTTCACATGGCAGCGGGAGAGAAAAGTGCCAAGTTAAGGGGGAAAAAGCCCCTTATAAAACCATCATATCTCATGAGAACTCAGTCACTATCACAAGAACAGCACGGGGGAACCTCCCCCATGATCTAATCACATCCCATGAGGTTTCACCCCTAACATATGGAGATTACAATTTGGACTACAAATCAAGATGAGATTTTGAGTGGGGACACAGCCAAAGCATATCAAGTGCACCACAGGCTTCCAGTCCCCTTAGCAGTGGACTGTTACTATGTTCTTTCATTGGAGTGGGATGAGGGGGATGCAAGAGGTTTTTTGTTTTTTTTCTGTTCTCCCTCTGCTTTCAACTATTCTTGGCTGCCTGTGCTCCAGAGGGGCATCTCTATCTATACTCTTGTTCCTCTTCCAGGACTAGACTGATGTTTCTTATTACTCAATGTCAGGCTCATAACAGCATCCAGCCTCAGTCTTTGGCAAGTCCTATGCACCTTGGCTTCATAATTGAAGATTTCCAGCACCATACCTGCCTGGCAGGCAAACCCTATCTTGGTTGTTCTGAGGAAGGAAGGAATTTCCTTTTACTCTCCCTTCAGAGTAGCAGATTTTGTTTGGTATTGGTACAGGATCCTTACCTTTCCCCCAGGAAATAGGGTGTTTGCCTCTACTTCTCCTCTAGCAGCAATTGATCTTTGCCTTTGTCCTGAGGTTGAGATTATTTCCTACACCTCTACAAGAAGCAGGTGGATTTCATTTCTATTTCTCTATAGAACCAATAGGTATATGCCTATATTCTAGGGAAGATAGTTCCCCTTCTTCAGTGGCTTAATGTGTCTGCTTAAAGGATAGAAGTCTCTGGGAAAATGAGTGGGGTTTGTGCCTATTCCCAAGCAGAAATCACTTCCTGAACTCCTTTACCACCAAAGTAACTTCTTCTAGTCTTCTGTTCTGACCTGATCTTTCTTGTGAATACCTGATGGAGGCCCATGGGTAACAGCTTGCAAGTATGTGTGCGCTCCCCTGTTCCAAACTGACACCCTAGCCGTAAATTGGTGTTTAAAATTTTATGAAAATTTTAGCTGATTTATTCTTACCTACCTTAAGCCACCTCTTTCTCTTGTGCTTTGCCTGAGGTGAAACAGTCAACATGCCCTGTCTCCCCTGGTCGGGGGGTGCTTTCCCATCTTTGTAATTTAATCACTGTGTGACCTCAGCTTTCTTGTTGGCTCAAGAAAAGTAATGATTTTGTAGATTATCTGAATTTTCTCATTTTTAGAGTAAGAGTGATGTTCTTTGAGCTTCTTACATTTTACATGAAAGTTCAAGTTTCCACCATTGTCTTAGTCTAAGTTTCAGAAATGGCTCACATTTCCACTCATGACCCAGTGAAAAGGGCCTAGTCACATGGTCATGCCTAATTGCAAAGGATTCTGGGAAATATAGTCTAGTCATGTGTCCCAGAATAAGTAAGGAAGATATTTCAGTGAATATCGAGCAGCCTCAGTCCCCAGGCTCCAAACAAGTGAAATCTAAAATAACTCTGGGGCTGGGCACTGTGGCTCATTCCTATAATCTCAGCAGTTTAGGAAGCTGAGGCAGGAGGCTTGCTTGAGCCCAAGAGTTTGGGACCAGCCTAGGCAACATAACAAGACTCAATCTCTACAAAAAAAAAAAAAAAAAAAAAAAAAAGCCAGGTGGGGTGGCACGTCCCTGCAGTCCCAGCTACTTAGTAGGCTGAGGTAGGCTGAGGTGGGAGGATCACTTGAGCCTGGGAAGTGGAGGCTACAGTAAGCTGTGATCATGCCACTGCACTCCCAGCAGATAGAGACCCTGTCTCAAAAACAAAAACAAAACAAAACAAAAATGATTCCGGGCTTGGAGCAATTATGAATCACTGGCTCCATCCTTGGTGTTAGCCCTGTTGAGATGGTAAGAAATCTGAAGAGAACAAGGTGCTTTGGGCACCTCTGAGTTGGCTGTGGCTGAAACAAAAGTGAGTGATGAGTTCCTTTGGCCACTTCCTGAGTTGATGGCCAGTTCTCTACTGTATCTCTCCCACTCCCATACCCACAGGACTGTCTGCCTGCAGAGTTATAGCCTTCTCTCTTCAGGGAAAATGGCTGGGACCAGATGAAAGATCGAATAAAGTCAACTTATTTCTCTTTGGCCTGAACTATGTAAGCCCTCCCTAGAAGACTGGGAGCTACTTCAGTGATTATCCAGTCAAGTTGTGAACTGCACCAAAGCACCGCATGAATAATGGCATATAAGTTCTGGGGACTATTAGAGGTCTTAGGGGGCTTGGAGCTGCCTCTTGGGCTTAAGAAACCTGAAGTCCCTTAGAAACTGACATGTTCACAGTGTGTGCAATAATCAGGAAGGTGACTGAGTGTGATAAGAGCCCAGAGGAAGTTGGAATGACTAAGTCTGCTTAGGATATCTGAGGAGGCTTCACAGAGGAGATGGCATTGGAGCTGCAGTTAGAAGGATGAGTGAGGGCCTAGGGATAGCCAGATATGAGACAAGTGGGTAGAAGACACACAGTCATGAAAGGCCCTGCTGTGTTTGGTGGGTGGTGAGAGGGCTCTGTGGTCCAGGCCTAGGTGATATGGAGGGGGTGGGTGAGTATACAAGCCAAGGCACCTGGATTTAGTTCTAGGAAGATCCAGGTGTAGTTATGTGGTACAGCATGTTTTGATCAGATTTCTTTGAGGAAAAGACTATGAATAGATTTCAGATATGGACTACCTTGTTTTTTTGAATCTCCCAGAAGCAGAACCTGAGATGAGGAATTGAGCAGGTAGTTCTCATCTGGGGCTGAAGCTGAAGGGGTGGCAATACAGTTTGGATGTTTGTCCCCTCCAAATCTCGGATTGAAATGTAATCCCCAGTGTTGGAGGTGGGGCCTGGTGGGAGGTGTTTTGATCATGGGGGTGGAGCCGTCATGAATGTCTTGATGCTGTCCTCATAGTAATGAGAGCATTCTCGCTCTGAGTTCATGTGAGATCTGGTTGTTTAAAAGCTTGTGGCACCTCCTCCTCGCTCTCTTGCTCACGGTCTCTTTTGTTCTGTCTCTCACCACGTGATGGGTCTGCTCCCGCTTTGCCTTCTGCCTTGAATTAAAGCTCCCTGAGGCTTCACCAGAAACCCAGCAGATGCTGGTGCTATGCTTTGTGTCCAGCCTGCAGAACTGTGAGCCAATTAAACCTCTTTGCATTATAAATTATCCAGCCTCAGGTATTCCTTTATGGTGATGCAAAATAAACTGTCACAGGTGGCCAATTTCTCAGTCCTGCTGTCCTCATGCAGAAAGCAGAGTCTGGAGAAAGCAGAGGTGGAGACAAAGACAAACTGTACAAATGCAAGGAAAGCATCTGCTTGGATGTGGCATAGCTTATGTGCACTCACAATCCATTGGCCAAAGCCAGTCCCATTACCAAGGCCAAAGTCACTGGGACAGGAAGGACTATCAGCCTACATAGGAGTGCACAGTAAAAGTGGGGGAAGGAACCAACAATTGTGAACAATAGTACAATCTACCAAGCTCATATGCTGGCTATGCAGGAGGTGTTCAGTTTGTGTCAGGATGAGTTTAACCTAACAGAAGCAAGCAGCATACGATTAAGGGCCAAGAACAGTTCTTTAGATGGAGCGAAGATCAAATTTGAGTCAATGAAACAGTGTATACTCTGGCTTTCCTCTTTTGCTTGTATCTCAGAGACTTGAGACCACTTTGGCATAAACTGGATGCAAGTTTCCCCTTACTCGCAAGACCAGAAGATGACATCTGTCAATGACACAGTGGTCTTCATCCGAATAAGACAGTGACCTTAGAAGACAAACAGTACCCTGCCAAAAAGGGTGGCATAAGCTCAGCCATCTGAAACTCCAATATCTAGTTTTACCATCCTGCCTTCAGGGTTGCCTGGCTTCTGGCCATCAGCCCACTAAGCAGCAGGTAAACTCAGTGCTTGAGCTGAGAGTTTGTCCTGAGCGTCTCTGGGAAGTGACAGCTCCTAAAGAGAGATATACTTAGGCATATTACTGGCTTACGGCCATTGCAGGCAATTGGTAAAACTTACCAGGAGCATCTTCTATGCTAAAATCTTCACCATTGGTCTCTTTGGTGTTGAACTTTGTGGCCTTGATTCCCTGCTTGGCTGAAGTTGGAGCAACTGCATACATATTTTCTAAAAAAAATGTCTAGGACTGACTGGTAAAAATGTATGGGGCTTTCTAGAGAGATGTGGATTTGTGGAGACTGATTTTTCACAAGAGGATGCCACCAGGTTCTTAGCTCTGTTGGTTCTGCAAACTGATACCACAGGTCTTTGCCAGAGAACTCACCCTTAAACCCTCTCAGGCTAGTTCTCTTCTACCTAAGTGAGAGGAGTAGGGTGAATGTGCCCTTTTCCTCATTCAGCCAAAGGCCCTAGAATGGCAGCTGTGGCCCTGCCTCCTGCTATGATCCAGCTTACTCCTGGGTTACACTGGGGCTTGAAGCTAAGCCCCAGCTTTTCACCCAGCTGCACTTCATTTTTATTCCTTGAGAGATAATTGAAACTGCAGCAGGAGCACTGAAGCCAGTTTCCCTAGGTTCAAATCCCAGCTTCATGAGTTACTAGCCATGTTATCTTAGGCAAGTTCTTTGACTGTGCCTCACTTCCCTTATCTGTAAAATGAAGATAATTATATTATCAACCTCATGGGTGGAAGAATTAAATAAGTTACTATGTGTGGTTTGTTTGGAGCAGTGCACAGAACACAGGGTAAGTGCTACGTAAGGGCTAGCTAGGGTGGTGATGATGGGTTGGTGATACTGAGGGCACTGGCTGTGACACCACAAGTCCCTTCCCCTACCCTTGCCACAAATTTTCTTTGGGGCATTTATCTTAGGTCCCAATTCAGACAAAGTTGTGGTTCTCTTGAGCACCAACCTGTCTTTTTAGCTCATGGACGCTGTTATGGTTTGGCTGTGTCCCTACACAAATCTCATGTTGAATTCCCATGTGTTGTGGGAGGGATGTGGGAAGTAAGGTCTTCCCCATGCTGTTCTCATGATAGTGAGTAAGTCTCATGAGATTTGTTAGTATGAGGAGGAGTTTTCCTGCACAAGCTCTCTCTTTGCCTGCTGCCATCCATGTAAGACATGACTTGCTCCTCCTTGCTTTCTGCTATGATTGTGAGGCTTCCCAGACACATGAAACGTAAGTCCAATTAAACCTCTTTTTTTTTTTAAAAAAATTGCCCAGTCTCAGGTATGTCTTTATCAGCAGTGTGAAAACAGACTAATACAGACCCTGAGACTCATGTTTCTTTGTTTTAGGTACTGAAATGAGCATTTCAGGCAAAATTACCCATTTGCAGAGGGCTTTCTGGGATAGGTTCTGTATCCACATTGCTCCTAATTCAAATCCTTGAAGCCATCCTTGATTCTTCTGTTTCTTTCATGCTCAAAAACAAATCCTAGTGTTTCTACCTTCAAAGTGTGTCCTGGTTCTGATCACTTTTCATTAGCTTTACACTATGTACTCCTTTCTTCAGGACTAATGGTCAGATGCTTAGTTAGGTCCCTGATTCTGCCCTGGCCTCAGCATCTATCATCCATATAACAACCAGTGTGGCCTTTAAAAATATAAGGTAATTCATAGCACACCTTTGTTTTCAGCCCTCCAATCACCTTGAGAAAAAACCTGAAGTCCTTATAATAGTTTACAAGGCTCACTGTGATTTGACTGTGCACCCCATCTGTATTAGTCAGTTTTCATGCTGCTGATAATGACATAGCTGAGTCTGGGCTTACAGTTCCATGTGGCTGGGGAAGCCTCACAATCATGGCAGAAGGCAAGGAGGAGCAAGTCATGTCTTACATAGATGGCGGCAGGCAAAGAGAGGGAGCTTGTGCAGGGAACTCCTCTTTTTGAAACCATCAGATCTCATGAGACTTATTCACTATCATGAGAATGGAAAAGACTTGCCCCCGTGACTCAATTACCTCCCACCCGGTCCCTCCCACAACATGTGGGAATTCAAGAAGAGATTTGGGTGGGGACACAGCTAAATGATATCATCATCTCTCTGTCCATCCTTGCCCGTGGCATGCCCTCTGTTCCAGCCATGTCAGCCTCCTTGCTGCCCCTCTAATACACTGCATGGCCAGGGCTTTCCCCTTGCTGGGCCTTCTCCCCGGGATGCTCCCCTCAGCCGAGATATTGGCATGACTTCCCCACTCCCTGTCTTCATCCAGTCCTTGGCTTAAATGTAACCACATTCAAAGACCTTCCTTGACTACCTTTTCTAAAAGAGCAACCATTCTCCCACTCTGGCATTCCAGAGTCATCTTCTTTTACTTTATTTTTTCTCCTCAGAACTTACCACAATCTTTCATAAATTTATTTTGCCTTTCCCCACTAGAATGAAAGCTCCTTTGGGCCAAGAACTTTGTCTGTCTTGGTTACTCCAGTGCCTAGAAAGGTGCTCAGCACATAGTAGGGGCTTGATAAAGAGTCATTAAAGAAATAAGAGAATGGGTGGAATCTTTATTTTACTAGTTCATCCTAATCTTCCCTTCCCTGCTTTCACAAAGGCTTGGAAGCAGTGTATACAAATATATATGTTGGCTGGGTGTGGTGGCTCATACCTGTAATCCCAGCACTTTGGGAGGCTGAAGGAGGTGGATCACCTGAGGTCAGGAGTTCAAGACTAGCCTGGCCAATATGGTGAAACACTGTCTCTACTAAAAGTACAAAAAATTAGCTGAGCATGGTGGTACGCATCCATAAACCCAGCTACTTGGGTGGGTGAGGCAGGAGAATTGCTTGAACCCAGGAAGCAGAGGTTGCAGTGAGCCAAGCTCATGCCATTGCACTCCAGCCTGGGCAACAGAGCGAGATTCTGTCTCAAAAACAAAAGCAAAAGCAAATAAATACATACGTTAAACCAGGGCAAAAATAAATGTAGAGATAAAGGTAGAGAATGAAGAAGGCTTCTGAAGTGTCCCTGGTTGCTTAGTGGAAGACTATGTGGAGGATAGAGACATGTCTGTCAGCAGGGAGGTCTATGTTCTATCATTGTTTAGGATATTTTAGTAACCTGCCTGCTCTTCTCTTACTCCCACCCCACCCCCAACGCCCTACCCCACCCCCTACCTCCACAGTTCCTGTGGGTGAGAGTTTGCTGCAGGAAGAAAGAGGTCCCTGAGGTGGGGATAAGCATTTTTAATCACTTTTCTTCTTTCCCCCTATTTGAGAACTCCATGAGCTGCACATATATGCTTACTTCCTTAGAAGAATAGTATTAACTGGCGGGAGTAGAGATGCCCCCACCAACGATGTTGTTAAAGACTTTTCTTTTTGGAAAGGTGCTCTGGGTCCTGGAAAGGTGCTCTGGGTCGTACATCTTGAGTTGTGAGCCTATTGTGACAACAAACTTGAGGATACGGTTTGCTATGTTCAGTCTCAGTGGTAAATGTCTTCCCTCCTGCTTCCAGTGCTGCACATATGCAGCTGTATGAGGCAAAGCTCCTGCTCCAGCTGTTTGCCAGTGCTTTCCCCTAGGATCCTGGACAAGAATCACGACACAATCTGTTGTTCTCTTCCCCTGTCCCAGACACGTGTGCCAATGTTACGACTGGACTCTCCATAGGAGACTTGCCCTTCTTGAATCTGGCCTGTGCCCTTCAGAAAGCTAGAGCGAGTCACTTCCAAGCATCCTATGCATGGGAGAGCAGAAAATCTGATGCAGACCATTTTGCTGTTTGCGCTAGGAAAACAGAAGACACAAAGCTAGTCAGGTGAATCAATTCTGAGACAGACAATAGAGTGAGACCCTGGGCTGGGTTATTTTAGAGACACAACTTTTTCCTTGGAGCTTTTAGCAGAAGAGATTTGAAGATTTTCTTGAATGACTTTGTCTCTCTGGGGGCGATTAGAGAAAGCATTCAATTTCCAGAATCTTCTGCAAAGTAGCCTTTGTATCTGAAGGAGGGTGCCTTGCCAATGGCTGGGCTTAGTGATGCCTTCAGGGACCTAGTGTATGGATCTGTGGATCCAACTCATCACAATAACATGTGAGGAGGGAAAATGCTTCCATAAGTAGAACCTGCTATCAGTGACTGTACTCTGGCCCTCTGCTTCTAGCTGCCTCCTAAACAAATGTATTTTCTCTATAAATATCATTCACTGTACCAGCTTTGTGTTCAGGACACATTTTCCTGAACCCATTCCCATCTTCCCCTGTACCCTTGCCACTAAATCACTATATTCATGAAAAGAAGAATCCAGTGGAAAAAAAAGATCTTTTTTTTTTTGACACAGGGTCTCACTCTGTCATCCAGGTTGGAATGCAGTGGTGCCCTCAGGGCTCACTGCAGCCTCTACCTCCCTGGGCTCAGGTGATCCTCCCTCCTCAGCCTACTGGGTAGCTGGGACCACAGGTGCACACCACCACGCTGGCAAACTTTTGCATGTTGTCCACAGTAGTCTTGAACTCCTGAGCTCAAGTGATCCACATACCTGGGCCTCCCAAAGTGCTGGGATTACAGACATGAGCCACCGTTCCTGGCCGAGATCTGGTCTTAACAACGTAGGGTAACTTGTGAGCTGAGGAAATAGTAAAAGCATTTTAGGAACTACCTCTTGTAATTACCCACATTCTAAAATTTTAAAACAAAAACTGCTACTAGCTGATGCTGTTAGCTAATTGTCAGACAACAGACAAACACACTGCAGCCAGAAAAATCCCCACTGAGTTTGGGCAGCTGATTTCTCTGGCATCAAATGAAAGCTTTAGCTATTGCCCCTGAGGCCTGGCTGAGCAAGCCCTGCACCCCAGCCCTCCCTCTGTGTGCCCCCCCTTCCCTACCACTATGGGCCACAGCGGGTGTTAAGTGTGTGTGTGTGTGTGTGTGTGTGTGTGTGTGTGTGTGTGTGTTGGGGGGATGGGGGTTGAGGAGAATGCAGGCACCCTAGCTCACAATCTTAGGCAGCTACACACCCCACTCAGGACACCACACCAGCATGATTCATCCCACACCTCACAGCCAGGGTGAACTCAGCCTCAATGGACAACAATTTGGAGGCATTGTTTACAAATTAATTTCCCCCTCTAAATAGGCTGTTATAAGAGCGGACCCTTCTGCTTGCCTAGCCTAGGCCCACCTGTCACTGGGACTTCCTAACCAGTGGTCACACTGTATTGATCTTTTTAATCCCCTCTCTTTGAAACACAGAGCCAGCTGATGTGGAGCTCCTCAAAAGAAAGACTCTCCCACTGTCCCTACCTCAACAGGTAGCTGCGGATCCGGGGCTAATTCCCTACTAAAAAGTCTTAATTGGCTTATGGGGAGCCTGAAAGATCTCCCTTGTGTTTACAAGGTGAATGGAATGATAGATCCCAAATGCGCTAGTCTGTCTTTATCCGTTTCTTGGTGGAAATCAGGTGCGTTTTATTTTTTAATTGTTTTTGAAACAGGAACGGAGGCTTTGGAGGTGAGTGGGATAGTGTTTCACTTTAGTGGTTGAGCCACCAGGGAAAAGCAAGAAAAGCCCCAGAGACACTAATATTAGGCAAGAAACTTGGCGACTTATTTTTAGTTTTTATTTACATGAAGCGTCTGCAGTACAAAAATGTAAACTTTGATAGCTCATAATAGAATAAACTCTTTATGTACAAAAATACATTTTCATATGAATGAAGCATCTCGAATAAATTAAAGTACTCTCCAGCCCTGTGCCTGAATAGCTAAGCAAGAGTCTCCAGTTCTTCCTAGAGCGAGCCTGCAGTGGTGGGGGTCGGGATCCATAATGCATGAAGCCCATTCCTTGTCTCTGCTTTTTAAGCCTTTTCATTGTATTGTCAGCCGGCTCAAACCGAATTTTCATGCTCGTTTTTCTTCATTAGAGTTCTACAAATTGTAAAATTGACTTTTCACCTCGTCTTCAGGGGCTGATCTGTCCCTTTTCTAAATCACACTGAAGTGGTGGCTGGGGTCAGTTCTGAGCCAGTCACAAAGGAGGTTTTGTGGAGTTCAGAAAGTGCAAAAGGAAAGGCCGTCTAGGGGCGGGCAGGCGGGGCGCTGGGCTGAGGGCCGGAGAAACAGACGAAGAGGCAGACGCCGCGAGGGTGCGGCGACCTAACAAGCGGCTCAGGTATCCCCGACTGCTTTCAAGCTCCCGCTTCCTCCCTCCGCCTGAGAGGGGGTCCCGAGGCGGCAGCTGGGGCCCCATCTATTGCCTGCTGACTAGGGGAGGGGGAAAGTAACGGTGTCTACAAAGGGCCTAGTGGTAAGGGATGAAACAGGGCGTTGTGTGGAGCAAGTCTTTGGGCAGGCTTGGGAAGGAGAAAACAGGGTCGCCAGGGCCGTAGGTGAAGTCTTCGGAGGCGGCGGGGCTACTGGGGTCAGAGAGCGGGGAGGCGGCGGCGGCACCTGAGCCCCAGGACTCCGCGTCGCTGGCGGGGCTTGGGGGACCGGGCAGGCAGGGGACGCACTGCGGCGGCAGAAGGCGCTCCCGGGCACCGCCTCCGGGCAGCCCTTGATCCGCCAGGCGCAGTGTCTCGGCCAGAGCCCAGATGTAGTTGTAGGCGAAGCGCAGCGTCTCGATTTTGGTGAGCTTGGTGTCGTCGGGGAACGAGGGCAGCACGCTGCGCAGTGCGTCCAGCGCCGCGTTCAAGTTGTGCATGCGGTTGCGCTCGCGATCGTTGGCCTTGACGCGCCGGCTCCTGCGCAGCGAGTGCAGCAGAGCCTCGGAGCGGACCCGCGTCCGGCCGCGGCGCCGCCGCCTCTCCTGCTCGTCGTTCTGTGCCCCTGGAACCTCAGACGCCCGGGAGATATTGGGCGCGCCCCTGCGGGCCGGCGCGGGCGGCCCTGAAGCGGAGGCTGCCTGTTGGAGTCTGGCACAGTCTTCCTCGTCGGTGAGGAAGCCGGACAGGTCACTGCCGCTGCTGCTGGCGCAGTCGAGGTCGGAGATGCAGGTCTCAAGGGGGGCTGGCATCGTTGCACTGTGCAGGACCGACGGACAGATAGAAAGGCGCTCAGAGCGCTGCAGCCCGGACTGAGGGCAGGGCCGCCAGGGCGCACTTACGTTCCCAACAGCCTGGGGTTGTTACTCTGTGCCAGTTGCGGGCGCGAGAGCCTGGAAGGGTGCAGGGGCGCACGGAGAACTTGGCCTCGTCTCCTCGCCTCGCCTGCAGGGGCCACGCGCCCGGCCGGTCTCCTGAGTGATGTCGCCGGCGATCAGATCAGCTCGTGTGAGCACCGAATGTGGCACACGACTGGCCTCAGGACCCCTTAAGTACCCGGCGCAACAATGGGCGCCCCCCTCCCTTGCCACCTCCGCCCCCACGGCAGCCCGGGTGAATGGAGCGAGGCGGCAGGTCATCCCCGTGCAGCGCCCGGGTATTTGCATAATTTATGCTGTCGGGAGGCCGCCATCGCCCCTCCCCCCACCCGGAGTGTGCCCGTAATTACCGCCGGCCAATCGGCGGCGTCGCGCGGCCCCGGGAGTCGGCTCGGGCTAAGCTGGCCAGGGAGTCTCCAGGCAGTGAAACGGAGGCGGGGGCGGCGGGCGATTAGCGACAGAGGCACGCTCCTCTCGGGGCGGGCTGGGCGCCCCTCGCTGGGGTGGGACGGGGAGGCGGGGCGCGAGCGCGAAAGTGTGAGCGGCCCAGTGAGTTGCGGAAACCTGGAGGGGACTTGGAGTTTGGGTTCGCATCCCCTCTCCAGCTGCTTAGTGGTCGCGTGACTTTGGACGAGTAATTTAACTTCCCTGAGCATTGCTTTCCCCATCTGTAAAATGAGACACAAGTTTACCCTATGGAGGTTGATCAGAGATAATGTTTGTGGAACACTAAATGTGCAGCACCCGCTGAACAGGGTGAAAATCATTTTCAGATAGACTGGAGAGTGGCCATGCCAGAGGCACAGGGCTCAGGACAAGGATAAGTGTCGCTGCTCCGTTCAGGCTGATGAAGAAACGGGAAAGAATCTGTTGACCTTCATCTGGGGAGTGCGAAGAGGGGAGTGGAAAAGAGGATCAGGTGATTTCCCAGGTTGCCTCGAGTCTTAGTCTCACCCTTCCCTTCTTTCCCTTCCCTTCTCCACCCTCCTCCGCACCTCTGCCTCCAACAGTCACCTCAAGATTCTTAAGATGAATTAATAATATGAGGATTTATATAAATAATAATATGAGAATATAATTATTAATATGAGAATTTCCTTTTCTTCGGCGTTCCTGAAACCTTGCCTGCCCCATGCCCGGAGAAATCCATTGCATACCATCTCTTGGAGCCCTGCTTGCAGCCTTTGTGGCCCTCTTCAGGGCGAGCCAGCAAGGGGATCCAGCTCCCCTGGCCCAAGAGAGAGCCGGCCCCTGGAGGGCAGCAGGTGCATAGTGGAAACCCTTTCCTCCAAACCCCCTCCCACCTTCGGTGTCTTAAACTCACCTATTCCAGCAGGTCTTCCCTCTGCATGTCAGGAGTCACTTTTCTCTAGTCACCCACACTCACCCAGGAGCCACAGGGGCCCAGACATCACCCAACTTTGTACTTGGAGGATAAATAGTAAGGAACAGCACTAGATTATAGGATAAGGGTATTAAAAACAAAATGAGCAGCTTTCAGCAAAGTTCCTCCCCCCCACCTGATATCCAGGTGGTAGCCTCAGGCTGGATACCTGGCCTGCTGCCCTGGGAGCCTAGCCGACTCTTTGGGTTGGGGGGGATTGGCCCCTTTGAGAAAAGGGGCTGTGTAGTGGCAGTTCCCACCTCGACTCACTGACCAGCACTTGCCTTCTGGCTCAGGGAACTCTGCCCAGCTGTCCCCTTCCCCCACTGCACCCTGCAGTTACCCCTGATCTCAGTGGAAGGCTAGGACACAGTCATATATAAGGGCTTGAGAGTTATTAGAAGTCACAGAAAGTGGCTTCAACCAGCTCACTCAGGAAAGGGCAGTTGTTGGATGGATACGGGGGCTTCTCAAGAACTCAAGGGCTTCAAAGACTTGTGTAAACCAGCAGGAGCCCAGGGGTCCTCTCTCTGCCCCCCGCCTCTGTTTCTCTCCCTGTGTCAGCTTCCTTTCTTTGGACTGCCACAACAAAATTCCACAAACTAGGGAGTTTAAGGCAACAGAAGTTCATTCTCTTACGGTTCAGGAGGCCAGAAGTCTGTAATCAAGGTTTTGGCAGGGATGGCTCCTTTTCGGAGGCTCTGAGAGAAAATCTGTGACATGCCTCTCTCGCAGCTTCTAGTGGTGGCTCCTGGCCATCTTGGCCATTCATTGATTGGCAGCTGTGTCACTCCAATCTCTGCCTCCTTTCTTCACACAGCCTTCCTGTCTGTGTCTTCTCCTTCTCTGTCTCTTGTAAGGACACTTGTTATTTGATTTAGGGCCCAGCTAATCCAGGATGATTTAATCTTGCAACCCTTGCCTTCGTTATATCTGCAAAGATGCTTATTCCAAATAAGGTCCCATTCTGAGGTTCTGGGTGGACATATCTTATGGAGGCCCACTATTTCAACCCACTACAACAAATGCTTTTCCAAATTCCTGAATGAGAGAATTGGTTTGGCCAGTGTTACTTTTTTGGCCGACAGGTACCTGAAGAGGTTTCCTGTTGAGAAATTTGAATGCATGAGAACCCCTTCCCCATTCCTAGCAATTAGGGTGTGGCCAAACGGTTTTAGTACAGGCAATTGGCTGCCCCATTTGCAATTTAGGCTCAGAGCTGGTGACAGTCCAGAGTTCACTTGTGTCATGGCAACAACTGGGGAAAGCCAGTGACCAGTGGTGGAAGAGGTGGCCAGGAACCAGTGGACATCCTGTCTGAACTCTTCCCAGGGCCTGCCCTGGTTCCGTCTGTTTTTTGAGCCTGGTTCTCCAGCCTTCCCACTGACTGCATGAGCCCTCCCATAGTGGGCCTTTCGTTAGTGGGGCTTTTCTGCTTCAGATGGCCAGGATTAGTGTCTGTGGTTTCATAAATAAAACACCAAGTTAAATCCTCAGATTGCTGAAGCATAGAGAATTATCCTTGTATTATTTTGAAGTAATCCATTGGCTATGTTGATTGCCTGTGCTGGGCCAGGCACTGCGCTGGACACTGGGGTGATAGGGGTGATAAACTTGGCTGATGGGTATCATGGGCTCTGAGTCTTGCAAGCCAGGGTTCAGTGCCAGCAGAACCTTTGGAAATTAATCATCTATCCACTGCACTTCATACGTGGGAAACTGAGGTGGGAGATTGGGAGGTCTTTTTTCCAGATTACCCCAGGAATCGCTGGTGGTCAAACTAGGCCAGACTCAAGAGTCCTTTCAGCCCCTACTCTACGTCCTTCCATCACAATCAATCAACAAATATACTTGGAGAACCTACTGCATGCTGCCCTGTGCCAGGTGCTCTGTGGAGTGTGAAGCAGGCCTATAGTCCTAAAGGAGAGGAGATGTAGCATTAGGACTAGAGAGGTGTCGAGGGCCTATTAAGGCAGCAGATCTGAAGAGTATTGTGCACCTCCCAAAAGGAAGCTTCTTGGCAGAGGGGGGACTCGCGAAGGCCTTGAAGGATGGGTGGGATGCCAATAGACAACTTAAGGAAAGAGAAGACTGGGGGTTACTATAGTGGCTATGTGGGGGCTGGTCTGGAGGATTAGGGCTTCTGGGTGAACCCAGTGGAAAGAGGGTAAGGGGGCAGTTATGGTGGCCCTTGAATGGCCAGGGCAGCCTTCCTTGTTCCATTCCGTCTCCTCCTCTTGCTTCTCTCTCTGAGCAGGGCTGTTAAAATTGTTCTAGTCATTCACTGTACAAGGACAGCTGGTAGAGGGGGCAAGTAAGGGCTGAAATCTAGCCTCTCTACCACCCGCCAAACCATGCACCCTGACATGGGCTACACCTGTCCAGAGAGGGCACCTTGTCAAATATGTCCAGACGCACATCATGAGCTAGCAGTAGGTCTGTGCCTTCTCCTGCCATGCTTCACTCCTTTTCCTGAACCTTAGAGAGCTGAGCAGGCAAGCATCCAAGCCTTGCCCTGCCTGCTCCTGGCTCTTGGGCAGGGCACATCGTGGCTCCTTCTTGGGCTGTCAGTGCCTACCCCATGTGCTTTTTATAAGTGCATCTGCAGGGGGCCCTCCTATAAGTGATCTGCTGAGGATGCAACTGAGCCCTGGCAGGATGAGAATGAAGGGGCAGCTTAAGAGGCCCAGAGCCTCTCCTCAAGAGAAAAAGGCCGGGCCACAGTTAGAAGGATGCGCATGCTTGCCAGGGAAGATGAAAGTTTCTCCTGCCCCTTGAAGCCTTCTAAGCCTAGTACATGAGTGTACCCTCATTCTCAGAGTACAATAGAACGTGATGTGGGCATGTAATAAATCCAACCACAGCAGGCGCCGCTATGGTGAGCACCGCACCAGGTGTTTTGCCTGATGTGTGAGACATCCAGCTGCCAATCTGCTGGGGGGCTGGGGAGGGTAGCCAGATGTTCCAAGGTGGGGCAGATGTTCCAAGGGACTAAGGATTAAGCTGGAGCTTCTTACACTGTGGTCACCTGGGGTAGTAGTGATGGTGGGGGTCCCCACCCCATACCCCTGGAATCAGAATCTCTGGAGCACATGCTAAAGTCACTATTGACTGACACCTAGAGCCAATTTATTCACAGTAGAATCGATATTTTGCATTAGCAACCACCCTCCTATCCTGTGCTTGCCTCAGCTCTTGAAGCAGGTCAAGTACATTTATGTGACAGCTAAGATGAGCTCCAAGGGCACACCTGTTCCAGGCAGCCCTAGGGATCTGACTCAAGACTCTGATGGGACCAGCAGGGAGGTGATTTTACTTCATCATCAAGAAGGCCTTTCTGGCATCAACACACTGATGAAGAAACAGTTTTCTTGAGAGATGAGAGGGAGGGGCTCTCAGGGTGGAGCAAGGCGTTGGATGCTTCCAGGGTCTTGAGAGACTTGGTTTATTATTATTTTTTAATAAAGGCCAAAATAGGGGAGAAATGGTGGTAAATTATAAATGTTTACATATAATAAATCAATGTGGTTAACAAATAAAAATATAAAGAAGTCTGTACTGTTCACAAGGCAATTTCAGGATTTTAAAGTGACCATCAAATTATAGTGCCTATAGGCATAGAGATCCAGGGATGGATCCAGATTGGAATTTGTGACGGAGCATCTTCCTCTACCCCGTCAGTGTCTCAGTGACCATGTGTGTGACCTCGTTTGGAGTTAGCGTCCATAGCCTTCCAGCCCTTTTGTGGATGCAAGGCTGAGCCAAATAGCCTCTCTGCTGGTTATCAGAAACACTTCAACCTGGGGTTAAGAGATGCTGTAACAGGAACTGGACTGGAAGGTTAGTGTCCTGTAATAACAAGTACTGAGATGATAATCTGAAGGGGCTGAGGGGAAGGGGACACCATCACATTTCATACTTTCCTTCCTAAATTGTTTTAGCTCAGATTGATTATTCTCCATCCCCTCCAATTGGTTAGATAGAATATTAATTTCAAGAGTGCTGTGGCACTTCCATGTAGACCTGAGTTTTGTGGGGTTTCAAAGCAAAGTTGTTTCGTTTTTTACAGTACACATGAACTTGCAGCTGCAGCTTATGACAGGAGAAGGGAATGTTGTGGGCACCTTACTCAGCCACTCATGTATTGGGGACAGGGCAGTCAGTGCATTGCACCGAGTTTGTAAGGCCACTGGGCAATGCTGATATCTACAGCGGCATCCTTGTTGGGGAATTTTACACAAAGTGAAGTTGTGGAGAGGGCCACCCTTTATAAACAAGACTGCTTGACTTCGATGATGATTTTCTTTCTGAAGCTATCTGGGGGGCAGTTGTATTGGTTTTGTGGGTGGCATTTTAGAAAGAAAGTGTTGTGATCTTTATAGAAAAAAAAGGAAGAAAAAGATGCAGTTCCTCAAGAGGAAGGGATGAATTATGAGGTTGGACACAGAGCTCGCAGGTTCCTTTCAGTGCATCAACTACACCCGAAGATATGCAGTTGGGTTTCCATATAAGAGAAGAAGGGTGGGGTTGGAAAAGAGAAACAATTCTCTATTTTCTTTACTGATGACCCATGACAGTTGTGGAAGGGGGGGCAAAAGAGAGGGGGGAAACGAGGCAGGAGCGGGGAAACAGAGGGGTCTTTCAGTGACAGAGCAAGGAAAATGGCAAATTATCCATGGTTTCTAGAAATCCGTGGAGGCCCCCTCGGCCCCTGCCCTGCTAAATACAGTGCCGTCTGTATGCATTTCCCAATTTGGAGATGTCGGCTTGAATATTGCTTAGCATTGTCTGCTGATGGGTTTGGTGGAGTGCAATCTGCCTACACGCAGGATGAGTCCTGGGCTCCAGCGGAAGCCCTGGCACACATCTCCTTTATTCTGTGCTGTGTCCAAAATGCCTCCCCAAATGACACTGGGCAATTCTGCAGCCAAACACATTATTTCCACAAGCATCTGTCAAGTTTGATTGGGGTTCTCTAGCCTGCACTGGTATGGGGGGACAGCATGTGCTTGGGTTGGCCAAGGTTTGAAGTGCATTTGTGGTTAGGGCCAGTCTTGGGTGAAACAATGTCCTTTTTGTGCCCAAAGGCGAGTCGGGGAGGCGAGGGGGGTGTGTACACTTGTGCAGGGAGGGCCCACGAGGGAGGGTGCAGGCCCTGAAGAGGGGGCAGGTGGAGGTGATTGCCCCACCCCTCCTCAGCAGTGAGGCCTGGAGTCATTTTCACATCAGCTGCTAGAGGCTGCGAATCCTTCCAGACCCACCTTCAAAGCCTCTGAGTTTGGTTCTTTTAGAGTTCTTGAAGTTAAATCTTCTGTGCTCAGATAAAAACAAAAACCCAAACCATAGCCCGCTGTTGCTGTCACTAGGTTTAGCTCCCCAAATCCAGGCTGCACCTGCCACAGGAAGTTGCTAAAGCCAGGGTGAATTTTCCTGAGCAGTTTCATTTTTGCCAGCTTCGTTTTTGAATTCTTAAGAAGGTCTTTACTAGAGATTATAAACACATTCCCACCCACCCCCCGGCCCCCCGCATCCCTGGATGCTTGTGGGTCAAGTGTGGGAAAACTGTGTGAGGGTGTTTTCTTCTGTGTGTACAAAAGAAGTCACAGTGAAATGTATCCTAATGGAATCTATTGGTTTATAGAAAGAATTCAGAAATAAACACAAAAATTGCTAAGTGTTTTCTTTTTACTTTTCTCTACCTTAACACTCAGCTACATAAATTCATGTTGGTTTCAAATACAAATGCATTTTGTTTGTAGTAATTAAAATGTTTTAATGAGACAACCATAAAATCCACCATTAATTATTTTATTTCAAACACTTCTGCCTTCTTTTGAACCATGTCTATTTAGAAATAGTTTAGAGAGTAGCCTGCCGTTTTATTCTTTCCTCTGCATTATACACAGGAGTGGAGAAGTCATTTATAAATAATTACACAATGTTTTGGGTCTTTGGGCTTGTATAATATATCAAAGCGATTAGTACACTTATTGTTCCATTGTAAATGCTTTTTTTTCTCCTTTCAGTTTCACTTGCCTTGTCTTCTAGCTAAACCTTTTTCTGGAAATCTTTTGTCTTCTTCATTCTTTTTGCTTGTTACAGTCCAGGAGCATTCTTCTTATTCAAACACTCGCAGCAGGGGCAAAGAAAGCGACTTCGGCCGCATCTTAAGTTTTACCATAACTTTCTGGCATTTTCTTTTCTTCCAGTTTTCCCAGACTACCTAGGGGCAGTGAAGAATTACAACATACATGAATTATTAGTACTCCCCTCGAGTTAAAGGGGGAGGAAAGCGCCTCATTTTCTATGCCCCCAAGGGACGGACCGAGCGGGCGGCCTCTAAACAATGTATTTATCACTTTGCATCTCTTTGGGACGCTGGCCGCGCCCCCACCCTTGCCGCCGCCGCCGCCGCTTCGGTTTTGCTCCGGCCGAGGAGACCCGGCGTTTCTGGATTTCTTTTATGCAGCCACAAATAAAGGCTCCTAGGCTGGAAGAAGGGGATTTCCCCCCGAGTCTTGAGCAAATGACCCTAGCTGTGGCTCTTCCTACGGCGGGGGCCTCGGAAAACCCGGCGGGGCGCGCTGGGGGACGCGTAGGCACTGCCGCGTGGGCGCCCTGACCCCGCGCCCGCGTGGAGCGAGAGCCGGGACTCTGGGCCAGCAAGTTCCAGTTCCCCGATGGGGCCGGCTCGCCGCCGGAGCCGCATGAGGGGATTAGGGCCGCACGAGAGGCGACCGCGCCGCGGCCTCCAGCCACGTGAGCACAGACACGGCTTCAAACGTCCCCAACGCACTAATCCTTGTTATCCGGCAGGATGACCGCGGCCGCGCCAGCACCCGGCCTGCCTCCTCCGCCTGGCTGCGGGCGGGGAGTGCGCCTGGCTCCCGAGCCCCTGACACGGATTTGGGGCCTGCGATGACGATCTACCGCACCCCATCCACATTCCTGGGACCCTCGGGGCAAGGTCCTACAGTCCTTGGTGACCACCGCGCCTGCATAAAAGCGGTGGGAAAGTTGTTAGGCTTAGAAAACTGTCACCACGCGCATGCCTGTAATTCCAGTTACTGGGGAGGCTGAGACAGGAGAATCGCTTGAACCCGGGAGGCGGAGGTTGCAGCGAGCCGAGATCGCGCCACTGCACTCTAGCCTGGGAAACAAGAGCGAAACTCCGTCTCAAAAAAAAAAAAAAAAATGCCGCCGCTCCGGAAGAGCTGGGATGGAGAATAAGGATGAATTCTGGAGGGAAATCCGGCAAAATGGGCATTGGCACTAAAACAGGACGTTCGTTAAGGAAACAACAAAGATGGCTGGAAGAATGGAGTATGGCTGAAAAAAGCCCACTGGAGAGGTGCAGATAGTCCCCTCTGGGCGCCTTCCGAGGCTGGGAGGGCATTCTGGCCCCCGCCCCTCCCCGCCGCAATCTGTCGGGACCGGCCGGGTTTCCATATGAAGGGTCGAGCCGGCGCCTTGGGAGCGCTGAATGGCCGCTCGCGGTCGGGCGGGCGCGCACGCCCCGCGGCCCGGGCTGGATTTGGCCGTATTTGCATAGCAGGTGCTGATGCTTGTCCATTCTTACTTAAAGAAGTTTTAATATGGGATAAATTACCAGGAACTAGGAGCTGACGTGGGCGGGAAAAAAGGAATCGTGTCGCCAGCCAGTCTTCTTACCGCTGCCTGGCCTGGAAGGAGAGGAGGGGCAAGGAGAGAAATGCAAAGTGAGATTCGATTTTAAAAGTCGTCACCTTAAGAAGCTACAGCCTCTCCCCCTATCGCCCCAAAAGGAGTAAAGAGAAGACAGGAGGGAACTTCAATCAATTTGATTTTAGAATCTGTTTTGCAGCGAGTAAAGCAGTAATCCCAGGGATAGTAATACGATTAACCAGAGATCTTTGAGTCAGAAAGTCTGGCCGAGTTTAAAATGTTAATCCTGGCCTTAATCCTCCCCGTTGGCGGGGGTGGAAGTGCTGCACCAAGAGGAGAGATTGTGTTTTCTTCCCCTGCTCTTAAAGAAACATCCGCGAGGTCCGCACCGGCCCACTTCTAGATCAGGACGAATTCCTTCCCTGGAGTGCGCTCCCAGGGCTGGCGGCCTCAGGGCCACCGGGAGTCAGGGCGTGCCCTGGATAGGTTTCTCTCCCAGGGAAACCAGGCCCCTGTGGCTGCCTGGGGATGGCGGTGGCCTCCGGGTTAATTCCAAGTGTTTGGAATCTTGCAAAGGCTTGGAGCAAAATGGAGTTTCAAAGTGGTGGGATTTTGAAGAGATAGAGGCTGGTGTGGCTTTCTCGGCCCTGCCCCCCAAATCCCCTTTAAACTGGACACATGCGTATCCTCAGGGACAATCTGGTTTTTAAGGTTTTCAGGGTCTTGGGGACTGGAGAAGGGGAATGGCGACCGCACACTCCAGCTGCCAGAGTGTGCATCTGCTTATTGGCTTCACGGGAGAAATGTCTGTAGTCTGGGGACCCCTGAGAAATCTCCAAATACTTGGGGCCCGCGGGGGGAGGCCAGGGTGGGGAGAGGTGGACTTAGCCTGAGCACTGCTACCCCAGGGTCTCCATACTAACATGCTGTCAGACTCATGGAGCCAACAGACCACCTGCTCTCTGAGGGGTCAAATACCGAGGCTCTTAATTCCTTTGCCCTCTGGCACAGGACCCTTCCTCCTTCCCTCCTGGGCCCACACACTGCATTTTAGGGTTCAGCCTTCTCTGGTCGCTGGTGGTTCCTCTCTTCCGGCCCAGTTTGACAACACTTTGGTGTTCGCACCTGGATCTTGCGGCAGGCCTCTCTGACTTGCCCCAAGTGCTTCCCAAGGCCTGCTTTCCCTGGAAGGCAGTGTGAGATGCCCAAATGGACCATATGGTTTAGAGCGAGAGCCTTGGAGCCTACAGACAATGGGGGAAGTGAGAGGCCCAGGTCAGTGGCGGAGCTCGAGAGGCTGCAAACCTCTCTTTCAGCCTAATGAAGCTGTTGTCTGGGGGTAATGATGCAAATGCCTGGGCCCTTTCTTGCCCGTGATAGTCTAGAACGTGATTTGTCATACAATCTGAATCTTTGGGAGGACTTTAGACAGAACCTCCCCCAAAGATGGAGATGAGCCATATGTGCACTTTGCATCTGAAGTGGAGATGGGGGAGGGTGAAGGGGGGACCCCGCCTACTCCGACTTCCCTGAAGGACAGCGTTCTGGCTGGGGCCTGACAGCCAGGAGGACGAGGATGTAGACCCCGATGAGCCTAGGGCTGCCTGACCCTGGGGGCTCATGAGTGGGTGCAGTGCCACAACATCTAGTCACAAATTAGCAGTGTGTGTTGGAAAAAAAATGTATGCGCAATCTGGATATGCTGAGTGGGGTGGTCATTGCTGCCCCCTCATTCTTTGTATCCCATGCTGGGAGATGAGGACAGAGAAAAGGACATTCTGAATGAAATACTCCCTTAGTGACAATGCTTAGATTTCACTTCTTTGAGTGCCCCACTGATGTTAACTGGGGCCAGGATGAACACTTCACGGAGTATTTCTGAAGCAGAATTAGTAAAAGAGAAGCAGGGACCAGGTGACAGGCATCCAGGCCTGGGGCAGATGGGGACAGGAGAGAGAGGAAGACACAAACCCAGGTGAGGCGCACAGAAGGAAAGTGGGAAAAGCAGCTCCTTGGTGAGAAAGAGGAAGCTGGCATTGCTCCTTATATAAGGAAGAGAGGCTGCTCCCAATTGCAGCTCCAGCTCTGGGCACTGCGGGTTCACCTGAAGTCTGGGGACACAAGGACATTGCTCATTATCAATCTAAGTGGGCCAGGTCACAGTGGAATGAATTAATCCAGTAGCCCTTTTTGGGGGCGGGGGATGCAATAGAGAGGCACCAGTGCCCCAACATGACTGGAATCGGAATAGCAATGACAGTGAGTGCTGGGAAAAAAGATGCCTGTAGGTGGAGTCTACAAAGATGACCTCTCCACATCTGCCTGCAGACTACCCCTTTCTCTTCTGCACCACCCTTTTCTGTACCCTCAGTGCTTGGCAGTGCCTAGCTTTTTCCAGGTGCCTGTTTGCATGAGCACTGGGAGTGCCCAGGGCCAGGGTGCTCAGTGTCAGCCCCTCTTCTTGACTTCATCATCATCACCATCATTCATATCCTTTGAGTACAGTTGATGCTCAAGGGATATTTGTGGACGGAATGGATTTGTGCACGGGCACCAAGTGTTCATGCCTGCATGGGTGCTGACGTGCATGGATACATGCGCACACATACATAGCTTTTCCTCACCTTAAGGGGAGAAGGGCATGGGGTGTTGCATTGCACCACTTCTCCAGGATTACTCCACCTCCTATAACCTGAGAGTTGGCCCACAAGTTGGCACCAGCAGCCCCAGGCCCTCTGTGATGGGTGCTCAGCCCTTGGCTGGAAGAGGGCTTGCTGGGTGGGTGTTCATTCACCCATTCTGTGGTTGTGTAACTTTAGGAGATAAAAGTGGAGTGGGATGGGAATTGGAGGCACCATAATCTGTGGAGGAGAGGTCCCTAATTACCCCTGCTGGTAGTGGGCATCAGGCAAGGGCAGATAAAAACCCTGGCTACGCCTTTGCTGCTGTGGATCACTCCCGTGGCCACAGTTAGTTGTCACCAAGCTGTGCCAAAGCCCTGGCCACATGATACTCTTTCTGCTCCCTCAGACGCCTCCAGCCTCTTCTCTGGACACTGAGGGAGAGAGAAGTGGGGAGTTGTCGCGGTGACAATACCAGCTCTCAAAACCACAAGCTGCTCACCGCAACACCTGCTACCACCCAGAGAGGTGTCCTGGAGTGGGAGCTGGGAGGTGGCTCTCTTAGGGTTTGGCGCAGAGTGGGGTGGGGGTGCTGGAAACCCAGCGGGACCAGATTTTCTGCTAATTTGAGGGCTACGCAGAAAACTTTGTTTAGAAAAACAGGAATCTTTCTAGAACATCCCAGTCTTCCTTCTTTCTGGCTTTAACAAGTATGTCTCAGGGGCCTGTTTGCATGAGCACCAGGAGTGCCAGTGTCAGTCCTGCTTGACTTCCTGACTCCATCATCAGCATCACCATTCAGATTTGTATAAAAACTATTGGTGAACTAGTTTTGTGAGAGAGACACTCAGCTAAGCCCTCAGTATGTGGATTATATTAAATCCATACACAAACCTGTGACTGGTGTATTTTGTCAGCCTTTTAAATATGGAGAGACTGAGGCTTGAGGAGGTTAAGGCTCACGTCCAAGGTCATAGGGCCAGCAGGCAGCAGAGCCCGGGATGGAACTCAGGGCTCTCTGGCTTCAGTGCCCATGATCTTCACTATTCACCATCCTCCTTCTGCCCCTTTATGTGAACACCCACTCTGTGGCCCTCTCCAGCAAGGTGCTGGGGCCGTGGGGATGGAAACTGTAGTCCCACTCTGTGAGGGAGGGCAGTCCTCAGCTGTGGAGGTGGGTGGGGCTCTGTGGAGAAGGTGGAGAAGGTCTGTGCTTGTCTGCGGGTTGGCTGCTCTTGTGGGGAAGGGCCCTGACTATGGGCACACAGGGGACATTGTTGCGTTTGGAGCTGGTCTCTGTTCCTGTTATCTTGGTGAGAATTGGGAGGTCTGGGTTCCCTCGGCTACATGGAGAAAACCCCTTTTTGGGCCTCATCTTCTGAATGTCAAAAAGAGATGATGAAGGTGGGAGGTGGAGGGGTATAAGGCGTCCTCCAGGGACTTGGAGACCAGCTAGAGATCTCCAGGATCCTGGGAGCAGCACTGCTCTCAGCTGAGATCTTGGGGAGGCAGCTCCATGTGTGATATTAAACTATCTGCTCTCCAATCTGGTTTCCCTACCCACACAGCGGGTCGAGTTTATGAGGGGCCCGGAGAACTAAAGCTGGCAGTTTCTCCAAGCAGTGGAGGGAACATTCAGTTTGGTGTGGCGTTCATGGTTCTAGAGTTTGTGGGCTGTCCTGAGCTTCTTGTCTCTACGTTCCTGCAGAACTCAGCATGACCTTGGCACCAAGAGACCCTAGGTAGCGTACGTTTATAGATTCAGAAGTTGTTTATTCAGTTCTTTTATTCAGTCATTGCCATGCTGTTTAGTCAACTTTTTCTGGGTAAAAGATCACTTAAATTCCCCACCTAAAACCCTTCAAAAATTTTTCATTACACTTGGAATACCTCTGTGTCTTCATTTTAAGTGTGCTTAATAAGGCTCTGGATTACGTGACCCCTGCTGACCTGGGAGGGAGGTGGTATCTCAGCCTCATCTCTAGGTCCTCCCTCCTTTGCCCTCTGAGCTCCAGCACACTGGCCTTCTCTGTATCTTTCACACTCCCTGGGGCTTTGCACTTGTGCTTCCTCCTGCCTGGAGTGTTCCCTGTATTGCTCCTTCTCAGCCTCCAGGTCTGGTCTCAGAAGCCCTCCTGATCCTGGCCAAAGCCACCCTTCTGGCCCCAGCAGTCACCCCCATCACATCACACTGTCTCCACTAGCAAGTTAGCTGGGAGCAGTATATATATTTGTTTACCTGTTCCTTGTCTGCCTGTCCGACTAAACTGAGAGTTCCACATGGTGGCAGTACCTTGTTTAGCTTATTACCCCATGTTCCCAATGTCTAGAACAACGTTTGCCACATAAGAGGTGCTCAGTATGTTTTGTCATTGAATGTGGACATGGATCTAACGTGTTTTAAATGATAAAGTGACTGCCCTGCCATGACGTATGGAAGCTGGGAAGCTCCAGTCAAATCTGTCTGAAGGTGAGAATGAAGCCTGTGTGAGTGATTTGCTCCACGTTTGTGAAGCTGTGTGCTTCTAAGTGGGGTGTGTCCAAAGTGAACATGGGGCATGAGGACGTTTTCTGACTTGGTGGACAGAATACAGAAGACCTGACTTTCACAGGGTGATTTTGTGTCAAGCATGCACCCATGGGAGTCTCTGAATCATACTGTGTGTGCTCAGAGGAAACCTCTGCACCTGCCAGAGTAAATAGGTCTTTTCATTGTGAAAAACAGCCGTGCAAGCAGCTTCTCACAATGTAGGAACAGACATGAACAGGGTTTCCAGCCCACATCAGAATGCTCACCAGGGCCAGGGAAGAGGAGGGCCTCCTCAGAGCGAGAGGGCACAGAGCAGTGGCTGAGTGCGGGGCACACCTGGGTCACAGCATGAACAGCAAGAGGCCTGGAACTGGCTTTAAGGCAAGCCACTTGGGAGCGCACCTCCATCATTCCCAGGAAGCACCCTGAGGTATACTTGGGGTGGGGGAGTGTGAGGGGCTCTGGCCCCATTCCAAGTCCTCAGCAGCTCTCTGAGTTGCTCCCCAGCACTCTAAGTCCTGGCTCTTCCCCCTGAGCACTGGCGGCGGGTCAGCTGAGGGCTGGTGGGAAAAGACTCCACTCCTGCCCTCAGAGAGGTGGCGGTCGGCCTGGGGACAGGAGCAGAACAGGAGCATGCCAAGGAGCCAGTGAACAGGATGCAGCCCTGCTTACGCGTGGCCATTCACTCACCTGACACCCGCCAGTCACTGATGCGCCTCCCAGGGGCTGGGGTCACCATGTGAGGTGCTGGGAAACTGGAGAAAACTTCATGGAGCTGCTGTCATGGAGCTCACATTCCCATGAGAAAACAGACCCCAGTCACATAAATACACACTTCTGATCACAGCAGGTGGCAGCAAGTGCTAAATATACAGGGTGACATTGTGGGGAAAATCAGGAGAGACCCACCGCAGCTGGGGTGGCAGGGAAGAACTCTGAGATAACTTGAAGCTGAGACCTTGAAGGATGAGAAGGAGCCAGCCATGGGGTAAGCTAGAGGGAGAGCATTCCAGGCCACGCACTAGCAGGTGCAGACTCTGGGGCAGGAACGAGCTTCTAGTGTGGGAAGAACTGTGGAGGACTAGTGGGTGTTAAGAAAGCCTTGAGGCTGGGAGCAGTGGCTCACGCCTGTAATCCCAGCACTTTGGGAGGCCGAGGTGGGCAGATCACCTGAGGTCAGGAGTTCAAGACCAGCCTGGCCAACATAGTGAAAACCCGTCTCTACTAAAAATACAAAAATTAGCCAGGCATGGTAGTGAGCTCCTGTCATCTCAGCTACTTGGGAGGCTGAGGCATGAGAATCACTTGAACCTGGGAGGTGGAAGTTGCAGTGAGCTGAGATCACGCCACTGCACTCCAGCCTGAGTGACAGAGTGAGACAACAACTCCAAAAAAAAAAAAGAAAGAAAAGAAAAAGAAAAAAGAAAATAGCTTTCGGAAGCACAGGAGCAGGATGCAGAGACAACTTTGAACAGACTATGCATAGCCACATAACATGGACAAGAACAAGTGTCTGCTGAGCACTTACCATGTGCCTAGCACTGTGCAGATGTTGCACATAGCGTCTCATTTCCTCCTCACACCAACTCCACAAGGTTGTGCTGTTACCTCCTTATGGTGCTGAGGGCAATGGAAGCTCAGACAGGTGAAGTCAGTTGCTAGAGGCCATTGAGTGGTGGCATCGAGTTTTGAACATAAGTTTGATTCAAGAGGCCAAGTTCATAACCACCAGGCGATTCTGTCTCCGATTCTGTCTCCCTGTATACAGGGCAATACAGACTGCCACACACCTGCTCGGTGGAATGGGACGGAAGAGAGTGATACCAAAGAAAATTGCAGTGAGGACCTTGGGCTGTTGGAGGGATTATGTAGAAAGCTGTGTGGACAATCACACGAACAAAAGTCATCATTGAAGCCACATCCCACCCTCAGGAGTTTGCTCTCTCAGGAGGCGGCATCCAGTAGAGCTAGGGGCCTTAGCTTTCCAGAGGTGGAGAGCAACGCCACCTGTTGGTTGAACAAGATATGGCCGCACAACAACTTGGCATTGATCCGTCACCCATGAAGTGTTTATTAATCATCCATTGGGTACAGGACCCACAGCACTGGGCTGTATGTGTAAGACTGTGGGAAGAGAAGTGGGATGAGAGGTGAGGGGAATGCAGGAGAACTTGGAAGCACAGCTCTGCCGCGCAGAACCGAGAGGTGTGAGTTGGAGCCTGGGCTGCCCATTTCTGTCCTTTCTCGTGGGTGCCTAAAGATCTGTGAAAATAAACTGAAGGAGAATGGAAGAAGTGAGGGACCTGGATTGGTCTGAGAAGCTTAGAGAGGCTCCATCAAAGAGGCAAAACTTGAGCAAGCAAGGACTTGGAAAAGCAAAATGGTATTTCTGCACACCTGTGAAATGATGTATGTACAAGCTATTTGCTGCAGTGTTATTTGAAATATAAAAGTTGGGAATGGCTCATGTGTCCATCAGTAGAGGTGTGGGAGAATAAAGTATGTTACATCCATATAAAGGAATGCTGTGTAGCTGTAAAAAATGAGCAGGCTCTTTATGCATTGATATGGAAGTCTCCAAGGTGTATTGAAAAAGCAACAACACAGCCAGTTTCTCTCCACCTCAATTCCAAAGAGGTGGCTTTTGCTGCTTATTTTACAGGGGGAGAGGTCACAGTGTAGTGGGTAAGGTCCCCTGATCTTCTGCCTATGCCCTGCCTCCATCATCTGCCACTGTCTCAGGCCTAGCCTGGTCTGTCCATATGAGCAGCTATGGCACTGCACTTTGGGTGCAGAGAATGGGGTTGGGACCATGCCTCAGTTTCCATGAAGCTCAGCTTCCTGTCATGACATAAAGCATGATGGGGGGAGCCTCCTTGTCTATTGCCCCTGCTCCCCAGCTCTTATAACTAGGCTGTGTTTACCTATTTGTGAAATGAGAGGGTTGGGCAAGGTGACCTGCTGGAGGCCTTCCAGAATTTGGTCTCTACAGCCTTCGTGTTGAACACTTTGGAAAGCTTATGACACTTCTCAGAGAATGGGGTCCAGTGATATTCTGGTGGGTGTGGCCTCCCCCTCTTTCTGTTACAGTAAGAATGACCTCCCTCTGAGCCTTAAGCTAGAGACAGTGTGGCTTCATGGAGAGAGTATTAGACAGGGGGCTGGGGAGGGAGGGTGTTCTAGGCGGTGACTTTGCCCCTTCAGGACCTCAGTGTCTTCATCTGAGTCACCAGGAGGTGGGTGGACAGGGCCCTCCCCAGCCTTGCCTTTGTAAGAGGCATCTTTGGTTCTATGGTGGCAGGTGCAGAGGCCAGGTCCTCTAGCTCGACTGATCCCAGCCAGTCTCTCTCCCCTTAGCCTCCAAAATGAGTTTGCTAACACATCTGGTGGGAATGAGCTGGAACTCTGTATCTGTGCAAGTGTCCTGCTGATTACTCAGTAAGCGCTCCATAAAGGGAGGATAGGAGATGCAGCAGGGATGGGCTGCAGTTGAAACTTTAACTATCTCCAGGGATTTAGTGTATAAATAAAAATAACAGGCTGGAGAGAAGCCAGGTATCATACATCTTTGAATTGACCTCTGTTTCTAGACCACACCATATTATATTATGAATGAATTTTTTTAAGAGCCTGACAAAATCTCAGAGATCCTGTGGCAAAATCTCATGAGTTTTGCAGGAGTTCAAATCATGTATTTATTTCATGTGGACCAGAGATGTTGTGGCATTTTGCTTTGGCATTTGGTCCTCTTGAAGACCTCAGCAGATGGGCGTGGCTGTTGTCTGAGGGCCATTGATGGGCTCTCTCCCAACCAGCGGGCCCAGCTGTTGGGGAGCTTCTAGAAGTTGATATGCAGCTATGATCTTGGGACTTGGGCTAAACTTCCTCACCTGGCACAGCACTGAAAAGGAGTGAGGGAGGGGGAAGTGAAGGTGTCCCATGAACTTTTAGGTAACGTCTTTATTTGGAGCATTTCCAAGCCCTGCATTCACTCTGGAAATCATTTGCCACTTCCACTGGCAAATGGGCTGTTTGAGCAGCCACGAGGTGGAGCTCAATGCCTGCCTCCCAAGGGCTCCTCTTCATTCCCGGAAGCCTTTTCCAGAGGGGGAGGGTTGGGAGGTGAGTGCAAAAGACTTAGAAAGAAAAGTGCCCAGAGGGCAGCTCACCACCCTCCGTTGCCCCTGTTCCTTGATGGGGATTGTAGAATCTCTGCCTTGAAGGGAAATCTCCTCTCCTTGACACTCAAACCAGACCCCTTCTGCCCTGCCAAGTTAGCAGGGGTTTCCTTTCTTCCTTCTGTCCTTCCTTCCTTCCTTGAAGTGGGTCCCTCATTCTCAGAGCCGATTTGGGGTAGTGTCCAGCTCCCAAGTCTACAATTTTTCCTAGTGTGAGTTTCTCTTTGTGTTGACGTGGCTTTGGTATTTTCCTCAATGGATTGCTCCATTGCATGATTCCATGAGGCAGGTGGTTTTTTTTTTTTTTTTTTTTTTTTTTGGCAAAAGGTGCTCCCTGAAGTCACGTAAATATGGCAGTATTGTGTCCCGCCAAACGGAGAACTCTGTACTTAGCAGATACTCTAAATATGTAAAGAAAGAAAATTATTGCTATTAAAAGAGACCTGCTTCCTTTTAAAAAAGAACTATGAGCACAGGAATAAAAATCAGACATATGAAAAGAAGTATAATTAAAAGAAAGTCAGGCCAAGTGCAGTGGCTCACACCTGTAATCCCAGCACTTTGGGAGGCCAAGGTGAGAGGATGGCTTGAGCCCAGGAGTTCCAGAAAAGAAAGTCTCCCTCTGCTGACTTCTGCTCTCTTCCCAGGAGGCAACCAGTTACTCTGGGGCTCCTCCAGAAATATATGTGCTGGAATGTGCATAGAATTGTGGGTGCTTTTTAAATTTTTAATTAATTTATTTTTGAGACAGAGTCTCACTTTGTCACCCAGGCTGGAGTACAATGGTGCAATCTTGGCTCACTGCAACCACTGCCTCCCGGGTTCAAGCGATTCTCCTGCCTCAGCCTCCCAAGTAGCTGGATTACAGGTGCCCACCACCGCACCCAGCTAATTGTTGTATTTTTAGTAGAGATGGGGTTTCACTATGTTGACCAGACTGGTTTCAAACTCATGACCTCAGTTGATCCACCTGTCTCAGCCTCCCAAAGTGCTGGGGTTACAGGCATGAGCCACCGCGCCCGGCCTTATTAACATTTTACTTTAGCATGGCACATTTATTATAATTAATGAATCAATACTGAGACATTATTATTATTATTATTTTTTTTTTTGAGGTGGAGTCTCACTCTGTCACCCAGGCTGGAACGCAGTGGTGCGATCTCGGTTCACTGCAACCTCTGCCTCTCGGGTTCAAGCGATTCTCGTGCCTCAGCCTCCCAAGTAGCTGAGATTACAGGCACCTGCCACCATGCCTCGCTAATTTTTGTAGTTTTAATAGAGACAGGGTTTTGCCATGTTGGCCAGACTGGTCTCAAACTGTTGACCTCAGGTGATCTGCCTGCCTCGGCCTCCCAAAGTGCTGGGATTACAGGTGTGAGCCACCATGCCCAGCTGAGACATTATTATTAACCAAACTCCATAGTTATTCCCATTTCTTTAGTTGTCACTAATGTCACTTTTCTATTCCAGGATCCCGTCCTGGAACCACGTTGTGTTTAGTCATCATGTCTCCTCAGGCTCCTCTTGGCTGTCGAAGCTTCTGACTTTCTCTGTTTTTGATGACTATGACAGTTTTGAGGAATACTGGTCAGGTATTTTTTAGGATGCTAGAAATGGGCATTTTAAATGATAATACATTATGTGAAACTATCCTACAGAATGCCTGGACCAACATTACCTTTGGATCTCAGGAGTCCCCAGCTGGGTTTTTTTGTACAGTCAGTAGGTGACTGGAATAATAAAGAATAGAGTCTGGAGTTCCATTTTGTCTGGGGAAATTGGTCAGAGGACATTGATTTGGGAGCAGCCCATCTGGGTTGCTCAACTGAAAGCTTCTTGAAGAGGAGGAGGAACACTTCCTACCTCAACATCAGTCTGACCTACAGACTCATGGCTCTTCTCACTAGCTGAGCCCATGCTTTGGAGAAGAGTAGGGGTGCAGGAAGTTGGGGCAAAGAGAATTCATCTGGAGCCTGGCAGCTTTGGCTTGACTCCTCACTTTGCCACCTGTTAGATGTGTGGTTCTTCAGAGCCTCAGAGCTTTAGGTTCCTCATCTGCAGTATAGGGACAAGCATTCCTATTATCTGGAAAGTTGGAGGACTTCATGAAATAGTCACAAATTTCAGGCTGGGTCTGGCATATTTTAGCAGCTCTAGAAATAATAGTTTTGATGATGATGATGATTGGCCCAGAGAGGAATTCCAGGCCCACAGAAAGTAAGAGGTCTTTGCTTTTAGAAGCTGCTTATTCTTCATTGAGCTGGAAACACTCTTCTTTCCTATCTGGGAGAGCATATCTGGAGAATGGACTTTTGGGATAAATATGCTCTTTTAGGACAAGTATATTAAACTCACTTCCACTGAGTGGCTTCTTCAGAAACCTGCCTGTATTAGTCTCTTCTCAAGCTGCTAATAAAGACATACCTGAGACTGGGTAATTTGTACAGAAAAAGAAGTTTAATGTACTCACAGTTCCACATGGCTAGGGAGGCCTCACAGTCATGGAGGAAGGTGAAGGAGGATCAAAGGCACGTCTTATATGGCAGCAGGCAAGAGAGCCTGTGCAGGGGAACTGCACTTTACAAAACCATCAGATCTCATGAGACTTACCCACTATCACAAGAACAGCAAGGGAAAAACCCACCCCCCATGATTTAATTACCTCCCACCAGGTCCCTCCCACAACAAGTGAGGATTATGGGAACTACAATTCAAGATGAGATTTGAGTGAGTACACAGCCAAACCATATCACTGCCTTTCACCTCATTTTTGAGGACTGCAGTTGAGGCTTGTTTGTGAAACTACAATGCATCAATTTCTTCGATTTCCAGGCACTTGAATTTAAAAAAACTTTCTGAGTGTATTGAATTTTTCCAAAAATGAACGTTTTGGTGTTCTAAAAAAACAGGCGGATTCTACTAGAATGGGGTAGAAAATGGGAACTGCTCAATTACTCATGAAAATCTTTTGCCAACAGTTTCTGAACTCAAAGGAACAACCTTGCGATGTGGAGGAGAAAATGGATCCAACGTTTTTTCCGGGGATTAAAAGTGAGTCGGAAATTGCCAGGACTCGGGAGAAAAAGGCTCTTGTTGAGTTCCCCTTTGAATCACCGAGTCCCTTTCTCTCAGAGTGCTAAGTGTTGAGATGCAGCGTCCTTACTGCCTAGAAACCCAACAAAGACTGGCTTGGTGGCTGCTTTCAGGTTTCAGTTCTATGTAGAATTTTAACCATGAAAAGATACAAAGATTGGTTTCTTCTGAGTCCTTAACTGAACACCACAAAGAAGGACAATTAGAGGGGCGCTAGGCTACTGTCTCTCACCAGCTGTGCTGCTGCTGTTTGGAATCTTGGGACCCCAGGAGCCACATGGGGTACACCATCCCAGCCCCCTCCATTCCCAGTGCTCAGACACGCACCACAGACTCAACCCTCCAGGGGCGGCGCTTGCTGGGTGCTGGGGAGGCTGCCTGCTGCAGTGGAGAGAGGATGGATCTTTACTTAGCTTTGTGGGCTGGTGTGTCACTGACTTGTTGGGTGTCCTAATCTGTAAAATGGAATAATAACGCCTGGATTGGAGGCCCATCATTAGGATGAGGTGAGATAATCATGGATACTGTTGGCATAGCGTATGAAGGCAATAACAGTAGCCCTTTATATAATATAGTTGTTCTCTCCATTGCACACACCCTTGATTTATAGTGCAGATATCCTTCTGCCCATCTTTCAAAGTCCCCCCTCCGCCCACTACCTCAGACCATTCCCAGCTCCCTATACTCTGCTCTGACTGAGCAGGTCTCCATGGGTTCCCCTGTTCATCTGCTGGTTACACATGTGAATAATGGGCTGGTGCCCCTGACCTTGAGCAAACTTCTCTATTTTCCTTAGAAATGGAAAGGGATTGTGACATCTCCCCCTTAGGGATCACTGCAAAGGAAAAATTAGACAGTGGAAACCAAGTACCTAGTACAGGGCCTGGCTCCTGGTAGATGCTGAATGAAACCCCCTTCCTCCACCTCCCCCTAGAACGTGAGCCAGAAAGGACATCTGAACAGACAAAGCAGCTCCCACAAAGGCCATGCGCTGCCTATCCGCATAACTTAGGAGGCTCTCTCAGCAGCTCACCTGGTTTGTGGTGTGCAGCAGAATGGGCAGGTGTCTAGACTTTGCACTTAGACTACCAGGTTCAAATCCTTTGTCTGCCAATTTCATCAAACAGTTATAAATTTCTCTAAGCCCTAGATTACTCACCTAAAAAAGGATTGTAAAAAAACTGCCTAATATTTAAATGATTCCAGGATTAAATGTCAGGAAGCATGTAAAACAGCCCATAATCAAAACTCAGCAAATTATTATTGGTGTTCAACAAATATTTGAATAAATATTTCTATAATTTTCACATGAATAGTTTCACTAGCTATACTTAGTAAAATTGTATACTATAATATACTTAATTGTATCCCGACCTTTGAGTATTCGGTTTCCTTTTATTTTTATTTATTTATTTTTACCTGTGGTAAATGATGCTTCAGTGAACATCTCCATGCAGTTATCAATTTCTTCCACTGAAATTCTTCCCTGAGGATAGACTCCTAGAAAGGGATTGTTCACTTAAAGGGCTTATTCAGCAATTCCTGAAGATATTTCTATAATACCACACTGGAAAGAGTTGCTGCAGAGAGATATTTGATAATACAGAACACCCAGAAAGGGTTCTGTTATGCTCAGCAATCACTCCTAATGGAGATCTTCCTTCCACGCTAGCTTTTTATTTTGCTCTATTAGGTTCAAATCCATGGCTTTAAACCTTGTTACATTATGTGATTATTTCAATTTTGAATCCAGTGGGGGCTGTTATTCATAGGTACTTGTTTTTTAAAGCCTTGTTAATGATAAAGTTGATGTAATTATAGTTATTTATTTTTTGCAATGGGGCTTTAACCATTTTTTTTTTTTTGCCTTTATTTATTAGACTGAGGGGTTTGACTCTAACTTAGGCAAAACCAGAATGAGTTGGCTCCTGTAAACTGAGAAGGGCTGTACAAGGCAAAGCGAGATCCAGGGGCTAACCCATGCGGTCTTAATCCCGTCACTCCATTTCTCTGCTCTGATTCCTTCTGTGTGTTGGCTTTGGTCTCAGGCAGGTTTTCTTCACAGGACCTCAAAACAAACTTCTGGTTCTCTGAGTTCAAGTCTTTAAGCTTGGGACCCAAAGAGAAAAGAGGCCTCTTTTTCCAGCTTCCGTCTAGTAAATCTTGTGAAGTCTCTGACTGGCTTTCTTGGGTCAGGTGTCCATATCTGAGCCAATCAATGTGCTGGGGGAAGGATCCTGGGCTCTGATTGGCCAACCTGGGTCATGTGCACCCAAGTCCTGTGGCTAGCATCAGAGTGCATGGAATCATGATTTACAGCTCCCCTGGGCTTCACGGGGAAGAGAGGGATGCTGGATGAAGAGGAGGGTGAGTTACCCAGCTTCTCTGGACGTCAACGTCCTGTTCTGTGAAACGGAGATTACAGCAGTGCTCACTTCCCAGGCCGTTTGTGCAGGTTACATAAAACAATGTGCTTGTCACTCTACCTGGCATGGAGTAAGTTTCATTAACTGTTAGTTTTGAGGACAGCCACAATAGTCATACCTACTAGGATTAAGTAAATCTGATTAATATAAAGGCATTTTACCTGGGCATGGTTGCCCTGTAGCCCTGTAGCTTTTGAAACGGGAGGAGTGTTACCAAGTGGCATTCCAAATGTCTTCCTAGAAATGTTGGAAAATCCCTAATCCTCTCTGTGCACTGTGCCTGGCACAAGGCAAGAACCTCTTTCCCTTCTTTCATTTTTATCTTTTCCTAGTCTTCAGGCCCCTCCTGATCTCTGCCCTGTGGCTACTTTTTTTACCCACCTGTAATTATCAGCAGCTACCAATTACCCAGACACCCAATTGTGGGGAAATAAGGGAAACTGTGGGTTCCTGGGGCTCGATCACTCCCTCCCAGAGGTGCATGCCCAATCAGAGGGTAGCAGGAATGGGCGAAATCCTTCCCTCGGGCACCTAAGAAGGTGACTGTTGACTGCATTTTCTACCTTCGAGAGGAGTGCCAGCCTTGAGGGTGGTGTGTTGTGTTCTCAGATTCAGTGCAGGGCAGCCCACGTGACTCAGTTGCTCTCACAGTGCAGCAAGATCTAAGATCTAAAATGATCTTTCTCCCCTTCCTATTTTAACATCTCTGAAATCAAAATATGCCTTCTAATAAATGTGTGTATCGTAGGTAGTGGATTACCAGTCCTCCACAGCCCCATGCCTACCTCCATCTTATATTAAATTGATGCTGCTTCTTACCATCAGTGGTGTCATAAAACAGAAATATAGGAATGTGCATGCTAAGGGACTGTAGGCACTCATGGACTGTGCTAAGCATTTATGTACATTGATTAGGTTTAGTCCTTCTAACCACCCTACGAGATAGGCCCAGTTATTATCCTCATTTAACTGCTAGAGAAACTGAGTCTCCAAGCGGGACTTTGACCAAAGTTGCGTGGTTTTTAAGTGGCCAAGCCAGGATTCAAACGTAGGCAGCTCTTTCTGATTCTAGAGCTGTGCTCTTATCCGATACATTATAGTTTCTTTGTTAGTTCCGAGGGTTAGATTTTGCAGCGAGGAAGCATTCTACTTTGGTTTTTATGATCAATAACTGGGTTAAAAGGGGAAGTCCCTCTGTTCCACCTTGCCTTCCCCTCCCCAGGGCACCCACCTCAGGCGCCAAGCGGCACGCAAGTTGCAAAGGCACCACAAGATGGCGCTTTCGATCTTTCTCCTTAATGTGAGCTCCGGGCCCGGACTGCCTTTCCCCGCTCTTCCTGTGAATCCACAGAGATATGTTTAGTGGAGCTGCTGCTTGACGGTTTTCCGCAGAATTAAAGCCTTGCAGCCTGTTGGAAAAGGAACAGGCCATAGTCGCGGTTGGACGCCATGAGGGGTGTGTGCACGGAAAAGCGGTGCTGTGTGGACAGAAGAACTCTGTTCAGCACCCAGATGGTCGTTGGAAACCAGTGGCGGCGTTTGGTCATTTCACAGTAAGCCTCTTCTCCTTAGGCCGATTCCTCAGTATCAAAGTTCTATGAGTTCACTCAAGAATCTGCTTGAAAAAGAGTGAGTTAGGAATTTCAGTGTCCCTTCAAGAGCTTTTGAGAAATCTCAAGTCAAAGGCTTCCCGAACCTTCTCCCTCCCACCACACAGCCGCCTGCACTGAGGAAGGCTGCTGTGGGGTGGGGAAGTGGGGGGCACCTTGCGGAGATCCTGCCTGCCAGGCTCAGGGATGTACCCAGGTGTGGGAGGGACGCAGGACACCCTTCAGGTCAGCTTTCCAATGACTCGGGTGAATGAATGTCACAATTTTAGGGCTGGCATGTCCTGTGTGTGAGGGGGTCCCAGAACCTTCTGGTCACGTGTGGACAATAATATTTCCTAATGATTCACAGAGTCGAATATATGCTCTAAAAGAAGAACCTGGACATCAGGGCTCAGTTCCAAGAAGCATCCTCCCAGCTTGCTAGCCCCAACTGACTGCTTTCCTTGTTCTCCCTCCTCCCAGCAGTTGTAAAACACCTACTCTGTGCTAGGGACTCACAGGGGCTAGGAATTCTGAGACAAAATCTATTCACTATTGTTAGGGATCCTACATCCTAGTTGGAGAAACACATATATCTATAAAAATGTGGTTTAATGTGGTAATGCTGAGGTGTGGTAAAATAGTGAGGCTCAGACAGGCCTGGGTTGAAATCCTGGCATGGCTATCTGGTAGCTGGGTATCTTTATGCAAGTGATTGAATCTCCATCAGACTCAGTTTTCTTATGTATAAGACAAGGATGGAAGTATAGATGTCAAAAGGTTGATGTGAAGATTGAATGAGAACTTGGGTAAGGCACTTTATCCCAAGCTTAACCCAGGGAGATGCACAAGTTTCATTGATCTCCTTATCCTCTAAGGGATTTGCAACATTTTCAGTACACTGGGTGATAGAATGTGAATTCCAAATACTTCCCAAAGGTTGGAGTGACAGGAAAAAAACTGGTAAGATTAATTGGGGCACATGTAAAGTGGTAGGGCTAGCTTCAAAGGATCAATTACCCCAATGTAAGATTGGAGTGAAGATATGTGTGGCATGAAACTCTGCTCTTGTGTGATGAGACCTTGGGGACCTATTATATGCTTGCTTAATGGATGTGACTGGGTGGCTGAGAACATTAGCAGACTTAGATGGGGTTAATAAAAGTACTGTGTCCAGGACAAAGAAAATGAGCCACAGCCACACAGCAGGTGGTTTGGGAGGGTGACCTGGAAGGCAGGAGCATGGAAGCCATCACCTAGAATGGCTAAGAGGACAACAGGGTTAGCTCGGGAGAAGGTCAGGTATGTCCCAGCATGGCCTTTGCCTTCTGAGCATGTCAAGAGCTGGTACCTGAAATAGGCATTGTGCTACCTCTGTGTAGCTCTGGGGATGGAACTCAGGAAGCATCTTTTAGTGTCCTGATTTAATCCTAACACTTTTTAGCATGTGGACTTTTCCAATTATAGAGTGAGCTGCTTTTTGAGCTGTGAGGCTCCTGTTACTGGAGATATCCAAGCCACCTCTGGATGCCCTACCTAGGATTGTCTAAGGCAGGAATTACTCACACAGGGTCCAAGGAACCATAAGGATGACATCAGGGAAGTCCAAGAATCTCCTGAAATGGTTTGCAAAATATATTGGGCATTTTTTTTTTTCAGGGAAAAGGAATCATAGCATTCATCAGCTTTTCAAGGGGGCCCAGAGTTCAAAAGCAGTTAAAAAATTTACAGCTTCAAAGAAATTTTTCTAATGGATATAAGGTGGGACTAGATTCTAAGGTATTTCTTCCCCCAGGTTTAAGATTCTTTGGACTGTTAAATACATTTTTTGAGGAACATAAATTTATTATCATTAACTATTATTCACTGTGTGCTTATTATATGCTACACAAAGTGCTACATATTCTATTTGAATGGTCTCATTTAGTGTCTCAAAAAATTCTTTGAAATTAAGCACTATTATTATTTTTATTTTGCAGGTGATGAAACAGGCATGGAAGTTTGCCCAAGGTCACAGAAGGTTTCAGATTCCTCTCTTGGTAGATATGTGCTTCAAGTTTGGCCTTTTTATGCCTTATAAATGTAATGTTGGCCAGGCACGGTGGCTCAAGCCTGCATGCCAGCACTTTGGGAGGCCGAGGCGGGTGGATCGCTTGAGGTCAGGAGTTCTAGACCAGCCTGGCCATCATGGTGAAACCCCATCTCAACTAAAAATACAAAAACTAGCCGGGTGTGGTGGCATGCACCTGTAATCCCAGCTACTTGGGAGGCTGAGTCAGGATGTGTCTGGAATTGGTGGGTTCTTGGTCTCACTGACTTCAAGAATGAAGCCACGGACCCTCACGGTGAGTGTTACAGCTCTTAAGGTGGCGCGTCTGGAGTTTGTTCTTTCTGATGTTCGGATGTGTTCGGAGTTTCTTCCTTCTGGTGGGTTCGTGGTCTCGGTGGCTCAGGAGTGAAGCTGCAGACCTTCGCGGTGAGTGTTACAGCTCTTAAGGCGGTGCGTCTGGAGTTGTTCGTTCCTCCTGGTGGGTTCGTGGTTTTGCTGGCTTCAGGAGTGAAGTTGCAGACCTTCGCAGTGAGTGTTACAGCTCATAAAGGCAGTGTGGACCCAAAGAGTGAGCAGCAGCAAGATTTATTGCAAAGAGCAAAAGAACAAAACTTCCACAGTGTGGAAGGGGACCCGAGTGGGTTACCACTGCTGGCTGGGGCAGCCTGCTTTTATTCTCTTATCTGGCCCCACCCATGCCCTGCTGATTGGTAGAGCCGAGTGGTCTGTTTTGACAGGGTGCTGATTGGTGCGTTTACAATCCCTGAGCTAGACATAAAGGTTCTCCACGTCCCCATCAGATCAGTTAGATACAGAGTATGGACATAAAGGTTCTCCAAGGCACCACCAGAGCAGCTAGATACAGAGTGTTGATTGGTGCATTCACAAACCTCGAGCTAGACACAGGGTGCTGATTGGTGTGTTTACGAACCTTGAGCTAGATACAGAGCGCCGACTGGTGTATTTACAATCCTTGAGCTAGATATAAAGGTTCTCCAAGGCCCCACCAGAGCAGCTAGATACAGAGTGTCGACTGGTGCATTCACAAACCTCGAGCTAGACACAGGGTGCTGATTGGTGTATTTACAATCCCTGAGCTAGACATAAAGGTTCTCCACATCTCCACCAGACTCAGGATCCCAGCTGGCTTTACCCAGTGGGTCCTGCACTGGGGCTGCAGAGGGAGCTGTCTGCCAGTCCCGTGCCGTGCGCTCGCACTCCTCAGCCCTTGGGTGGTCGATGGGACTGGGCGCCATGGAGCAGGGGGTGGTGCTCGTCCGGGAGGCTCGGGCCGCACAGGAGCCCATGGAGCGGGGGGGGGGAGGCTCAGGCACGGCCGGCTGCAGGTCCTGAGCCCTGCCCCACGGGAAGGCAGCTAAGGTCCGGTGAGAAATCAAGCGCAGCGCCGGTGGGCTGGCACTGCTGGGGGACCCAGTACACCCTCCGCAGCCGCTGGCCTGGTTGCTAAGCCCCTCATTGCCCGGGGCCGGCAGGGCCGGCCGGCTGCTCTGAGTGCGGGGCCCGCCAAGCCCACGCCCACCCGGAACTCCAGCTGGCGCGCAAATGCCGCGCGCAGCCCCGGTTCCTGCTCGCGCCTCTCGCTCCACACTTCCCTGCAAGCTGAGGGAGCCGGCTCCCGCCTTGGCCAGCCCAGAAAGGGGCTCCTACAGTGCAGCGGTGGGCTGAAGGGCTCCTCAAGTGCCACCAAAGTGGGAGCCCAGGCAGAGGAGGTGCCGAGAGCGAGCGAGGGCTGTGAGGACTGCCAGCAGCACGCTGTCACCTCTCAAGGAGAATCACTTGAACCCGAGGGGCGGAAGTTACAGTGAGCTGAGATCGCACCATTGCCCTCCAGCCTGGGCGACAGAGCAAGACTTCGTCTCAGAAAAAAAAAAAAAAGTAAAGTTAATCCAGGTAGGTTAATCCAGGTTTTATAGGATATAAAACTAAAGTTTCCCTTGGACATGTTAAAGGCAGATGATAATAATAATAGTAATAATAATAACAAACAACTACCATTTATTTACTGCCTACTTTCTGTGTTGAGACATTTATCTCATTTAATATTCACTATAGTTGTAAAGTTGGGACTGGGAGAAATTATTTTACCCACGGGCCCCTAGACTTTGAAGGAGAGGGTTGAGGACGGCTCTGCAGACACCTGGGGGTGGACATTGGGCTGGGGGCCTGGGGCCCTTTGTGTATCTGTTCCCATGAGAAGCCATTGGAATAGGTTTCCAGTGAAGTGCAGAAAACCCCTAGCATCTGGAGTGGGTGAGCATCCAGGTAAGACAGTGCCAGCTGGACATTTCCTAAAGCCCCCAAGAATAATGCTCTGGCCCTGGGCTAAACACAGACAGGAAAATTGAGGCGGTAAACCTGAAGGGTTCAGGGGCCGTCCCAGAGCTGCCCGGCTCCAGGTGGCTCAGAGAGGCTGTGACACCAGCAGGGACCCCATGGCCTGCATCTTACGTCTCTGCCCTCTCTTTCACCCCAGCTCCTTCAGGCTCAGGGAAGGGAGCAAGTGAGTAGCCTTCTGGTGGGCTAACACTCCAGACTTGACCAAAACCTTTAGTCCTCGGCAAGGTGGGGAGGGAGCTGTGCCTGTGGGTCCGGAAGGATCCCCCAGCCTTCTCAGCATGCTTTAGCCTTCTGCAGCCTCCTTGAATTGGAATAGGATGTCAAAGGCCCATATCCCATTACCACTCCTCTGAAGTAGCCAATCCCTCACTTAAAGCACATGCCAACCACATTGTCAAGGAAAGGTTTGCCTCAGTCCTCTTGGAAGTGCAGCTGCCTGGCTGACTTTTGTTTTCTTGAAACCAGAATCTGATGCTTAAATTGTCTGGGGAATCTCATATGGGCAGACACATGGAGAGAGGGACAGTGTTTTTTATTTAGTTCTTCATTCAACAGATGAGTCTCCAAAATACCTGGTGCCTCCCAGCGAACAATCCGGACAACATCAGATCCACCCTTTGTCTAGCAGGGAAGGCAGGCCAGGCTGGAACAGGGGATTCTAGGGTACTCCATGGGGTTAAAGAGTTACCATAACTTCTAAAGGGCCCAAACTCACTTAAGAGTTGGTGATCCAAGGGGAGAGGTTGACTGATCATTCCTTAGACGTCATATATACTTTTCTGCTAGGCCCTGTCAGTGGGGTGATTATACAGTATATCAGCCATACTTGGACTCTTTTGAGAGTGAAAGGGAACATTCTTCATAATTGCATTGGGTCAATTACCATAAACCAGGACTGTCTCAGGCCAACCAGAATATATGGTCATCCAACCTGGGAGTGTCCAAAACTTTTAACACTGCCTAGGACAATTTAGCTTCTCTAAACCTTCAGTTCTTCATCTCTAAAACAGGACTATTAGTGGAGTTTGGTGAGAAAGAAAGTGCGGTTGTTGCTATTATGTTGGTTAAACTTTGCTCCCCTCAAAATATGTGGAATCAGCAGGATTAGTACCCTAGTAGCTATAAATGAATTGAAGGATATGCTTTGTCTCATAATTTTCTTGGCTTATGAAATTTTTTTTGGCTGTACCGATGTGAATACTTAACTCCAGTCTATGCAGGCCATTATTTCAGGGGAAAAAAGCCTTTGTGATTTAGAAATGATTCTTGTGTGAGCGCTGCCTTTAAATAACAATGGGTTGAAAGAAAGAGCTTGTTGCTTCACCATCCCCGTTGCTCTGGGGGAATAACTTTGAATATTAGATCAGAGTCTCATCTGCATCTAATTAGACATGCCTACCACTCATCCCGGAATGGAATATCAACTCTGTCCTCATTGTGAAATGGGGCAGATTATTTGAAATCCAGCTTTGAATTGATTTTTTACCCAACAGAAGATCATTTTGCTTCTAACCAAAATGTTGAGTTGAACTTGACGACATCATGGTCATTTTGCGTCTTCAGTGTATTTGATGTTGGGGGAAAACCAACCCTGCTGCTTCTCTACTCAAGTGGAATTTGTGTCTACCAAATGGGAGCTGGAGCAGCCGTTTCACAGCTCTGGGGCTCCCTTTCTGGATCGGGGGAGAGGCCCTAGAGTAGCATGTGATTTCTGCAGGTGTCTGCCTGTAGTAGACAGAACTAGACACCAGAAAAACAAACCTGGCTGAGGCTGGTTGTTCGTGTGGCCCAGGTTAACTGGATGATTAATCTCCATTTGATAAATAGGGGGTCAGCCCCGAGCTGGAGCACGAGAGCACAGTGGAGCATCCTGTGGGCTGGGGTGGACAGGAACTGTAAGACACTGCGTACTTCGGAGAGCAGACAGTCTCCTTGGAGCCAGACACACGTGGGTTTGAATCCTGTCTCCTCCACCTGCTAGCTGTGTGAACATGAGTGATGTGTTCACCTCACTGAGCCTTGGTTTCCTCATCTGTAAAATGGAGCTTCAATAGAACACCCCCGTTGTGGTCGTTACCAGGATTCAATGAGATAGGGTATGTAAGGCCCTCCACACAGGGTCTGGCTCATGGTAAGTAATAATTACACTAGTCCTTGTCGCCGTCCTCCTGCAGCCTCAGGGAACTTGGAGAGCTCTCGGCTGAGACATCCGGACTCTCGGCTGCCCTCTGGTGGTGAGCGCGGACTTGCGTGGAGGAAGCTGGGAAATGTACTTTGAAAGCAAGAAAATAGCTTAGGGTTTTAGTGCTTTCTTGAAGACCTCCAAGAATATCCATGTAACTTTTCAAAAACAGGAGGAGAAGAAAACACCCCAGGGGTTCTAAAAGCAGCACAGTGTCTTCCTTGTGTGGGAGGTTGAGCAGGAAAGGTTGCGTGGGCTTCTTTGCCTTTGAGGTTCTGAGGCCCCCATCACGGTGTCCTGGCAGGACAGGCGGAGAGAAGGGAGCTGGGCGAGAGGGGGGTGGGGACTGAGGCTGGGGCTGGGCTCTGTGGACGTGCATCTGGGGCATGGCCGATGCTCCCAGGCCTCCTCTAAATCCCCCAGTGTTCTCTACTTCTCTGCCCTTGGTGCTCTGCCGCAGCTAGCCTATCTCATTGCACATGGGCATGGCGGCCACGGGCCATGTGAGAGCCAGGATGGAATCAGCACCTTTTTTTTTTCTTGCCTGATAATGACTTGCAATCTGCCATGAGTCTTCCCAGGACTGACAGAGGTCTTGATCAGGGGTCTCCTCCGCTGAGCCTGGGTGAGACACCCACCCCTTTGGGGCTGCCCGAGTCTACCGTGAGTCCGTCTGGCAGTCAGACCAACAGGAAATTTCAAGCAGCTTCTTTGCCTCCCTGTAGACTGAGTTTCTGGAGGGGCCATCTCCAGCATCCAGCACAGAGCAGATGTTTAATCATGCAACAGTAACTGAGTGAACGAATGGTTGAACTCTGTCCTTGAGGATAAGGGAGCACAGCCAGTCATACCTCTGTTCCCCATGGTGCCCAGCAAAGTTTAGCACATAGCAGTAGCTCAGGAATGCGTGAAGAAAGCGTGTTCTCAGGGATCTCCCTATGATCCTAATGTTAATTCAGCTGTGTTTGAGTACCTCATAAGTGCTATCATAGATTCTTGGAGGTTTTTACAAAGCAGCATATGACACAGCTCCTGGTTTCTAAGAAGGGCTTCTTAGATGCTCAGGTTAAAATAAAACTGTTAAATTGTAGTGCAAATTATGTAATAATTCAGGACCAAAATAAGTCACCCATATGTATATTATAGTTGATACTGGAGGCAGGGTTGGCCCCATGAGTTTGCGACATGTGAGTTGCACAGAGCATGTCTGGAAAGGGCCCCATGCTTGGTTTAATACCCTGCTGTTGCTGTCTAGAAATTCTTAATAATTTTTGAACAGGGGGCCTGCATCATTTTTTTTTTTTTTTTGCACCTAGCCCTGCAAATTATGTAGTCAGTCCAGGATGACCAGGAGAAGCTCTGAGTGGGGGAGATCTGAGAGTGGTCAGGTGAGGTGGAGGAGTTGAGCTGCAGGGCTGGGCTGGAGCTCTCTGAGGACATGGCCATGCTGGTGTCAGCCCACTACAGCACCAGGGCCTGCTCAGGACGAGCCTGTGGGAAGTCAGGGCAATGGCATTTGGAACCAAAACAAGCCTAACTGTGAGGAAGCAGTGGCTCCAGCGGAGGTGGGGCCTGTATGTGGGCCGGGTCTGCCCTCTGTGCAGAGGAGAAGCTTGCTCTTATCCAGGGAAGCCCATGAGAGCCACCAGTGCAGAGCCCACTCTGAAAGGCCACCTGGCCTCGCTTTGCTGCACTGGGATTACTCTCTTTCCTGGAAACTGGCAAGTGGACACCTCATAGGGATACTGGGAGGCCCAGAGGAGAAGAGGTACAGGAAACAGGTCTGTAACCCCGGGAAAGAAGATTCTTCCCTGGAGCCTCACACAGTTCCAGGCACCTGTGGGTCCTCATTTGGTGTTTGGTGAAGTATTTGGGCTCAGAGTCTATTCTTAGTGGTCAGGCTAATCCCTGTCTGCGGGAGGAAAGGGCCCAAGCTCTCCCTGGAAGCATAGCTCAGCCTCTGTTCTCCTGGGACCCCATCTCTGTAGGGAATGGAGACATTTACACGCAGACTCTCCACCCTTTCTGCGCTTTGACCAGCTGAGGCTTGATTTCCAGGACTTCCTCTACTCTCCTAAGCAAAGTGCTTCACTTCTCTGGGCACCTGCCACATAGCGCATTGTGGGAGTGCAGATAGAGCATGTGGGGCCAGTGCTTGGGTGAGTGCCTGGATCAGTGGCTGGACCAGTGTGAGGTGACACTGTTACTGTTATTAATGATCCAATCTGTGACTTCAGATGTCAGAGAAGGGAGGGACCATCTGGGCCAGCACAGTTAGAGGAGGGTGACCTAGCACTAGAGCCACAGGCAGGATGAGGAGAGCCCCAGCAAGGACAGGGAGTGTGTATGGCTTGTTTACAAGCGGCACCCCATGGCCTGTGCTGTCTTGGAGCGGCTTTTGCTCTCGGCGGCCGGGGTTCTTTAGCCAGCTTTGTATACTGCCCTTCCTTCCTGAGGCTCCACTGGTGCTGCTCTGAGGTCAGGCAGGGTTCGGGGCTCCCAGCAAGAGGCTTGGCCTCTGCTCTGCCCTGCCCTGGTATGCACTGTCTTCTGGGGCTCTTGCATTCTGTTCTGTCTGTTGGTCTCAGGGTTTCCCTGTCTAGTCTACCTTCTTTCTCCATAATGAAGGGAAAGGCAGGGCTGCTGCAGGGCATTCATGGTCTCCAGTTCACTGTGGCCTCAGCCTGCCCCTCCTCCACCCCTCAGCAGAAAGGCTGCCAGGCCCAGCCATTGAAGGGTGTGATGAGTGGTAGCTTTGTGACTCTGGGCAACTTTCTCAACCTCTCTGATCTTCAGCTTCCTCAGGAATACATGTGGTGTAATCTGAAGCCGCCAGGAGGAAGCGAGATGGTGATAAAAGCATTTGTGATAGCACCTTGCCGGGGACATGCTGGGACAGGGTACTTGCTGGGTGTCCTCATAAGTGTGTGCAGAACCAGTGTTTCAGGAAGCTTCCTGGGGAGGTGAAGGGGACTTGGGTGACTGGCTCCCAGTTGCTAGTGTAGCAGACAGGGTGGAGTCCTTCTGGGTGTGGAGAACCCAGGGAAGGCAGAGAGGCCTGTTTCAGGGCCTGGCTGACTTTAGGATACAGTGAGATGCAGGGCTGTGGGTAGTTGGTACAAAGTGCAAAGTGGCTGGTCTGGTGTTGTGCTTATTAAAATAGCTTCTGGCTGGGCATGGTGGCTCATGCCTGTAATCCCAGCACTTTGGAAGGCTGAGGTGGGAGGAGGATCACTTGAGTCCAGGAGTTTGAGATTGGCCTGGGCAACGTAGAGAGATCCCATCTTGCCAGGCATGGTGGTATGTGCCTGTAGTCCCAGCTACTTGGGAGGCTGAGGCAGGAGGATCCCTTGAGGTCAGGAGTTCAAGGCTGCAGTGAACCATGATCGTGCCACTGCACTCCAGCCTGGGTGACAGAGCGAGACCCTATCTCAGGAAAAAAAAAAAAAAAAAAAAGGAGGGCTTCCATTACCACGTGCTCACCATGCCCTGGTATCCTGCTAAGTGCTTTACATGGGCTTACGACATGCAGTCCCTAGAAGCACCATGAGGTGTGCCCTACTGTCCACCTGTCCACCTGGCAGGGACAGGAACAGCTCCAGTATCTCCCAGGCGTGGCTCCCAGATGCCCAGCTCCAGAGTCCCACAGCCTTCCAGGTGGGCATTTCCCACCTTCCCGAGTCCCCCTGGCGTCTTGGGGCCCTGGACCCCAGGGCATCTTGACTGGTCCCATCTACTGTCTTCTCTAAGTGGGAGAATATGAGTGATGTGCTCACCTCATTGAGCCTTGGTTTCCTCATCTGTAAAATGGAGCTTCAATAGAACCACCCCCGTTGTGGTCGTTACCAGGATTCAAAGAGATAGGGCATGTAAGGCTCTCTGCACAGGGTCTGGCTCACAGTAGGCAATAATTACACCAGTCCTCTATTGTTGCCGTCCTCATGCAGCCCCAGGGAACTTGGAGAGCCCTTGGCTGAGGCATCCAGGCTCTTTGCTGCCCTCTGGTGCTGAGGCTCAGTGTGGTCTTGTGTGGAGGAGGCTGGGAGCGTGACCCTCTAGTTCCCTGTGCTCCAACCTGCCCGCTCTGATAAACCTGCTGCAGGGGTAGGAATCATCGGGGAAGGAGCCTTAGCCTCAAGGCCTGGCTTATTGGCTTCCCGACTGTAATGACAGCTCCACACATTCCACAGAGGTGATGGTGTTGACAGGTATTTGGGAAATACCAGTTTTCTTTCCCAGCATATTTGTCCTTATTTTTTCAGGACATGGTAAACATTTTATTGTCATCCTAGCTTAATTAAATAGAAAGAAGGTGGCAGTCTAGAATTTTGGTACATTTCAAATATATTTTATTACTTTCCATCTTAGAAAGAATATGAAACCTGCATGCAATGCTAATGGTTTCTGACATGTACATAGCATATAACACAGCAGTACAATGCGGCATATACTGGGGGGCAGTGTGTGGAGGGGGCGTTCTTAAGGGTATATGTACAGAGGAAAGGGTGCATGGTCATCTTAGCTTTCAAAAGAGGACTGCACTGTTTAACATTGAAGAATTACATGGGGAATCACAAATATATTGCTTTAGTACTGCATGTTCCGTTGTGGTGAGGGAAAGAAACATGCTTTGAAGGCTTTCCCTTGTCAACAGAATGTGTGTCTGTAGCTGTGTATTGTGCATGTATTCATATATTTTTAAGTTTTCTCCTAAGATTTTTGCTGACAGTATTGGGAACCTCACGTGCTTCTGAAGCATTAAATATTGAACCTGTGAACCTTTCAGAAACCCTCAGGTTGGGAAAGACCCCACATCTTCTTTAAGGATCATTTGTCTCGCCATCACAGGATCTTGGAAGTGTTTCCTAAGGTGTGTAAAAATTAACCAGGGGGGAATGAAGCACATTTTTCTGGCAACCAAACTTGAGTTCCTCAAAGAACAGATGCAGAGAGACCTGCTCCTGCTTGCCTGGCTACAGGGGCCACTGCGGAGTCACACTGAGGCTGTGACCGGCCATAAGCCCAGGAGAGCCCGTGGCAGCTGTGCCGAGGCACCAGGATCTCTGAGCGGAAGCTTCCCAAGCTAGGAACGGAGCAACACTGCAATGAAATGTGTCCACCAAGCTCATTGTTCCTCCCGGGCGCTTATAAAGCTCAGATGTATAGTGACGTATGGACAAATACAAAAAAGCATTTTTTAAAAAGGAAAGGCATGAGTTTTCCCCTTTTCGATAAAAAGCAGCCTGTGGTGAAGTCTGGAGCACAAGAGAGATGGGTCTCACATCTGGAAGCCTTTCGCACACAGCTATAAAATGTAAAAACTGACCGTTGGTAAAAAGTGCTTCATAACAATATATAATTTGTGTCTTATGCCTGTGAGAAAGAAAGGCTTTTTTTTTTTTTTTTTTTTTTTAAATCTGCAAAGTCCTTTGCACAAGTCTCCCAACTGGTTTGGAGTTTTCCCATCTGAGGTTTTTCACCCTATTCTTCGTAGACCCTGGGGAGAAAAAACACACATGTAAGTGGCTCAGGACAGGACATGAGGCAGGCAGTTCACAAGCTGCTGGCTAAGCGGCTTCATTCACTTCTGGTCTGCAGGGAATGCCCCTGTCTCAGAACTGCAGGAACTCCCAGGGAGAAGTGGGAGGGATCCTTCTGAGGATGTGGTCCCAGGGATCCTGAAAACTCACACCAGTGTGGCTTTGTCCTTTCTAACCATCTGCAGTCTCACCTCTGCAATCTCATTTTGTCCTCAGAGGCCTATGGAACAAACCCGCTTTGCATATGAGGAAACTGAGGCACCACAGACTTAAGATTTGCCCAGTGGCCACTGACTGTTAGTGGCAGGAATGTAGTCTTTCTCTAGCATGGCGGGCTGCTGCTGCACCTCCTTGTTTCTTTCCGCGTCTGTACTCAGCCTTTCTATTTAGAGAAAATAGCAAGGGTGGGAGGCATTCTCTCCCTTGACTTAGGCTTGTATATTTCTTTGTATTTTGCCCAAATAATGCATGTCCTCCAGAAGAATGCTAGCTCTAGAAGCTGCTTCCTGGAGACAGAAGAGGTGGTTGGTGGGGTGGGGCAGTGGTGCAGGAGGCCTGTGCCCCTCAGTCCCTGCTCCTGGCTGCATTGCCTCATCTCTACTGGTTCCCAACCCCACCTTCCCCTCACCTCTCAAGCTGTCCCCAGTTAGATATTTTGCTTTCTTCTAGTTCTGCCCCATGGCTGCCCTGGGGCCATACATTACACTTAGCCTATCACTTCTCTGTCTTGTTCTTGATTTCCGAGTAAGACCACCGAATTATGCATTGAAATAAAATGCCTGACTAGGCTGCTTCCTGTGGTGGCCGGAAGCTCCCTGGAAGCTCTGGTCTCTGAAGTGCACAGAGCTCCTCTGTGTGGCCCCCATGGGCCTGAGCCCACCGTGTACCCTTCTACTTCCTCCACCCTAGCTTTGGCATTCTCTCTCTCTCTCTCTCTGTACAAAGAGGACTTCAAACACTTCCTTTATCACCGTTCTACATTCATTAAGATATTTTCAACTTGTTTCAGGGGAGGGAGGTGGGGAGGGCAGGGACCTCAACACTCCAAGAAAGAGGGGTGAACTAATTTTATAGCAAAGTGAGAGAAGTCCTGGTAGCTGAGAGGCTCTCGTTGCTTTTGTTATTGGAATTTTCAGGAAAAAAAAGCAGGGCCATGTTTAGACCTGTGGGTGCCTCCTTTTCTAGGCTGCAGCTCAGGTGGAGGGGAGGAGCAAGGTGAGCTAAAGGTTTGAGTATCCCCCAGCAGTCAGATCAAGATGCCCTCAGCCTCTTCCATAACCCGCCCATGGGATTAGCCTTCTGTCAGTTTTGATGATACAGGGCCTGAAGGGTGACAGAGAGTGGACTGCGCAGTTCTGGCCTTTGCCACATGAGCTGCCTGGCTTGACCAGAAAGAGGGCTTCATTCCCAGCAGATTTATAGAAAATAATTTCTCGCTCTCATCACTTTCTATTTCAAGCAACTGCAGATGAGGCTGTTTTGGAGGCAGCAAAAAAGGCTCAGGTATAGGGGTTGAGCCCGAGTGTCAGCTCTGAGAGAGCTGGTCACAGGGCTGAGCTTGGGGTAGCACGGCTGGGCCAGGTGAGGGGAGGGCAATGCAGGCACCCACTATGGCTGTACCTTCCACCCTGTGAGGGCAGCTCGTGGCGTAGCACCAGGAGGCCTGGTTTGCTGTCCTGGTTTTGCCCTGTCCTCCCAGGCAAGTCACCCCTCTCTCCCATTTAGGCTTGATTTCCCCCTCTGCAGCAGGGGGTGCTGGCACTAGCTCCTGGGGAAGTCACCTGCATGGTGTGTGCATGCATGCGTGTGTGTGTGTGTGTGTGCTTCCTGATCATGCTATGCAGGCAAATGTGTAAACAGACTGCGTATTTGAGGAGTGAGACAGGACAGGCTACCTTCGCATGGTACAGGGGAGCTAGGAACTGGATTCTCCCTCCGAGGACAGACATAAGACCCCAGGAGACCAGAGATGGGAAGCCACCTTCTGATTTTAAGGAAACAGTGCCCAGTAAATATAGGGCTGGTTCAGGGTGCTGGTGGTCTTAACACTGCTGCCCGCCTTGGTTAACAGTGGCTCTGATTTTAAAGAGCCAAACCTGTGGTGCCTTCCAGCACCTGCGAAGGAAGGAGTTTATCAGGTTTCTGGGCAGCAGAGGGAGTGGGGCATCTTGGAGAAGAAAACATGTTTCTGGCAAGGATCATCCTCAGCACCTCATGGTTTTATAGCACAGTTTTATAGCCAACATACACAGTCACCTAAGTGGTCACATTTCACCCCGCTGAAGTCCTCAGAGCTCCCCTGGCAGCCATGCCAGTGCTCACCCTGCCATTTAACAACTTATGTAACTTAAAAGAGGAATTAAGATTATAATGTGAATATTAGAGGGAGACAGACTTTAGTTTACAAAATGACAAACCTGCCATGCTTGCAAATGGACAAGAGATGGATAGCTAGCTTTGGTAAGTGGTGAGTTCCTTGTCCCTGGGGGTATGTAAGCATTGTCTGAGTATGTGTTTGCTGTGGATGTTGTGGTGGGTGTTCACATATTAGATGCGGCTAGATGACCTGGTAGGGGGGGTCCCTTCCCATCCTGAGAGCCACAGCTGGGTCTGGTGGGAAGGAAGGTGAGTAGAGGCAGGGCGTACCTGCGCTTCTCGTTCCAGGCGTTGTACCACTTGATGAAGCGCTTGGTGCTCTGCAGCTTGGGGTGCAGGCAGTGCTCCTGACCTCGGTACCTCGACACGCTCTTGGTGGTGATGCTGAAACGGAGCAGGATGAGGTGGAGGGTTGAGGAGCCTGAATATCATGTTGCCTCTGGTGTGGCCTGTGAGTAGCCCTGGGCTAAGTCAGGGCCCTGAGAGACTGTGGCTTCCTGCCTCCTCTCAAGGGAGCCTACTTATGTGCTCACTTCCAGGCTGGCTCTTTGGAAGGTTCTGGTTGTCCCCTTATTCTCTGACTCCATATTAGGGCCTAACCCTGTATGTAGTGAGCAGCCCTCACTTTTTCCCTGGGAGTCCTGAGAGTCTGGGATGGTCTCTCCCACCCCCAACCTCATGCAGTGTGTTGTCTCCAGGGCTCAGGCCTCTTTTGGGGAACAAAGGTCAGAGGACTCCCAGCCCCTCTGAGCCTGGGATCAGGAGGTGGAGAAAGCTAATGCCAGCAAGGTGCACATGCCAAAACCTCTGTCCTTGGATTTGAGGAGCTCATGTCAAGGCTCAGACATGCCCTGCAGACATTCTAGTTTCTGTCTCCTCAACCCCAGTTCCCTCTGACCCACCACAGATTGTCCCAGGGCTGGGCATCTCCTGATCCTGAGGCAAAGTCCTGTTGGCCTTGTGTGAGGTCCCAGGTATCTCACCCCTAAGCAGAAGAGTAAGACCTCTCTTCTGCACAGCCTGAAGATCTCAGGCCTCTATCAGCCAATGTCCCAACACCCAGCAGAAGCCTAGCCATGTGGGTAGAGAAGCAGGTGTTGTGCAGACTGTAGGGGCCTGGGACTGAATCTCAAGTTTGGCTGTGGGACCTTGGGTAACCTCTCTAAATCCAGTTTGGCCATCTGTAAAATGGGTACAATAATAGGACTATCTCACAGGGTTATTGGTATGATTAAAAGATGCAATCTTTACGAAGTACCCAGGACCTGGTAGATGCACAATTAATAGTTACTGTTACTAGTCATTGGTCATGGAAGATGAAGTGGCCAAGGGGAAAGAGTAGCCTTGCTGTGGGGCTCCAGCCTGAAGGGTGAGACAAGCCTGCTGCTCAGAACTTCTGAGCCCCTCTAGGCCACAGGCATGACAGGAGTTGGGGGGAATAAGGGACCACCTAGGGTATTTGGAAAAGTGCAAGGTGAGAGGTGAGGATGCCACTTCTTGAGGGGTCACAGCCATGCAAGCCATGATGGTAGACTGGGGTGCTGGAATGGGCTTGGAGGGCAAAGAGGGGAGACTGGAAGTGAGAGTGGAAAGAGTGAGAAGAGAGGGACAGAGGTCAGCTAGTTCCCCACTGTTACCAAATGGAAAATGTCAGAGCTTATATGGGCTAAGTTCTAGAAGGGATAGGATTCCCATTACTTCAGTCTTCCAATTGATGGGGAAAGAAAATCGGATCTTGCCACCAGAATGGGGGCATAATGTTCCTGGGCAACCTGTTCTCTTCCCTTCTCCGTGCTCTCAGTTTCTGGGGTCCCCGCTAGGGCCTAAGCTCCTTGGGGAAGGGGGTGGGTCTTCCTGCTGATGCCAGGTGATGGTGCCTGCCTTGACTGGACTCCTCTGTGACCCGGGTCATTCCTCTATCCTTGAGCATGGGCCAGGCTTCAGAGTGAACTCTGGTTGTCTCTCTCCCCCACTGTGCCCAGTCACCCTGCAGGAATTTAGCAAATGCTTTTCTCTTTCTGCCTACAAGGCTGCTTTAGCATTCTGAAGGAAAGGACGTGGCAATGCCTGATAAAAACCCTTTTCTCAGTTAGGTCAGCATGCAGGCTGTGCATCCCAAATCCTGAAGGTCAGGGAGAGCAGGAAGGGACACTCAGCCCTCTCACTACAGTGCTCAAATGCCATGTCATAATACTGGGATTATGAAAATCGGTTGTGGAGTGCAGACATGGGGATTTGTGACTCCAGCAACTATCAGAAATTCTGAGTCCTGTGACCCTCTCCTCCACAGTTTTCGGGGGGTGTAAGGGTTTTGGTGAGAGCTCCATGGACCTATGACACAAATTGCCCTTTCTAGAATTTGGACTCTCCTGGACCCTTCTGGGTGCAAGGACTCCCACTTGCAAAGCGGACCTCTCCCCCAGCCCCTAGTCCTGCCCCCACCCCCAGCCTCAGCAGAGATTTCTGGGTGACTCAGCGTGAGCTGGAAAATTTGCTTTTGTTCAGCCTTTGTGGCTGAAAACCTGCTTTGCAAAAGTGCTGGCCCCTCATCTGATTTGGAGAGTTTTAGGATTGTGGAGAGGGAGAGGAGCCCCCAGCCCTCAGGGATGGAGTGGGAGGCTCTAGGGGGTGGGGTGGAGGTTTAGTAGAGGGTGATTGGATTGTGTGCTGATTTCCTGAGGCCCCTGCAAGTTTCTACAATGCTTCATAAAGCCTTTCTCACAGTTGCCTAGCTATAGTTTTTCTCTATATGTGGAAAAGTTTAGCCAGGAAAAGAGCAAGCCTATTTACTGACGGCTCTGTCCTTTTTAGGTATCACTGCATCCTTTACCCTGCTTTCTTCCCCTGCAAGGTCTCAGAAACTTGCTTGGTTAATGGAGTGGTTTTCAGCTCTTAGACGAGTGAGATTTAACTTGGAATTCCCCTGTCATTCTTAGCCCCCAAACTGGAAGCCCTGAGGAGCTTGGAGCTCCTTTCCCAGCTCATTTGACACTTGGCCCCCACCCAAAAGGATTTTTGGGTATTTTCTTTGAATTTGGTCTGCAAGGCAAGGGGTGGGGACAAGGGGGTTAATTTAGGTGTCTGTGAAGGAAGGCAGTGGGGTCAGCTCAGTTCCAGTGGATTTCTGAATTCCCCTAATTTCAGCCTGACTGTGTAGCCCCTAGACGGGGATGGGGGGTGCTGGGCGGGGGTGTGCACTGCTTTTGCAGACACTGTGTGAAGGCCTTTGGGCCGGTAGGGGCCAGCTGGTGGAGGGCACTTGCCCAGACTGAGAATAAAGTGCGTCCTGTTTCTGGGGGAGGGGAAGAGGGGCCAATGGTCTGTGGCAAATATTTGGTAGCTGCTTTGCCAAGGGCTCCCTTCCTGGCCAAGAGCATATTGATGAGGAGGCAGCGGTGCTGGCCTCAAGTGGTTAATTGGGAAGGCGGAGGAGCAAGAAACTAAGTGTTCTCTCACTCTGCCCCAGTTTTTCCAACATTCCCCACATCCCCACCAAGCAGGGCTCCAGCCATGTGGCACATTAACCCCAGCAGAGCACTTTCTGTAGTACTGCTCCGTATCGGGGACCCATAAGGAGTACAGCCGGTGAGGGAAGCTCGTGGAGCGTTCTCAAAATGAAATCTCTAGGAGCCAAAAACTTGCGGTCCACTTGTCTCTGACTGGAACAAGGCTCTGAAGGGAGTCAGGACTTAAGATAGTGTTTGCATTAGTCCTCTGTCCAGTGACAGGAAGGCAGCACGCCTCACAGTTTGGGTGTGAGTGTGTTTTAAGTGATTTCAGTCTAGGTTTTCTGAGTTGGCACAAGGGAGCCCTTTAACCCTTGATGGCCCTAGCAGAGTGGGTGGCCCATGGTACAAATAGGGAGACTACTCATTTGAATCCTAGCAAGGGTGAACCTGGAGGCGCTGTTCCGGAGCAGGACAGTGACCCCCTTTCCCGACTGTCTTCCAGAGTGTCTCGCCAGCGTCCTAAGGACTCGCTGGGCAATTACAAAGACTTTTCCAGGGCCTTGACAAAGTCAGAGAGAAATGTTTTTTAGCCCGACCAGGCCCAGGCTGTGCCCTGGCATCGGGTTGACAGCAGTGCGCACCCCCTCAAGGTGAGGAGCGAGAACTCACATAACCATCTTCTCCTCGCAGTGCGGGTACTTTGGCTTCATTTCCAGCTTCTTCACGTCGCTGTAGCGGATCTTGGGTCCCTTCCGGGAGCACTTGCATTTGGACCCTGCGAGGAAACGCGGGGCAACAGCTTAGTTGCTAGGCGGTCTCCTGCCCCTCGACCACCTTGGTGCCCACCCAGACCACCCCCGCGGGATCCCGGGATGCCTAGAAATTGGAGCTTGGGTTCCCCAGGACAGGACAAGACGAGACGGCGACAAGGGGAGCTCCCTGCACTCACCGTCCACGCGCGCGGTATACAGCGCCAGCAGCAGCAGGAGCAGCGCGGCCGCCAGGAGCCTCATGCTGACCGGAGGGGCGCGGCGCGGGAGCAGGGACATGGGGAGGGCGCTGGCCCGTCGGAGCGGCGGCCCTGAGACGCCACTCGGCTCTGCTCGGCTTTTTCTGCCCGGGGCGCGCCTTCCGGCTCGGCTGGCTCCGGCTGCGCCGTCGGTGGATGCCCAGGGCTGTCTGTCGCCGTGCGCTGCGCTCTGCGCTTGTCTCCGCGCTCTCTCCACAGCCTCCCTCCGCCCGCCCTGGCCTCTTTTAAATCCGCTCCTGCCCTCGCAGCGAGCGAGCTCATTAATATGCAGAACCACTCGGTGAGTCACTGAGATTTCTCAATGTGGTGAGAGGAGGAGACCTTCCCAGCCCGCCCGTCGCCCGCCCCAGGAAAGGACCCGCTATCGCAGCGGCGCACACCCGGAGCCACGCGCGCACACGCACACACACATCCGCTACCCTCTCGCTCACACAACACGCCTCCTTCGCACACTTGCACACCCATACCACAGCGCGCACAGATTTCCAGCGTCCCGCTCTGCCTTTGGGGAGCCCAGACGGTGGAGCAGCTGCTGAAGGGCACTGCTTTTCTGAATCGCGTGGTTCCCTCTCTGGCCGGGCAGGCCAGCTTTTCTGAGCCGCCGGGAGACCCAGGGCCAGGGCCCCGATCCTCAAAGACCTGAAAGGGTTTTGGAGCAGGTGCCAAGTGTGAGTGCCTGCAGGCCTGACCCCCCAGGGCCCCTGCTGGGCCAGAACACAAGGCCAGTTCTGGACAGGGGCTTGTCATAGATTGTCCAGCAGCAAAGTCATTGACTGTGGTCACTGGAACTGACTCAAAGAGGGTATGTGTGTGTGTGCGGGGGTGGGGACGGGTATTGGGGAGGGAGTTTTGGTGACTCCCAAAGGGAAGCTCCTTAAAGTGGGTCAGTGGCCTGGTGGCTGTGTGAGTGTCTGGGTGGTGGGGAGAACCAGGAGGAGTCCTCACCCTCACACTACTCTCCAAAGCCAGGTAGAGAGCCCTAGCAGAGAGCCATGACAATGGTAACCATCTGGATGAAGGCCTTCCCATGTTCTAGACATTGTGCCAGAATGCGAGGTATAGTGGTGTGAGTCCAGCCATGGTGGCAGAAATTCCCTCCTCACTACTTTCCAGCACAAGTGACTTTACCGCTGTCAGCTTTTGTTTCATCATCTGTAAAGTGCAGATCATCACAGTGTTTCTGATAGGGTGGCTGTGAGAACTGTAGAAATCATACATGTTGTCAGTACCCGGGAAATGTTACTTATTGGCACCATCATTTTATATCTAATTTATCTATTACTTTGATTCTTACAAATTGGTACTTTTCTTCCAAGTTGGTACTTTTAATTTCTTTATTTGACAGGTGTGGAAACATGCTCTGAGAGAAGAAATAACTTGTCCAAGTTCACAGAGCCAGGAAGCAGGTGACTAGGCCAGGAGGGTCCTCAGTATATATGGCTGCAGAACTGGGACTCCTGTCCCTGGACCACTATGTTGCTTTGAGGCCTGTCTGCCCTTCACTTCTTGCTGCCTTGAGAGACCCAGAGACAGGAGGTGGATCATCTCAAGCTCTTGGGGTCCCTGGGCTTGGCTCTCAGGATAGAGCTCACAGAGCTCTATGCCATCAGCCTGGCAGCTACCTGGAGGCAAAAATGCCCAGAGGGCTTCTGGAGGATGGGGGACAGTCTGCTGAAGGGTGCAATGGGAAGAATCTGTGTCGTCTCTTCCCAACTGGAGAGCCCTTGCTGCTTCAACAAGAAGCTGAGCCATGAAAAGCAAGCAGCGCCTATGCGTGCTGTTGTGCCTATACCTAAAGCAAAGCCAATAGCTGGACATCTGCATTTATGCATGAGATGAGTATGAGGGAGTGACTTTTGGCATTTATGTTAGTTTTTAACTCTAAAAATAATTTTTCTTAATATAGAAACAGCACGTTTGCCCAGAAAAATCAGAAAACACAAGCAGAAGAAAACAAGCATTTTCACTCAAGTAGAATCTTGGGTGAAATCTTCCCAAAGCATCCTCTCTTTGCTTTGCGTGCACATGTACACATGGGATCAGGCTGCATGTAGTCTTTAATAACCTGCTTGCCATACCTGTTAGCATATTGTGCACATTGCTGCATGTGGCTAGCCCTGCTACAACAACACCTCCCTTAATGGTTTCATCTGAGGCCGGGTAGTATAATGGCTAAGAGGTTGGTGTCTGGAGTCAAACTGCCTGAGTATGCGTCCTAGGTACTAGCTGTGTGACTTTGGGCAAATACCTTAACTCTATTTGGTATTGGTTTCCTCATCTATGAGATGGAGATGATAATAATATGTACAGCATAGGCAGAATTAAATGAGATCGTGCATGTAATGCTTTTAATGTGGTCCCCAGCACAGAGTAAGTGTTTGATATGTGCTGACCATTGCGGTTATCGTGATTTTAGATGCAGAGTATTGCATCATATAGATGTACCAGAATAAATTTGACTACTCCTTGCTGGACATTTGGATTGTTTTCAGCCTTACCCTCTTACAACCAATGCTATTTGACAAATATTCTTGTAGCTCCATTTTGGGGTAGGTTTTAATACATTGGATCAGGCCTCAGAAATAGAATCATGGGGCCATGGCACATGCCCATTTTAAGACTTTTCATAGAAATTGCCAATTGCTTTCCAAAATAATATATTTTATGCTGCAAAGGAATTTCTTAAATACCAAGCTTTCCTAGAGCATGTAAAGTGTTATTTTTTATTAACGATTTTATTTCTAACATGTTTGTTTCAAGAATATGTTGATTGATTAACTGGGATCTAACAACACCAGCGATCGTGGGCACTGAGTTTTCACAGGAAAAAGTAGTTGGCTCTAGAAATATGGACCAACGTTCCCCAGCTTCTTGGGCTGGACCAGAGATCAGATGTCCCAGTGTTTTGTCCTCAGTTACACTCCTCAGTCTGTGTATGCAGATCTCTGGTTTGCAGAAGGCAGCCACTGTGCAAGCAGAGCTGAGCCCTTATTTGTGTGAGTTCTTCTGGAGCCATGGTACAGGAGAGCATGGTACAGGAGAGCAGGAACTGCCAGCAGTTCTGTGGGGGATGCTGCCCAACTGGATGAGGGAGGGGGCTTGGCCCCTGACACACCTTCGGGGCACAGACTGTCTATTGAGCCCAAGCCGAGGGCCTCTGAGCAGGTGGGCATGGGTGAGGTCGTTCTTTGTACAGTGGCACTGTCTGCTTCAAGGAGGTCCCTGGGGTACAGTGAAGGACAGCACACATGCCTTGCCTGTGTGTGTGCATGCATGTGTGCAGATGTCAAAACGTTGATGGTCATACTGGGTTCTGCAGAAGGGGTAGACGTGAAGTGTGGGGGGCACAGAGGAGGGAGGAAGTGGAAACAGGACACCACTCCTTGAGGGAGTGGAAATTTTGCTGAAATTTTGCTGAGACCCCAGGGATTTGCTTATTTCTTCTCTTTACATTTATTGAGCACCCACTATGTCCCAGGCTTTGTACAAGGTGCTGGGGGTTTGAGGTGAGCCAAGGCAGCTGTGTGCCTGTCCCCAAGCAGCTCAGAGTCTAGTGGGGAAGGCAGACATTAACTATACAATCACAGAGATCAGTGTGAAACTCCTGCAGAGGTCGGTGTCCTGGAGGGTGGCTGGTGCTAGGAGACTCATCAGGGGATCTAACAGGGTAACGAAGTGGGGACAAATTCCTGGAGGAAAGGCCATTGATTTAGATATGAAGGATGGAAAGGAATTAACCAGTGACCACAGGAGGGAGGCCATTCCTGGCCCTTCATGGTCCCCGCTGCTCACACAGTGATCTCCTGGGGGAAGTCCCTGCTCTGAGCCCTTTACTGGCTCCTGATCTCATGCAGAGTGGAAGCCAAGTCCCCAGCAGTGCACACCCAATCGTGACCAGCACCTGCCATGCTCCCCACAGGCTGTGCTCCAGGTACTCTGCCTTGTCTTACCTTCAAACATCCAAGCCTGTTCCCGCCTCAGGGTCTTTGTGCTCACTGGCCCCTCCACCTGCAGTGCTCCTCCCCAGGGGCTGACAGGCAACCCTCTTCTCCTCACTGAGCCTCGGGTCCAATATTCACTGTTCAGTTCCAATCCCATGAGCATACCCCCAACAACAGTCCCTCTCTGTGTTGCCACCGATTTTAGTTTATTCATTGTATGTGCAGCAACCTCAAATTGTACATTTTCATGTTTATTTGGGGGTACATTGTGGATGATCTGTCTGTGTCTGTGGGTCTCTGTCTTGCTCATCCTCAGTGTCTACAACAGTGATTGGCACATAGCAGGGGTTCACTCCGTATCTGTGGAGTAAATAAAAACATGTTTCAGGCAAAAGCTCAGCATGAGAGAGTACTGCTGAATCCAGACTGCACAGGGTACAGGGTTGCATGTGAGAAAGTGTGTGTGTGTGGGTTTGTGTGTGTGTAGGGGTGGCCATGGGGAGTCCATATTCCCAGGGAAGCCAGTTCCTCCTCAGGGCATTTGTTTTAGAGATGAAGTCTCTGGGAAGAGGAGGTGGTGATAGCAGGAGTGTGGCTTTCCAGGAAATCCCACAGGTGTCTGGGCACTACCTCCTTGATCTGCTTAGAAAGGGGTCTTGACTGGTCAAGGCTGGTTTTCTGCCCTGGGAGCTGGGATCCAGGGCAATTCCTCCCCCCATTATTTTAGTTCTTTTCATGACTGACCTTCTTTTCAGAAAAGGAGTCCTTTTTACTTCCCTGGCAGGACAAGAATCCTAGAATTCAGCACTGGTAGAGGCTGAGGCCACAACTGGCCTTCACTGTACATATGAGGAAACTGAGGCCCAGCAATGAGGTTGATTGCATAGAAGATCTCCCTGTGCATTAATGTTAGCCAGCTTCCTGTCTCTGTGTCCTCTACATAGCTACTTAGGCCAGAGCAAGATCCTGGGCTCCAGTAACCTGTCTGGCCCCATCACCACTCATGACATGGTGGGTTACCCCAAAATACCTGCTTCCATTGTTTTGTGTGGCTTCTGGCTCTAAGTCCAAGCCTGGCGGGTGCCTCTCCCTCTCCAGCTCCTCCCTCTGCCTGTCACCTGCAGCCTGTGGAGTCTGGGCAGCCAGCTGCCTCCTCTGTGCAGCTCTCCTTCAGCTACAGCCCTGCATGCTGACCCCTTCCCTGGCCATGCTCTGGGGTGAAGGAGGTTGAAGGACCAAGGTTCCGAAGAACAACCTCTGGTTTTGTTCTTTACACTGCAAATATTTAGAGATCCTGAGTAACTTAAGCCCAGAGAAAATGATGTGGGGGACAGCCAGGCAGTATTGAATTAGGCTTAAAGCAGCCCCGAGGCAGAGTGTATGTAGGGGGGCTCTGTTACTCAGATGGGTCACAGGGGGCACTGCAAGATTCCCCTAAACATGGGAGAAAATGCTTGCAGCAAATATGACAAACTAACAAGTAGCATTTATTCCACCATCTATTCATCCAACCACACTCCCTTACAGACAAGCATCTTTATTATATTAAGAACACATGCAAAGATATTTCCAAAGAGGGCCCTAACATATAAATGGGCAAAGGACATCAAAGGACAATTCAGGAGAAAAAGAAAGGCAATTAACCAATTCATCAAAGAACATGCATCCTCTTTAGCAATGAAGGAAAAGCACAGCAGTGCTGCAGGATCACGGCATTTTGGTTTTGGTCCCACTCAATGAGGAAATGTTTATTTTAAATAGCAACATCCAAAGTTGATAATGGTAAAGTGAGGAAGCATCACTTAAGCATCACTCATGGGACTATCAATTGGTACAAAATTTGGGGAAATCATATTTATAGTATAGTATCCAGAGTGTTTGAAGTAAACCATTTCATCTTATTAACCACTTCAGAAATCTGTTTAAAATTCTCATAATGGAGAAATACCACATGCAAAGCTAGTCCTTGTTAAAAATAAAGATTTAACCTAAATGCCCAACAATGGGGGATTAAGAAAACAATGAAAGCTCTAAATAATGCTTATGCAGTAAGTAGAAAAAACACAAAGTTGTGTAAACACTGTGATTACAAGTATGCAAAACAGTAACCTCTGTATAAGGGATGGCAAGACAGAGTTACAAACATCATTCTCTTTGAGTGGCGAAATGTTGGGCATTGTTGTAAAGCTTCTCTCCTTGCTTTCCAGTTTTTCAGAATGTTCTTGTTATAACAGCAACTCAGGAGCAGTTGATTCAGCGAGGGCTTGGGCAGCCTTAAGCCTCGCTAAGCAGACCCTGGCGATGGGCGATGAGCACCTGTGCTGTGCAGCTGGCACTGCAGAGAGGCAGGTAGAGTCGTTGGTGGCTTGGGTGAGTCCCATGGTGAGGGTCTAGGCCCATCTTTAGAGCTGTCCCCTTCTGCTTGGCACAGGGGAACAAGCAGCCCATCCATCCGGCCTCGCCTGTCCTCATTCTGCCCCCGCCTGTCCTCATTCTGCCCCCGCCTGTCCTCATTCTGCCCCGCCCCACCTCCTGCCTCTCTCACCAGCCCAGTTCCATGTTTGCAGCAGAGTCCTAGGCCTCTGTGCAGGCACCGCCAAGTCCTGTCTCCTTGGCTAGGCTGTTTGCTTTTGTTTGCCTTCCTGAAACTGCGAAGATGTCATTTTACAGGGAAGCCCTCCTTGACTGCACACATCTGCCTGACTCCTGTCCTAGCCCCAGGGTAGGAGAGGCACCTGCTGTCTGCGTGGCTCGTAGACCTTGTTGTCTCCAGTGCCACTCCTCACACTTGTAAAGGCTCCTGTGAGGTCTTCTTTCAGGTCCACGATCCTCTGAGGTTGCTCTGTGTCTTTCTTATTAATTCTAGTTCCCCAGCATGAGCACAGGGCCAGGAACACAGTAGGTGCTCAATGAATAAATGATTGAATGCAGGATGAATGAATGCAGGATGAATGAATTAATGTGGATCACAGTTTATCACAGTCTAGTGTGTAACAGAGTCAGACTTCCTGGTTTAGAGTCCTAGTCTATCACTCTGTGCTTCTGCTTCCTCATCTGTTTAAAAGAAGATAATAATAATAATAAATAATCAGGCTGTGATAAGGATTAAATGAGCTGATATAGAACAAACATGTTGTACAGTATCTTGTCACATAGTAAGCGTTCCATAATGTTCATTCTTGTTTTATGATTCGTAAATCTCGTAGACTCACCCTGCTTATCTGTGGGTTGGCTTGGCTAATTTCTTTTGCTTTATATTTATGAAATGCTTATAGAATGCTTACTATGTCTCAAGGACCATTGTAAGTGCTATACAAATATTAATTTATTTAATTTTCATAACCATACGAAGTAGGTTATCCCCATTTTGCAGATGAGGAAACTGAGGAGAAGGTTAAGTACGTTGCCCAAAATAACTAGCAAGTGGCAGAGGTGAGATTCAAACCCAAGCAATCTGACTCTGGAGTCCTGCTCTGCATGGCCATACGCTGCCTCCCAGGAGGAGGGTGGGGGGACGCTCCCCACCTTTTGCCCAGGTGTCACCCACCACCTTCCTGTCTGCATGCTGCTGCCACCTGGTCCTCAGTTCTTCTCCCTGGAGGGCGTCCCAGAGTTCTCAACCAGCTAGGATTGTCAACTTTAACAAACAAAAAATACAAAATGCCCATGCAATATTTAGGCATACTTAAACTAAAAATTATTCATTGTTTATACTGAAATTCAAATTTAACTCATGGCCTGTATTTTAACTGGCAACCCTACATCCAGTACCAGAGGGTGGTAATGTGGTGGTCCAAGGAGTCTTCTGCAGTGATCTCAGACACACAGACATGGAGCCTTCTGGGTCTGCCATGGGCAGAATGTGGAGAGAGAAAGGCTAGGCACACTGCTAAGCTCTCATAGGGCACAGTGGGCATTCATGCTCTGATAGGGAAGCAGGCATTGAGGAGGATGGTTCAGGCAGACACAACAGCTTAAACAACTGCTATGGGATGGGGAAGGTCAAGGAAACACTAAGATGCTAACGGAGCCCTGTGTGTGTAGGGCAGGGATCTGGGCAGGGGAGGGAAGGGTGATAAGGCTGAATATGTAGATCAGCACAAAATTGTGCAGGGTCCTGGGCAGCTGAGGAGTTTGGGCTTCATCACCTGGATTATAAGAAGCCATTGGAGAATTTCAAGCAGGGTTGTGTGATTCGCTTTTGCCTTATGAGAAGATCTGTCTGGCTGTTGGACGAAGGAAGGATGGCAGAGAGGGAGATGGGAGGCAAGAGAAACTTTGATTCAGGGAAGTTCTTGCCTAAAGGTCAGGGCATTTTTTTTTTTTTTTTTTTTTTGAGACAGGGTCTTGTTCTGTCACTCAGGCTGGAGTGCAGTGGTGTGATCTCAGCTCATTGCAACCTCTGCCTCCCAGGCTCAAGTGATCCTCCCACCTCAGCCTCCCAAGCAGCTGGGACTACAGGCACATGCCACTACTCTTGGCTAGTTTTTAAATTTTCTTGTAGAGATGGGGCTCTCACTATGTTGCCCTGGCGTGTCTTGAATTTCTGAGCTCAAGCAATCTGCCCATCTAAGCTTCCCAAAGTTCTGGGATTACAGGTGTGAGCCACCATGCCCGGTCTTTCATAAAAGTTTTTGTCTTCTTATTCCTGAAATTATTTGCCTTCGGAAAAAATGTAATGCACAGATGGAAAAGAAAAAATGTTCTCAGTCTCGTTTGCTGTCAAGAGGGAGTGTTTGTGACATTGGTGTTTTTATTTTTACCAATTCTGTCAGTGTGGTCTCTAGCGCAGCAGAAGGGAGGAAGTGATTGGGTCTGGGGTGAGAAGATTGTGACTAATTTGCTTTTAATCAGTCTCTGGCAGCTGATGGAGGAGAACAGGGTCCAAGGTGTTCCTCAGAGGATTTACCTGCCAGGTAAACACTAGCCTTCATGAATCTTCTATGAAGAAAACTTTTCAAGCAACCATCTGAGACATGTTGCAATTTTCTTTCTTAGCAACTAGCCATTGCCTCTGAATATGACCAGGTTCTTAACAGTGAGCGATTTAAGACCATAAAAGAATTGTCATAAACAGCTCCCTGGAGCCAAGAGCACGGCCCAGATTTTAAGCACATAATGGAATCATATCAAAAGCAAGGAGGGGCGGCAGGAACCATAAATCCTGGAAGTGCAAAATCTGTCCATTGTGAAACTTGTGCTGAAGGGAAACCAGATGTGGATGCTGGAGAGAGAGGGCAGGAGGAAAAGCGTGGTATAGGGACTCTGAGAACGGGCCCCTGTGTAAGGCTAGATGTCCTGCTATGTGTTGGCAGAGGCCCAAATTCAAGAGGCTCAGAACCACGGAAAGCAGGGCGGGTTTGCTCCTGGTGTCGTGGCTGGCGGTCCAGTGTCCAAGGAAGAAGGCAGAGGCCAGAGAATTAACGTTCTTGTAGCTGCTGTTTCAGCTGGACTAACAGAAGTATTTCACAAGTTTTTCCTGGATTTTTGTCTTTGAAGACGCAACATTTGGGGGCAGTTCTTTAAACGTGTATTTGAACTATCACAAATAGACTAAATTTGTTTATCCTGTGGAGGAAAAAAAGCCACTAACACATGTGGAAATCCATTTGGATTGGGATGAAAAACATGATTATCCAAGTTGCCATCCTTGGCCTGAAATGGGGGGTTTATTTTATTCTGGTAAGCAAAATCCTCTATAAACACCAAATTGAACCCTTGCTGAGCCTGCTCTGTGCCGGGGTTGCAGGGCTGCAGGGGCTGCGGGCCAGAGGCTCGGCAGGATGTCTGCAGGCCAGAGAGGCCCTTGCCAGCAGGCTGAGAGAATACTTCAAATGAATTACGATGCAAGGATTCCAGATGGGGGGCTGTAAGGCAGTCCCATCCAGGTTGGGGATTGGGAATGCTTTCATGAAGCAGGTAGTGGAAATAGACCTCGAAGGATGAGGAAGACTGCTCAGGTAGAGAGGGGTGAGTGAAAGTGACCTGCAGGGACAGAGCAGCTGAGGTCCAGCCTGAGGTCAGAACGCATGTGATGAGTCAGGGACTGGCTGGTTTGATGGGAGGTAGAGTATACACAGGGAGTGTGGGCAGCAAGAGCGTATTGCAGAGAGCTTTGAATGCTGCATCAGGAACTCATAATTAATTTGACTGGAAAATTGAATTTGGTGCCTAGGTCTGTTTGAAGCCATTTCAACTCCCATTTCACAAACAAACAAACAAACAAGCAAAAATAAGCAAAGAACCAAACAAATGATACCATTCTGAAGACAGTACAGCAGCACTGAAGAGAAAAAGGGGCACATGGAACTTTCCATCCTTCCCAGAACCAGTCCAGGCTGTGCCCGTGCACAGGAACTTTCACATAATGACAGTCACACTGCATAATCCTGTGTACGCAGCTTTCTTTGGCGCACACTGTTTCATAAACGCTATATAATCCCCACTTTAAATGCCTAGGGAGGTTTAAAAGGTCCTGGGGTGAAATACAGACTTTATGAAACGTGAACAACTTCCAGCTCAATGATTTTAAATTTGGGGTTCTCAAAGAGTCTCTCTAGTTTATACTTGCAGTGGCTTAGGAAGCCCTTAGGCCTTGCTCCCCCATTTCCCTCAACCACATGCTCCCATAGTGCGACGAAAAGGGAACTGTGTCATGGCTGTCACAATCTGCCTGGTCCCTGATAGGTGGCTGGGCTGACACCAGGCACTGGGCTCAGTCCTGTAGGGACTCCAGGTTAATTTTCCAAGTCAATATGCTGAAAGGCCAAGGCCCTGAACTATCAGCTTGTCAAAGTTAGTTTCTAGTAACTACTGATAACATTTATGGGCCTCTCTGCGTCTTGCTGAGTGTGCCCATTTTCAGTGTATTTGGTGGTTGACGTGTTCACTCATGCTTTGAATTTGGGATGTCCCATGTGGTATTGCAAAAAGGGAAGATTTTAAAGATGCATTTTAATTAATTAATTAATGTATTTATTTATTTATTTATTTATTTTGAAGCGGAGTCTTACTCTGTTGCCCAGGCTGGAGCACAGTGGCATGATCTGGGCTCACTGTAACCTCTGCCTCCTGGGTTCAAGCGATTCTCCTGCTTCAGCCCCCTAAGTAGCTGGGACTACAGGTGCCCGCCACCACACCCAGGTAATTTTTTGTATTTTTAGTAGAAACAGGGTTTCACCAAGTTGCCCAGTCGGGTCTCGAACTCCTGACCTCAGGTGATCCACCCACCTCAGCCTCCCAAAGTACTGGGATTATAGGCATGAGCCACAGTGCCTAAAGATGCATTTTAAGTCTAGTCTATTGGTTTTCCTTATGAGGTAAATTCCCAGGTTGCCTTTTTTTTTTTTTTTTTTTTTTTTAGAGGCAGAGAAAAGCACCACATTTCTGGTAGTGCCTGGCAATAGGGATTTGGGAAGTTCTTGTTCAGGGGTCCCTGTACGTATCCCATATCCATGGCAAGATAAAGTGCTTTTAAGGATAGGGCTTTCCTCGTGCATATAGGGCCCCCAATGTGGGAAGTCCATGTGAACTGACTCCCAGGGAACTGGACCTCCCTCCTCTCCTCCCCGTCAGTGTGCAGAGGAACACTCTCTGAGCAAAGGCTGTCTGGATTGCAGTTGGAGAGCCCTGAAGAGCTGGAGGAGGGCCTTTCCCACACCATCCCTGCCCATGGGCCCTGGGCCCTGGCCAGCCTGCAGGGCCTGGGAGCTCTGCGTGGTCCCTGAGTGCCTTTGCTCTATGTCTGGGCCTGTAAAACTGCTTGGAGTCCACAAGAACGCACCACACTCCTCTTGAAAATCAGCCTTTATTTGTGTGGGTTTTTTTTTTTTTTTCCTTTTTTAAAATGAAGGCACCTGGTTTCCTTAAGCTCAGGGCTTCTCAGAGGGCTAGGGGCTGAGCTAGTGGAGAACACAGACCTGCTGGGGGACCGTAAAGCTTGAATGTTTCCAGGGCTGCTGCTGGCCCACCCCCACACCAACACCTGGGCTGGGGGTTACACTGTTCCCTGTCCTGTGAACAGGGTGGGAGGCTTTGAAGAAAAGACAATAGGCTGGCTTTGTGAGACCTGAGATCCAGACACGCCATGGCTCTCAGGCAGGGCAGCCCAAAGAGGGCATTGGCAGCAGGCCTACCGTGTGCTTTACAGACAACATCTCTTTGAGTTCTCAACCCAGCCCAACATTCGGCACATGCCCGTTGGCAATGAGAATAAACGACTTTTTGGAAGTCACCCAGCCTGTGGGCAGAGCTGGCCATGAACTCTCAGCCCTCCTGACTCTAAGGCCCATGTGCCACCACAGCATCATCCTGCCTCTCAGCGCTGCCTGGCACTCAGGTAGGAGCCTCCAGGGTATCTGGGTGACCAGAGCTGCCTTCTCTCCAAAGCTTTCCCCTGACTGCAGGGTGCCTGTGATTCCACTATTAGGCTGCACTTCTCTGGGGTCCCTACACCCCCATGATGATGCAAGTGCAAAGCGTCGGAGGTCACACGATGACCCTGCAGATATTCTCATGCCACTCTGGGAGGCAGGCATTCTGATCCCCTTTTAGGGTATAAAGAAACTGAGGCCCAGAGCAGAGAAGGGACTTACTCAGGGCGCAGGAGTGGGGCGCGTTTGTTCTCAGTTGTTTGCCTGATGTCTAGAATAGTGCCTGGTGCATCATTTGGATGTTTGTGGGATGGTCCTTCTGTGCCATGGAGCATGACTCAGAACCTGGAGGCAGGAGCACAGGCCTACACCACCCATCATAGCTGCCTCCTGGGCCCACCTCCAATTTCAGTGGCAGCTGTGTTGGACAGTTCTGACTCACCTCTCCCTGCCTCAACCCACCTGGAGTGTTCCATGTATCCTGCTTTCTTCTGCAGCGCTTGCTCCAGCCTACGCAGCTCCCATTGCCTTTCCTCAAACAGCCTGGAGATGTGGAAGGGGCTTTGGGTGGCCAGAGTGCATACCTCTGGGGCAGATCCCAGCCAATGGGGAGTGGGAGCTGGTGAGTGACTGTTCTGGCCCTGCCTTTCAAGGAGCAGTTCTGGGAGGCAATTGCATGCTTTCAGAGACCCTGGCAAAATGGGGGCCCTATTGCCTATACCTGTGACCTTGACATCCACCTTACCTTTTCTCCTTTTAGTCTCTCTCTCCCTGCTCCCTCCCCCCTGCTTCCTGGGATTTCTCCCAAATAGATCACTCAGGCTCTGTGAGCGGAGAACCTAAGCTAAGCAGCTTCTTGGCTGAACCTGCCCCCAACTCTTTAGGGGCAGTGAGGAACTCCTGTGACGAGAGACTTTGTAGTATGAAAGGCCTTTGAGAACCACAAAGCTCTGTGGTTCTCAAAGAGAACTAGCTCTGCTTGTGTTAGAGTGGGAAACTGAAGCCAAGTCAGAGGACTGACTGGCCCAAGGTCCCTTAGTGCCAAGGCAGGACTAGAGCTTGGTATCCTCGCCCTGAGGCAAGGATCTAGGGTGAGAAGAGGCTCCATGCCTGTCTCCTGGATTTGGTGAAGTGGTGGCAGGAGGAGAAACATGAGCTGATGTGCCGCACATCTACTAAGCGCTGAGCCCTTCACCCGTGTGGCCTCATTAGGGGAGGCGTGATGAAGCCCGGCCTATCAGGAACAGGTGTTTTCTGCTGCTCCAGGAGTGCTCTTCCGTTCCTAAACATCTGGAGCTTGTTCTGTCTCTGAAAGTTCATTATGAGATGTTCATGCCTTTGGGATGTAGTAAGTGCTCATCAGATTAGTGCCAGGACTGTATCTCTAGAATGCATGTGTAACAGGTGTCACTGGCAAATGCACACCATTATAGAGCAGGGCATGTTAAGGGCTCAGCTGGCAGTGCTCGAGGAAATAGCTCATGAAACGTTAAATCTCTTGGAAAAGGAAAGTGGCAAGGTGTGACTTACTGGAAGAGGAAGGCAAGTCAGGAATGAGGGAGTGAGTGTGTGTGTGTGTGTGTGTGTGTGAGAGAGAGAGAGAGACAGTGGGAGAGAGCACCACAAGTGTGTCCTGAAGTGGTCTAGAGATGGCCCTGAGAGGCAGGAAGGTAAAGTGAGGGCGCTGGGAACTTTGGGGAGAGCTGGTTCCCATGCAGGCACTAGAGAGTGAAGAACAGACATCTGGGGCTTCCAGAAACTCTGAAACTGCCAAAGGCATCAATGCCTTAAGGCAGAACTCTCAGGCCCAGAGAGAAAGAGAGAGTGCAGTGTGGGGTAGAGCTTGGGAGAGAGAGAAGCTTGGTATAAACATTCTATAACTTACATGAATATCATTGGCTGCCCTGAATCACCACTCAAGCTCCTGGCGCTCTAGCACCTGTCAGGGGAAACTCCCCAGCAGAACTCAGCAGGACCCAGGCTCCCGGCTTCCTGACTCCTGTTGAATAGTGAGGGCTCAGGTCTGAGGACTCAGAGCACACTCTCCAGGCTCTCAAGGTTGTATTGCATTGTTCCCCCACACTCCTGCTTTCTGATTGACCAGTCCCTCATTTCTAGTCACGGCTGATGGAGTCCTCAGTGTTCTCCACTCCTGAGGTCAGAAGCCAGGGCTTCTTGATCTTGGAATCTGTAGGGCTATGTGCATGGCAGGGCCACAGGAAGATGCTGAGTATAGGCTTCTTGTTCCTGCAGAGGCTCACCTACAGCTGGTTTCCTGTGCTGTGACCCACAGCCAGCCACAGGCACAATGCATGTGTCTTAACCTCAGGTCAACACTCAATGGGTATTTAGTGTTTCTAGCCTCTGGCAGATCCAATCAGAGTAGGAGATAAAATTTGGGCTTTGATGGATCTGGGAAGCAATTCCATTTAATTAAGTAGCATTTGAAGTTGATTAAGCTGCATCTGTGGTTTCCAGCACCATAGACAAAGTTCCAAGGGCTTCTCCCAGGAGGCAGATGGAGGACAGTGCCTTCAGGGACTGACTGATAAGCTAAAACTATTGCAGCGGTCCATTTCTTTGAGAACCTGACATCCAGGGCTTTGAGGATTAGTCCCTACTCCAGATATTCTTTTATTAGATCTTGTACTTAGATTATGGATCTTGGAGATGTAATCGATGGACCTTTGAAGTCTGATCATAGCGTTAGTTGTAATTAACAAACTAAATGACAGGCACACGCTCTGAAATGGGAGGAAGAGTTAATGGGGACGTTATTGTTCTTTGTGGAATCACAACTGGGAGAAATGTTGGAGTCAAGGCTTGCTAACTTCTGGGACCAGCTCCCCTGGTCACCGGCTGGATGGGGCTGAATGCTTTGTGACCACAGGAACTGCATCATCTTGTTTACCTGGCACAGTGTCTGATACACAGCACGGTCTTGCTAAATAATTACAGAATGAATGAACAGTCCCCTGAGGGATCGCCCTAGGTAAGAACACAAGGCTTAGTCAAGAGCGAAAGAGGAACTCTCAAACATAGTGACTTTAGTGGTCAAGGAGTCAGAGGGCTGCCACAATGACTTCACCTTCAATTTCTGAGGACCTGAGTATAAAAATCAGCTCTTTTAAAGCTTCGGTGTTTGCTGGGATAGACATCTATTTAGTTGTAGAACTGTTCTTTGTTTAAATTTCCCTTGGGAGAAAGTGTTTTCAGTTGGGGATACTTGGGTAGAACCAGAGGCTTGGTGAAACCTGACATATCCCTGACCCCCAAGTCCCATTACAACCTAGAACACAGTAAGAGACTGCGTGATGTGGCGGGAAGTCTAGGACTTTGGCGCCAGAGAACACTAGCTCCAAATCCTGCTGTCTCACTGTCTAGCTGTGTGACTTCTGACACTTGATCTCAGTTTCCTAATTTGTAAAATGGAGCCAGCTCAGTACCCTCATAGGATGATTGTGAAGATTGCATCAGACTTACCCCAGTCCTTGGCATGTGGGAGGGGTCTGGACAGTGTGGGGGGTTAATGTTTGAACTAAACTTAACCCTAACTGTTCTTCCTCTTGGTTGGCCCCCAAGGGGAAGAGCAAAAGCAGAGCAGTAGGCAGCAAGGATGTCATTGTTGCCAAAGGAGTCAGTGAAAGGAAGTGGGTGAATACAAAACCTGGCCACACTTCAGCTGCTCTCACGGCATCACTGCTTGGAGGGTGCCCAGATCCCTCCTATGCATAGCACTTGACAGCGTGAAGAGCACCTTCACACACGGGCTCAGGTAAGCCTTTCTGTCTTCCTGTTAGGCAGGAGGCCCAATGATCATGATGCACATTTCACAGATAAAGAAACTGAGGTGCAGTGAGGGAAAGGGTGTTGGAAGTTCAGTTAAGATGGAATCAGAACCTTGGTCTCTCAACTCCTAGTCCATCGATCTGAGGCTAGGCCTGCTTGGATCTGAGGCTAGGGCACTGTCTCAGGCCTCATTTCCAAACAGTCCCTGGTGGAGGCAGGTGGAGCCTTCCATCTTTAGGCAGTGTAATTCTGGTGAACCCCCCTCTCCCTTACCCTACTCCACTCTCATGCAGCCCCTGTCACTTGCTGTGTTTGGAGGCAAGATTTTATGGGCAGGGCTATGGAATTGCTTGCCTAAATCCTTGGGCATTGCCATTCCCACTGTATGTCCCTGGAGTTGTGGGACATGGTGATTCCACCCAACCTCATGGGCTCTAGGAGGTCAGAGCTGCCAAGGGCCCCACACTGGATTGGAAGGTTATTGATGGACAGGCAATGCCAACCAGGAACATAGAGCTTCCAATGGACAGACGCCACTCACCGTGGACATAGGCTCACCTATCCAGGGAACTCCCCCTTGGCAAGTTAGAAAAGCTGTCATGTCTGTCACCTTGAAAACTTCAGAGTTTTGCTGGGTAGACATAACATTCATGTTTGTGGGACTGTTGTGTGGTGGCAGAAAGGAGGGGGTGAAGACAGCAGGGGCTTTGAATTGAGATGGGCTTGGGCATACATCCTAGCTCTGTTTCTTAGATGTGTGACTGCTCTGAGACTCCATTTCTTCATTTGTAAATTAAATGTAATTATTATTATATGCGTCTCATAGTGATATTGTGAAGATTACATGAAGAAATACTTGTCAAGCCCATGACAGTGACTGGCACATAGTACATGCACCATACCTGTTAACTTTCATTGTTATCATTCATTCATTCAACCTAGGTTGCATCTATTCACACATGCATCAGTATAAGGCCCCCAGCAGGCAAGATCACAAGCACGATGACTAAATGAACCTCTTGGTCCTTTTGGGCACCAGCCCTTCCAGAGTGGACATCATCAGGTGCTTTCTGTTTTCTGGGCACCTCCACCTGTCACTCAGCCAACCCCTTACCCTTGCCAGAACTGCCTCACTTAGGAGATCTGAGGCTAGGGCTGAAAAAGCAAGTCTGCACAATTCGTGAATTATTATTGATAGCCAAATAGTTACCCAATTTTATCTATTTTCGTGTGTATAGACATTTCATACAAAAATTTTAAAACATTCTGTGAACATTCTGTGTATTTGATTTCCGTGATTGGAGCCTAGGGGTGTTTTTTCAGAATATTTTATGTAAAAGAGACAAGTGATAATTGTTTATATTCAATTGGTAACCATAGAGATGAAACTCCACCAGATCAAAGTATGAAGGTAATTAACTCCCTGCAAATTATAGTTGTTGAACTTATGCACAGAGACATGTGACTTCACTCATGGGCCAAGGAAAAATCTCTGGGGAAGGAAAAGGATTAGCAAGGACTGAACAGCAACACCATGTCCCCATACCTATCAAGACTGAGGGTTTAGCCTCCATAGTCCTCAAAGTCAGATGTATCTTGACTCTCTTCTCTTCACTTCCGTTGTCTGAATGATCTCTTTCCTGACTCACTGAGCCGGAGGGTGTAGGCACTGAAATGAGCAGAGGTGCTCAGTTGTCCGTGGGGCTGCTGAGGAGCGAGTGGTTGTCAGCCCCTTCTTGCCTGCAATCTCCATTTGCCACCCCCTCCATTCTTGAATTTGGACAAGGGGAATTTTCTTATCCTGTGTAAACTGCTAAGCGGAGCTTCATGTCCCACTTTTCATTAGATTGACCTTCCTGAGTGCTCCCTCCATACTGATTGCACTATCATTTTGGTAGCCTCCAAATGACCACAGGACAGCCTTTGGGAGACAGTTCTGCTTTAATGTGGTGTAGTGTAATGATTGGGGGTGCACTTGGCAGAAGGCTGAAACCCAGCTCTGCCACTGACTAGCTGTGTGACCTTGGGTGAGAAATGCTAAGTAAGCATCTCTATGACTCAGTGACTTTTGAAAAAAGAGCCAATAGTAGGTTGTGAGGAGATAATGCATGTAAAAGCCCCAGCATAGTGCCTAGCACATCAGATAGGGCTGTTAACCCCAGACAGAGAGTCAGTGACTTGCTCAAGGTCATACTTAAACTTATAAGGTTGATTTGAGGATTAAATGAGTTAATGTATTAATATTTACAGCTCATAGAGTAGTGCCAGGCACATATCTATATCTCAGACTGGATTCAGTGTAGGAAATGGAAACCAAGTTGCAGATCTGAGCAAGAAGGGATTGGATACAGGGAATGAAGTACTACAAAATCATGGGAAGGGCTGACAGGGTGACCACTGATGGGCCTCTGGGAAGGTTCCCAGGACAAATCAGAGGTCACCCTCTAGGGAAGGGCTCCCTGCCTCTGACCTGCCTCTGACCTGCCTCTGACACTGGAATTAAGAGCTCAGGACTCATCCTTACAGTTGGGATCCAGGTACCAGAAAACTGGAATCAAGACTGCACTTGCTGTTGCAGTTCCACCAGGACACTGCAGAATGCACACTGGAACCAGCTGCAAAGGACCCTGCTTGCCGATAGAAACAATCAAAGGAGATGAGAGGATGGCCTCCACCTCACTTCTGCTTCCCAAATCTGGTGTGAGTGCATCCAATTGGTGGCACCTAGTTCACATCCTAAGCTTTAGCTGCAAAAGAATCTGGGAGTCTGGGAAATGTGTTTAGCTTTCCAAAGTCCCCACCTAGCTGGGTGCAGTGGCTCACACCTATAATACTAGTATTTTAGGAGGCAGAGGTGGGTGGATCACCTGAGGTCAGGAATTCGAGACTAGCCTGACCAACATGGTGAAACCTTGCCTCTACTGAAAATACAAAAATTAGCCAGGCATGGTGGTGCATGCCTGTAGTCCCAGCTACTCAGGAGGCTGAGGCAGGGGAATCACTTGAACCCAGGAGACGGAGGTTGCAGTGAGCTGAGATTGTGCCACTGCACTTCAGCCTGGGCAGCAGAGCGAGACTCCGTCTTAAAAAAAAATCAAACCAAAAAAAAACCAAAAAACAAACAAACAAACAAAAACAATGTCCCCAACTAGGAGAGTAGAATGGAGATGGAAAGAACCAGTCCAAAAGAATTCAATGCAAAGTGTTACCCATTAGGATGACTGCAAGTGATCAAAAAAATGTGACATAATTATTATCATTATTGTTGTTATGTTGGCTTTCCTGGGCAGCCTGGCTTCAGGAGGACTCACAGATTTGATTGTCCCCTATAAAACAATGTTAAGGATTTCCTTCTGCTTTAGGGGCTTCCCTTACCCAGTGGTTCTTCCTATTGCATTGTCTCATTTAACAGCATCATCATTTCTCCCTCCACCATATTGCTTGTGCCAGGAACTTGGACCACTCTGACTTGTTTTCCTTCATTACTAACATGCTCACCCAACCACTCACCAAGCTTTGTATAGCTTCTACAACGGCATACTGTTAACTGAAGAATCATGAGGTTCATCAATTTGAAAAAGAAAGCTTCATTTCTTATAAAGGGTTTCAGCCTGCAGGCTGGCTACCCTGCAGACTGGGAAGCATAGCCTGTGGCAGAAGCTGAAAGCAGGCACTTCAAAGAAGAAAAGAGTGAGGTAGGAATTTATGCTGAACAGGTTGGCTAAGTATATAAATATATTCAATAGGTTATAGGAGGAACTATGAATATTCATAAAGAGGGACACACACACATGTGTAGTAAGCAAACATGCATGTTATATACATCCCATTTTCACTTTGGGGTGGAGTATTAACATTTAAATGCATTAAAATTAGGCTCTGTACATCATAAAGTGAAATGGAGGACACAGAGGCATCCTGTGCGCAGCATTCGTAAACCAGCCAGAACCAGTCTGCGGTTGGTGGTCTCTTATCAGGAAGGAATGCTGCTCAGTTGCTGTGTCAAAACAGCAAAAGTAGAGGGGAGTGCAGCTGGGCTGGATTCTATTTAACTCTTAGGAAAGAAAGTCTAATGGCAGTGAGTGAAGGAGGGGATATAACGAGGTGTGTCTGACCTCCCTTCTGGTCATGGCCAGGAACTCACCATTTTAAGGCTTCTCTGGGGTCGTCTTGGCCAAGAGTGTGACTCATTCAGTTGGTTCAGGGGCTTAGGATTTTGTCTTTATTTCTAAATACCAACTAATCCCTCAGCCTATTGCCACAGCCCTGTCAAGTCTTCATCACACTGTTGGAGATGGGCAATGTGGCTGCCTTCTCCCTGGCCTCCCAGCTTCCAAGCTTATGCTCACCCGGATGGTCATGCTTGCTTCTCATTTTGGGAACCGCTGTCTGATTCTGTGGCTGTACACATCCCTCCCAGGCTGTCTGAGTTGGCATCCTTAGAGCTCATGGATATTGGAGTGCCCCGCTTCTGTCAGACTCTGACAGGCAGTCTTTGGGGGTTTGCTGTAATCAGGTCACCCATTTTTCCCCTTTCTCTTCTTCCTTGGCCATGCACAGGTTGGGGGCTACTATGTCGTGTTGGGATCTGCAGGTAGCCCAGCCCTTTATCAATCGCTGGGGCACTTCTAGAACAACTGGAAGCAGGAGTGGGCTGCTGGGGAAACCAAGGCTGGGAGCTGTGAGGCCCAGACAGCACTGGCTGTGTGAATGGCCACTCCAGCTGCATGTTTCTTCCGCATGCACTCCTGACCACAGACCAGCACAAGAAGCTGCTTGTTCTTCCTCCCTCCCTTCCTTATTTCCTTCCTTCCTTCCTTCTCTTGTTCATGTTATCCAGCCAGTGTTTCTTGGTGCCACCTGTAGCCTGATCCTATATAAGGAGCTGGCATGCAGGAGGAGCAGCCTCAGTTCTGGCTGCCAGCACTCCCAGGCTTGCCCAGGTTGGGCTGCCTCCCCAGAAGCCTTGCAGAACTTCAAAAATTTGGGGGATGTCAGCACATAGCAATGACCTTGGGAAGAGGAGTCTATTCCTGTCTGTCCCTGCCATAACATATCTAAGAAAAAAAAAAACGTTTGTATTTCTACATACTCCTCCCTCCCTTGGCCAACCCCCTTGAGGCTCAATATCTCACTCATCACTTTTGCTGTGTTTGAGTTGTCAAGGATACTTCTTCTGGCCTCATTACAGCTTTTCATGCTGGGAACTGTGTCTTTGGGTGTGGTTTTTGATTGATTAAAAGTAGGTTAAAGTAATGAAGTAGATGGAGGCGCTTCTAAGGGCCTTCATGGCTCTGATGCTGATGGATGAGACATTCCAAAGGAACAGCTTGGAGAGCAGATGAATAATGTGGTTCTCCTGCTCCCTGTGGGCAGGGCCCTCATCCCTGCATTCTCGGCTGCTCACTGCCCAAGCCCCAAGGCTATAGGTTTGTGGATTTTGAGGATCCACAAGTCAGGGACTGAAGTGCTGGAGTCCTTTGAGGGGGTGTACCCTGGGACCCAGCTGGACTTTGCCACCGAATGGCTGGGTTGACAAGGAACACCACTTCTGTTCTCCTGCTCAGAATTGTGCCCATGCTGTCTCCCTGACTAACCTTCCTCAGGCTCCTACCCTTCTGTAGTCTTCACTTCTGTATCTTTGTTCCTCCTGCTTGGAATGCCTCCTCCTTCAGGGACTGCATTTATTTTTCACTATTGTGTCCTCAGAACCAAACACAGTGCCTGGCACATAGGTGCTCAAGTGTTTTTCTTTCTTTTTCTTTTTTATGTATTTTTTTTTTTGGGATGGAGTCACCCTCTGTTGCTCAGGCTGGAGTGCAGTGGCACGATCTCGGCTCACTGCAACCCCCACCTGCTCAGTTCAAGCAATTCTCCTGCCTCAGCCTCCCAAGCAGCTGGGACTACGGGCACGTGCCGCCATGCCTGGCTATTTTTTTTTTTTTTTTTTTGATTTTTAGTAGAGACAGGGTTTCACAATGCTTGCCAGGCTGGTCTTGAACTCCTTATCTCGTGATCTGCCTGCACCTTCCTCCCAAAGTGCTGGGATTACAGGTGTCAGACACCGTGCCCAGCCAGTGTTTTTTGACTAACTGATTGACTAAATGGATGAATGAACAAATTAATCCTTCCCCAGCTTCACAGAGTTGGTCACATAAGTGGGAAGTCAAAAAACCAACCACAGAAGACAGTGGAGTGTGAAGGGCTGACCACTGTGGGGAAGAAGTGACTAGGGAAGTTCTGACTGCTAACGTCACCCCATCCGTGAGGCCACTCCATCCATGGGACAAGTAAGTCATTTAATGGCTTTTGACACCAAGGTGTTCATTCGTGATAATAACTGCTGCCTGTCTCCTGTCCTTGCAGCTCTCTGGTGGGGGTCATGTAAGAACACTTTGCATACTGTTCTGTGCACATGTGAGAGGTTGCCACTGCTGAGGGCTGGCTCTTCCCACAGGTAACTCCTGCTGCCATGCTGAGGAATCTGGCCTTTCCTTAATTCTCACCTTCCTAGACATCTCTGGGAACCTTCCAGGGAAATGTTCTTGTATCTTTGAGCAGCTCATGTGTACTTGAAGAATTTGTCTTCGCCTTGTCTACAACTCCTAGGAGAAAGTGTCATTCTCCCGTCTCTCCATCTTGACTGGAACCCATGGGTCACACAGTTTTGAAGAAACTCCCTTTCCTCCCCAAGCTTTGAACTTCCTTACAGCTTTCTCTGGTGGGTCCCACTCCATTGCTTCCTTGGCCTATCTCCTGCTGGACTGCAGGGACAGTGAGCTGCTCATCTGGACTTCTTGCCCTCTCTGATCTATTCATCTCCCAACAGCTGCCAAAGCGAAGGCCTGGCTGAGCCAAAAGAAACTGTATTCTTGAATTCCTGGGGAGGTCATGTGTGCAAGCTTTGATGTCTGAAGACTAGAGTTTGAATCCAGCAGTGTGCTCCCTTGCTCAGTGACCCTGGGTGGTCACTTAATGTTTCTGGGCATTGGTTTCTTCTTTTTATAAAACATGGTTAGCAATGTCTACTGCACAAGTTTATGGTGAGGAATAACTTCAATGTTAATCACTTGTACAGTGCCTGCCACTTGGTAGGAGCTCAAAGAGGATTAGTGCACCTGTCTCTGGCACATGCTAGACATTGATCCAGAGACTTCCTATCTCTTAATTTTTTGTAAATAATGTGTACAGAGCCAGGGCCCACAGCAAATACAGTGAGCCTCTAACATGGTGAGAATCAGCTCTGATGAACAAAAGAGGATAACTTGTGTTTGGATTCCTATATGCGTTTATGTGCTGCTAAAGGAATTGAGAACACTCAGTGAGGCCAAACATTTGCCTCACAAATGTGTTCGCCAATGTACTTTCCCCAAACCATTTACAACCCCCTGCCCCAAGAGATTCCACATCAGTTCAATGAGACTTTGCCACAGGTGGGTGGACTTCTGCAGACCTGGGATGGACCTGGCTTCCAGGTGGCTGCCTCCCCTGCCCTAGTCCCCATAAATGGGCTTATGTACAATGGTTTGGTCATCTCTACTCCCTGGAGCTTTTGAGTTATGCAGTTAGGGGTTCTAGTAACTAAGTAGGTTTAGTTACTAAGTAGAATATTTGTGTGTTTACTTTCTTACTGAAAAGCATTGCCACCAGGGGCTTTGTAGCCATCAGTCCTTGCATGCAGTTTTCTTTTTTTTTTCTTTCTTTTTTTAAATTTTTATACCTTAAGTTCTAGGGTACATGTGCACAACGTGCAGGTTTGTTACATATGTATACATGTGCCATGTTGGTGTGCTGCACCCATTAACTCGTCATTTACATTAGGTATATCTCCTAATGCTATCCCTCCCCCTCCCGCCACCGCCCGACAGGCCCTGGTGTGTGATGTTCCCCTTCCTGTGTCCAAGTGTTCTCATTGTTCAATTCCCACCTATGAGTGAGAACACCTTGCATGCAGTTTTCTGAGTAAAGAGGCATTCCACCAGATGGATATATGTCTGTTCGTCTGTTGGTCCCAGTTACACAAACTTGCACCTCACTGTTAGTCCATTCAGCTCTCACACCAGCAGGCGATTGCTATAGAGACTGAAACAGCTGAAAAGTGCACACCTGTGGGAACCTGAAGAAACCTGGGGGAACCTGTGCGCACATCAGTTCCCTTGGTGGGGTCTCCCTTGACCAAATCAAATAGGCTCATAGGGAAAACAGAAAAGTCACTCCCAAGCCTCTAGCCCAGGCCCACATCCTGGCTTGAGACTAATGTTCCAGAAGTTCCCCTTTTTGCCTGCCTCAGTCATACATTTATCTGGTTCCTTCTGTCCCTCTAGGCTCCTGAGGCCATGCTGGAATCCTCTTAGGAATTCCAGACACCAGCTCCCAAACCCTGCACCTGCACCCTGCAGCCTCACAGCTGCAGTGGGATTGCTTTCTGAAGATACTTTCAAGAGGTTGAAGGTAAATGACTTCAGGCAGATGATTAGCTTAATTAAGCTTAATGCCTCCTGCAATTACCATGCTGGCTTTGAGGAGTGTCCCATTCCTCCCGTTCAGCCTGAGGGCTGAGTAGAATCCTGATGAGGCAGGACAGGCCTCCCAGCAGGCCCGGCCCTGCCTCTGGTCACATCCCTCTGACGGCCCCTCCCTGTGTCTGGTGGTGGGGGGGGTGCGAGCCAGCTCAGAGCCCTGGGGAGCCTGACCTCCTCAAGTGCAGGCTTGGTGGTGACAGCCAGCTTCCTGCCTGCCTCACTTAGAGCCCAAGGAAGGGGGTTCAGAAACAGGGCGTTTCAGCCTTGGGGGCAGGACACAGCTCCCCAGACTGACTTGTTGAAAGGAGAAGGCGTTCCTTTAGCAATGAGATGCTCATGGTTCTCTGGAGTGCTGGAAGAGGCCTCACCGTCCCTACAAGGCTCTGTGACCATGATCGGGCACCTGCTGTCACCTCCACTGTGAAGTGGGAGGGGGAGGTGGAGGGTGATGAGGTCTCTAACCTCTACCAGGATCAGGCCTTGTTGGTGTTTCCCCTGCTTCCTTCCCAGGCCAGTGAAATGAGTACAGGGGAAAGCAGACGGTGTGGAAAATGAGCAAAGAAATAAAACAAACAGCCTTGACTTATTGAGCCCTTGCTGGGTGCTAAATTCTTTGACATGAATTGTCTCATTTAATCTTCACAGTAACTCTGCATGGTGGGTTCCGTTATTATGCCCTCTGTGCAGATGAGAAAACAGAGGTTTAGCAAGCTTTAAGAAATCTCAGAGTTAACCCCAGCCCGTCTGAGTCCAGAATCTGTCCTTTCCATCCTTGTGGATGAGGCACAGGTAGATAATTAACTGCATGAACAAGTAAATGAAAAACAAAAACCAACGAAATGCAGTCTGTACTTTACCCAGCCCAGGGCCAGCCTGGGCCAGGTGCTTGATAGGCATCTCTCTGTCTCCTTAATCCTCACAGACATCCTGTCAGGCAGGTATAAGCGCCCCATTTTATTAATGAAAAATTAAGTGCAGATAAATCGAGCCTTTCCTGAGTGAGTAAGTGGAGAACCGGCCAGTCCTGGGGCATTGAGGGATGGGGAGGCCAGGGCTCAGAACACCTGTAGCCAATGACTCCTTGCTCTTTTGATGGGTATTTCTTTGGCAGTTTTTGCCTCCGGTTCCCTATGAATAGTCTGTTTCAGTGTGTCCCACCCCAACCTTGTAGTTAACAGTTGAGATAACTGATGTTTGGGAAGAAGCTTTTTCCTACAATTGATGCAAGAGTAACTCAGAGAGCTGGAGGGACTTTGACTAGAGGGGACTTTGAGGTCTTAAATTCAGCATTGCCTCAATCACAGGAGACCAAACTAGAATATTATGGAGTCATAAAAAGTCAGGTGTCCAAAGTCCACAGCAGCAGCCCAGCTTGGTGGTCAGGAGCATGGTGTTTGGAGTCAGACTGCCAGGCATGAACTCCAGCTCTGCCACTTGCCTGTTCTGTGGTCCCTCAGCATTTCCACCTGTAAGTGGGTAATAATAACACTCATCTCATAGGCCTGCTCTGGGGAGTTATGTGCTTATGAAGCACTTAAAACAGTTTCTGGTGCAGAGTAAGTGCTATGTAGGTGTTCATGAAATATAAACATTGAATGTCATTGAAAAATGCTTTAAGTAATTTTGGGTATAAACTGTGAGCTGCAAAACTATATACATTATGCTTCTAATTTTCTTTATATGTATGCATTTATATAATTTGTAATAATGGCTGTCTATGTTATGGAATTTTGGATAATTTTTATTTATTTATAACATTCTCTATTTTCTACAAGGAGCAAGAATTACTTTATAGTTTTAAAAATACAAAACAGACTTATCTTTCATGCCGGCCTCTAGCCCCTATTCCCATTATGAGATTGGTTCTAAATGATGAGTACTGTATTCCTCTGAAAGGCTGGTAGGTCTCGTCTGGAAACATCCAAAGGCTTGGCATCTTCTGAGTGTGAGGATGTGGCCAGGAGGGTTTGTGTCATGCCTGTTTGACTGCCTTGTCAACAGTGAGGATGCCTGGGGAGAACCTCTGGGTGTGGTCTGCCTTTTCCAGGGTCTCATTTCTCCTGGGTTATGTCCAGCTCCTGCAGAAATGCTGCAGGTATCCATAGAAACAGTGGACACTCTTGATGTAGCTTACCCTAGGTACTTGCTTTTCAGAATTAAGAACATTTAACATCTTCTTCACTACCTCTACCACTGCCTGACTTTCTTGCTGGGAATTTGGCCATTCTGAAACATATATCTTTGGAAGTGGTAGTGAACTTGGAAATTGTCCTAAGTTTGGTACCATCATAAAGTCTCTGACTGGGTGAGATATTTCTGCACTGTCTTGGATCCCGGGAAAATGTTTATTTATCACAGTACCAGACATGAGCAGAGAAATATCTGTGGTGTCACAGAAATTACAAGTTTTGGGGAGATGGACTTCTGGCTTGGAAAGGTATTGTCAAAGAGAAGCTTGCTGGTTGAAGCCAGCATTTTACATGTTACCTATTATTTTCCAATTTAAGATTCAGCTCAAGCAATGCATATTTGAATACCCCAAATGGGCTAGATTCTTTCCTAAGCAATGCCACTGCAGAGGACTGGGAGAACAATTTCAGCCCTAGGGGAAAGAAAAAAAAAATCTGGCCTTTCAGCAAAGGTGAACTGGCTAAAAAATCCTGAGACTGGATTTGCATTGACATGAAACTAAGTCAGGCCTGGGCCTGCTTCTGGACAGAGACCCAGTTATTTGGACCGGCTCATGCTTTACCAGGCTTACCTTTTTCTTCCACATAAAATGTCTGCATTGTCAGGCAGGTGGTCTGGGTTGCAAGGCTATCTTGACAAGATAGGGGAGTATGTTAACTTGAGTTGAACCTGAAGTTAATTTGAGACCCCAGAAATGATAATAGTTTACTAGGATCTGACTTTTTCAACATTTTATTTTAAATAGCTGAGAAGCATTGATCTGCTGATAAATTAGATCACATTTTAATCCTCTAAGTGGACAAATAACTCCACTATACATCTGCAGAGCATCACCAGGTCACAAAGTGACTGTGCTGTATCTACGGCAGGCTCTTTTCATCCTTGCTGCAACCCTGTGAGCCAGCAGCATTGTCAGGTCCGTTTCACAGGTGAGAAACCAAGACTGGAGAAAGTAAGTGGCTTGGCTACAGGTCCCTGTCTAATGAGTGGCAGACCCTGAACTAGCCCCCAGCTCTTTTGTCTCTGAAATACCCAGGATCCATTGTCATCCCTGGCACACAGGGTGTGCTTTCTTTCAAGGTCAGTGAAACTTGCCAGCAAGGGAGTTCCTTGGAAAAACAGCATCACTACTTGAGGTGTCTTTGTATCCGTGGCCTCTGAACAAATCTCCACAACCATAAATAAGAGGTTTTCCAGGCCCAGCGAAGCTGCTTTGAACATGTATTTGATTTGCTTTTATAGTTCAGAGGAGAAATAAAATGGCTAAAATTACCACCGTGGCAATGAATCAGAATTCCTTGCTGGCAAAATGTGTAATTCTCTTCTGTTCCCTGCGTTCTCCCCCTCTTTACTGTGTGTCCTGCCTTGACTGCTCCTGGACTCATCTGACCCTCAAGAACTCTTATCCAGGGGACTTGGCCTAGACCTCAGGACCTCTCAGTGTCCACTGAGTTAATACATTTCCTCCTCCTTCTCCTGCCCCATGGCTGCCCTTCCAAAGGCGCTGCCTCTGAGAAGCACAGGTTTCTGAATTGACTGTATTCACTGTTTGGTTTAGAAGGTTCTCCAGCCCCTTTCCTTCCCCTACATTCTTGCACTGCTGCCCTTGAATTATCAATAGCGAAAATAGTGGACATAAAAGGTTGAATTTAATGATGACCTACTTACCAAGTTCCAAATAGATCTGTAAATACAGCTGATCTCCAATCAAAGGAGACCAACTCATGCCCATGCATACATCTATCCATGTGTGCATGCATTCATCCTTGATCTTCCTACTCACGGAATTTCAGCACCTGCTTGTGCCAGATGCTGTGTTAAGAGGTGAGGTGTAACAGCGAGGAAGACCGTCCTGATTCTTACCTCTAGGAGGAGAGATCCTCCCAAACTTTACTCTAGAATGAGATGTGCTTCAATCAGAAAAGTGTAGGGTGCATGTTCTGTTGGTGATTGCCTTTAGAAGAAGAGCATGCATGCATCTCTGAGTGTATATGTTTTCCTGCTTCTATATGAAATAAGTTAAGCCAGCTGGAAATTGTATTAGGGAAAAAGAGAAATTTCTTTAGCTCAGGATTTCTTAGCAAATAGTGATTTGTTAGTTCCTAGTGGAAGTTCATCTTGGTGACTTCAACAGGGGCCCATTTTTACTTTGGTAGGTATGTAAATCAGCACTCACCAACAGTTGAAGTAGGAGGCAGAATTGGCTTATTTATGGGACTGACATCAGGAGATTTGAGTTGTAGTTCCACTTCTGCCACTAACTTCTGTGGGATCTGAGGCAAGTCTCCTTACATTATTCTGCCTCTGTGTCTTCATTCTTAAAGTGGAGACTATGCTTGTTTTCATAGTTCTTAAGAATATTAAACAGATGTGAACATGTGTGTGAATTTTTAAATGAATGCAAAGCAGTGGAAGAAATGTACTTGAGTGGGTCTTTTGACAAATGGTCCAAGCTCAGAGATGTGTTCACAGCTGTTAGGACCAGCACACTTGTTGCCTTAGTTAGAGTGACATACACCTGGTTTGCCCAGACAGTCCTGCTTCATGCCCAAACTCCTGGCAAAAGTATTAAGACTGATCCTTTATATGCTCAGGACTGTCTTGATTGGGAGGAGAAATCATATGGTTTTCTTCCTATAGAGGACATTAACTAAGCAGAAGACTAACCTCTGTCTCAATGGCACGAGTTCTGTCATGTTTTAGGTTCATCAAATGATGGTGGTCAGAATGGGACCAGCACCAGCCTGAGATCAGTGCTTGAGTATGTATAGCTCAAGTTAGAAGTGAGCAGCTGCTGTCCTTTTCTTTCCATAAGGGATGACTCTGCAGTTAACCTAGAGTGTCTCCAGATGAGCCAGCCAATGAGGTGGTCCCAGAAAGCTGGGTCCATTGGAGGAAGGGCAGATTTCTATGTGGGGCTGCACCTGTCTTCTCCCCCCTTCCAGCCATGGCTCTGCAGTTACAGGGCACATGCTGGAGCATGCAGGTCAGTTGTGCCTGGAGGTGCAGTAACTTGATGAGGTTGCTGCACCATGGCCAACACGATGACTGATAGAAGTGGGTAGGCTGAGCAGGAAATGGAGGGTGCCTTCTTCTGTCCCCACCCTCCCTCTTCTCCCAAGGCTGGCCAAGCTAGAGTGAGAGGAAATTAGTGAATTGTCCCTGGTGCCTGAGGCCCCTGACATCTGTCAAATGTGAGAGGGATAGTGTGTGTCCTTTGCTGGACCTGCTGCTTCTTGGGGTGACCCGGGACATAACTTTAGATCTTAATTGGAGGAAAGAGCATGAAGGTGTCTTGGCCCTTTATCTATGGATATCTGCCATGTTGGGCTCCTATTTGAAAACAACAGCTGGCACTTTGGACCCTGAGCTTCAATTGGCATGAGCTGATATTTCCTGGAGGTGGAAGGGTCATGGGTCTTGGAGTCCCAATGTCTGAGTTATAAGTTTGGCTCACCACTGACCCACTCTGTGGCTTTGGGCTAGTTGTGTTTCTTCCTCAAAGTTGTTTTTCCATCTGTAAATTGGGATTAATTTTTACCCCAGTGATCTCATACCACCTCATCTATCCCTCACTCAGGAGGTTAAGGAGCTTTGTGAACTCACAAGGTTACTTTATTTACTCACTGAGTATACACTGAGCACCTGTCATGTGGCAGCATGTGGAGGGTGCCAGGAATACAAGTGACTGAGACAATCATAGCCTTGGCCCTCATGGAGCTGCTGTTTCATGAAAAGAGATTAATGGTGAACCACTAAATAAACTGGCAAATAAAATAGTTAGATCCCACTTTAAATAGTATGAAGAAAACATACAGGTTCTGAGATACATACAGGTGCCTGAGTGAGAGAAGGGGGTACTGTTCAGACGAGGTGATTGTTGAAGCCTCATCTCCGAGGGTGACCTTTATACAGAGACCTGAACATGACCAGACAGCTGTGTAGAGTTGCAGAACCGTGCTCTAGACAGACGGACGCAGAATGAGTTCCATTGACATCTCTGGCGGGTGGTTTACAAATCTTCCTTACAAGGATCATGGGAAGTAACCTGAGACCACTGGGTTACAGATTAACCCATGTCTAAGATAGGTAAGTGGAAAAAGTGAAGTGCAGAACAAGCTGCATAACTTACTATCATCTATATAAAAAGAGGATGTGCATACATTCATATATACTTGTATATTTGCAGATATCTCTAGAAGGATATACCAGAAATTGGTGGTTATAGGTAAGAAGGGGGTCTTGGGGCCTATGATGAAAAAGAGACTCACTTTTAATTGCATATCTATTTTTACTGTTTGATTTTTTAAATCACATGCATATACTACTTTAGAATAAGCTCACTTTTATAAAAATATGTATACTTATTTAAAGTAAATGTTTGTAGGTCATTTGGTAGCAAAAGAAAGACAGGTATATGGGAGCATGGGTGTGTGTGGAATTTTCCAGGTGCCAGGAAAACAAGCCAGGTCTGGAACTGAGCAGTGCCTGGGGCCAGCTTCAGCGTGGAGAGCCCAGGAAAGGGGGGCACGGTGACCTCAGGCATCCATCCACACATGCACAGACATATTTCCGTAGCCTTTCTTCTCACTACACTTGACGGGGGTGCCCATCTCCCCTCTCTTGTACTTCTGCCTAGACTCAGTAAATGTGTTTATTTGGGCTTGAAAAATCACAGCCCCAACCCTCACACATGTGCTGACTTTTAATGTAAGTATTTATGTGCACATTCGATTTTTTTGCAGGATTAACCCCTAGGGCTCCTGCCACAGAGCCTCATGCCTCATGTAGCATCAGTACTTTAATATGTGGAACGTATATAACAAATATTTACTTGCCCTGATAGGTTATTTATTTTTCCCTTTCCATGTCCTTTCCAGGGTAGTGAAGACATTGACAGCAATAATTTCATCAGATATTAGGATGAAAACTTCTAGTAAGTTTATAGAAAGCCAATTGAATTATTGGTTTTCTATAAAACCAAGGTGTTGAGGTTAATTTAATCTTCTATTTTACTGTCTGGTTTACTCCCTTTCTGTTGTTGAACTTCTGAAAGCATGATTATGTTTACTTTCCTGCCTAAAACTTCAGTACTTGGAATCCTCTCCTCTCCAGAACAGAGCTGACAACCACTGAATAAAAGGAAAAGTTTAGTGAGCAGGTAAAATCATCCAAGGTTTACCATATAGTAAGACTTTAGTCTTACTCATATAGAAAATGCTTTCTCAGAGCTTATTCTCACTTTATACATAACTTTAATGAGTAGAATTCTCTAATTTATATGTCTACAAAAATTTAGAAGGGTAGAGGAATAAGCAGATACTTTGACATTAGCAAGACATGACAGCCTAGTAACATACAAAAGACATACGAAGTGCAGAAACTCAATTTCAAAAAGCATAGTGTTGGGGGATGGATTAATAAAGGTGGGAGTGTTCCATGTGTCTGGAAACATTATAGTAATAGTTGTACAATCAATGATTCTGAATCTTCAATGTAAATTATGTTCTAAATGTGTTTAAAGAAGACAGAAGCCAAGCAACAAATTTTAGAAAGATGTTTTAAAATTAGAAATGGTTAAAAATTGTAAATGCTATGGTGCAAAGAATGTTTTCTTAACATGAAAAAGAACACTGACATCAGGCCGGGGTGCGGTGGCTTGTGCCTGTAATCCCAGCACTTCGGGAGACAGAGGTGGGCAGATCACTTGAGGCCAGGAGTTCAAGACCAGCCTGGCCAACATGGCGAAACCTTGTTTCTACTAAAAATACAAAAACAAAATGAGCTGGGCGTGGTGGTGGGCGCCTGTAGTCCTAGCTACTCAGGAGGCTGAGGCGGGAGAATGGCGTGAACCCGGGAGGTGGAGCTTGCAGCGAGCTGAGATTGTGCCACTGCACTCCAGACTGGGCGACAGAGCGAGACTTCATCTCAAAAAAAAAAAAAAAAAAAAAAAGAAGAAAAAGAAAAATAATAAGCTGGGTATGGTGGCGTGCACCTGTAATCCAAGCTACTAGGGAGGCTGAGGCATGAGAATCGTTTGCACCTGGGAGGTGGAGGTTGCAGTGAGCTGAGACTGCACCTCTGCACTCCAACCTGGGTGACAGAGTGAGACTCTGTCTCAAAACAAACCACAAACAAACAACCTCACTTGTCTATACTAGCAACCAACATTGTAGAAAATAGGGAAAGAATAGAGATTTTCCTATTAAAAGCAACAATATGATAAGAATGTTCCCCGTTATTCCAACCTCTACTACTTAATATGATTTCATGCAATAAGGCATGGAACCCAACAAAAGACACAGCTGTTGAAAAGAAACGAAATTGTCATTATTTAAAAATTATGTAGTTACCTTCCAAGAAAACTGAAGAACATTGATAGAAATATTATTAGCATTAATAAGAGAGTTCATTAAAGTGCCCAGGCAACATGAATGCTTTATATGCTGTGGCTTTCCTATGTATCAATATTAGCCACTTGGAAAATGCTGTAATACAAAATATTTCATTTTAATTGTCTAACATATAAAATACCTAAAATAAGCAGAATAAAAAATAAGTTGGACAAATTTTAAAAATTACAAAACATTGCTGAAAGTCATTAAAGATTATTTGAATTGGTGGAAAAGAATACCATGTTTATGAATTGGAAGACTGCATATTTTCTAATTGATAACTACTATTTTACATATTTATGGGGTACATGTGATACTTTGTTGAATGCATAGAATGTATGATGATCTAATCAGTGTTGTTGGGCTATCTGTCATCTTGAGGACTTATCATTTCTGTGTGCTGGGAACATTTCAAGTTCTCTCTTCCAGTTACTTTTAACCATACAATTTATTGTTCTTAACTTTGCTGCTGAACATTAGAACTTATAACTTCTGTCTATCTGTATCGTCTGTCCCCATTGACCCACCTCTTTTCATCTCTCCACCCCTGGCCTGCCACATACACACCCTTCCCAGCCTCTGGTATCTATCATTCTACTCTCTATCTCCAGGAGATCAACATATTTAGCTCCCACATATGAGTAAGAACAATGTGAAATTTGTCTTTCTGTGTCTGCCTTATTCCACTTAACATGATGACCCCCGGTTCCACCCATGTTGCTGCAACTTACAGGATTTCATTCTTTTGTATAGCTGAATAGTATTCCATCTTCTTCATGCATTTGTGGTTTATGCATATGTGGTTTAGTATACCACGTTTTCTTTATGCATTTGTCCATTGATGGACCTTAGATTGATTCCATATCTTGGTGTTTGTGAATACTGCTGCAATAAACACGTGAGCACATATATCCCTTTGATATACTGATTTCTTTTCCTTTGGATGAATATCCAGTAGTTGGATTGCTGAATTATATGGAAGTTTTATTTTTAGTTTTTTGAGAAATCTTCATACTGCTTTCTATAGTGCCTGTACTAACTAATTTATATTCCTACCAACAGTGTATGAGTACCCTTTTCTCCATATCCTTACCAGCATCTGTTATTTTTTGTCTTCTTAATGGTAGCCATTCTAACTGATCTAAGATCATATCTCATTGTGGTTTTGACTTGCATTTCCCTGGTGATTAGTGATGCTGATCATTTTTTCATATACCTGTTGTCTATTTGTATTTTTTTGAGAAATGTCTATTTAAGTCCTTTGCCCACTTTTTAATGAAAGTATTTTTTGTTTGCTTGTTTTTTAATGCTGAGTTGTTTGAGTTTCTTATATTTTGTAGACATTAGTCCTTTATTGGATGAATACTTCGCAAATATTTTATCCCATTTTAATAGAGTGCCTCTTCACTCTGTTGGTTGTTTACTGTGCAGACGCTTTTAAGTTTATTATAATTTCATTTGTCTATTTTTGTTTTTGTTGCCTGTGCTTTTGCAGTCTTAGCTATAAAATCTTTGCCTAGGACCAAAGTCCTGAAGTGTTTTCCCTATGTTTTCTTCTAGCGGTATTATAGTTTCGGGTCTATATTTAAGTCTTTACTTAATCTTGAGTTGATTTTTGCACCTGGTGAGAGAGGGGTCCACTTTCATTCTTCTGGATATCCGGTCTATGGATCTATGGATATCCACGCTTCTCAGCACCATTTACTAAGGAGGGTATCCTTTCCCCAGTGTATGCCCTTGGCACCTTTGTTGAAAATCAGTTGACTGTAAATACATGGGTTTATTTTTGGATTCTCAATTCTGTTCCATTGGTCTATGTGTCTGTTTTTATACCAATCCCATGCTATTTTGGTTACTATAGCCTTGTAATATATTTTGAAGTTAAGTGGTGTGATGCCTCCAGATTTGTTTCTTTTGTTCCAGAATTCTTTGGCTATTCAGGCTCTTTTATGATTCCATATGAATTTTAGGATTCTTTTTCTATTTATGTGAAAAATGTCATTGTTATTTTGATGGTGATTGCATTGAATCTGTAGATTGCTTTCGGCAGAATGGTCATATTAATAATATTAATTCTTCTTATTCATGAGCCTGGGATGTCTTTCCATTTGTTGTGTCCTCTTCAATTTCTTTCACCAGTGTTTTGTAGTTTTCCTGTTGGAGATCTTTTACCTCTTTGGTTAATTTTATTTGTAAGTATTTTATTTTTTGTAGCTATTGAAAATAGGATTGTCTTCTTGATTTCTTTCTTAGCTAGTTCCTTGAAACACTACTGATTTTTGTATATTGATTTGCTACTCTACAACATTACTGAATTTATCAGACTTAAGAGTTTTTGGTGAGTCTTTTCTAGATATAATATCATATTATATGCAAACAAGGACAATTTGACTTTCTCCTTTTGAGTTTGGATGTCTTTTATTTCTTTCTCTTGCCTGGTTGCTCTAGCTAGGACTACCATTACTGTGTTGAATAGGAGTGGCAAAAATGGGCATCCTTGTCCTTCCCCCAATTCAGTATGCTGTTAGCTGTGGGTTTGTCATATATGACCTTTATTACGTTATGTTCCTTCAAATGCTTAATTTGTTGAGAGTTTTATCCATGAAGGGATGTTGAATTTTATTAAATTATTTTCCTTCACCTATTGAAATGATCATATGTTTTTTTCCCTTTTATTCTGTTGGTGTGATTTACCACATGTTTGATTTTGTATATTGAATTATCCTTGAATCCCTGGGATAAATCCCACTTGATCACGGTTGATATGGTTTGGATTCGTGCCCTTGCCCAAATCTCATGTCAAATTATAATCCTCAGTGTTGGAGGAGGGCCCTGGTGTGAGGTGATTAGAACATGGGAGCGGATTTCACCCTTTCTGTTCTCGTGATAGTGAGTTCTCATGAGATCTGGTTGTTTGAAAGTGTGTAGCACCTCCCCCTTTTGTCTCTTCCTCCTGCTTCAGCCATGTAAGACGTGCCTGCTTTCTCTTCACCCTCTGCCATGATTGTAAGTTTCCTGAGACCTCCCAAGCCATGCTTCCTGTGCAGCCTGAAGAACTGTGAGCCAACTAAACCTCTTTTCTTTATAAATTACCCAGTCTCAGTTACTTCTTTGTAGCAGTATTAGAACGAACTAATGTAGAAAATTGGTACTGAGAAGTAGGGCATTGCTATAAAGATACCTGAAAATGTGGAAGCAACTTTGGAACTGGGTAATGGTTGGAACACTTTGGAGAGCTCAGAAGAAAATAGGAAGATGAGGGAAAGTTTGGAACCTCCTAGAGACTTGTTAAATGGTTGTGAACAAAATGCTGATAGTGTTATGGGTGGTGAACACCAGGCTGATTAGGTCTCGGATAGAGGTGAGGAACTTAATGGGAACTGGAGCAAAGATCACTTTTGTTATGTATTAACAAAGAGGTTGGTGGCATTGTGCCCCTGCTCTAAGAATCTGTGTAACTTTGAACTTGAGAGTGATGATTTAGGGTATCTGGTAGAAGAAATTTCTAAGCAGCAAAGCATTCATGATATGGCCTGGCTACTTCTTTTTTTTTTTTCTTCCATAATTTTTTAGGAGATTATTTTTGAGTTTAATTTTAGGCTGCCCTGGTGTTTTCAAATTGCATGGGCCTGTACCCCTTTTTTTGGCTGGTTTTCCCTTTGACTCTATTTGGAATGTAAATAAACTTTTTTTTTTCTTTTTCTCTTTTTTTTTTATTATACTTTAGGGTTTTAGGGTACATGTGCACAATGTGCAGGTTTGTTACATATGTATCCATGTGCCATGTTGATTTCCTGCACCCATTAACTCGTCATTTAGCATTAGGTGTATCTCCTAATGCTGTCCCTCCCCCCTCCCCCCACCCCACAACAGTCCCCGGAGTGTGATGTTCCCCTTCCTGTGTCCATGAGTTCTCATTGTTCAATTCCCACCTATGAGTGAGAACATGCGGTGTTTGGTTTTTTGTCCTTGCGATAGTTTACTGAGAATGATGTTTTCCAGTTTCATCCATGTCCCTACAAAGGACACGAACTCATCATTTTTTATGGCTGCATAGTATTCCATGGTGTATATGTGCCACATTTTCTTAATCCAGTCTATCGTTGTTGGACATTTGGGTTGGTTCCAACTCTTTGCTATTGTGAATAGTGCCGCAATAAACATACGTGTGTGTGTGTCTTTATAGCAGCATGATTTATAGTCCTTTGGGTATATACCCAGTAATGGGATGGCTGGGTCAAATGGTATTTCTAGTTCGAGATCCCTGAGGAATCGCCACAAAAAAAGTTTTTTGAGACTTGTTTTGTGCCCTAACATATGATTTATTAGCTAGAATGTTCTGTGTGCTGATGAGGAGAATGTTCTTTAAATTTCTCTTAGCTCCATTTGGTCTAATATGCAGTTTAAGTTCGATGTTTCTTTGCTAATTTTCTGTCTAGATGATGTGTTTAATGCTTAGAGTGGGATTTGTTGCCCAAGTATTATTGTATTGAAGTCTGTCTCTCCCTTTAGATCTAATAATTTTTGCTTCAAATATCTGCGTGCCCCAGTGTTGGGTGGATATATATTTAGAATTGCTATATCCTCTTACTGAATTAATCCCTTTATCATACAATGACCTTCTTTGTCTATTTTTACTGTTTTTGACTTAAAGTCTGTTTTATCTGACATAAGTATAGCTATTCCTACTCACTTTTGGTTTCTATTTGCATGGAATATCTTATTCCATTCCCTTATTTTCAGTCTATCTGTGTCCTCATAGGTGAGATGAGTTTTTAGCAGGCAGAAAATAGTTGAATCATTTTTTTTTCTATTTCAGCCAATCTGTGTCTTTTAAGTGTAAAGGTAATCTGCTTACATTCAAGGTTATTTTTGATATGTGAGGGCTAATTCTTGTTATTTAAAAAGTTGATTTCTGGTTGTTTTGTATGTCCTTTATTCCTTCTTTCTCTCTTATTGTTTATCATTGTGGTTTGATGGTGTTCTGTAGTGGTTACATTTAAGTTTTTTCTTTTCTTTGTTTGTATGTTTGCTCTACCAGTGGTTTTTATGTTTTCATGATGGTAGTTATTGTTCTTTCTCCTGGGTATAGGGCTCTTTCAAGCATTTCTTGTAGAGCTGGTCCAGTGGTGATGAATTTCCTCAGCATTTGCTTGTCTGGGAAAGACTTAATTTCTCCTTCATTTATGAAGGAAAATTTTTCTGAGTATAGTATACTTGAGTGGTAGTTTCTTTCTTTTAGCACTTTGAATGTATTATATCATTCTCTCCTGGCCTGTAAGGTTTCTTATGAGAAATCTTCTGTTAGTCTGATAGGGGTTCATTTATAGATGACTATATGCCTTTCTTTTTTTTTTTTTTTATAATTTCTCTGTCTTTGACTTTCAACAGTTTCACTAAAATATGCCATTGTAAAAACTTTTTGAATTTTGTTTATTTTAGGGAAATCTGAACTTCATGTATCTGGATGACTAAATCTCTGGCTAGACTTGAGATATTTTCATCTTTTGTTTTATTTAACAGGTTTTCTAACTCTTTTGTTTTCTTTTCACCTTCTGGGACACTAAAAATATGAATATTTGGTCACTTTATGATGTTCTATGTGTCACAAACACTTTGTTGCTCATTCTTTTAAAATTCTTTTTTTAAAATTTTTGTTTGACTGGATTATTTTAAAACACCTGTCTTCATGTTCTGAGATTCTTTCTTCTGTTTGATCTAATCTATTATCAAAGCTTTCAAATGTATTTTGTATTTCATTTAGTGAATCCATCAGTTCCAGAATTTCTATTTGGTTCTTTTTTTGTGATATCTAGCTTTTTGGTAAATTTCTCATTCATACCTTATTTTTCTGAATTATCTTGTATCTCACTGAACTTTAGTATCATTATTTTGAATTCTTTAGCTGGGATTTCATAAATTTCTTTTTGATTGGAATCTGTTGGTGGAGAGTTATTGTGTTCTTTTGGCAGTATTGTGTTTCCTTTCTTTTTCACGTTTCTTGTGTCCTTATGTTGATATCTGCATATATAGTGTCATGGTGTCACAGTCACTTCTTCCAGTGTTTTGAATTTGCTTTCATAGGGGACAACTGTTTCCTGAAGATGCATCTATGCTGTTGGTTGGGTAGGGTACTTTGGCTTTGATTCTGGGTGTGTTCAGTAGTGTAGTCTCTATATGATTTATTAGCTGTAAACAATGTCAGTGGTGTCTATGATTTTCTTGGTGGCTTGGGGTATGGTTGTTAGGGGAGGCTATGGTGAAGATTTTTTGAGGGACTGGGATGCCAAGTGGGCCATGCTTTGGGCACCTGAAGTGGTATCATTTGGCTGAGCATGCCTGTTCTTGGATCCCACAATGATGTTCACTGGATTTGGTGTTAGTCCAGGTAGGCCCATTCTTGGGCCTCCAGGTGGCTTGCTTGGGTGCCAGAAATGGCAACAGAAATAGGTTGGGCAGGTAGGTGGGCTCTTGTGCCCCTGGGCAACAGGAATGGCATGAGCAATGGCAATAGCAATGGTCAGACAACCTTCTGGGACCCAAGCAGTCCATGTTTATATTGGTATGGTTCTGACAGCTTGGACAGGCAGGTCCCCAGAGCCACAGGTGATGCATGTGGGTGGCTGCCTACTATGGTGGTGGCAGTAGGTTGAGTGGACCTGACTTCAGACCCCAGGAGAAGTCCTCAGATGTCACTGGTGGTGGGCTGGGCTGGGCAATCCCCAGACCCCTGGATGGTATGCTTGGGTGTCATGGGGATGGAGCTGGGCTGGGCAGACCTTCCCTCAGGCCACCCAGTGGTGTATATGGGTGCTGACTTCGGTAGTCAGGGGCAGGGTGATCCCCAGGCTGTAAGCGTGCTCAGGTGGCGCAGCAGTGTCCGTGTTGTAGTCCTAGTCCTGCTACTGGGGAGAGCAGGGTTGCTTTTTCTGGAAGCACCCAAGACAGGAAGCTTTCATAGGGGTTTGCAATCTTTACTCATACTTCAGCCCTGGGGCAGCCTGCAGAGGAGTGGCCATGCATTTTCTCATGTCCCAAGGACAAATTCCCCTGCCTGCAATTACCACCTGCTCCTGACTCTCACCTCAGCTCAGTGGCAGGACAGGACACAGTCTAGTCGGAGCTAGGCTCTCAAAATGGCATTGTGCTGCAGCTGCTTCAGACTCCAAGGTGCATGAAAACCATTGTGAGCTCCCTCTCTAGAGCAATGCAGTCTCCAGGGAGCTCCGAATGTCAGACTTGGGGCTGCGAAAGTTGAGGGGCTCTCCCATGGCTAGGACTGTAGGTATGTGGTGGGAATCTGGACTGCTGGAGATCTCTCTCTTACCCTTTCCCCGCATTAGGGAGCCTCTCCAGAGCCTCTCCAGACTCACGGCCAATCCCAGCTAAGCAGGCTACCTCCCTTCCTTCTCCTTCCAGATAATCTATTCGAAGTTTGATTATCTACATGCTATTTTGGTTCCTGTTTGTGTAAGATGCATCTAGTCAGCCATCTTGAAGCCCCTTCTAGGACCGAGTATTTTGAATGTATGTGACAAACAGGGCTGCATGCTGTCAAGAGGAAAAGTGCTATAGTTAACTGGATCCAAGTGCCAGCTTTACTACTTACTGGATGTGTAATCTTGGTTAAATTGCTAAATATCTCTGGGCCTCAACTTTCCCATCTACAAGGTTTTTGTGAGTTAATATGTATGAAGGGCCTAGAGCAGTACCTGCTACATGGAAATGGCTCAGTAGATAGTAGCTGTCATTTTGATACTAATTTTTCTAAATTATGTTTTCAGTTTATGGGAATATCAAGCAAAATTCTAAAAGGATTTTTGGGAGAAATGTTACAAAGGTCATCTGGTAATTAACAAATTGGTAAGAATAGTCACGAAAGTTTTGAAAAATAAGAGTTGTAGGGGTATTTCTATGTCCAGATATGTGTATTCCAAGGCCTTAATAATAATAAAATAATAGTTCTGACACAAAAATTGAAAGACAAATCAATGGAATAGAATAAAGCTTAAGAACAGACCCAAGTGGGATATAGGAATGTAGTTTATTATTCAGCATATTATAGCAATTGGTAAGGAAGGGTTATCTGATAAATATACTAAGGCAATTCATCCATTACTAAAAGAAAAATTAGGTTCTTTCACTATATCAGTGTTTTTCAAAGGTGTTTACAGGCATCAGAATTCCTTGGAGCACTTATTAAAATTTAGGTTCCCAAGCTCCACCCCAGTGTGCAGAGTAGGGTATCTAGTTCTCATTAAAGTGTGGGAACTGCTGTCATATACCATATATTAGAATACCTTCCAGGTGAATTAAGGAATAAATGTCAAAATTACCATCTTAAAGCCAGAAGACAATATAAAGGAATATTTACATTATCTTTCATGTTTATATAAGATCTTGTATAGTTCAATAAGAAAAATATAAAAGCATGATAGAAAAAAGGGCAAAGGACATAAATAACCAAACCATAAAAGAAGAACGGAGAAGGCCAATAAGCACATGGAAAAATGCCAGACTTCACTGACAGTCAAAAAATGCACAATAAAACAATATGTCATTTTTCATATTTCAAGAGGAAAAGTACATGAAGAATTAGAAGATCCAGTGATGCTGAGGACACCGTGGAGTGGGCACTTTGATATTCAGGGGATGGGTGGGTACTTTGAACAAGCTTTCTGAAGTGCTTATATCAAGAGCCTGAAAAATATTTATACTTATGGACCAGTCCATTCATTCTCTAAATTTATCCTGAAGAAGAATCAGAGATTCACATATAGACTTATATACATGTGCAGATATTTGTTGTAGCATTATTTTAATAGAAAAAATTGGAAACAGCTGAAATGTCCAACAATATGGTAACAGTTAACTAAATCATGGCTCATCCATATGATGAATACTCTGTGGTCATTAGAAATCATGTTTTTGAAGAATCCTGTCATTAAATGACATGAGAAAATGCTCATAATGTATTAAGTGAAAACACCAGGATACAAGCTATATATAGAATGATTCCTTTTTTTTAATTAAAAATAATCAGAGACATAGAGAAAAGATGGAAAGAAGAAAAAATGTATATCATATGTTAATGGTGTTTACATCAGGATGATTAGATTTGAGCAATTTTATGTTTTTTGTACATTTTTATATTTTCCAATTTTCTGCGATGTACATGTATTACGTTTGTAATGATAAAATGTTAATTAAAAGATAATAAAACAGATGAGACTGGCCAAGAGATTCTGAAATAAATGTTACTTTAAAATGGTAATAATAAAAAGACTGTGTTTCTGGATTTAATAGAAAGATCAGTGAAGCTGAATGGCTACATTAGAATCTGATCATGTGAGGAGCAGGGGCCGTGAGGATGGATGGGCAGGATGAGGGCTGAATATATGCGGGGGCTTGCAGGGCACCAGAGCTTCTCAGAGCAGCTGAAACCCCTTCAGAGTCAACCTGCACTGCAGAATCCCCCCGACTGGGTGCAAATGAAATCTGTATGCTAAGGCACCTCTCCATCGTGTTAGCTAAGTATAAACATGCTGCTCCAGCAAAGGGGGTTGGTGCATGGACATCCCTTCTTGGTTTGTTGCTTTGAAAGGAAGAATTTTAGTATAAAGACTATAGTATGAGACTTTTAGCATAAAGAGTTTGCTCTTGGGAAGCCCTGAGGTTGCTGATACAATTCCCTGGCTAAGCTTTGTCTCCTCTTAACTCCCCATTTTAGTGCCTTACCTAGCTCCAGGATCCTGGTTGCTCACTGGCCAAGACAGCTGGTGGGGAATTCTGAAGACAGGTGTTTCTCCATCAGCATGGTGCTGAAGGCTCTTGGCCATTCCATATGATGATAACGTCTGCCTGAGGATACCAACATGTCTGGGGAAGGTTGGTCTCAGGAAGGTTTGGGAAAGCAGTGGAAGGCTCAGGGGTGTTGGAGCCATATAAACTGGGTATGGACTCCTCTTGTTGTTCAAACATGAAGGCTCCACCTGACCTCAGGCTTGTCCCTTCACTTCAGTACTGTGAGCCTCAGGCTCCCCTTCTATAAACACGTTCCCCATTGGTAATCGTACCTTAAGGGGCCATGTGAGGCTTAAACAAGCAAATGTACCGCAAGTGTTTATCCCAGCCTTACACAGAGGAGATACCCAGGAAATCACATTTATCATGATTGTGGCCTTTCTGTTCTCCCTAACCTTGCAGAAATTTAGCTATTACTCAACAGTGTGTGGTGCCAGGTGCTGTACAAAATGTGCCTGACCTGTGCAGCAAGACTTCTGAGAACACAGGTTGTCATCATTATTATGGCCTCTGTCCCCCCAGGTACCTCATGAGGAATGGCAAGGCTCTCAAGCCTCACCTTCACAGAGCTTACAGCTCTTGGATCTCTGTGAGGAAGGGCTCCCTGTGCTCCTTCTCTTGTCAGTAGGAGAGGCTCTGGGGATGGAAAGCATGGGTGGGAGCCGGGGGTTGGTGTGGTTGTTCCGTGAAATGAGCACAAAGCCTGGTTTGCCTTTCTGTCTTCAGCTTTCTAGTGTTTGCAGCTTCTGCTCACTGTCACCTCCTTAGCTGGGTGCTTGAGAGTTGCTGGGCAGGGTGGATGAGGCATCCTGAGAACCTAGGAACCATAGCGCAGTGATGGGGTGGGGCACAATGTTGACATTTCCGTCCCAGAGCATCTAGAGGCAGGCAGAGCAAACCGGGGCCACCCGCAAGTGGGACACGCAGGATCCAATGGAGAGGCAAAAATATTTTAGGTTCTATACAAACTTTTGGAAATGTCAATTGTTTTGTGTTTGGTTTAGTGGATGTTAAGAAAAATAAAATGCATTGTACGAGTAAAACTAAGTAAAAGAGAGTCATTTTCATGTTAATATGGAAAATAAATATAAAATAAATAATAGTGTAGATGGTAAATAGATGATGGCAGAAAAATTGCAACAATGGTGTGAGAAAGACTGTTTGGCAAATGCTGTTCCAAGGGAACTGGAATTCTATGCCTGCCTCTTGTAAAGTAAATATGCCTCCCTGATTTGTCTGTTTTTATGGGTCTTCTTAAATGAGTACTGGCAAGGTGTGGAACCCCTTAAATTAGTCCAAACCCAGAGGAACTTTATCGAAAGTTAGTGCTTGTTTGAAGTGTGTTTGAGTCTGTAGATATATAGAAAAGACAGTGATTGTTTTTGGCTGGTGTGGCTGGCTTGGCATTTTCTTGGCTGGATCAGATGATGGAGGAGTTTGCTTTTATGTCTATGGCCAACAGATCAGATTTGTGGAATACTGTCGATCCCAATCAGGTGACAAAGCATTGCTAATACAATGAAGTGATGTGGTTTCCTTCTCTGTATGTGAACTGAGTTGTGGAATATCACTGTGCCAGGCCCAGGCTGGCAACATATTCTGATCCCTGTCCTTGTGGGGCTCTCTGTCCACAGGGGAGATGGATGAGCCATGTGCTCAGAGGTCCTCACTGTCTTTTATTCAAGACAAGGGCCATAGCAGCCATGGCAATCAGAAGAAGGAGCAGTTTCCCTGATTTGGGGAAGGGTGCAGCCCTGGTAGGTGAGGGTGAGATGAGGAAAGGCCTCCCAGAAGAAGTGACGGTTAACCTGGTCCCTGAAGGGAAGGGTTTTCTGGGTGGGGAAGAGTCCTGAAGGAGGAGGAAAGGCATGGGCGCAGGCACAGAGGCCACACAACACCAGAGAGCCTCCACTGTGTGCTGTGAAGATGGAGGGGCCCTGAGAGCAGATGAGGAGCATGGAGTGGAGGAGTGGGGACAGAAGAGATGTGGCTAGCAAGATGGGCAGTCCCTCCCTGGGACTGGAGGAGGTCACAGTTCCTCACTGAGAGGTGAACTTGTTTCTAGAGCTCTTGGTCAGGGTCCTTCTCATCCACACCTAGATGGCTGCACTCCCACAGACTCTGTGGGACATGATGTGGCCCTCTGGGTAGAAGAGGAGGACTGCCGGAGCCCAACGTGGACTGCCCACCTCTGCACTCTCACTCGGGAGTTAGCTCTGGGGCTTAAGGTTTAGCTCCCTATTGGTATGCATCTGCTCCCAAGATTCCTGATGGCAGGCTTGATGGTATCTGGGATTTTTGGGTGTTTTTAAGGCCTTCTGGGGTATCTCCAGGTAGAACAGGGGGAAGAAGGTCATTGATAGGAGAAGCAAGAATGCAGGAGACAAACCACCCTAGACTCTCTCCTATAGTGCTGGCTATGACAACCACCAGGAAGGAGACCCTCAGAGTCCCACTGGGTCAGCCTTCACATCCTGGTGAGGGGCAGGAGTGGACACATTCTGGGAATGCAGCCAGTTCAGTAAATCTCTCCTGTAGGTATCTCCAGGCCCCAAGAATGACTTCCTCTAGATGAGCTAAGTGGCCACCACTGCCCCATCTCCTGTGTTTGGGCACACCCTGTGCTCTCCAAAAGTCAACAGCAGGCCCTAAAACCCAGGCTGAACCTGATGAAATAAACCTCAGGACAGTGGGGTAGGACAGGGGTCAGGGTAGGCCAACTCAGCATGGTGAGGCTGGGACGCCAAGGGCCTGAGTCTGCATGGCCAGTCCTGCCTGCCCTCACTCCCCTTTTCCATTCTTTGATGAACTTTTGGACAAGGTGGGTGGCAATGAGCTTATTTAAAGTGACAAATTCCTGAGGCAGATGCTCAAGTATAAACAATGTTTTTCCACACCCAGCTGTTTTTCTGCAAAATGGGATTTCTTCCATGTTGTCCCATAAACATCCATGGGTGCATGACCTCTGCTTAAATGTCAGAGTCAGTTGTTCCCAGCATTACTGGCTCCCAGGTTTAAACGTGTGTTTCTGGTGAACAGTGGCTTTTTAATGTTAGAACACTGAGCCCTCAAGCCAAACCCTTGGCTTATCCAGGGGAAAAGAAGAATCCATTTTAAGGAGAACTTTGGGGAAATATCCAGAGAATTCCAGCACGTATGTGTGTGCATAAGTGTGTGTCTGTGTGTGTGTGCTTGCATACATGTGTGTTTCTGCAAAGCAGGCTTCCTAATTCCTCTTTAATGTGGACCAAACCATTTCGGTGCTTCTCTTCAGAGTGAATTAGAGGGTAATGCCCCAATCTATGCATCCTAACAAGTTCTGAGAGTTCAGGTCGACTATATCATCCTGAGAGAGCTGGCTTTATGGGCCCATTGGAGTGTGGGGGGTGGGGTGTGAGAGCTGGAAGTTCCAAACTCCCCTAGACCTATTGCCAAGTTTGGGTGATTTTTGCCTGCACTGCCGTCCGTCCCAGATTGTCCAGGCCAGACCTTCCGATGCTCCTTGATCAGTGACTGACCATCCAGGGTCCAGCCAGCCACCCACCTTGGCCTGCTGGTTGCCTTCTTGCAACAGACCCATAGAAGTAGCCCCACTTATGGCCTGGCTTGGCATAGGAGGTGGGAGGAGCCTGGGGAGAAAGGAGCCCATCTGTGAAGAAAGGAGAGCCCAGGATCATGCAGAGGGAGGGAGGTGCTTATTGTAGGAGAAATGAAAGAAGAGTATTGGTCCTTGGACTGCTGCTGCTCAGATCCGTGTCAGGCCCTGCTCTCTTTGCCCCATGAGGTGGCTGACTGCTCAAGCTAACATTTCTCAGGCCCCCTTGCCTCTGGTTTCTGTCTATGTTGGGCCAATAGGAGGCACCAATGGGAGACTGGAGGGTGGGAGGAAGGAAGAAGCCAGGGTATTTTTCCTCGTGTCTGTTTGGGGCAGTGTCTGGGACAATGGCTGCATCCCCACTGTGGTTCTATTATCCATGGCCAGCCTCTCTCTCTCAATCTGTGGGCCCAGGTCATGACTATGGTTCTGCCTCCTGGGCTCTAGTAACGCCACCTCTTTCCTTTGACCTTTGAGCCTAGAAGTAGTGGTGGATTCCTGCTAGTGCTAAGCTCTGGGTTGCCCCCTCTTTCCCCGTGTGGTCTTTCTGCTCTTCCAATACTCTGGAACTTGTTTCTTGTCTTAAAACCCTTCGTTAAAGTACTTTATGGTTCTTTGACTGGACCCTGACTGGTACAAGGACACTCCTTCCCTCTTCATCATCTCTCCCCCTTTATTTCTCTCCCATCTCCATTTTGCTGAGGAGTCAACATTTGCTGCACTGAGCCACTGGTGGTATAGGCACCCAGTCCTATTATTACTACATTGTGCATATACAGTATATTTTAGTGTTCATGTTAGGAGAGGAGGGCATTCAATGGTCACTCCTGTCATGGTGGGACCTGAAAGTTATTCCTTTACCGACCTCCCTCCTTTAACATTTGTGGAGCAACTCTTCTCAGCAAAAAGACTCTGTGCACGGTTGGGGTGGGGACTGGGGCCTGAGATGAGGGATACAGGCCCTGCCCACCATGAACCCCCTGCACACTGAGAATGCTGAGACATGCACACAAGTGAGGGTGATGTGAGGCACCACCCGAGGCGGGTGGCTCAGGGAAGTTGGAAAGGGAAGCCTCCTTTGACACAGGGAATTTGGTTTCTCTTCTATAGAAGGTGACATTTGGCTGGGTTTTGAAGGATGAGTAGGATCTGGGGAGGTGCTTGTAGGGATGTTACTCATAAAAGACATTCTGGGATTAGAGGTGGAGTCTAAGACTCCCAATTTCTCTAAATAACTGCAAATTTCCCAATTGCCCATCTATGCTACGACTACAGAAGGGGGTCAATTTATACCCCAAGGAGCCTGGGGAGAATCCCTCAGAGGTTTTAGGCAAACGCAGACTATCTTGAAGGTCCCTGTCTAAGGCTGGGTTATCCTCTGATGGACTCTACTTGGGATTTAGGGGGCTTTCTATATATCTGCTCATGGAGAGGGGACAAGGTAAGTTGTTGGAGGAGAGAAGAACAGAACAGGGGTGACATCAAGTTTGGGTACCAGAGGTCTTCTGGAGAGATCATCCCAGTAGATCTGGATTAGTGTAAGGCAGCCCGAGTATATGGGACCAAAGGAAGGTGACGTTGGGCAGATTTACATCAGTCAATGGATGGCAGTGTCTTCAGCAGTCTCTGTCTCTTCTTGAGGAGACCTGTCTTAGAGGATGGAAATGCCTTCACCACACCCAGGAATATGGCAGAACAGAGATGGTAGATATAGGACAAATACAAGGGAAACCTCTCTCCCTCTTTCATTCCCACCTGTCCTCCCTCCCTCCTATTTTGGAGGGATGTCAGAGGTGTCATTACCAAGATGGAGGGCGGGATTTGAAATATATCATGGATTTAATAATGGAGATTTGTGGGATTTCATCTTGCATGCCTCAGGCCCCTGAGGCCACCCCATGTCCAGATGAGCATATGTGTGAAGACAAGGATATATGTCCACAGCACTGGGGCCAGGAAGCTGCAGCTGGTGCTAGGTTAATTTCCAGAATTAGGCTACAGTCCCTTTTCATAAGTTCCCCAGCAATTAGAACAGCCATTAAACTGTGACTTTTTAAGGGGGAGAAATTTCATTATAGATCCAATTTTGCCTTGGGCTGCTGTTGATCATTTCACAGAAATTCAGGGCTGGAATGGCCCTGAAGAGTCATCCAGTGCCAGAATCTCCACCGTTATAGCCCTTTTCTTTTTTCGCAGCCCAGCTTAAAGAAAGAAAGGAGGAAAAAAACCCTACTGGATGTTGGATGTACAGCCAAACACCTGGGTTGGGATCTGAATGCAGAAAACAGGCATGGAATGCCAGGAATGCAGCAACTGTGGCTAAGTTGCGGTCTCACAGGTCAGGGTGGGTTCTGAGCACAGGACCCCACAGTGCCCCGCTTTGCTGGCTGCCTCTGAGAGGCAGTTGGGCACACAGGGGTTGGGGGTGGTCGTCAGCCTGGTGTTATAAACAGTCTTGGGCTTTGGAGCCACATAGACCTGGCCTGTAATCCCAAGAGACCCTGGGAGGTGGAGGTGGAATGTGGAGTGAGGAAGTAAGAGATGGAAGGGAAAGAAGCTGATAAAAGGTGTGTTAGCCAGCAGGCTGACTCTGTGGGCACCTGAGAATGCATCAGGCTCAAGAGCTCTGGGAGACTGTGTGAAATGTGATCAGAGTTATCACAACCAAGGAGTGAGGGAGCTGGGGCATTGATCCTTCAACTCCCCATCCATCATGGGTGGAGGGTTGCTCTCAGTGGTGGGGCATGTTAACTCTCCAGCACTTCTGGCCTGCTCTGCACATGGGCTGAGTGGGCCCACTGGCCAGAGAAAACCCTAGGGCAGAAACTGTCAGGAGCTTGCCGAAAGTAGTTGGAAATCATAGGCATGACATGAGAATGAGGAGGAGAAATGGGCAAGGCACCAGCAGTGACTTTCACAGGTACCTGCCACAAGACCCCAGAGACTCATTATCTGATCAGTCCATCTGCGTGCACCTGCTGGGAACCCAGTGGATGATCCTCTTCACCTCCACCAGGAGGATTTGTTCTTACCCGCAGCTTAGGAAGGGATCATGCATATGCCAAGGAATGAATGGCTCAGCTAGAATATGGGAGGTCACTGAGAGTTCTGGGGAGGCAGGCCATAGTCACCTTTCTGCTGATGTGGAGCCTGTCTGGACAGGAGGGTATCCCTGGGCTCAGCAAACTCCCTTAGACACATGGGCTTGGCTTGCTTCCTTCTGCCTCTGCTGTAATCCCAGGAGGCCTCCTTGAAAGGTTTCTTCTGCTGCTCTTTCTACAAAAAATCTCTTCCTTAGCTTTGAAGAGTCAGCCCCATGAGGGGAGTTTGGAGAACACTCAGCCCCATGAGGGGAGATTGGAGAAAACTGCCATAGCTAAGCTCATTCTCATGGGGATGAGGAAACAAATACTCCAGCAAAAATAGGCAGATCCTTGACTTGAGCATCCAGGGATGAGGACCTCAGGATAAAGCCAATGGATGGAAATTTAGAAAGTAAACATTCCTTTTTCTTCTGGTGCTCAGGGTGGAAGGATAAGAGGTGAAAGTAGGGGAAGATGGTTAGGCTGGGCACCTTTTTTTTTTGAGACAGTCATGCTCTGTCTCCCAGGCTGGAGTGCAGTGGAGTGATCTTGGCTCACTACAACCTTTGCCTCCCAGGTTCAAGTGATTCTCCTGCCTCAGTCTCCTGAGTAGCTGGGATTACAGGTGCCTGCCTCCAAGTCTGGCTAATTTTTGTATTATTAGCAGAGATGGGGTTTCACCATGTTGGCCAGGCTGGTGTTGAACTTCTGACCTTAAGTGATCTGCCTGCCTTGGCCTCCCAAAGGGCTGGGATTACAGGCATGAGCCACTGCACCCGGCCTTAGGCTTAGCAGTATTCTAATGAGTACATCCCCGGTACTTAACAATAACGCTTTTGGACCTGGGCCTTGTCTGAAGCTGGCAGCATCATCTCTACACTGTTGGACCAGATAGAAGACATGGAACATGCCAAAACCTTTGAGTCCTTGTCTTCCTGCATCAACCCTGAACTTCCAGCAGAAAGCCTCCAGTTAGATGCATGTGCACTTTTCCTTTGGAGAAATAGACAGTTTTGTGGCTAGCTTTATGATGATCAAAGGTCAGCTGTGCTGAGCGTGGGGTTCTCCAGGTAGCATTTTGGACATGGTTTAGTTTAGGAGAATAGAGAATGGAAAATGAGAAAAGGAAATAGTCTGGAAGAGGGGCTTCTTCATTCAAAGTATTGATTGGCTCTGCGTTCCTCATGGTGAGATTCCTTCAACGGACTGATGTGTTTCCTGGGAAGTGGGCTTAGACTGCCCAGGTTATGCTCTAACTTTTGTGTCCAAGATATGGAGGTGGAGCCATGGCTTGTGCCTTCGGGATATTGGCAGCCTTTTATCTCCACAGGGCTCCCATCTGTTTGGCAGCTCAAGAATTGCTCTGTGCAACTGGCACTATAATAGTTCTCATTTTAGAAAGGTTTCAGGCCTACTTAATGCTCTGGGAGGCCAAATTCAAAGCTGAAAGTTCCAGGGTGACCCAGCAAATGCCTAATTTTCCAGAACTAATCTGTCCTGCTCAACTTGTCCCCTTTCCTCTCCCCGGATCAGCATAACTGTCAAAGTCATTCTCGTGTTGTGTGAAATGACAACTGTAGTCTCAGATGAATGGAACAGGGCTACTCCAGAGAGGAGAATCTGTTTTGAGGATGATTCATTTAAAATGTTGTTCTATGAGGTTGCTTTGCAATTTATCCCTATACGGAGGACTGCCACATGATTTAAAGAGTTTCTCAATCCCATCTTTAGTGTAAATTTAAATGGGTGTAACTTCTTGTGGAATATTTTTGCTCTTTATCTAAAACACTGTTAAGCAGAGGACTGCTTTTGAAGTCTAACCCAGGGGAGGGGGAGGTCTTTGAGACAATTTCAGCCCACAAGCGCCTCCATGTTGTTTTTCTTCAGAGCCCCTCTACCTGTGTGGTTCTTGGCCTCCTGAGGATGAGGATGAAAAAGGTGTGTGAGGCTAACTTCAGTGTTACAACGCGTGTGGCTTGATTGTCTTTTGCAGCATCCTTTGGAGACCCGATCCATGGCGACATCATGAGTTAGCAAGATGACTGAGTCATAGAAGGTTTTGTCTTCTGTACTACAATGCGTAGGCTTTGTCTTGAGGGCCATGGGGAGCCACTAAAAGGTTCCATGCAGGAAAGTGGCAAGGACGTTTGCTGTCTTAGAAGGCTGACTCAGGCTTCCGTGTGGAGGATGGATTAGAGAAGGAAACCTGGAGGTACAGCAACCCATTAGGAGGCAGATATGTTTACCCAGGTGGGAGAAGGAGTGGTAGCCTGGACTCTAGAAGGGTTAGATGGAATGCCAAAGAGAGGCAAAGTCAAGAAATACCTAGGAGGTAAACTTTAGCATGCTCAGGGATTGATTAGGAAGTACAGAGGAAGGAGAAGTCTAGTTTCTGGCCAGAAAACAGAATGGGTGTACAAAGTCGAGGTTGATTCTGGCCTCTATCATTCTTGGGAATGTCTCCACAGCACCAGGAGGGCTCTTCTCTATTGTAAAAAATAGAGAGAAGCCTGGGCAGAACAGTAGGAAGAACATTCAAACCCATGTTTTGAACTATTTTTTAAATCATCATTTCCCAGATAATGTCATTATACTAATTTGAAAGGGAGCAATCCAATTCATTTTCTATTTGTGGTTGCCAGCCCCATGAATACTTAATGGTTTTGGATTACAAAACCTTCAGCAGTGGCTCTCATGCAGTCAATAGGATTGGAGGGCAAGGAGAGGCCAGTGTTGAGGTATTGATAGGCTGTGTACCTCCTCATGTGTCTCCTGCTTCAATAGTGTCTATTTTGAGCTGAGTTTTTTCTGAAGCTCCGGCAGGGTGAGGAAAATGAGCATTCTTCCTACTTCCAAGGCTGGCCGTCAGAGTTCAAGAAATGATCTGTTGTGACAAATGGCAATGGCTTCAGGTTATGTGGGAGGACTGCAGCCCTAAGACGGGCAATTATCTCTGCAGTTTAATAGTGATTTCAAGTGGGGGAGGGCAGCCGATCTGTACAAGGGGAAGATGACAGACTGTGGATGGATATTATTTTTATAGGTTTCTTGAAAGAAAGTGGGCTGTACGGTTTATTCACAGACACAATGCCCATGAGAAAGGTGCCTGGGCTGGAAGAACTGTGCTTGAGGCATAGTGAAACTCATCACAAACATTGCTAGGGACTGAAATGTGTCCCCCTGCCCCACTCATATGTTGGAGCTCTAACCCCAAATGTAACTGTATTTGGAGATAGGGCTTTCAGGAGGTAACTAAGGTAACTGAGGTCGTAAGGGTGGGGTCCTAATTCAATAGGGTTGGTGGCCTTATAAAAAGAGGAAGAGCTCCCTCTCCCCTGACTCCAGTGCACATGCCAGGAAAGGCCATGTGAGCGCACAGCAAGAAGACAGCCACCTGCAAGCCAGGAAGAGAGCCCTCTCCAGAACCATACTGTCTCTTGATTTTGGATTTCAAGGCTCCATAACTATGAGAAAATACATTTCTGTTGTTTAAGCCACACGCTTTCTTGTGGCAGCCCAAGCAGACTGAGGTAGACATGTAGATGTGAGGATGATCTAATAGTGTCTCATTTGAACAAAACAAGTCCACTCTAGTGGTACCAAGTTGAGAATTGGCAATGAAAACTAATTCTTCTGGATTTAGATTTTTAATCTAATGGAGAGGGAGACGGATTTTCCTTTCCTCTTCTTGCATCAGTGACGTGGTAAATATCTTGTTTGCTCAATTTTAAAATCTGCATAAACATTGTGATCTTTAAATTTTTTTAACTTAATTTAAATCTTATATTAGCAAATGGCTAACATATTCCTCACATAACTTCTGAATTCTCTCAGTATCAGGGAGGGTAGATGGATTTCTCCCAGAGCTTGAGCTATTTTCAGAGACTAAATTAGAATTGGGCAAGGCCAAGTGCATTCTTCTATTTCTGTTGCTGTGCTCTGGGGGTACCTTGCCCATGGCTCTATTTCTCACCGGTCCTATTTGCTCTCCAAAAACAAGGTAAGAAGGCAGGGCCAATTCTAGCCTTGCCTACGTGGTGTAGGGGTGCTGTGTGTGCTTGGCCTGTGGGCTATGCTGCCTCCTCAAGAGGGATGTGGTGGACACTTCTGTTAACGGCCAAGGAGACAATGCTGGCATGGGGTCCATCCTGCAACCCAGTGTACCCTGCCAAATGCAAATAACAGGCATCTCTTCCAAAATCACCAAGGAGAAGCCATTCAGGAGGGAAGGGCGAAATACCTTCTAGAGCTCAGCTGTGACCCCGGGAGTGGAAGTCCTGGCCAATGACCAATCATCATGGGGCCATGGGGCTCCTAAGATATGTCCAGCTTATTTGAGCTCAACACCATGGAAGGACACTAGAGAAAGAGAAGGCTTGGGCCCTACCTTCCAGGAGCTCATGATTTCCCTAGGGAAACAAGACAAACCCAAAGAGAAGGTCATAAAAGACTGACTTGCATTGGAAGATTTTTGAGAAGGGAAAGCAGTGATTTGGGGTTCAGTGTTGTCCTGGGTGGATGACATAGTTGACACCTGTGTTTAGAAAGGCCTTCTGGAGGAGAGGAGCTTGTTTGGACCCTCAAAAGAGGATGAAGTCTGGGAGTCCCAAGACAGAGCTCCAGTGGCTTCCTCATTTGTTTGCTCACTAGGCAAATACTTTTTAAGGATCTGCTGCATGCCAGGCCTGCGCTGTGCTACCGTGTTAAGAAGAAACCAAGTAGCCATAGCCACTTCGGGGAGAGTCATTTCTCCAGGGCAGATGGGGCTCTAAAGACCAAGAACTCTGGAGCCAGATGAATTCCTTATTCATGGGAGGAAGACAAGTGTCACCCAGGCAGCGAGTACTGCTGTTGCTGCAGCTTTGTTTTATGTTTTATTGCAATGGCTAATTGCCTCTGTCTGTGTCTCCTCTGACTCCACATACCCGTCCTTCCTCCCAGTGGCCCCCCATGTCTCTGTTCCACATAGGAACAGGATTCCTGGGGCTGGCCTCTGAAGGTGTCCTCTGTCTGCAGGAAAACTCTAGTGATTGTGACCCTGCCCTCTGGCCTCTATGGGTGTACCAGCATGTGGAATCCAGGGCTATTCCACGACTGCAGTGGGGCTGGTGGAACATTCTCATGCCACAGATCAGGAAATCATCTCAAGACATCTGCCAGCTCAGGGCTCTGAGAGGGATTGCTTGCCAGATGCTGAAACTGCATTTATTGAGCTGGGGTCTGGTTGTAATGGTAGTGTTGGATTCAGACCTCTGCTAAGTCCATAATTAAACAGGTAGAGTGGCCAGACCTGGGAAGCTGGTAGTGATAACACCAACAACAGCAACAATCCCAGGCATGGGACCCCTGTCTCCAGCTGGGATAAGAGATATTTTGAAACCTTGGCACTAGAGGAGCCTTAGAGGTTATCTTACCAGCCAATGTTTTAGTGCAGGATTTCATCTACAGATTTTCTTAATACTGGTCATTTAGCCTTGAATGAATCAGTGGTATGCTGGTAAATGTTTAACAAGTGGCTCTCTGGAGAAAGTAAAACAGTCTTGATTTGCGGTTGTCAGTTTCCATGGTATAAATAGTCCCACCATGGCTGGTTTCAATTTACCAACACAACATCCATGAAGGCAGACTTGGGAAGAGATACAGACAGCTAGCTCTCACAAGAAAGTATGAGCCAGATCCTGCATACCACTGCTTTAATGGGATACCGCTAAGTGACAGGAAACCCACTACCTCTTGGTACAGTGCATCCCAGTCATCCTTCCTTCTGTCTGAGGTCTGTCAGATTTGATACATTTTGAGGACCAAAGTAAGCCCATCCTGAAGCAAATGTCAGAAAATTATACCCAGCCAGAATCTGTCATTCTTTCCTGTTAAGAAGTAGTCCCCCAACTCCCCATTCCCATTTCTGGTTCCTATTTCTACAGATATTTAAAGAAGAAGGGAGTTTAAGATTAGAGGTGAATGATTCTCATGAAAAAAGAGTAATGATTATGTACTGGTCTTGGATAATAATCTTGTACTGACCCCTGGATTGCCCACATATAGGTTACTCCAGATCTAGTTCATTACATTTCCAGTTAATTTCATTCAACAATCACAATAAAGCATCTACTTTGTGCAGGCCTTGTGCTGGACACTGTGGGGAAACAGTGAGTGAGCCATGGTCTCAGCTCTCGGTGGCTCACTGTTTAATGAGTGAGAGACAAGTCAGCCAAGACTCTCAAGTATTTTGTTCCTTGAGAGAGGGGCAGAGAATGTGCTTGGAGGTCTCCAGTTGTAGAAAAGTCACTTCTGACTGGAGGGTCAAAGAAGATGATGTGAAATTTTAAGCCTCATGGCAGTCATATGTAAATTGCTACAATGTTTGTGATTTGCTATCTCTGGTGTCCCTGCTATGGAAAGGGACCAATTTGTGTGTCTGACTTCTAAGAGCAGAGAACACCTTCCCCATGAAGCTCTGGGTGGCTTCTGTCACACACATGGCTGCAGGAATCTGCCCACGTTGCAGTGACAGGCAGGGGATTTAACAGCACCATCCTGAGGCCTGATCAATAGCTCAGCATGTGGAATGGAATAAGCCCATAGTTCTTGTATTAGAAACATCATCTGTAGCAACTGCCCGCACAGTAGCCAAAGTCTTTAGATATTGGACTCTGGTGCCAATTTTCAACTTCCATTACCTCGAGGTTGAGTAACACTATATTCACACACCAGAAAACATGTGGGCTGTTGATAGCCAAGCCAGGCCACGTTCTGCATCTCTGCTGAAGTGGGGTCTGCTTCCCACGGGACTCAGGAGGAATTCCCCAACTTCTATGCTGCCTTGGTACAGAGGGATAGAGAGGAAGAGTGGGTATCCGTTAGGAGTAGGGTGGAAATATAAAAGATGACCTTTAAAAGCCAGCTGCTGTGAACAAACACAGCTGCTGCTGTGAACAACTCACAGCAGTAAATGGCATTTGTTTAATAGCCATTTAGATTTGGAGTTGATATGCACAGTGAGTTAAACTGACCCTGTCTCCGACCTTCAGAGTTTATAATTTATCACCAATGTGGTCAACACAAATCACCAACAAGTAAAATAAGAGGAAAATCATACTCATTCTGGATCTAGATTTGGGCTTTTCTGATGCCAGGAATCAAGGTACTTGAGATACAACAACAACAACAACAACAAACATCCGGTACAGGCCTTGTCTATGTGGCCTGCCTAGTCAGTAGAGTCTCCAATTAGTTTCCTGAAAAATGACAGGAGGCTGAGGATGCCACCTTAACGAAGAACAGGGGTAGAGCCCCCTAACCCACCTCGTAACCAGTCAAAGTCTCTGCTACTTGTGAAAGGGATTTTCTGTGCTTTGCTGTCTATCAGAGTAAAATTTCTATCACATGCTCGTTCTGAAACAACCCACGCAGTGAAACCATACCTTCCTGCTGGAGTTGAACCAGAGGAGGAAAGCTGCTTAAAGAGGTGGCTGCTGCAGAATTCCCAGGATTTCCAGATTAAATCAACTAATTAATTAATTCTCTCTCTCTCTCCTCTTCTTCTTCCCCTCGACCCCCATGCCTCCCACTTCTTGGAAAGGAAAGTTCAAGCAAGTGTGAAGGAACACAAAGAAGAGAAAGATGTTACCAACTTCAAGAGCTTCAGTGTCTGAAGCCAATCAGGGAAAACTGGATGAAAGATTGTGGAGGGGTTCATTTATTCATGGCCCCTAACTCCTTAGTGTTTTCATGCTACAGATCAAGATGAGGAGTATAGCAATTTTATTTAACCCAGTAGGTCTTCTTTGGCAAATGTGTTTTTTCATCAGGAGAGAAATGCAAGAGTGCTGAAAACTCTGATAGATAGCAAAGCACAGAAAATCCCTTTCACAAGTAGCAGAGACTTTGACTGGTTACAAGGTGGGTTAGGGGGCTCTACCCCTGTTCTTCGTTAAGGTGGCATCCTCAGCCTCCTGTCATTTTTCAGGAAACTAACTGGAGACTCTACTGACTAGGCAGGCCACATAGACAAGGCCTGTACCGGATGTTTGTTGTTGTTGTTGTTGTAGCTCAAGTACCTTGATTCCTGGCATCAGAAAAGCCCAAATCTAGATCCAGAATGAGTATGATTTTCATCTTACTCGATTTCACCAATTTTAGGATATACTTTCCTCCTTCTTTTCCACATTTTAACATCTATAAAATTAAGGGCATTGCGCAGTTACTGTCAGCCAGGGAACACTTGTGACGTAGTTGTCATCATCTATGCATGTGAAGACCTGGTCTTAGCTATTGACATATTCACTGCAATTGTGTTTTGAAGCTGTATGCATTTTGATTCTACATATGTTAAGTTTAATTGACATTTGTAATGTTTTAAAATAAATTATACTATGCTTTGGTATTGAAATAAAACAAAGAGTAGATGTAAAACTGATATTAGTGAAACAAATATTAATATTTGTCACTGGAGAAATAACCAAAATTCTGTATTTTCTTGCAGAACACCAAGTACTGTGTGAAAATATGGCTTAAACTTTAATGTGCCAACAAATCAAATCACCTGGGAATATTGTTAAACATATTTGGTAGGTTGGGGGAGGGGAGCCAGCAGTTCTTCATTTGTAGCCAACACCCAGGTGATATCAATGCTTCAGGTCCAGAACACAGTGAGTAAGAAGGCTTTACAAGACCTAAACAAATAAGTTAGCCACAAGCAGATAAAACTGTGCTCATTTTGTTTCTGAGTTGTGTGCAGTGGATTGTGTATCACTTAAGTCATGCTACTAAAGGAAAGAGAAATACAAAGTCCCCAGGGATAGGATGAAAGAAATTTTAAAGCAATAATGGTGTGATTGATTTCATGTGTCTCACATGGCTATTGATAAGGTATCATGTCATAGTTTAATTTAGATACCAAATATAATGTCTTACGATCAATTGGCCTCAGATTTAATGAAAACCATAATCTGCATACATCAGTCTTTATATAAATCATGGTACACCATGTTTCAATTCTATAAAAGCACTATATGAACCTTTCTTCTGCATCTTGTCAAGAAAGCCAATAACAAGGTATTATGCTCTCAGAAAAACCCGGCAAGACAAAACACAATCTTAAATTTATAAGATTTAATTTATAATCTTTATTATAAATTTATAAGATTTAATTTATAATCTTAAATATAAATGACTTTCGTTTCTTTCAAATTTTTGCTCTCGCCTTCTTCTTCTAACTAAATGGATTAGATACTACATCTTAAATTGAATTTTCAAAGAACTTAAGTAGTATTAGTCTCATAGCCACACTGTCTGATTAACCAAGAAGCTAAAATAGGAAAAATATGTGGCCCAAAAAATGATGTCCAGATACCAACAGATATGAAAAGTGCATTCAATATGTTCCTTCAGGCAACAGTTACTTGGCACGGCTGGGGCTGTTAACTACCAACTTTGTTTTTATAATTGTTCTAAGATCATCAGAAGTTACTTTTGTGCATAAAGGGCTATAGTACAGCTAGAGAGATGCCAGACAATGAAAACTTTCGGTCTCACAGCTCTTACGTGTTGTTCAGAAAGCTTTATATTCCACAAACACCCATCACCAGCTTTTTTAAAAAAATAAAATATAGCAAATCAAAATTGACAGATGAGGCAGAAATCAGAGTTTGGGCATGCTATGGGTTAGGATATTGTAGAGGACAAGAATTGTTCAGAAATTTAAATAGGAGTCCTTGGATTCTTGGCTGAGGGCTGCAGTGTTTGTGTATAGGCGGAGAGTGGCTTCTCAGGGTCTGGAAGCTTAATATAAATATAAGAGGTCTTAAAGAGCTCAAAGATGAATTATGATCAAGCCAGAATGGAGAGAACTCAATAAGCATCTCAAACATTCAGTTATTATCTTGGAATGGTCATGTATTAGGAATAAGGACCATGCTCTAGAGTAAGGTTCATACCCTGAGACTAAGGAGAAAGAAACAAAACCCAAACTAGATCAGTTCTAACAAAGAATAAAATCAAACTCAACAATATCAAGAGGACCCACCAATGACAAGTATCTTCTAGAACAAACAGCAATAGCCTTTAAAGGATGAGAACATTATTCAGATTCCCAAACAGTGGGAACAGTGTGAAGAATACAACAAAAATTACTAGACATACTAAGAAGCAGTAAAATGTGATTGCTAGTCAAGAAAAAATAAAAACCATAAGGCAACCCAGATGTTATAATTAGCAAACAAGGAATTAAAAACCTTGCTATAAATATGTCCAAGAACTTAAAGGAAAAGATGGACTTAATGAGGAAACAGATGGAAATTGTAAAAACAAACCAAATGGAAATTTTAAATTGAAAAGCAGAATATCTAAAATGAAAAATTCCTTGAATTGGATTAACCGGAGATTGGAGACTGTGGAAGAAAGGGCCAGTGAGTTGGAAGAGAGAACAATGGAAATGTTTCAATCTGAAGAATTGAGAAAAGAGTTAAAAATTGAACAGAGACTCATCTCCTATGGGAAAATAGCAAGCAATCTAACATATGGATAATTGGAGGGTTTCAAAGATAAGAGAGAGAATGGGGCAGAAAAATACTTTAAGAAATAATTGGCTCAACATTTCCCAAATATTTTGGAAAACATCAACTTCAGAAGATCAGCAAACCCCAAGTAGGATTCATTTAAAAGAACCCATACCAAGGGACATTATAGTCACTGGCTGAAAACAAATAAAAAAGAAGAAAACCTTCCAATGATACAATATCTGACAAAATATTATACAAGAGGAAACTAAAGACCAATATCCCTCTGAACATAGACAAACATAAAAAATCCTTAACATATTATAAGGAAATTGAACCCAGAAATATATAAAAAGTATTATACTAGTTATGACCAATTGAAATTTACCTCAGAAATAGAAGCTTGGTTTACCATTTAAAAATTAATAATCAGGCCGGGTGCGGTGGCTCACGCTTGTAATCCCAGCACTTTGGGAGGCCGAGGCGGGCGGATCACGAGGTCAGGAGATCGAGACCACGGCGAAACCCCGTCTCTACTAAAAATACAAAAAAAATTAGCCGGGCGTGGTGGCGGGCGCCTGTAGTCCCAGCTACTTGGAGAGGCTGAGGCAGGAGAATGGCATGAACCTGGGAGGCGGAGCTTGCAGTGAGCCGAGATTGCGCCACTGCACTCCAACCTGGGTGACAGAGCGAGACTCTGTCTCAAAAAAAAAAAAATTAATAATCATAACTCACTATGATTAAAAGAACAAAAAAGAAAAACCATATGATCATCTTAATAAATACAGGAAAAGCACTTGACAAAAGTTCAACACCCATTCATGATCAAAATTCTCAGAAAACTAGGAATAGAAGGGAACTCTCTCAATTTGATAAAAGGCATCTATGAAAAATCTACAGCAAACATCATACTTAATCATTCAAGACTGAACATTTTTCCCTTAAGATCAGGAATAAGACAAGGATGTCTGTAATCATCATTTCTATTCAACATTGCGCTGGAAGTCATATGCACTGAAATGGAGCAAGAAGAAATTAAAGACATAAATTGGAAAGAAATAGAAGTATCTTTATTCACAAGCAATGTGATCTTGTATGTAGAAAATCTTGAAGAATCTACAGAAAAAAAATACTGGAATTAATAAAATGAGTATCATTGCAGGTCAACATACATGATTAATCAGAAGCTTGGTTTGGGACATGTTAAGTCTGAAATGTCAGGTTGGCAGTTGGATTTGAAATATAGGGTTTGAGGAAGAGGCCTGTCATGGAGAAATAAATGTAGAAATATATTTTAGAAGATATTTATGACCTTTGGATGAATGAAATCCCCTAAGGAATAAGGATGGAGAGGGAAGAAGAGAGGTCCAAGGACTGAGAGTCCTTTGGTGCAGAAAGTCTTTTAAGTTTCACACAGTTGGCTCTTTCTCTGGGTCCTGATTGTGAGAAGAGGGACTTGCGGGGCTTGTGCTGTGGTGTAGAGTCAGTATAAATTAATATTTGCTCCAAGGGACTCTCATTTGAACAACAACAATAGGCTTCCAGAGGGTACTGGAACCCTTGCTTACATAGTCAGTTCTCATTAATACTAACTGACGCTCTCCAATCAGCATTAGTGGTGACCTCTTTGGGTAGCTTTAGGGCAGAATTTGTCCCTTCTGGCTTGGGAGAGGGGTCATATGAATCTTACTCCCTTGCTTACCCAACAGGAGGCATTTCTGTGATAAACTCCAATGCTGTTTCTTTCTTTGGCTTTTTTTATTATGCTTTGGCATCTCATCTAGTCCATGTGCAGTATCTGGGGCTCTGTGGAAACAGGAATGCTCCAATACATCACCATTATCCCCATCATCACCATGCTGCCAGCCGCAGAGTGCTCACTTGGACGTCTCACTCCTCTTCCACCCCCAGAGCCTGGAAGATGAAAATGCTGGGCATTTCATATAGCCTTAGGCTATTGACAACTACTGTAATATATAGAGCCAGATGGCTTTACATATTTTTCTGAAGGCAGAACATAGCTTGTCTTTGCTAAGATCTTATCTCTTTAATGAGCAGAGGTAGTATAATTAAGGCCTTTCTCCAATGCTGTGGATATGCCAAACCTACTGGGAAGTTTGCTTAGTTTTCATAAATCAAATTGGTTTGGACCTTCGCACACTTGGGGGCCAGTTCTGACATCTACTGATGGTGGCTGTCACAGTGGTGTTTGGTTTTTTCTTCTCACAGGGAAATTATCTTTGTTTAGAGGGAGGCTCCTCAGATGGTGCTGATTACTAGGGCCAAATGGCTGCTCTTAAGGCAAAGGTAGAGCTTGGGATGAAGGAGTGTTGCTCTCAAGTGGGAGGTATGAGAGGTAGCAGGGCTCTGGGAAGGAGCCCTTTGGCATGGAGCAAGTTCTTACCTGGGAGAACCCAGGACTGCCCTGTCATGGACAGCCCCTGGCTGGTGGGCAGGACCCAAACCCCTTAAGTAGCTTGCTTGGCTCTGCTGGCTCAAAGAGGTCTTCAGCATGGTTCCCCAAAGAGCCAGGTGGAAATAGATGTATTTGCAATTTGCATTCTAAACAAGCTGTTTGGAATAAATATGCTGGCTACATTGTTTTCTTGGCTCTTATTCATTGGTTAATAATATGTTATTCTTTTGGAAATAGCTCTTTCTCTGTTGGCTTGAAAGATGAATCCAAGGGAAATGTTGTGTTGGATTCTGTGCTAATCTTTCAAAACAACACATGTGCAGGAGTGGTTTGGTCAAACCTGGCTACGATCTCATAGAAACTCATAGCGAGTGGATCCAGACAAAAGGGGAACTGAGGATGAGATGAAAATTCTCTTGGCAGGTCCTGACTCAGATGTGGCTCCTGATGGGCACTTGCTCAAGAGTAGAGAGAAAAGGGCATAGGCTCAGATGGTATCCACAGGACTAAGCACATCACTTATGGCTTCTGCAAAGAAATTGAGAGGCTATCTCACACATAGGCTCTGAGGGAGAGGACCCAGGCCAGTGGGAGCCAGAGCAGCAGCAACGCAAGTCCTAAACCCCCAGCACACAGGAAGGGAAGTGGGCAGAGAACAGTCAGCAGTCTGGGATGCGCTGAATAGACCCAGCCCCCAACATGTATGTCAGCCATCCCGTCACCCGGACTGCGGCACGTCCTTGATGGACACAATGTATTGTTCTGAAGCAGGTTCTTTTTCCAGCCACAGCTGCTTGATTATGTTTTTGAGTTGCTTCCTGACGGGCGTTGGGGAAAAAGCTGAGAACAGCTGCAGCCTCAGTGAGAATGAGGCCAGATTCCTTGTGTGTTTTCAGCCCTTCTCAGTTTGGGGCTAAACGCACAAGACTGTGAAGAGAAGGCTGAGCTGAGTTTCTAGGCCCTTCTATGGTGACCAATTCAGAATGTCAGTCAGCCACACTTGCAGGAAGAGCCTCTGGGCTGGAAGTAAGGGTGGAACAAGAACTGGTTCTTGGTGCCAAGATGGCCCCATCACTGCACAGAAGATCATCTCCCATCTAGCCTGTCTCTCGTGGGCCTTGCTCTCCTGCAATGCTAATGAAGGGGTGACTTGCCCTCTGCCCCACTCAGAGAGGTCAGGACAGACACCATCTCAGCCTTCATAGAGTCAACTCTCCCAATGGAAAGTCCGGTCTTTTCAGCCAACATTTATGGGCATCTGGTCATGCCAGAAACCATGTTCTTTCTGTGGGGCAATCTCGTTCTTGGCCTTGGGGAGCTCCCAGGTTAGTGAGCAGCAACCCCTTTAACTCACACAAGTTCTCAGAGCAGCAGCTACCAACATTTACTGCACTAACATGTGGCAGACATTTTCACCAGCATCATCACATTTAATCCTCCCAATAATGCCATGTGTTTAGCGCCATGATTATCATCTCATTTTGCAGATGAGGAGACTAAGGCTTAGAGAGCTAAGTAACTTGACCAAGGCTGCCGCCAGTAAAAGGAAGAGCCAGGGATTAAACTCCAGAGCCCACACTCTTTATTAGAGCCAGAGGACTGATCTCAGAGAAAAGAGATACTTTAATCTAGTTCTTATGATAAGCATTTGATGTTACACACTGTGCTATGGAGGGGCCAAGGAGGTTATTCAAATAGAGAGATTAGAGAAGGCTCTTTGGAGAAGATGATTCATGAGACAGACTTTGGAAGACAAATGGAATTTCAGCAAGTTGCAGATGGGGAGAAAAAAAAAACCCAATAGGAGGGCCAGCCTTTGCAAAAGTGTCAGAACTGAGCAGGGCATGTTTGGACTGAGAAGCCTAATATGGTAGGAACCTGGGACTTGTGAGAACAGATGGTGGAAGACGACACAAGACAGCTAAAATTCTGGAGTCTGACTTTTATCATCTGACACAGACGGTAAAAGCCATGAGGGTTTGGGGCAGTAATGTTTCTGATCTGAGTGCAGATTTGTAATTGATGGTGATATCTGATGAACCCCAGATGCACATGTCTCTAGGCTGTCTGGGGTAGTGCCACCTGCTAATACTAATGAAAATAGCCAGCATTTCTTCTAAGTGTCTGCATCACTGCCATCATTCCAGAGGCTTTATATTCATTATCATTAGTCTTCATCATAGCCCTGCAAAGCAGATAAGAAAACTGAAGCTCGGAGAGGTTAAGTCACTTCCCTGAGGCCACCCAGCTAATGAATGATGGAGCTAGGAGTCAGACCCAGATTTGTGTGATTCCAAAGCCATGCTCTTTGCACAACACATGGAACTTTTCCCCAGAGATTAGAAATGAAATGAAGACCATTTTTCTGCTCATCCTTATGCCCAGGAGGTCCCTTTCCCAAGTGTAAGTTGACAGTGAGGCAGCCATCTAGCACTGATTTTACCTGCAGGGAGGGACCTTCCACCAAGGCCTTCCATTGCCATCACTGTTGACTTCTGAGCTGGGCTTATGTACAGTGGAAGGCACTCACCAGAGTGCAGTCTCTGAAGAGAGAACTCCAGGAGAATCTCTTGTATTCGAAGGCAAGGGGGATCCACTTTCCTGTCTCCTGCTCCATCTGTCCCCATTCTAAAACAGCCAAAGGCTCTGCAAGGCTTCCTCTGCACTGCTCAGGTGCACGCCAGTTTGGAATGAAACCAACTCTCAGCCAATTAAATGGCGTACGGGAGCGTTGATATAATTCCGAGAGTAAGGACTTGTGGACAGTTTTCCCTTTGGTTGTTCACTTCTTTTTCATTGCGTTTGAGTGTACAGATGTGAAGCCACAGCTGGTTTCCTCCTTTCTGTGAGGGCCCTTTGATAGCCAGTCAACTGAGTTTTCCATTGTTATTTTTCACAGGTCTAATAGCTGTTGGCAACCACTTTGTGTTATTTTGTTCACATAATTATTCACTGAGCATGAAATACCCCCAAGCAACCATCAGCGTCTCAGCTGTGGCCTTGCTAGCTGGCGTCACCACTAGAAAGTGGTTAAAACCTTGAGGACGAAATGGGGACTTTTTTCTAATGAGGTTGATTCAGCCACTAAGAGCAAAGCCTGACATACGCGTTGAGTTCTAATTCACTCTGAGTTGCTGTGATATGGTTGCCCAAGTGCCCTGAGTTCTGCCAAGTCTGTGATCATGACCCTTCTTAGAAAAGTGTTTTTAGGGAAGACAGGCCAGCCTGGTCTCTGCTGCTCATGATTGAAATTGAGGGCAGAGACTATTGGACCCCACATGAAACCTTTTCCTTCCTGCCTGGGGCTTGTGTGTTCTTCAGTGGCTCATGTTTTACTAGCAGCTGCTTCATAGTTTCAGCACTCAGGAAAGCATAGTTACCCAAAAGAGAAAACTCAAAGACTTTAATCTGCCCTCTGCCTGTGTAGGCTCATGCGCTGTTTGGAGAGAATGTAGAACTTCTCCCTTTATCTCATAACTTGAACTACAATTGCTGGCAGTGAAGTTCAGGGCCAAGGGATTGCATTGATGGGCATGACCAGGCAATGTGATGGCCGCAGGAATTCATGCTTAATAAGAGACTTGGGAATAGCTGCAAGTTTTCTGTTTGTGTGAAAAAGAGCCTTAGGAAGTGTTTCAAATCTTGAAAAAAAAAATCTTATAAATAGAAAGAAGAAAGAATTTTCCCTTACTAAGCTTCTGAGGATTATGTTCCAAGGCCCTAAGGCAGGAAATAGGAAAGAATTTAATTTCCCGCTGGAAGGATTTGCACACTGCAGGCAGGGGTGTTGGTGGCATTCTCACTGAGGACGCTGCACACTGAGGAAGAGCCCTCTCCTGCCAGCCTTGGCTCTGGTGGGAGTTCAGGAGACCCAGCATGTGTTTCGGGAGCCTTAAGGCAGATCACTCATTTTTATTTAGACTTGGATTTCCATTTAGCAAGGTGATCCAATAGTCCCTCTATACATGAGGTTGTATAGGTGGCTGCCTTGTCTCTGTTCCTCCAAGTTCTGGTGACCTCCGAGCCACCACCTGCTGGCTGCCTAGACTCAGGATGTCTACAGCTTTGGCCTCAGTTTCCTTAGCTGTAAGATGAAGATTATAATTGTAGTCTCCGTAAAGTTTTTGGAAGGATTTAATGATCTAATTCATGTAAAGTGCTGATTATATGTATATACTCATTACATATATAATTTCCCATTTATGTATATATATATATATATATATACACACATTTATAATATAATTTCCCATTACCCATTATATATATGTATATAATGGGAAGGACATAATGCTAAGTGAAATATGCCAGGCACAGCAAGACAAACACTACATTATCTCACTGAAAAGTGGAATCTAAAAAAGTTGAACTCATAGAATCAGAAGTAGAATGGTGTTTGCCAGTGACTAGGGAGTGGGGGAAATGGGGAGATGTTGATCTAAGGGCATAAAGTTTCAATTATATGGGATGAATAGGTTCTAGAGATCATGGCAACTATAGCTGATAATACTATATTGTATACTTGAAATATTATATATAATATACAATATATTGTATACTATATTGTACACTCTTTGCTTAAAGAGTGAAAAATGTTCTCATCACACAAAAAGGTAATTATATGAGATGATGGATATGTTAATTAGGTCAATTGTGGTAATCATTTCACAATGTATACTTATATTAACACATCATGTTCTGCACCAAAAATACATACAGTTTTTATTTGTCAATTATACTGTACCTCAATAAAACTAGAAATAAACAAATCAATGAGTTTCGAGGAAACTTAAAAAATCTCAGAAGCCAGCACTGGTACTTTATATTAACTAAATTCTAGATTTTATTTGGATTTTACTAGGTTTTTCTAGTAGTGTCCTGTTCTGTTCCTTGATCCAGTCCAGGGCACCACATTATATTTAGACTTATTTGTATTATCCTTCTCCGTTTGTTCTGTAAGAATCCCAGGGACAGGAGCTGTGTCCTCCCTTCCCTCAAGCACAGCACAGTCATGCATGGGGCCGTGACACAACCAGAGCTTAGGGATGTTATCAGTGACTTTGCTCTAAAAACATCTTGTCCTCAAATCTCTGTAATCTGGGGAGATCATTAGGGCCTAGGGTGGCAGTCCTCAGTGCTCTACCCACTCTCAGCCCCCGCCTCCTGGAGGACAGAGCCAGGGCATGTGCAGAGGAGGCCTCCTGGGCTCTGGGACACAGGGACACATGAAGTCTTTGCATTGTGCTCATGGCAGGGAAGTGGTCACTTTCTGTTTTCCTGAGGCTCCTGAGCCAGCCTTTGGGCCTTCCCCACCATCCCAAGCTGGTGCCAGTCCAATGCTTTCTGCAGAACAGGCTCTGCGGCGGGAATCCCCGGGGCCCGCCCTAGCTTTCTTTGTAGTATGACTCCTTGGAGCTTAGGCCTCTTCTCTGGGAGCACTGCTTGGAAATTCCACCACTGAGCTTTAGAAGGATCTTTGTTTCATTTCCTGCCTGGGGCCTGTGGTGGTAGAGAGAGGAAGGTGGTGGTTCTAGGGGCATAGGGCCTCCTGGTGTCTTCTGGCTTTGCACTAGACCCTTCCTTTCTGGGCTCAGGCCTGTGTGGCCTGCGATGAGAGGCCTCAACAGGGAGATTCATTCCGGGGTCCACTGAGAGTCTTATGAAGGGTAGGTAGACTCAACCCCCAAATTAGTGCAGACCCTGGAGGAGAGTTTGAATGAAAATCCTCAGCACTGTTTAGAGAAGGCAGGTCTTTGTCATTCTCTCCCAGGACCTGCTCTTGGACGGCCTCTGAGGTCTGGCACTTTTACCTGGAGCCATGCTGAAGTCTTGACAGTATCAGGTCCTGGGCCTTGGAGTTGTGCAGCAGATGCTTTCAACACCCCAAGTCCCAGGGCATTCCTATCAGGCAGCCAGCCTGCCTGACAATGGAGCCTGGCTGACTACCAAGAATGTGCCCTTAACGCACATTCCTACTCCAAACCTTAAGTACATTAATATTTTGAAACCTCAAATCAGTTTGTTCTCTTAAAAACTAGAACCACATGCCCTCAGAAACATTGTGCTGATGGGCTCTGATTTTTCTTTTCATGAAATGGAAATCACAGGCTGTAGAGGCAGGAGACCTGCGCTCCAGCCCAGCTGTAGCACTAAATGCCATGTGAGCCTGGGCAGGTCCCTAACCCCCAAGGCCTCAGTTTCTCTAGCTTAAGGGCCTACCAGCTCTGAGGGTTTATGATCCTAGGGAGAACAGAGACTCTGAAGTTGACTGGTTTATAGGAAAGTTTATTTGAAATCCATGAGGGCCTATGATTGCTTGTAAATGATTAAGATGCATTTTTTTGTAAGTCTAAACACAGGTAAAATGACAAGAATGTAAACAGTGCTTAGAAAGGCCCCTTCTTCTGGTGCCTGTGGATGAGAATCACAGTAAAAGCATGGAAGAGGCAGGAGAAGACAAGGCACGAGCTGGTCATCATGCCTCTGGGGGCCTGTGGCTGCCCAGAACTGGGGCAAACCAGCAGCCTGGACACCGGTTATGGTACCAGTTCCGTTGTTCTCTCCCAGGAACAAGGGCTTGGAGCCTGCAGCCTTAACTTCCCAGCTTCCCTCTGGGAGGGCCCTGCAGACTTCCTGTTGCCAGCTTTGGATTCTTGTTGGAGCCACGCAACTCAGTGAGGAGGTCCCAGCTAGCCAATTTATGGGAAGATGGAGTAGAGACAATAGCGGGAACCCTGTCCTGTGCCTGGCTCTTGCCCTGAGGTGTTTGACAACCACAGCATCCACAGAGATCACTAGGTGTGGGGTCTTGTGGGATAAGATTATTTTAGGGTGGAAAAGAGTTTTGTGGTTAATAACACAAATTGAAAAAAATGGTGTAAATGATCAACTTGGTGTCAGTTGGCTAGGGCACCCCTCATGAGGGGGACATGAGTCTATAAGGCTTTATTCTTTTCTTCATCAAGTGTTGACCGAGTGTCTAATCCATCCCGGGTACTACGTGGGTACCTGACTTGGTGGTGACTGTATCCTGGCTGGGGAGAAGGAATATGAACAGGTGAACCTCAGTTGAAGAAGGGGTAACAAATGGCAGACAGGGTGCTTTGATGAGAGTGGCCAGTGACTCAGATGGGGTAGTCAGGGAAGACTTCTCTGGGGTAGTGCCTTTACACTTAGACCAGAAGGGTTAGGAGGAGCCAGTGTACCAAGGGTGGAGGGAAAGGAATCCCAGGCAACACAACAGCACAGGCTAAGGCTCTAAAGCCAGGAAGGGCTAGGCTCGGGCTGCACAGAGTGGTTTGAATGAGTGAGGGAATACAGGCATTGAAGATGCACATGCAGGGTTTCTTTGACTATGTGTCCTGGGTAGTAGGGGGTGGCTTTGGGGTTAGGATGATCATGGGGATACAGGATGCAAAGAGGACTATGTGTGTACCCATCAGAGACCTAGGAATGGACATGCTCTAGATTAAGCACAGCACCCATGCAGCAAAATGCCAGACTCTTGGCTAAGAAGCTGAAAACCATGGCTCCCTAAGCACTTGTAGAAAGACGGTGAATTAATGCAGCCTTTCCTACATCCACCCGGTTCTCCTGCCAGCCATCGTCAGAGGCCATTCTCATAGTTTGCCCTTTTCTTATGATCATTCATATTTTTCAAAAATATTTATTCTTATATTTCCTGCAGTCTCATTTCTTTAGGTGGCCCATAATTGCTTGGGGCAAAAGCTGTCAGGAGGCCCAGCTCCAATGCCAGAAATTCTGTGAAGCCTTGTCCAACCTCATAGTCCTTGCTGAGGCCTGTATCCTCCGGCTTGTGTCAGCTTGATTCTCTAAGCAACACACTGTAGATCATTGCTACTCAAAGTGTGGTTTCTCCCTTCTCCTCCCCTTTCCTTGACTGGTACACTCCAAGCTCACTTAGTCATGAGAATGGAGGGACATTGCCAGCATTCAAGAGGTCAGAGGTGTGGCAACAGTGATTGAGGATGATGCTTCCTTCATGTCGGGTGGGAGAGAGCCTCCAGACACAGTGAGTTCCCAGGAACCAGCCAGGTTCATCAGGAGGGTGCTGCCTTGGAAAAGGATGACTCCAGGACAAGGGATGACCCTGAACAAAAAGTGCAGTCACTGATGGAGTGGAACTAAAAAAAAAAAATAAACCTCTTTCTTTCAAAGCAACTGACTATTGTTAAGCACCTACTGTTAGCTCAGCCCTGGCCAGGTTCCAGGGAAATGGGAGAAAGTGCTCATTTAAATGTCAGGACCACAGGTTTGTTTTTTAAGGGTGGTTTGCTTTGAGTCAAACAGAACCGAGAACATCCAGTCCCTGTCTTTGGATTGAGCCTATCATCTTTGTGCGTGTGCGTGTGTGTGTGTGTGTGTGTGTGTGTGTGTGTGGTGGGTGGAATGGGGGACATAGGCAGAGGAGCTCATTTTCTGCTTCCTGATTGCTCTAGGCCTATTTCTTGATCAAGAGCTTTGTTTTCTCAGTTTATTCACAGAATAATATACATATGTTGGCCTACTCCCTGCCTTCCTCTCTGGCCCCACTTCCTGACACCGCTATACCCATGCCAGTTATCAATATATTGCCTTTCGGCTCCAAATCTACCCTTATTTTCCTGCTTGTTGATAATGGAGGTGGGCTTTGTAAATATTTTTCCCTTATTGACAAACAGCACTGGAGGCACACTGGAGAGAAAAGGGGTTTCCCTTTCCTGGTTCCCATGAGCCTGGTCCACCAGGCTCCTACAGGGTATGCTTTCTCCAGGCTTAGGTCCTGAGAGCATGCAGTTTCTGCTGTGCTAGGCTCATGCAGTGAACTCCTTTTCCCAATGCCTGGCTCCTGAAGAGGGTGCTTTTTGAGCTCCTATAGTGCCCGGTGACTCACAGCCCCCTCCCTCTCAACCATGTCCTCTGGCAACCTTCCAGTGGAATGCCACCCCCATCCTTGTGAGTGGTTTCCCCCAGGACTGCCTCAGGTGACTGTACAGTGAATTCCTAGGCATGGCATCTGTGGACACCTTCCCCTGACACCCTAGTAGGCAGATTCCCAGCAAGTCCTAACAGCAAGTCATCTGCCTTCATTACTTTTTTTTCATCCAGTAGGCCATGGCTGTCCCCTCTCCAAGATCTTAATCCCAGCCCTAGTGGGAGGAAGAGGCTCTTCTGTGGGCATCAATCTCAGCCCTAGGGGTAGTGGCTGCTACCTATATCTGCTGTTCTTATATTCTTTAACTCTTACCAGAGTTAATTCTGCTCTTTTATTAATTCTTCATACTAAACTTTTTTCTGTTTGAAAATTACGGTGTGGTTTCTTTGTCCTGATTGGACCCTGTGGGCAGAACTTTGAGGAGTGCATTTGCTTGTCTACTAGTGTGAAATGAAAGATAGAAGTATGGATCTACATAGATTTATAGGTAGTTGCTAATGGTTTGGCTGGATAGACAGGAACTTGGAAGGAGCAGGATTGGAAGATTAGTGATAATAAAGTCTGGGGAAGATGTATATGGATGGATCTCTCTCATAATGGGCACAAATGGTGAAGATATTTGAGTCCCGTGTGAATGCCCAAAGGGCATCATTACTGTAGAAGAGGTTAATAATCAGACAAAATAACATGCAACATGCTCAGAAGCTGTCAGCCTCTTCCCTCAACCACTCTAGTGCTTGCTCAATGGGACCATGAACAAAGAAGCCAAGTTGGCAGGGATGGAGCCTATGCAGGGGCTTAACAGGGTGGACTTTCCCTTATAAAGGCTGTACTAATACTATAGCTGGGTGCCTAACCTATCTACAGCAGAGACTAAACACTGAGCCCCCGATATGACACCATTCCCTAGGGGTGAGTAGACAGTCACCTGGTGGCAGATTGATTACAATGGACCTTTTCTATTATGAAGGAGGCAGAGATTTGTCACCATGAGAATAGATATGTATTCTAGAAATCAACTTACCTTCTTTGCACATAGTGCTTCTGCCAGCACCACCATCTGTGGATTCACAAAATGCCTATCCACCATTATGACATTCTCCATAGAATTGCTTCTGATCCAAGAACCCACTTCTCAGCAAAGAAAGTGGTGCAATGGATTAATTCCCATGGAATTAAGAGGTCTCACTATATACTCCATTAACTGGAAGTGGCTGGGCTAAATGAAAGGTGCAGTCACTTACAGAAGACTCAGTTGCAGCACCATTTGGGATTAAACACGCTGAAAGGATTGGGTTCTGTCTTAAAGGACATAGTATATGCTTTGAGTCAAAGACCATAATATGGCATTATTTCCCCATAGCCAGAATACAAGGGTCTGGGAATCAAGGGGTATAAATAGAGTTACATCTCTTACCATTATGTCTAGTAATCTGTGCACAGAATTTTAGCTTTACACAGGAGCTACAACTATGATTTCATTAAACTGAAAGAAGGATCTGTTCATTTTGGGCTTAAGGACCGTGATAGTCTGAATATGTCTTCAAAATTCATGTATCAGAAATTTAATCTCCAATGCAACAGTGTTGGGAAGTAGGGCCTAATGAAAGGTGTTTAGGTCATGAGGCCTCCACCTTCATGAATAGATTAACAGCATCATAAAAGGGCTTGTGTGGTGGGTTCATGCTCTTCCACTCTTCTGCCATGTGAGAACACAGCGTTCATCCTGTCTTGCCCTTCCACCTTCCACCATGGGAAGACACAGCAAGAAGGCCCACACAAGATGCTAGCACCTTGATCTTGGACTTCCCAGCCTCCAGAACTGTGAGAAATAAATTTCTGTTCTTTATAAATTACCCAGTTTCAGGTATCTTGTTATAACTGCATAAACAGACCAGGACAAGGCCACTGAATCAAAAGACAGAAAAAGGAGTTACTCTACTGGCTGGAGTGATTGATCCTGATTACCACAGGGTGATTGGATTGCAGCTATATAATGGGGACAAGAGAGACTATTTCTGGAACTGAGGAGATTCTATAGGTCACTTCCATACCTACTAGTAAAAGTTAATGGAAAACTATAGTAACCAAAATATAGGCAAGGTAACTGAGGACTCAGACCCTTCAGGAATTAAGGTTTTGGTCACTCTACCAGGTAAAGACCCCAGTCTGCCGAAGTCCTGACTGAGCATGGGGAAGCACAGATTGGTTAGCAGAAGAAGGAAGCCATAGATATCAATTATAACCTCAAGACCAGTGATAAAGACAAGGATTGTACCGGTTCTGCATATTTTCTCTAGAGGAGGAGGAGGAGACGCAGGCTAGTTGAGGTACAAAGAGTCAGAGGGAGGGAGAAGACTTTCCCATAAGACAGACCAATCTGCACTCCCCATAAGCTTCCTTTGGAAGATAAAGGAGCTGAAAGCAGTGAAGGCAAAATCAGTAGGCTGTGTCCATGATGGGTGGCCAGAGAAGGAATATCTCATTGACAGGGTATTTCCTTATGGGATCCAACCTCCAGGACTGAGTTGTTCCAGGAACTGTATAGCCAGACACAGCCACAGGGCAAGCATATACTCAGGGGTCTCATAGGGCACGTTGTTCTCTCTGGGGCTGGGAAGCTTTGGAGGGTGGTGAGGGTAGCGGCAGGGCTAACCTGGGACCTGCCATGTAGAACCCCTGTTTCTTAGTGGCAGTGGCAGCCAGAGAGCCACAGCCTGCTTATGAAACAGCCACCAGTGGGACCCAATTGTGACATTTTCAGCAGGAGAGACAAACATGGGCAACCATCTAGGGAAAAGGAGTACCCAAAATTGTGAGTATGGGTTACTAGGTACAATAGTGCAAGGAGCCTGGATTTCTGGGCCCATGTATTACGGCAATGGAAGAAATGGCATCATGTATTGGTTGCTGGTTTAAAATTGCAACTGTAGCCTTTTGGAGAGCCTCCAATCTTGCAAGGTGTGGTCTCACAACCAGCCGTAGCTAAGGGCTCAGGAGTCGATTCCAATATTCTATAAGGCCAGATGATTCTGGGACATAGGGTTTATATCAGTTGGGGTTCAGTCAGGGATGGAGAACCATTATGAGTGAAATGGAATGAAAGATTTCTTTAGGGGATTCAAACTAATGTAAGTGTTGGAGCTGGTGAAGAATTCCACAGAAAGCTGTTTTCTCTGCGTCTCATAGTGGGCCTGAAGTTGTTATAGGTTACAGACCTACAGTTCAGGAAGAAACACTGGACATAAAGTGGGCAGGGCAAGGACAAATGAGTCTGTGGTGATGGTTGATTTTATATATCAACTTGGCTGTGCTACACTACCCAGTTATTTAATCAAACACAAATCTAGATGTGATTAACATCTGCAGTCAGTTGACTTTACATAAAGGAGATTACCTTTCATGATCTGGGTGGGCCTTGTCCAATCAGTCAAAGGCTGTAAGTGCAGAAACTGGGGTTTCCCAGAGAAGAAGAAAGTCTGCCTGTGGCCTGCAGCATCAGCTGCTGCTGGAGTTTCCAGTTCTTCCACATAGACTGCGGGAACTCAGCCTGCCCCACTCCTGTGTGTATTCCTAGCAGCACTGAGCGTAAGGCTTGGCCCAGAGTGGATGCTCAATAAATATTTCCTGTATTGAAACGACATCCATCTGTCGGAGTCAGTGTGAACAGAGCTGTGCCTTGGGGCAGAGGCGGAAGCTGGGGGACCTAGCAGGGCCTTTCCTGTCCTTAGGTCCTATGACATTGAGCGGGAAGCACTCCAGATTGTGAATAGGTTGTTGGGAGACAAAGCGGGAAGGGAATCCGAGATCTATAAAGTAAAAATGAAAATTGAGGGGGAATGCTGGAAGAGATGCAACTTCAAGGGAAGATTCCAAAACTCCGGCTTAGCAAAGAGTGCTTGCTGCAGGTGAGAACTTACATTGGCTGTTCTGAGGGGCCAGGCGCTTTCTAAGTGCTTCCTGTGTATTAACTCATTTCACTCTCACAAGGACCCCATGAGATAAATGCTCTTCTGTGCTCCCTGTCTCAAGGATGAGAAAATGGAGGAACAAAGAGGTTAAGTAGCTAGAAAAGGATTCATTTCTCCCCCTGGAGGCTTCTTCTCTAGGCAGACCACTCAGCCAGTGAGAAGTGGTCCTTTTGTCTATCGCGTCTAATTCCAGCCCAGAGCTCCACTGGATTGTATCTTCCAGAGTTTGCCAAGAAAGTCCCCAAAGGGCTGAGTGAGTTTCCTATCCTCTCAGGGCCCATGGTATGCTCTACATCAGCCCTGGTGGTCTTCAGTGTGGGGACAGATTTCTGTGCAAATCTTTTCACTCAGAGCAGCAGGGCTGGCTTTGTGGCCACATGTGTGATTCATAAAGTTTGCATTTTCCACAGGACTTGGTTTCCAGAGTGTTTTGGCCTGAGCACTACAAGCTTTCAAGAATTTCAGCTGAGAAATGCTATCCACAGATTGCTCAGCTACGTGTATCTTCCCCACGGCTGTGAAGTTTGGCATGGGTGTTCTATTATTGCTCTGGGATCAGATTTTGGAATTTTTTTTATTAATATTCTTTTGTGCAAGGATTTGGGAGGGGGGTCTGGAGCAATACTGGTATCTCCAGGTTCATCATTATTCCCCACTGACATGCATGATTGCCCTCTTTCTGTCAATTTTGACCCCGTTTGCCACGTTGACTCATGTCTTTATTATCCTGAGGGCTGGTCCTTGTGCAGTGCATGGGAAAGGAGTGTGACTATAGGTGAAGGAATATGTTTAGAATAGCTGTAAATTTGCAGTCATCACATTAGTTGGGTTTAAGAACTCTCTGTTTACATTAATTTTTAAAATAAGCTCGGCTTCAAGACTGGGGGTTTGATTTTTGTCCCTCTTGGGACTCCTTCTCTGATCCCCCGCTATCCTGGGTTGTGAAAGTTCTCAGGACCACACTGGCCAGCACACTGGGGAAGGTGTTCTGGTCCCCACCTCACACTGGCCATCCTGATGTGCTACTTATCCAATCTGACACAGTCTGGCTAGGGCAGCTTTGCTATTTTTATACCCAGCTTGGGGACCAGACTATTGCAAGAGCTGAGATCCCTGGGTCCTGGGTCCTGCTTTGGAGGTCTGCTAACTTCCTGCCATCCTCCCAGAACACTGGACCTTGCTGATTATGGAACCCCTGAGACACCATCTTCTCCCTGTTCTGGGGACTGTCCCCCTCTCTGTTATGGGTGGTATTGTATCCCCTCCAAAATAGACATGTTGAAATTCTAACTCCTAGTACCTCAGAATGTGACCTTATTTGGAAATGGGGTAATTGCAAATGTAATTAGTTAAATTAAGATGAGGTTATCCTGGAGTAGGGTAGGCCCCCAATTCTGGTTTCCTTATCAGAAGAGGAGAAGAGATATGCAGGGAGAAGGCCATGTGATGATAAAGGCAGAGACGGGAGGTATCCATCTGCAAGCCAAGGAACGCCTGGGACTGCCACTACCAGCAAACCACTGGAAGCTGGGAGGAGGCCAGGAAGAATGCCCCACATGTTTCTAAGGGACCAAGGCCCTGCAGACACCTTGATCTTGAACTTCTTGCCTTTTAAATAGTGAAACAATAATATGCTGTCTGAAGCCACCCAGTTGGTGATACTTTGTTATGGCAGCCCTAGGAAACAAGTATACCCTCCATCTCAGGGTGAGCAGCTTGCCTGCCCCTCCACCCTCTGGGAGCACCCAGCATAACCCCTCCTCAATGGGCATCTGAATGGGCACTCACAATATTGGGTACCCTTCTCAGAGGGTGAGTGTTGCAAAGGTGATGCTGAGACCAGCCACTTTTCTTCCATTGACCAACCCTGTAATTTAGTTCTACCATGATTCAGTTCCAAGCAGAACTAAATCATACATGGCAGGAGACCAGGGCCAGATAGAGTTTGGAGCCAACATCCAAATATACGAAGTTTTCTTTTCAGTTTACTCTTCTACTGCAGAGACAAAGGTGAGACCCTGGTTTGGTGAAAGATGTTTCTCAGAATACTGTAGAACAGGGCTTTCTGTGGGAAATGAAGACTTATGAAAGTCAAATGTTTGTGAAATGCAAACTCTTGCATATTTTTATGGCACATGGCAGTCATAACCAGGACATGAGCTATGGAATAAAGGAAACCAACAGTTATCCTTTTCTTTTTGTGTATACAGAGAGTAATGTTGCTTTTGGCGGTGATCAGAATGGGAACTGTCAGCTACAGACTGCTGTTCAAAGTGACTGGGAGATGGGAGTCCCAAGTAAGTTCTCTTGATCCTCATTTTGCAGAGTTCTCTCTAGCATGACAGGCCCTACTGGGCTCTGAATAAAGAGCTGCTGACTGTTTGTATCTAGTCTAAATTCCCTGGGCAGGAGTGTCAGCAGCACTTGCCAGCCTGCATTTGCCATGAGCAGGTTGCTGTGGGTGACAGCCAACTGGAAGAAATGCATTAGCCTGATGAACTGACCTCCAGGGACTTCCTGTCTTTACTGTAGACCCTTCTGATCTTTTACAAAAACTCCTAATTCAGATGGAGAACTCACTCATTATCATGAGAATAGCAAAGGTGAAATCTGCCCCTATGATCTAATCCACTCCCACTAGGTCCTTCCCCCAACATTGGGAATTATAATTATACATGAGATTTAGGTGGGGACACAGAGCCAAACCATATCATTGTGCTCCTGGCCACTCCAAAATCTCATGTCCTTCTCACATTTCAAAACATTGCCTTCCCAGCAATCCCCCAAAGTCTTAACTCATTAACTCAAAAGTTCAGGTCCAAAGTTTAATCTGCAAGAGACAAGGCAAGTCCCTTCTGCCTATAAGCCTGTAAAATGAAAAACAAGTTAATTACTTCCAAGATACAATGGAGGTACAGGCATAGGGTTAATGCTCCCATTCCAAAAGGGAGAAATTGGTCAAAACAAAGGAGCTACAGGCCCTGTGCAAGTCTGAAACCCAGCAAGGTAGTCATTAAATTTTAAAGCCCCAGAATAATCTCCTTTGACTTCCTGTCTCACATCCAGGGCACACTGATGCAAAGGGTGGGCTCCCAAGGCCTTGGACATCTCCACCCCTATGGCACTGCAGGGTACAGCCCTCTCATCTGCTTTCATGGGCTGGCATTGAGTGCCTGCAGTCTTTCCAGGCTCATGGTGCAAGCTATTGGTGGGTCTACCATTCTGGGGTCTGGAGGATTATGACCCTCTTCTCACAGCTCCACTATGCAGTGCCCTAGTGGGGACTGTCTGTGGGGACTCCAACCCCACATGTCTCCTCTGCACTGCCCTAGCAGAGGTTCTCCATGAGGGCTCTATCCCTGCAGCAGACTTCTGCCAAGACATCAGGCATTTCCATACATCCTTTGAAATCTAGGTGGAGGCTAGATTTCAAACCTCAGCTCTTGCCTTCTGCATACCTGCAGGACCAATACTCCATCGAAGCTGCCAAGGCTTGGAGCTTACACCCTCTCAAGCAACAGCCTGAGTTATACTTGGCCTCTTTTAGCCATGGCTGGAGCTGGAGTGTCTGGGACACAGGGCACCATGTCTTGAGGCTGCACAGAGCAGCAGGACCCTGGTTCTGGCCCACAAAGCCATTTTTTCCCTTTTATACCTCTAGGCCTGTGACAGGAGGGGCTGCTGCTAAGGTCTCTGAAATGCCCTGAAGGCATTTTCCCTATTGTCTTGGCTATTAACATTCGGCTCCCTTGAGTTTTTCTCCTATAAAATGGGTTTTTCTTTTCTACAACATGGTCGGTCTGCAAATTTTCCCAACTTTTATGCTCTGCTTCCCTTTTAAATACAAATTCTAGTTTTAGGTCATTTCTTTGTTATGAAAATAAGTGTAGGCTTTTAGAAGCAGTCAGGCCACATCTTAAATGCTTTTTTGCTTAGAAATTTCTTCCACCGGATACCATAAATCATCTCTCAAAGTTCAAAGTTTCACAGATCTCTAAAGCAGGGGCACAATCATGCCAAGCTCTTTGCTAAAGCATAGCAAGAGGGACCTTTACTCCAGTTCCTAATAAGTTCCTCATCTTCATCTGAGATCTAATCAGTCTGGCCATCTTTGTCCATATCACTATCAGCATTTTGGTCAAAAGCATTCAACAAGTCTCTAGGAAATTCTGAACCTTTCCTCATCTTCCTGTCTTCTTCTGAGCCCTCCAAACTCTTCCAACCTCTGCTCATTATCCAGTTCCAAAGTTGCTTTGACATTTTCAGGTATCCTTATAGCAATGCCCCCCACTGGTACCAATTTTCTTGTATTAGTGTGTTCTCATGCTGCTGTAAAGAACTACCTGAGAATGGGTGATTTATAAAGAAAAGAGGTTTAATTGGCTCACAGTTCTGCAGGTTGTACAGGAAGCATGGCTGGGGAAGTCTCAGGAAACTTACAATCATGGTGGAAGGTGAAGAGGAAGCAAGCACATCTTCACATAGCAGTAGGAGAGAAAGTAAAGGGGGAAGTGCTACATGCTTTTAAACAGCCAGATAGCATAAGAACTCACTCATCACAAGAACAGCAAGAGGGAAATCTGCCCCCATGATCCAATCACCTCCCACCAGGTATCTCCCCCACCTTTGGAAATTACAGTTCAACATGCGATTTGGGTGGGGACACAGAGGCAAACCGTAACAGTGTTCAAGCACAAATGGTTTTGGTATATAGCTGCACTTGATATTGGATGCCTCCACTCATTCCTTGGGCCTTTAATTGTGCATACATAAAAGTTGGCTCGTCTAGTGGGGTTCTAAGCTTGGAAGTTTCAGCTGTGGAGGCTTTTGTTTTTTAAATTAAAATCTTTTTGAGATTCACATGCAGTTGTAAAAAATAATACAGAGATACCCTCTACACACTTTACCTAGCTTCCCCCATGATAACATCTTGCAAAACCATAGTGAAATATCACAACCAGAATATCAATGATGATACAATCAAGATGCAGAAGAGTTTGATCACCACCATAATCCAACCCCACCCAACTCTGTCCCTAGCCCCTGGCAACCACTACTCTGGTCTCCATTTCTATGCTTTTGAGAGACATGGTATTCATCAGGTCAATCTTGGTGAAGTTGACTTTATTCCTCACTAGTGTCCTAAGCCCTCTGCCATTTGGATGGATAAAGAAGCTGTTCTCCATGCTGTTTACAAGGTCAGCATCATAGTGGCTAACTATGCAGGCTCCAGAGGCAGTTTATTTAGGTTTGAATTCTACCTATCAAAATTACCAGCTGTGTGACCTAAGACAAGTTACCTGACTTCTCTATGACTCAGTTTTTTTTCATATGTGAAGTGCGGATGATAATAAAAGGACCCAGCTGAGAAGATTGTTAAAGTATTAACTGAGTTAATAGATCTAAAGTATGAAGAACAGTGCTTCTCAAGCTTTCGTGTCATACAAATTACCTGGGTCTTGTTAAAATGCAGTTTCTGATTCAGCAGTTGGGGTCTGAGATGCTGCATGTCTAACAAGTCCCCAGGTGCTGCTGCTGCTGCTGGTCCACAGCCCACATTCTGAGCAGCAGGAACTCAGAACAGTGCCAGGCCAGAGTAACCACTCAGTAATTGTTGGTTGTGTTTTCTCAGCATGAGTCTGAAGCTATGTTGGACAGAACCCAAAGCAGTGAACCTGAGTTTCAAGGCTCAGACTCTGGAATGCCCCTGACTTTGTCAGTCCCAGGGCCAGACTAGACCTCTGAGAATGAGGCAGACAGCCCTAAAGGAAATGGGTGAGAGTGCAGATGGTGCCCTTGGTCCCAAATCTATATCGTAGTGCTGCTTCCTACAGGAAGAGGCAGGCCTCAGGAGTTCCCTAGCTCCCTCACCAGCTTCCTGTCTGCCTCCAGAACAGCAGCTCCTGCAGCTGCCTCTCTTCCTTCACCAGATAGGCAGATGTGGGGAGAGACAGCAGCTTCAGACAGACAAGAGAAGCAAGAACACCTGTGCCCAGGTAGCTGGGAGCAGCTCTAAATTGCCAAAGGTTGGCCTGCTCTTATTCCATCAGTGACAGTAATGGGGATGACAACTGTGCCCAGGGAGCAGTTCTACAATGCCCCTTTATGGAATCTTTGTGCCCTAGGTTGCCATGGTTACCAGACCTGAGCCAGCAGCCTTGGGGAAGGTGGGAAAGCTGGGATTTTTTTGACAGTTGCAAAGCCACCTTCCCGGCATTAAATCCCACAAAAAACATGGCCTCCTTGTAAAAATACACCTGGCACATCAGTGTATAAAGCTAAAAGCCTCACTCCTTTTCTTCCCTCCCTGGTGCTTTTCTCAAGGAGTAACCACTATCAACTGACTGGTGTGTGTCTTTCTGCTACTCTCTCTAGGGGTGCATATTATACATTCATATATAAACAATAATGAATCATACTATGCACATTGCCTCGCCACTTCAACTTGCTTTTCTCACTTCAGAATAAATCCTGGACTTTTAAATTTTTTGACCATATTAACCTGGGGACCTGCCTCATTACTCTTAACAGCTACACCCTACAGTGTGGATATACCACAGTATAGTTGACTCATGTTTCACTGATGAACGTTCAGTTTGTGTCCAAGTTTTTGCTTTTACAAGTTGCAGTAAACATTCTCAAGGATAGGTGCCTGAGAGTGGCATCATCAGAGCAAAATGCATATTCATTTTTGATAGGTGGTGCCCTACGAAAAGATCATACGCCCCACTATTAACCTTCCACTGGCAATGCATACGAATCTCCTCCACACACCCACCCCTGCTGGGGCAAGCTATGAACAAGCTGTTTGATTTTTGTCAGACTGCTAGGGAAAGATAACATCTTGTGCTTGTTTCGAGTTGCATTTCTCTAATCATTAGAATGGTGGAGCATCTCTTCTGAGGTTTATTTGCCATCTGCATCTCATGAAATCAGCATCCTAGTAACCCCCTGGCTAGGATACGCTGCCTGCCTGGCTCAGCTCACCACTGAGAGCTTCATGGGAAGAGGTAAGCAGTATTTATTTGTTTAACTTAAAGACTTTGCTGCAGAAGCAGTCACTGCAGTCCCCAGAGGGCCTGCAGCTCATGTTGGAAGAAAGAAGAAAGCTTCCATGTGACCCTAAACTCTTTCTGTTCTGGTAATCGTTAGTCGTCATTCTGTGTCTGTGATGGTGCAACTCCCGCTAGACCCTGTGTCCAAATAAGAGGCCCATCGGTGGGTCTGCATGGTCCTAATACAGCGAGATGCAGCCAATGGGGAGACCCCTGGGCCTGGGGCCAGCAGACCTGAGTTCAAATCCTGGCTCTTCCTGTTGAAGGCAGGGGTGAGCTTCCCCCAGCTTACCTCCTCCTCATTCTCTTTGCCATCTTGCAGCTTTTGACCTGCCTCTCCCCCTCCTCAGGTCCCTTGGGAGCAAGGGGTGAGCCCTTGCTTCTGTGACACTACTGTTGCCAGCTTCTTTCTCAGTTCTGTCACCACTCTTTCCCACCTGCCTTTGAAGGGTCCTTGTCTCAGTGTCCTCCAGTTCCCACTCTATAGGTTCCAGGTACATCCCAATAATATCCACTAGGGCAGCTTCAGTGTCATCTCCTGCACCAGGCAGGAGCTCTCTCCTGGGTTCCAGCTCACATTCTCCCCTGCCTTCGGAGCAATTCTGCCTGGTGCCCTGTGCCCAGGAATGCTCACGATGTTCACATTCCAATGTGTTTCTCCCTAAAGCTGATCCTTTGTGCTGTGAATTAGTCACTCAAGCCAAATACCTCAAGAGTCAGCCCTTGGGTTCTCCCTCTCTGTTGCTAGGAATTTTTCCATGACATACCATTGCTCACTGAATGAAATTCAGGTTCTTTGGATTTTGCCCCAGAGGAATTTCCTGGTTTTCCTCCTCCGAGTTCCCTACATGTATCCTACATTCAAGTCAAATCAGGCTACTTATAATTACTCCTGTAATCATATGTTCTGATCTCTGTACTTAGAGTTTCTCAGCCTTGGCATGATTGACATGTTGAGCCAACTACTTTTTTGTTGAGGGTGCCGTTTTGTGTATTGCAGGATGTTTAGTAGCATCTCGACTTCTCTCCAGTAGTATCACCCTGTCCCCAGTCATAACAACTAAAAATGTCTGTAGACATTACCAAATGTCCAACCCCTGGGGGACAAAAATCATTCTCTGGTAAGAACCAGTGCTCTAAAGTAATATTGTTTCATCTGCATGGAAATCCTTCTCCCATGTCTCTTCATCCCTGACTTGTAATATAGTGATACATTTAAAAAGCAAATTACAGAAAAGGATACACCATGATTGTTATGTGTGCAAGTGAATGAGGACTGGAACAGGTACACAAAAATGAACACAGCTATGTAAACTGCGTTTCTGTGGGCTACTCTTGTGTGGAGTTTAAAATGTGGCCACTTTTTACAGGACCAGACTGCATTTGGTTATCTCTCACTTCTGCCTGTTATCACCAGATTCTGGCCCCAGAAATTCCTGGGAGTCCTTTTGGCCTCACAAAAAAAAAAATCTCATGACAGACAAGTGCCCCTCCCATGGAATCTGCACTGGCCTCAGACACCTGTCAGGCTGGGTGATGCCCGTACATGAGCCACCTGCCAGGCACTGATGTTCTCCACCACGCGCATGGGTCTTTGGGGTCTTGATGTGGCACTGCATCTGTGGGACGCCTCAGGGTGTCACAATCTCTTTGTATTCTCTGCAGTCAAGAGTCAGCCCTTGGGTCCTCCCTCTCTGTTGCTAGGAATTTTTCCATGACATCCCATTGCCCACTGAATAAAATTCAGGTTCTTCAGTTCTCTGCAGAACCATGGACCTGTGATTTTAGTAAAATTACTCTGCCACTTAGATAGGAATCCATGGAAGGCTGGGCTGGGCTTCAAATCCAAGAGACAGATACGGTGACAGACTCATCATTCTGACCACCTTGGCTTTGTCACTGATCCAGCACATTGTGCCTGATGCTGTCCCAGCAAGTTCCCGTATCTCTTGGGCAAATGGACCTTGGCCACCTACCCCCAGCTCTCTAGCCCAAAGATGTCTGCATTCCAGTGGTGAGAATGGACCGATCTAGAATGGACCTTCTGTCCATACAATAGAATGGACCCATTCTGTTGTAATGGGAAGCAGGATTATGAATTTCTTTTATTTCAATAACTTTTGGGGTACAAGTGGCTTTTGGTTACATAAATGAATTGTTTAGTGGTGAAGTCAGATTTTGGTGCACGCTTCACCCAAGCAGTTTACATTGTACCCAATATGCAGTTTTTTATTCCTCACCCCCAACTTCCCCCTCCTAAGTCTCCGTAGTTCATTATATCACTCTGTTTGCCTTTGCATACCCATAGCTTAGTTCCCACTTATAAATGAAGACACACAGTATTTAATTTTCCATTCCCGAGTGATTTCACTTAACATAAGGGCCTCCAGCTCCATCTAAGTTGCTGCAAAAGACATTTTCTTTTATGGCTGAGTAGTATTACATGGTGTATATAAACCACATTTTTTTAATCCACTCATTGGTCGATGGGTGCTTAGGTTGGTTCCATATCTTTTTTTTTTTTTTTTTATTATACTTTAGGTTTTAGGGTACATGTGCACAATGTGCAGGTTTGTTACATATGTATCCATGTGCCGTGTTGATTTCCTGCACCCATTAGCTCGTCATTTAGCATTAGGTATATCTCCTAATGCTGTCCCCGCCCCCCCCACCCCCCACCCCACAACAGTACCCGGAATGTGATGTTCCCCTTCCTGTGTCCATGAGTTCTCATTGTTCAATTCCCACCTATGAGTGAGAACATGCGGTGTTTGGTTTTTTGTCCTTGCGATAGTTTACTGAGAATGATGTTTTCCAGTTTCATCCATGTCCCTACAAAGGACACGAACTCATCATTTTTTATGGCTGCATAGTATTCCATGGTGTATATGTGCCACATTTTCTTAATCCAGTCTATTGTTGTTGGACATTTGGGTTGGTTCCAAGTCTTTGCTATTGTGAATAGTGCCGCAATAAACATACGTGTGCATGTGTCTTTATAGCAGCATGATTTATAGTCCTTTGGGTATATACCCAGTAATGGGATGGCTGGGTCAAATGGTATTTCTAGTTCGAGATCCCTGAGGAATCGCCACACTGACTTCCACAATGGTTGAACTAGTTTACAGTCCCACCAACAGTGTAAAAGTGTTCCTATTTCTCCACATCCTCTCCAGCACCTGTTGTTTCCTGATTTTTTAATGATGGCCATTCTAACTGGTGTGAGATGGTATCTCACTGTGGTTTTGATTTGCATTTCTCTGATGGCCAGTGATGATGAGCATTTCTTCATGTGTTTTTTGGCTGCATAAATGTCTTCTTTTGAGAAGTGTCTGTTCATGTCCTCTGCCCACTTTTTGATGGGGTTGTTTGTTTTTTTCTTGTAAATTTGTTTGAGTTCATTGTAGATTCTGGATATTAGCCCTTTGTCAGATGAGTAGGTTGCAAAAATTTTCTCCCATTCTGTAGGTTGCCTGTTCACTCTGATGGTAGTTTCTTTTGCTGTGCAGAAGCTCTTTAGTTTAATGAGATCCCATTTGTCAATTTTGGCTTTTGTTGCCATTGCTTTTGGTGTTTTAGACATGAAGTCCTTGCCCACGCCTATGGCCTGAATGGTATTGCCTAGGTTTTCTTGTAGGATTTTAATGGTTTTAGGTCTAACATATAAGTCTTTAATCCATCTTGAATTAATTTTTGTATAAGGTGTAAGGAAGGGATCCAGTTGCAGCTTTCTACATATGGCTAGCCAGTTTTCCCAGCACCATTTATTAAATAGGGAATCCTTTCCCCATTTCTTGTTTTTGTCAGGTTTGTCAAAGATCAGATAGTTGTAGCTATGCGGCATCATTTCTGAGGGCTCTGTTCTGTTCCATTGATCTATGTCTCTGTTGTGGTACCAGTACCATGCTGTTTTGGTTACTGTAGCCTTGTAGTATAGTTTGAAGTCAGGTAGCATGATGCCTCCAGCTTTGTTCTTTTGGCTTAGGATTGACTTGGCGATGCGGGCTCTTTTTTGGTTCCATATGAACTTTAAAGTAGTTTTTTCCAATTCTGTGAAGAAAGTCATTGGTAGCTTGATGGGGATGGCATTGAATCTATAAATTACTTTGGGCAGTATGGCCATTTTCACGATATTGATTCTTCCAACCCATGAGCATGGAATGTTCTTCCATTTGTTTGTATCCTCTTTTATTTCATTGAGCAGTGGTTTGTAGTTCTCCTTGAAGAGGTCCTTCACATCCCTTGTAAGTTGGATTCCTAGGTATTTTATTCTCTTTGAAGCAATTGTGAATGGGAGTTCACTCATGATTTGGCTCTCTGTTTGTCTGTGATTGGTGTACAAGAATGCTTGTGATTTTTGTACATTGATTTTGTATCCTGAGACTTTGCTGAAGTTGCTAATCAGCTTAAGGAGATTTTGGGCTGAGACAATGGGATTTTCTAGATATACAATCATGTCATCTGCAAACAGGGACAGTTTGACTTCCTCTTTTCCTAATTGAATACCCTTTATTTCCTTCTCCTGCCTGATTGCTCTGGCCAGAACTTCCAGCACTATGTTGAATAGGAGCGGTGAGAGAGGGTATCCCTGTCTTGTGCCAGTTTTCAGAGGGAATGCTTCCAGTTTTTGCCCATTCAGTATGATATTGGCTGTGGGTTTGTCGTAGATAGCTCTTATTATTTTGAGATACGTCCCATCAATACCTAATTTATTGAGAGTTTTTAGCATGAAGCGTTGTTGAATTTTGTCAAAAGCCTTTTCTGCATCTATTGAGATAATCATGTGGTTTTTGTCTTTGGTTCTGTTTATATGCTGGATTACATTTATTGATTTGCGTATGTTGAACCAGCCTTGCATCCCAGGGATGAAGCCCACTTGATCATGGTGGATAAGCTTTTTGATGTGCTGCTGGATTCGGTTTGCCAGTATTTTATTGAGGATTTTTGCATCAATGTTCATCAAGGATATTGGTCTAAAACTCTCTTTTTTAGTTGTGACTCTGCCTGGCTTTGGTATCAGGATGATGCTGGCTTCATAAAATGTGTTAGGGAGGATTCCCTCTTTTTCTATCAATTGGAATAGTTTCAGAAGGAATGGTACCAGTTCCTCCTTGTACCTCTGGTAGAATTCGGCTGTGAATCCATCTGGTCCTGGACTCTTTTTGGTTGGTAAGCTATTGATTATTGCCACAATTTCAGAACCTGTTATTGGTCTATTCAGAGATTCGACTTCTTCCTGATTTAGTCTTGGGAGGGTGTATTTGTCGAGGAATTTATCCATTTCTTCTAGATTTTCTAGTTTATTTGCATAGAGGTGTTTGTAGTATTCTCTGATGGTAGATTGTATTTCTGTGGGATCGGTGGTGATATCCCCTTTTTCATTTTTTATTGCATCTATTTGATTCTTCTCTCTTTTCTTCTTTATTAGTCTTGCTAGCGGTCTATCAATTTTGTTGATCTTCTCAAAAAACCAGCTCCTGGATTCATTAATTTTTTGAAGGGTTTTTTGTGTCTCTATTTCCTTCAGTTCTGCTCTGATTTTAGTTATTTCTAGCCTTCTGCTAGCTTTTGAATGTGTTTGCTCTTGCTTTTCTAGTTCTTTTAATTGTGATGTTAGGGTGTCAATTTTGGATCTTTCCTGCTTTCTCTTGTGGGCATTTAGTGCTATAAATTTCCCTCTACACACTGCTTTGAATGTGTCCCAGAGATTCTGGTAGGTTGTGTCTTTGTTCTCGTTGGTTTCAAAGAACATCTTTATTTCTGCCTTCATTTCATTATGTACCCAATAGTCATTCAGGAGCAGGTTGTTCAGTTTCCATGTAGTTGAGCGGTTTTGAGTGAGTTTCTTAATCCTGAGTTCTAGTTTGATTGCACTGTGGTCTGAGAGACAGTTTGTTATAATTTCTGTTCTTTTACATTTGCTGAGGAGAGCTTTACTTCCAACTATGTAGTCAATTTTGGAATAGGTGTGGTGTGGTGCTGAAAAAAATGTATATTCTGTTGATTTGGGGTGGAGAGTTCTGTAGATGTCTATTAGGTCCACTTTGTTTAGAGCTGAGTTCAATTCCTGGATATCCTTGTTAACTTTCTGTCTAGATGATCTGTCTAATGTTGACAGTGGGGTGTTAAAATCTCCCATTATTATTGTGTGGGAGTTTAAGTCCCTTTGTAGGTCACTCAGGACTTGCTTTATGAATCTGGGTGCTCCTGTGTTGGGTGCATATATATTTAGGATAGTTAGCTCTTCTTGTTGAATTGATCCCTTTACCATTATGTAATGGCCTTCTTTGTCTCTTTTGATCTTTGTTGGTTTAAAGTCTATTTTATCAGAGACTAGGATTGCAACCCCTGCCTTTTTTTGTTTTCCATTTGCTTGATAGATCTTCCTCCATCTCTTTATTTTGAGTCTATGTGTGTCTCTGCACGTGAGATGGGTTTCCTGAATACAGCACACTGATGGGTCCTGACTCCTTATCCAGTTTGCCAGTCTGTGTCTTTTAATTGGAGCATTTAGCCCATTTACATTTAACGTTAATATTGTTATGTGTGAATCTGATCCTGTCATTATGATGTTAGTTGGTTATTTTGCTCATTAGTTGATGCAGTTTCTTCCTGGCCTCGATGGTCTTTACAATTTGGCATGTTTTTGCAGTGGCTGGTACCGGTTGTTCCTTTCCATGTTTAGTGCTTCCTTCAGGAGCTCTTTTAGGGCAGGCCTGGTGGTGACAAAATCACTCAGCGTTTGCTTGTCTGTAAAGTATTTTATTTCTCCTTCACTTATGAAGCTGAGTTTGGCTGGATAGGAAATTCTGGGTTGAAAATTCTTTTCTTTAAGAATGTTGAATATTGGCCCCCACTCTCTTCTGGCTTGTAGAGTTTCTGCCGAGAGATCAGCTGTTAGCCTGATGGGCTTCCCTTTGTGGGTAACCCGACCTTTCTCTCTGGCTGCCCTTAACATTTTTTCCTTCATTTCAACTTTGGTGAATCTGACAATTATGTGTCTTGGAGTTGCTCTTCTTGAGGAGTATCTTTGTGGCGTTCTCTGTATTTCCTGAATCTGAATGTTGGCCTGCCTTGCTAGATTGGGGAAGTTCTCCTGGATAATATCTTGCAGAGTGTTTTCCAACTTGGTTCCATTCTCCCCATCATTTTCAGGTACACCAATCAGACGTAGGTTTGGTCGTTTCACGTAGTCCCAAATTTCTTGGAGGCTTTGTTCATTTCTTTTTATTCTTTTTTCTCTAGACTTCCCTTCTCGCTTCATTTCATTCATTTCATCTTCCATCTGCGATACCCTTTCTTCCAGTTGATCGCATCTGCTACTGAGGCTTCTGCAATCTTCACGTAGTTCTCGAAACTTGGCTTTCAGCTCCTCCATCTCCTTTAAGCCCTTCTCTCCATTGGTTATTCTAGTTATCCATTCTTCTAATTTTTTTTCAAAGTTTTTAACTTCTTTGCTATTGTTTTGAATTTCCTCCCGTAGCTCAGAGTAGTTTGATCGTCTGAAGCCTTCTTCTCTCAACTCGTCAAAGTCATCCTCCATCCAGCTTTGTTCCATTGCTGGTGAGGAACTGCGTTCCTTTGGAGGAGGAGAGGTGCTCTGCTTTTTAGAGTTTCCAGTTTTTCTGCTCTGTTTTTTCCCCATCTTTGCGGTTTTATCTACTTTTGGGCTTTGATGATGGTGATGTACAGATGGGTTTTTGGTGTGGATGTCCTTTCTGTTTGTTAGTTTTCCTTCTACCAGACAGGACCCTCAGCTGCAGGTCTGTTGGAGTTTACTAGAGGTCCACTCCAGACCCTGTTTGGCTGGGTGTCAGCAGCGGTGGCTGCAGAACAGCGGATTTTCGTGAGACCACCAATTCAGCTGTCTGATAGTTCCTCTGGAAGTTTTGTCTCAGAGGAGTACCTGGCCCAGTGAGGTGTCAGTCTTTCCCTTCTGGGGGGGTGCCTCCCAGTTAGGCTGCTCAGGGGTGAGGGACCCACTTTAGGAGGCAGTCTGTCCGTTCTCAGATCTCCAGCTGCGTGCTGGGAGAACCACTACTCTCTTCAAAGCTGTCAGTCAGACAGGGACGTTTAAGTCTCTGGAGATTCCTGCTGACTTTTTGTTTGTCTGTGCCCTGCCCCCAGAGGTAGAGCCTACAGAGGCAGACAGGCCTCCTTGAGCTGTGGTGGGCTCCACCCAGTTCGAGCTTCCTGGCTGCTTTGTTTACCTAAGCAAGCCTGGGTAATGGCGGGCGCCCCTCCCCCAGCCTCGCTGCCGCCTTGCAGCTTGATCTCAGACTGCTGTGCTAGCAATCAGCGAGACTCCGTGGGCATAGGACCCTCCGAGCCAGGTGCGGGATACAATCTCCTAGTGTGCCGTTTTCCAGGCCCGTTGGGAAAACGCAGTATGAGGGTGGGACTGACCCGATTTTCCAGGTGCCGTCTGTTACCCCTTCCTTTGACTAGGAAAGGGAACTCCCTGACCCCTTGCGCTTCCCGAGTGAGGCAGTGCCTCGCCCTGCTTCGGCTCGCGCACAGTGCGCTTCACCGACTGTCCTGCACCCACTGTTTGGCACTCCCTAGTGAGATGAAACCGGTACCTCAAGCAGAAATGCAGAAATCACCAGTCTTCTGTATCGCTCGGGCTGGGAGCTGGAGACCGGAGCTGTTCCTATTCGGCCATCTTGGCTCCCCTCTCCTGGTTCCATATCTTTGCAATTGTGAATTGTGCTGCATTAAACACACACATGCAAGTGTCTTTTTGATATACTGACTTCTTTTCCTTTGGGTAGATACCCAGCAGTGGGATTGCTGGATTGAATGGTAGATCTACTTTTAATTCTTTAACCAATCTCCATACTGTTTTCCACAGAGGTTGTACTAATTTACATTCCCACCAGCAGTTTATAGTCATTTCCTTTTTACCACATCCATGCCAACATCTATTGTTTCTTGACATTTTATTAGTGCCATTGTTGTAAGAGTAAGGTGGTATCTCATTGTAGTTTTAATTTGCATTTTCGTGATGATTAGTGATTTTGAGCATTTTTTTCATGTTCGTTGGCTACTTGTATATCCTCTTTTGAGAAATGTCTGTTCTTGTCATCTGCCCACTTTTTGATGGGATTATTTGTTGTTTTTTTTCTTGCTGATTTGAGTTCCTTGTAGATTCTGGATACTAGTCCTTTGTTGGATGCATAGTTGGCAAATATTTTCTCTCATTCTGTGGATCGTCTGTTTACTCTGATGATTATTTCTTTTGCTGTACAAAAGCTTTTTAGTTTAATTAGGTTTCATTTATTTATTTTTGTTTATTTTATTTTATTTTTTGCATTTGCTTTGGGGTCTTAGTCATGAATTCTTTGCCAATGTCCAGAATAGTTTTTTCTAGATTATCTTCTAGAATGATTATGGTTTCAGGTCTTAGATTTAAGCCTCTGATCCATCTTGAGTTGATTTTTGTATAAGGTGAGAGACAGGGATCCAGTTTTATTCTACTACATGTGACTAGCAAGTTTTCCCAGCACCATTTATTAAATAGGGTGTCCTTTCCCCAATTTATGTTTTCGTATGCTTTGATAAATGACTTTTTGATACTAAATTTTCTTAAACACTCTTGTTATTCTTTTTGAAAAAAAAAATCAGATTCATCCTTGAGTCCTGCCTCCAAGATTTCTGAGCTTCCGTGAGGCCTCTTTGCTCCCAATATGATGAAATGTGGGCTCTTTCTCTCCTTCCACGTCCCACACTTTGGCTTTCTCATGGGACCTTTCATAGCTCTGGTCTGTAGAATACTTATTTGGGTACTTTTTTCCTCTCTCTCTCTAAAGTGGACTCTCCTTGAAGACTTGCCTTAAACCCACTGTGAGCACCATCACTGTTAGGTGAAACTCCAATGTGTGATTTGACTCCTTGAGCATATAGCTGTCATCCTGTGCCATGAACCAGTGACAGAACCAGTGAACTGTCTATAACACAGTGTCCTTCTGTGGACCATCCAGGACACCAGGATCCTGACCAGCTCTGCCACCATTCACTAAGACCCTGGCCAGCTCTCATAACTTCACGTCTCAGTGTCCCATCCACAAAGTGGGGGAAACAGCCCCTACCCCAGAGATCTGGTGAAACTATGTATTTAAGTGCGCTGAACCACTAGAGGAAAACTTCTCCATTTATTAGAGGGCTAATTTTAGCAATCTGTATATTTTAGACCAGGAAATAGTGATGCAGTTTTTCAGTAAAATACCCCGGGGATCTGCTGTCTTCAGATATCTTTCACATAAAGAGCTTATGTTTAGGAAGAACTCAGCAGGCTAGGGTAAGGATTGAAACCCAATTCTAATCACTCCTGGCCTACACCCTTCTGCTCCTTGATGTTTTCCTGTAGTCTTGGGGGAACTTCTAGAAGCAGAGACCAACTTATAGCCACAACTGAAAACTAGGGCCCTCACTCTGGGACATGAAGGCCCTAGGAAGATTTGGAAAAGCTTTGATTTCTAATAGAAGCCTGTGGTTCAGGGCATCAGAGAGAGAGAGAGATAGAGAGAGAGAGTTAGTTTAGGGGAAGGAAACTTTGTATTTTAGGAACCCAATTGAGAGTTGTAAGGAATCTGAGGATCATAGTTGCTGCTTATTTAGAAAAGGAAAGCTATTTTCCTCTCCCTACTTTGCTCATTTTGGAAGACCAAGGGTGTAGGGTGGTGACTATGGGGAAAGGCTGGAGGAGATTCAATGGGAACAATGCCTCACTGATCCAGAATTACAGGAATAAGGTTTACCATGAACATATTTCCCAGAATACAGAATATTAGTCCAATGAGCAGATTTTGAGAGTATAATCATTTGGGAATGGAATCTTTCTAATGGGTGTGGGATCTTTTCTGGCTTTTTAAAAGGAGTACATGGAATGGCATTTGGCTTTTTCCATATCTCAGCTTTATTCACTTTGCCCTGAGCTCTAGCCAATCTCCTATTTCATGTTCTGGAACATGCCCATACTTTTCCATCTCTGAGCCTGTGCTGCCCTTGCCTCTATGTGCCTGTACCTATGCATCTTCTACTCCGTATTCTAAAAGCACTCTGCTTGGCATTGTGAAATGGGATATACAAAATGGTACCACTCTGGTTCAGAGCTCTAAAATGGAGTTGGAGTTAGGCCATTCTAAAAAGGATTGCCTGCATGTCCTGCAAACTGGCAAAACAAAACAGAAACTTGCTTTGAACCTTTGAAGTGTGCCAAAGTACAATGACCACAACATCCTGGAAAACAACTGAATTTCACCAGTGCTGCAACTCCCGAACAGTAACAACCAATGAGCTATGGGCTCATGTGCTAAGCCAGCTGCCTCCACCAGTAATAATCCTTTCAAAACAACTTGTGTAACCACGCTTAGCTTTCTTGTTATTTTCTCTTAAAAACTCCCTACTCCCTTCCCTCTCTTTGGAATGTAATTTGGCTTTGAGCTGAATCTGTGTCTCCCAAATTGCAGTTCCTAAGACTCCAATAAATACCTTGTCTTACTGCTTTGCTGTCTGGTCTTTTGCCTCTTCTTGGTTGACAGCATTTAGCACACGCAGTTGGTGCCAAATAAATACCTTTGAATGAATGACGTAAAGCCATAAAAAATCCTGTCGTTTAAAAGTTCTGTCCAGTTGGTGAAACACCTTCATTGTTTCTTTCAAATAGTAATGTTTTCACAGGCATTCAGGCAGGAAAAAGATTGTTCACTTACTCTATAAACATTGCATTACTTCTTACTTTGACCCAGGCACGACGCCTTAGTCTCACCTGTGGAGCTAAGTGCATGGGCTTTGTGACTGCTCTTTCCTGAGTATAAAATCTATTTACAAATTTCTGGTGTGTTAAGACATAGTCCTGGCCTCTCTGAAAGTTGTAGCAGCCAGTGCAAGAGTCCAGTAGGAGAGCTTTCCAGGGTCAAGAAAGGGCTTCATTCACACTCCAAGATGTCATAATACCTAATAAGCAATCATGAATGGTGGTTGGGTTAATTCCTAATCTGGTGTTTAAAATCTCAACTAATAAATATTGGCACTAACAAGAGGCCAGAGATTTCATCATAATGACCAAATGATCAAAACTCAGGATCCTATAGGCTGAGAAGTTTAAGACTTACAGATCGAAAATGAATATGAGCTATTTATATATGCAGCAAAGTTAAATGTAACCTTACATCCATAAAATATACCTAGAAGAGTGAAGTTGAAATAGTAGTGACAACTTGCCACCTTCTAATTTCTGAAATGTCTTCTTGCAAGCATCAGTCTAGTCAGGCTCTGGTTACATCCAGTTGTCAGTGACTTGAGGTTATTAGCAGCTACCTGGTGCTATTTGATATACTCATATCAAATAATTTTAGTCAATTAGAAGACATTTATTGAACACCTACATGGGCCTGACATAGTGGAACATGGACATGTATAAGCACTGACGACGTTGTCCTTGAAGGACTCACTGTTTAGTGTGAGACAAACAAATGTATGAAAAGCAACATCATAACCCAGAACATCAATCACAGCTGCCACCTTTGACCTATGGACTTGCACAAAGCAGCAAACAGGGGATGAAGAATTAAAAGAGGCAGAAAGTTCTTTAGGGGCTCTCTTCCCTAAGCCAGCAACATAGGATAATTAGCATGTCTTCCTTGCTTTCATCCAGAAATAGATAATGCAAAGATTAAACAAAGCAATTTAACACAATAGGTATATAATGAGCATCAGCTCTGGGAGGGGCTCTCTGGGAAAGGCAAAGATAAAATATCCATGGTGTGTGACTTCAAAGATGTCATAGCTCAGTGAGGGAGTGAGGACAAGTGTTTGGGTTATTCTAATAAAAGAGAATGTCAGTAATAATAATAATGACAGCTATCCTTCACTGAGCACTCAGGATATGCTAGGCACAGTGCTAAGTTTCTGTCATACACACACACACCACACCTGTTCTGTGATGTCAATGCACTTGTCATGTTTTACCTTTTAAGAAACAGGCCATGAGAGGCCAGCTGAAGTGCCTAGGATAACATGGCCTTCAAAGAACCTATCTGATATCTAAATCCAGACCTGTCTTCTCCCCAGCCTGAGCATTCAGCCTCTGTCATGCATCCTGGGAAGAGAGGCTTACAGGAGATGCTCTGGGGCCTGGAGGTGGGAGAGGACACTTCTGGATAGGGGCTGCCTTCTTGGGTTCTCCCACCAGCAGACTCTGAGAGAAGGATTTGAGTGCAAGTAGCTTATTGAGAAGTGATGCCAGGAAGCACCGATCTGGGGGAGGGATGTGAAACAGAAGGGAAGGGATGGAACCCAGGCAGAAATACATAATTGAGCAAACTACCTCTGTGGGCAACGGGATGTCACTTCCACCGGGGAGCTCAGTGTGACAACATAGACCACGGCTCAGAGTTATCCTGAGTGGTGAAGCAGCTGGGGATTTTATCACCATGCCCACCACCTGTCATTAGTTGAGGGCTGCTTCTAAGAGCCTTAACTCTCAGGAACCCTGGCTTGCCTGTGTGCTGTCCAAGAATGTGCCTCACAGCTAGCAAAAAGCCACCCAGCAGGGAGACTCTGAGTTCTCAATGAACATCCTCATGCACAGAGGTGAGTGCACTGCTCTAGGTATGTCTCAGAGTCTGTGTTCCCTGGGCAATGGTGCCTGAGGCTGAGGGATGAGATGGCAATGCAAGTCCCTGCTCCCCTCCTATGCTGAGGAGGCAGCATGCTGTGCTTGAGGTTGGAGCCCCAATCATTAACTTCTTTCCAGAATTAGAGGTCTCTGGGCTCCATGATGGTGAGTTCAATCCTAGCAGAGAGCAATTTCCTACACATAAACACGCACAGGTACTTTGCAGACCTTCCCTTGATGACTGGAATGATGTCCCTGCAATTTAGAGATCAATTAACTGGGAGTTTCTTAGTAAACTGTTGTAGAAGTCTTTGTAGATAAGTTTTTCAAGTCATCCCAGATTTCAGGGCAGTAGACCTGAATTTGAGTCTTAGCTTTGCCACTTATAAAGCTCTGTGACTTTGGAGAGTCCCTTAACTTTTCTGAGTCTCAGGTGTGAAAAGGGAGTATCAAGCAGGCCAGCCTTTCTGGTTTCTTGACCAGCTAGCAGGTCAAGCTGTCTCACCCAGCATACAGCTAGGGGGTTTTCTGCGGAACATGGACAAATGATCCATTGTGCAAGCTCTTTTCAGTTTTTAAATAGAGCTGCAGGCTAGAGGCCTCCCAGATCTCGTTCTAGGGCTCCCTGCTGCAGTCTTTTCCAGGGATGGACACAGAGTGGAGGGTTGGAACATGGGCCTTGCAACCAGCAGGCTCTGGTAGAGTCCTGGTTCTGCTGCTCACTGGCTATATCACTCTAGGCAAACCACTTAACCATTCTGAGCCTCAGTTCCCTCAGTTGTAGTATGAAGATATTCAACTCAATTCTTCTTAGTATGGTGAGGATTAAATCAGATAGTGCATGTTCAGTGCTTTGCATGGTGTGCAGTAAATATTAGCCTCTTGTTATCATAGCTTTGTCTTGAAAGGGGTCTCACTCGGTAGAGCTGGGAGGAAGCATTCAACGTTTGCGAGTCTCCTGGAAGAAGTACTGACATCATGGAAGCGGATGCTCTTTGCCTGTCTCTGTCTGTAATTGTCAGTCTTTGTTCTCTTCCACAATTAGACATATCAGATTCAAAAGAGACATTGTCTCATACTAATGAATAGATTAATAGCCGCCCTCCCCAGATGCAAGAGACTTTATCAGCCTCTTGAAATGTTGATGATATCTCAGAAAGGGAGTTTTATGAAGCCACGCCTAAATAAATGATTAATCCCTGGTATACCTGAGACTCACCCTTGGCTGAGCGATTGGGGCCTGCCGTCATGGCATGGACGAATGGCTTGGGGGTCAGTGTTGGGATACATGAAGTGGGTGCCCAGGGGCTAGCTAGCTCCTAGCCAGCTGTGTGGGGAAAGATGAAAAACCTGACTCTAACATCAGAGGGTGGAATAAGGGCTGAAGGAGCTAGAGAAAGGAAAAGGAATGCCTTTTAAGCTTGGGCTCAAGCTTGCAATTCACAGGTGTGCCCAGACAAGCCCAGACCTGGAGCTGGGAAGTTTCTCACTGATAAGCTGATGGACACTGTGCTAGCCTTTTTTCCTTTATGTAGCAGGCTCTCTAGAAGGCTTCCCATGGTGCCCTTGGCTGAATCTTTTCTGGCCTGGTGTTAGCCTCTAGGTTTGCACATTATCAGTTCCATTTCTTGCTCTGGTTCGGGGTACAGACCAGATAAGTCAATGTGCTGTATGTGAGAGGTTCCTCTTTTGTCTTCCTGAAGAAACCCCCGAAAAGTCTGTTTCCTTTATCTCTGAATGCATATCCCAGCTGGCTGATGTTGAGGGCAGGCCTGTCAACAAGCAGAGGGTCGCTGCTCCCATCTGGTGGGGAGCCCCGCCCCATTAACATTTGATGAATCTGACACTTTCTCACTTTCCCCGCGGGAGGTCAGCAGCCTATGGAGGAAGCAGAACTTATTTGGGAGAAAGATCTTTCCAAAAAAATGAGAAGAACATCAGAGCCTTTTAACAAACACAAGGTAATTTCATTTTTATTCTTCTTTCATAATAGAATTTGACCTACCATGAAATGAACCATTTTAAAAATTATCTACCAACTCATACAACAGAAGGCATTAAGTTCCCTCTACTCCCCCACCCCCACCCAGGATTAACTTTTTAATTTTAGAGACAGAGTAGAAGAAAAACACTGAGACCAAAGTATCCAGCATTTAAGAGAAGCCTCCCATCCCTGGCTTGGCCAATTTGTAGGAACTGGCCTTCCCAGAGGGATCGGAGGTCTAAGCAAAGCCAACCATTAGCTTCCAAATTGATTTTCAAACCAAAATTGGAACAGTTCTCAAATGCTCCTAGGATTTGGGGCTATTAATACAGAAGAACAATGAGAAGGAAAAATTGAGTGTGTAAGAGGTGATTTATGACTGAAAGGAAGTTACAGCCTTGGAAACTTGTATGTAACCCAATCACGAACCCCTCTGGAGATGTTCCAGGGAAGAGATGGAGAATGTAAAGGGAGAGAGTTTCCAAGGGATATTAAAGGTTATAGAAGGAGGTAATGTGGGCTTTGGGCCTGAAATGAGCAAGGAAGAAGCTGATCATGTTGAACATTTCATAAGCACAGCAGGTTTTTGTGCAGCTGTCATCGGTGCCTGAGACACCCCATGAGCCTTTCCTTTTATTTATTTCTTACCATTAGTCCATCACCAAGCAGGTTAAATGGCAGGAAGAGAGTGTCCCCACCAGAGTGTGAGACTGTGACTGCTGCTCAAACCCATGGTCTCGTCTCAGGTGTCAAGTCTTCAACAGTCAAGGTCACAGCTCTAGCTGGTAATCAGTAAGACCAGCCATGGCCAAGATGGAGTGGAGGTTCACAGGAAAGTGTGGTTGGGCAGCCAGATCCTGGTCAGGTGTTCTGGAAATGAGCACATAACATCCCCTGTTTTTATCGTGGTTTTTGCAAAAGTTATTTATTGTTTACAGTTTTATTGGGGTGGAATTGATATACAAGAAGTTGTACATATTTAAAGTGTGCAATTTGATGAGTTTAGACAAATGTATATGCCAAAGAAACCACAACTACAATCAAGATTATAAATGTATCCATCACCCTAACAGATTGCTCAGGCCCTTGTAAATCCCTTCCTCCCTCCCTCTTTACCCCTATGCTCCACCCCCAAGCACACAGTGATTGGTTTCTGTCAATATAGATTAATTTGCATTTTCTAGAATTTTTAATAAATGAGATCATACAGTATATATATTTATTTATCTGGTTTCTTTCAGCATAATTATTTTGATATTAATATTCCTCCATGCTGTTGCACATATCAATAGTTATTCCCTTTTGAGTAGTATTCCACTGTATGGATATATCACAATGTGTTTTTTAATTCATCTGTTTATGGGCATTTGGGTTATTTCCAATTGGGGCTATGACAAATAAAGCTGTTATGCACATTTATGCATAAATCTTTGTGTGAAAATGTATCTTAATTCCTCTTTGCGTAAATGCCTAGGAGTAGAATAGCTAAGTTGTATGGTAGATGTATGCTTAACTTTCCAAATATATGCCAAACTGTTGTCCAAAGTGACTATGCCTTATTGTATTCTCTCCAGAAATGCCTCTGAGAGTTTCAGTTCCTGCCCATGCTAACACTTGGTATGGGCACTTTAATTTTAGCCATTCTTGTGAAAGTGTAGTGGTTTCTCACTGTAATTTTCATTTGTATTTCTCTAACAACTAATATTATTGAATATATTTTCATTTACTTGACATTTGGATATCTTCTTTGATATATCTACTCAAACACTTTTTTATTTTTTAAACTGAATTGTTTGTCTTCCTATTACTGAGTTGTAAGAGTTCTTTACATATTTTTGGTACAAGTTCTTTGCCAGATGTTTTGCAATTATTTTCTGAGTCTGTGGCATGCCTTTATATTTCCACAGGTGTCTTTTAATGAGCAAATATTTTAAATTTTGATGAAGTCCAATTTATTGTGCTTTTTAAATTGTTTGCGTTTTTTGTATTATATTTCAGAAATCCTTGCCAAATCCAGTCATTTAGATTTTTCTTTAAGGTTTTCTTCTACAAGTTCCGTAGTTTTAGCTCTTCTTACATTTGGGTCTATTATCTGTTTCAAGTTAATTTTTATATATGCTATGAGGTAAGATGAGGTAAGGGTCAAGGCTTTTCTTTTTTTTTCCCCCCATGGTATCTGATTGTTCTTATACAAGTTGTTCTAAGGCTCTCCTTTCTCCATTGAATTGCCTTGGTACCTTTGTCAAAAATCCATCAACCACATGTGTGGTTGGTCTATATCTAGACTTTCTTTTATGTTTCATTTGTTAATATATATATTTTTGTGTCACTCACACTGCCTTGCTTACTGTAGCTTTATTTTTAATTTTAAAAACATTTTAATTGATTTATAATATTTGTATATATTTATGGGGTACATGTGATATTGTGTTACATGCACAGACTGTATAATAATCAAGTCAGGGTATTTGGAGTGTCCATCACCTCAAGTATTTATCATTTCTATGTGTTGGGAATTTTTCTAGTCCTCTCTTCTAGCTATTTTGAAATATACAATATTTTGTTAACTATAATTACCCTACTCTGCTATTAGACATTAGAATTTACTTCTTCTATCTAACTAACTAATGGTATGTCTGTACCCATTAACCAATCTCTCCTTATTACCTCTTACCCACAAACCCTTCTCAGACTCTGGTATCTATCACTGTATTCTCTGCCTCCATGAAATCAACTATTTTAGCTCTCACATATGAGTAAGAACATGTGATGATTGTCTTTCTGTGCCTGTTTTTTTTCACTTAACATAATGACCTCCAGTTCTGACCATGTTGCTGCGAATGACATGATTTTATTCTTTCTTTATGGCTGAATAGTATTAAGTATGTATATATACCACATTTTCTTTATCTATTTGTCTGTTGATGGACATTTAGGTTGATTTCATATCTTGGCTATTGTGAATTGTGAATAGTGCTACAATAAACTTGCATGTGCATACCTCCCTTTGATACACTGTTTTCTTTTTTTGGGGGGGTAAATACCCAGTAATGGGATTGCTGGATCTTATGGTCATTCTGTTTTTAGTGGGTTTTTTTTTTGAGAAATATATTCATTTTCCATGGTGGTTGTGCCAATTTACATTCCCACAGACAGTGTATAAGAGTCCCTTTTCTCTGCATCCTCGCCAGCATCTGTTACTTTTTGTCTTTTTAATAGTAGCTATTCTAACTGGGGAAAGATGATACCTCATTGTGGCTTTAATTTGTATTTCCCTGATGATTAGTGATGTTGAACATTTATTCATATACCTGTTGTCCATTGTATGTCTTCTTTTGAGAAATATCTATTCACGTCCTTTGCCACTTTTTAATGGAATTGTTTGTTGCTGAGTTGAGCTCCTCGTATATGCTAGACATTAGTCCATTGTTAGATGAATAGTTTGAAAATATTTTCTCCCATTTTGACAAGTTGTCTCTTTACTCTGTTGATTGTTTGCTGTGCAGAAGCTTTTTAGTTTACTATAGTCCCATTTGTCTGTTTCTGTTTTTGTTGCCTATGCTTTTGAGGTCTTAGCCATAAAACCTTGGCCTGCATATGGATATCCAATCTTCCTAGCATCATTTACTAAAGAGGGTGTCCTTTCTCCAGTGTATGTTCTTGGCACCTTTATTGAAAATCAGTTGCTGTAAATATGTGGACTTATTTCTGGATTCTCAATTTTGTCCCATTGGTCTACATGTCTGTTTTTATACTAATACCATGCTGTTTTGGTTACTATAATCTTGTAATATATTTTAAAGTCAGGTGATATGATGCCTCCAGCTTTGTTTCTTTTGCTCAAGATTGCTTTGGCTATTTGAGCTTTTTTTGGTTCCATATGAATTTTAGGGTTACGTTTTAGAATTCTGCCCAAAGTGACATTTGTATTTTGATAGGGATTGCATTAAATCTGTAGATTGCTTTGGGCAATATGGTCATTTTAATGATATTAATTCTTCTGATCCATGAGCATGGAATGTGTTTCCATTTGTTTGTGTCCTCTTCAATTTTTAAAATCAGTGTTTTTGTAGTTTCCCTTGTAGCGAGCTTTCACTTCCTTGGTTAAATTTATTCCTAGGCATTTTATTTTATTTTTTGTAGCTATTATAAATTGGATTGCCTTATTGATTTCTTTCTTAGCCAGTTTATTTTTGGTGAACAAGAATGCTACTGATTTTTGTATGTTGATTTTATGTCGTGCAACATTACTGAATTTATTACATCTAAGAGTTTTTTGGTGGACTCTTTAGGTATTTCTAGTTATAGGATCATATCATCTGTAAAAGGGATATCTCTTGTTATTGGTCTGTTCAGGTTTTCTATTAATATTTCTTCTTTATCCAATCTTAGTATGTTGTATATGTCCAGACATTGTCTGTTTCCTCTAGGTTTTCTAGTTTATCAGTGTATAGTTGCTTTAATAGTCTCTGATGATCTTTTGTATTTCTGTGGTTCAGTTGTAATGTCTCCTTTTTATTTTCTGATTTTACTTATTTGAGTCTTCTCTGTTTTTTTATTGGTCACTCTAACTATTGGTCTATCAATTTTATCTTTTCAAAAAACCAACTTTTCATTGACCCCTTTTTGGTCTCTATTTCATTTAGTTCTGTTCTGATCTTTATCATATCTCCTCTTCTACTAATTTTAGGTTTGGCTTCTTCTTGCTTTTTAGGTTCCTAGAGGAGCATCATTAGACTGTTTATTTGGAATCTTTCTTCTTTTCTGATGTACATGTTTATTGCTATAAGCTTCCTTCTCAACACTGCTTTTGCAGTATCCCATAGGTTTTGGTATGTTGTGTTTCAATTGTCATTTGTTTCAAGAAATTATTTGACTTCCTTCTTTATTCCTCCTTGATCAAGGGGTTATTCAGGAGCATGTTGTTTAATTTCCATGTATCTATACAGTCTCCAAAGTTCCTCTTATTATTGATTTCTAGGTCGCTATAGTCTGAGACAATACTTGATATGATTTTGATTTTTAAAAATTTGTTGAGATTTGTTTTGTGTCTTAACACGTGGTCCATCTTTGAGAATGTTCCATGTGCTAATGAGAAGAATGTGTACTCTGTAGCTGGTGGATGAAATGTTCTGTAAATATCTGTTATATCCATTTGGTCTAATATGCAGTTTCAATTCAATATTTCTTTGTTGACTTTCTGTCTAGCTCATCTGTCTAATGCTAACAGTAGAGGGCTGAACTCCTCCACTATTTTTGTTTTAGAGTCTGTCTCTTTCTTTAGATCTAGTAATATTTTCTTTATGAATCTGAATGCTCTAGTGTCGGGTGCATAAATATTTAGGATTGTCATATTCTCTTGCTGGATTGGTTCCTTTATCATGAACTTTTTTTATTCTTTTGACTTAAATCTGTGTTATCAGACATAAGTAAAGCTACTCCTCTTCACTTTTGGTTTCTGTTTGCATGAAATATCTGTTTCTATCCCTTTACTTTTGGTCTATATGTGACTTTTTAGGTAAAGTCCATGTCTTTTGTAGGTAGCATACACTCGGATCATGTTTTTTAAATCCATTCAGCCAGTTTATGTCTTTTAAGTGGAGAATTTCATCCATTTACACTAAGGGTTATTGTTGATATGTGAGGTTTTGTTCCTATCATATTGTTAATTGTTGTCTGGTTGTTTTGTGTATTTTTATTCCTTTCTTTTTCTCTTATTGATTGTCTATGGTTTGCTGATTTTCTGTGGTGGTACCATTTGAGTCTTTTCTCTTCCTCATTTGTGTATTTGCTTTATCAGTGAATGTTATATTTTTATGTGTTTTCAAGATGGTATATGTCATCCTTCACTTCCAGGTTTGGGACTCCCTTGAACATTTCTTATAAGGCTGGACTAGTGGTGGTGAATTCCCTCAGCATTTGCTTATCTGAGAAAATTTTTATTTGTCCTTCATTTGTGAAGGATAATTGTACTGCTACAATATTGTTGTGTGGCAGTGTTTTTCTTTCAGCACTTTGACTAAGTCATCCCATTCTTTGCTCACCTATAAGGTTTCTTCTGAGAAGTCTGCTGTTAATTTGATGAAAGCTCCTTTATTAGTGACTAGACCCTTTTCTCTTGCTGTTTTTAGAATTTTCTCTTTGTCATTGACTTTAGACAATTTGACTATAATGTGTCATGAAGAAGACCTTTTTGCATTGTATCTATTTAGGGGTCACCGGGCCTCCTGTATCTGGATGTCTAAATTTCTTGCTAGACTTGGCGAGTTTTCATCTATTACTTTGTTAAATAGGTTTTCTATCCCTTTTGTTTTTTCTTCACCTTTTGGGACATCAAAAATTCAAATATTTTTTCACTTTATGGTGTCACATATGCCACATAAGCTTTGTTCATTCTTTTTAATTCATTTTTTTTCTTTAGTTTTGCCTGACTGGGTTATTTCAAAAGATCTGTCTTCAAGTTCTGAAATTTTTTTATTCTGATTAATCTAGTCTATTGTTGAAGCTTTCCAATGTATTTTGCATTTTGTTTAATGATTTCATTAGTTCCAGAATTTGTGTTTGTTTCTTTTTAATAATATCTATCTCTCTGGTAAATTTCTCATTCACATCCTGAGTTCTTTTTCTGATTTGTTTGTATTTTTTAAAATTCTCTTGTATCTCACTGGGCTTCTTTAATATCATTATTTTGAACTATTTGTATGGCATTTCATAAATTTATTTTTGATCGAGATCTGTTGCCAAAGAATTACTGTGTTCTTTGGAGGTATAATATTTCCTTTTTTTCATGTTGCCTGTGTCCTTACATTGATATCTGCACATCTGGTATCACAGTCACTTTTTCCAGTTTTTCAAATTTGCTTTTGAGGGGCAGGGGGTAATTTTTCCTGAAGCAGTATCCATGGTGCTGATTGGAAGGGTTCTTTGGCTTTGATTCTAGGCATATGTAGTAGGATAGTCTTTGGTATGATTTTTTTCAACTGTAAACAGCATTAGTCATGTCTGTGATTTCCTCAGTAGCTTAGGGTGTGGTTGTTACTGGAGGCTGTGGTAAAGTTTTGCTGGGAACAAGGACATAAGGTGGGTTCATTCCTGGGCCCTAGTGGTTACAGTCACGGGCTGAACATGTCTGTCCTTGGGCTCCAGGACAGTGTACACTAGCACCGGTGTTCATAAGTCCAGGTGGGTTAGTTCTTAGGTCTGCAGGCAGCTTGCTTGGGTGCTGGTAGTAGCAGTAGTGGGCTGGGTAGGTGGGTGGGTCTTGGGCCCCTGGGCAGCAGTTGTGGCATAGGCAATGGCAGTAGCAGTGAGACTAACCTCTGGGTCCCAAGTGGTCCGTTTTGGTTTTCATGGTGGCTGTGATGAGCTGGGCAGGAGAGTCCCCAGACTTGCAGGTGGGACATGTAGGTGGGTGCCTACTATGGTGGTAGTGGCAGGTTGGGTAGGCCTGACTGCAGGCCCCCAGTAGGAGGCTTACAACAGAGGTGGACTGGGCCGGGCAGTCCTCAGGCCCCTGAACAGCATGTCTGGGCACTGCGGGGGCAGAGCTGGGCAAGGTGGATCTGTCCTCAAGCTCCCAGGTGGTAGGGTGATCCCCAGGACCAGTGTGGAATGCTTGGGTGGTGGTGGTAGCAGCTGCACTTCAGCCCTGCTACTGGGGAGAGCAAGGTTACTTTGGTGGCCGTAACCATATGCAGGTGGCTGATGAGCATGCACTTTGCTTACACTTCAGACCTGGCTGTGTCAGCCTGCATTGGCATCTGCTGCAGGAATTAGAATTTTTCCTCAGGGCACATAAAAATGCACAGTGACTTTGCTGCTGGGGCCAGTGAGGTATGTGCCAATGGCTTGTGCTTCAGCTCTGGCCCAGGGCTTCAGGCCATGCACCTGGCTGAAGTGGTGGCTGTGGGCTGGGAAGGTCAATGGGGTTCAAGAAATATGGAGCTATAGAGACTCTTGGGTCCCCAGGCCAGATGCAGTCTGCTGGAGCTGGGCTGTCAGTATAGTGCCTTGCTGTAGCTGCTTAGGTGTTGGGAGTGTGTTTGGGATCCAGTGTGAGCTTTCTCTCCAGAGCAATGCCTTCACATGGTCTTTTTCTCTTATTGATTGTCTGTGGTTTGCTGACAATCAATAAGATTGTCTCAAGGCACACCCCCTAGGTTAGTCTAGGGGCTCATGAAAGTCTTGGAGCCTTCCCATGGCTAGGATGCAGGCATCTACAGTGGGAACGTGGATCTCTGGGAGCCACTCATTTACCCTTTTTTGCATTGGGATGCCTCTCCAAGCTCCTAGCCAATCCCAGCCAAGCAGGCTGCCTCACTTACCTTTCCTTCTTGCTTTAGGTGTCTCTTGTCACTACTCTTTTGAATTCAAGTGTTCTTTCTTAGATGGTCCATTTGAAGTGTGATTATCTACTAACTGTTTTGGTTCTTTATGAAGGAGGTGAGTACCAGATGCCTCTAGTCAGCCATTTTGAAGCACCTCCCTGATTACTGTTACCTTACACTACATCTTGAAATCAGATGGTATATGTTCTCTGATATTGTTCTTTTTCAATGTTGTTTTAGCTAGCACAGATCCTTTGCATTTTCATGCAAGTTTGACTTGCTAATTTCCACCCCCAAAATCCTGTTGACATTTTGATTAGGATTACAATGAATTTATGGATGAATTTGTGATAAAATTTAGATAATTTTCAGTCATGTTTTAGTCTGTTTTCATACTGCTTTGAAAAAATACCTGAGACTGGGTAATTTATAAAGAAAAGATGGTTTAATGAACTCACAGTTCCACATGGCTGGGGAGACCTCACAATCATGGTGGAAGGCAAAGGAAGAGCAAAGGCACGTCTTACATAGTGGCAGGCAACAGAGTGTGTGAGGGGGAACTGCCTTTTATAAAACCATCAGATCTCATGAGACTTATTCACAATCACAAGAACAGCATGGGGAAAACCCACCCCCATGATTCAATTATCTCCCACCAGGTCCCTCCCATGACACATGGAGATTATGGGAGCTACGTTTCATGATGTGATTTGGGTGGGGACGCAGCCAAACCATATCAAGTCATTATTTCTTTAAGCAATTTTTTGTCCATCCTCTCTCTCTTCTTCTGAAACTCCAATTATATGTATACTAGGCCATTTGAAGTTGTCTCACAGCCCATTGATATTCCCTATAGATTTTCTCTGTCTTTTTGCTTTCTGTGTTTCATTTTCTTTCTTTTTTTTCTTTCTTTTTTTTGAGATGGAGTTTCACTCTAGTTGGCGAGGATGGAGTGCAATTGCACGATCTTGGCTCACTGCAACCTCCACCTCCCGTGTTCAAGTGATTCTCCTGCCTCAGCCTCCTGAGTAGCTGGGATCACAGGCATGCCTGGCTAATTTTGTATCTTTAGTAGAGATGGGGTTTCTCCATGTTGGTCAGGCTGGTCTCAAACTCTGACCTCAGGTGATCCACCCACCTCGGCCTCCCAAAGTGCTGGGATTGCAGGCGTGAGCCACCGTGCCCAGCTGTGTTTCATTTACAATAGTTTCTATTTCTGTCTTCAAGTTCACTATTTTCTTTTCTTCAGCAGTGTCTAATTTTCTGTTAACTTCATCCAATGTATTTTTCATTTCAGATATTGTATTTTTTACATCTGCAAGTTCAGTTTGGTCTTTTATCTTACATGTCTCTCCTTAACATTTTACTTTCCTCTATCTTCTAGAACACAGAGAATGTAATGGTAATAACCTTTTAAATGTTCTTGTTTATTAATTCTATCATCTGTATTATTTCCGTGTGTTTCTTTTGATTGATTTTTCTCCTGATATGTGTAGTATTATCCTGCTTCTTTGCAATATGGTAATTTTTAATTGCATGCCAGACATTGTTGATTTTACTGTGTTGTATGCTGGATATTTTTGTATTCTTTTAAATATTCTTAAGCTTTGCTCTGAGATTCATTTAAGCTGCTTGGAACCAATTTAATCCTTTTGCAGCTTACTTTTTAAGCTTTGTTATTCAAGGTGAGAACAGCCTCTAGTCTAAGACTAATTTTTTTTTCGTTAATGAGGCAATGCCCTCTGAATGTGCTATCTGATGCCCCTAAGCATGTGTAAAATGAGGTTCTTCCACTCTGGCATAGGAACATAAACTATTCCTGGCTTTACATGATAATTGATGATTGTTTTATGTATTCCTTTCGGGTGGATTTTTCCTGGACTCAGGTAGTTTCTTTCCATGGATGTGATGATCAATACTCAGCTAAAGACTTGAGATTGTGCAAATATCTGGAGCTCTCTCTGTGCAATTCTCTCTTCTCTGGTACTCTGCCCCATAAATCCTAGCTGCCTTTGCCTCCCAAAATTCTTAACTTAGGGGAATTTATAGGCTCTGTGTGGATTCTCCCTCTCTGCTATGGCCTGGAAACTATAGGCAGGCAGTAATTTGGGGTAACAAGTAGGGCTCACCTTGTTAGTTTCCCTTCTCTTGGGGACCACTGAGCCCTGTAGTCTGATGTCTGAAAACTGTGGTTTTATATATTTTGTAGGATTTTTTGTTGTTGTTGCTTAGGGTAGGAGGGTAAATCTAATTCCTCTTACTCATCATTCCTAGTGTCACTCTTAGTCAAGGCAATTTCTTGGTACTTTTCAACCTGGCCAAGGATGAGGTAAGATAGGTATAAGGGTGCATGCATGTGTTAAATTTATATGTGTATGTGTGATAAATATATATGTGTGTGCATACCTATGTGTGAGCACATGTATGTCATATGCTTGCATACATATGTGCCTTTCTTTGAAGGATGTAAAGAGAATTAACTAATCATCACAATACTTTGGCTATGTGCAAGGCATTCTGGCAGGTTGTATGCCAATCACATTTCTTTATGGGGGAGAAGAAGAAGAGAAAAAACAGTTGCTGGGTGGGGCTCTGAGCTATCAATCCTTGAGAGATAAGAGGTACAACCAACTGAAAATATAATTCAAGTCCCCAGAATGGCCAGACAAATATTCTTTCTAAAAATGAACAGCAGGTAATAATTCAATCTGGGGGAGGGTGTGTCAAAATGATACCTTACACTGGCACAGTGTTTTATAGTTCTTAAAATGTAATTCTATCCATGGTCTTACTGGGAGGCACAACATATCTTTATTGTTATTATGACTATTACTAATCATCATTTATCAGGTCTGCTTATGAGAACCATTTTATGGCTGAATGAGAGAGGGTAGAAGGTATTAATGTCACTGGATGGCTGTGGCTGTTTCTACGATCTGAATCCCACTGGAGAAGCCTCTGGAGGGTGGACCAGAATAATTCTCCACTGTCTCCACTGTTAACACTGCTTCCATTTGTGGCATCAATCTCAACCCTCCATTGACCCGACCGTGCCTGCAGATAACATACATGACAGAATGAAAATGGATAAACTACTATTGGTTTAATCAGTATTGACCAAGGAATGGGGTGGGAGGAGGGCGGGGGGCAGAGAGTTCTGGGAATGAGGAGAACTCTAATATATGGAAAAGAGTCAGACCTTATAAAGGCATTTTACGGTGTGGCAAGGACCAAAATTGTTGCATCACATGTTTATTGGGCCCCCAGGATCTGCTCTCGCTGCAAAGTCCCAATCCCAATCTCACCTTTTGCTAACTGGCATTCTTGCTGACTTAGCAATTCCTGAGAAATCACCCTGATCCCTCTTGGCATGTTGCAGTTCTATATTTACAGGTGGGATAAGGAATACATTTCTTAAAGTAAGATCTTGGCTAGTTGGAGTGGCAGGAATTCTGATTTGGAGGGAGCATCTAGAAAAGCACACCCCTAAGTATGTGCTGACTAGCTGGGTGGTCAGCAGCACCAAGGCACTCAAGGCCAGGCTTTTGGACAGCTTCCTAGGAATGGACCTGATAGGAGGGTTATCCCACCATCGTCAAAGTGCCCATGACAAAAGGACAAATATACCTTACAGTTTCTAGTCCTTCTAATGGAATGTGGGTTAACACTGAGCACCTGAGGTTCTTTCAGGTGCCTGGACTTTGGGAACAACCCCATGGAGCACCCAGGAGTGGATGCCCTGCGGGAATCATTCCCCATTCCCAGCTTAGCTTGGATCTAGAATGTCCCTGTGAGTTTTGAAATGGACAAGAAGTAGCATTCTCCCTGAAATGTCAGCAGGCCATGTGGTAAACATGAGCTCTGGTTTCATTGCTGTGATTTTAGGATTTCAGCCTGGCAGAGACTTCATGCTGAATGCTGATGATATCTAAGGGCTGGAAGAGAACCATTCGGTTTTCTTGAACATCTTCCACCTTCACTTTTTAAAAGCATTGTTACTATTTAAATGTATTTTTAATAGGTAACGTATGTTCATGATATAAATTTCAAAAACACAAAATGAAAAATCCATGAGCAGTTTTCCTCCTTCTCCTGACTCCCAACCACTCGGTTCTCAGAATTAATCAATAGCCCAGATTCTTGCATGTCTTTCTAGGTGTATTCTTTACACAACTGACAGGTATGTCAGTGTGCAATTCTTTAATTTTTACTCCCTTCTCCCCCTTTTTTGTCCTCCACAAATGGTAGAGATAGCAGGTTAGTTCTAGGGACCTAGACTCGGAGATGGAGATTTGCAGGACAGGAATTTTCCTGGGGAGTGCCTTCGGGATGAACATCTGCAAGGAAGAGAAGGAAGCAGGATTGAGCAGAAAGAGGGAGTAAACTGTATTGCAGTCTCGACAGAGGCCTCCACCAGCCCTGTGGGGAGCTAGGATAGCCTTTAGAGTTGTCTCAATTTGGGTTGGAGGGGAGCAGGCCATTGAATGTGGGAATAATTTTCCAAAGGCCACTCTCTTCAGCCATGGGTAACTCCTGGAGAAGGACTTGACTGTCAGCCACCAACACTCACAGCAGCTGGGGGCTCTGGTTGGGCCCAGCACAGCATCCCCTCCAGCAGCACATGTATGTTGCTTTTTTCACTTTACAGTAGATGTTGAAATTTGTTTCACATAACTGCATAAACTTCTTTATTCCATTTCTAATGGCTGCAGAGAGTTCCATTGTGTGGGTATAGCATATTTTACATAGTCAGTTTCCCATTGACAGACATTTGGTTTATTACCATTCTTTTGCAATTATATCCAGTTCTGCAGTGTAGATTTATCTCTTCATACACATGCAAGTAGTCAACTTACAGGGCCAAAAACTAGGTACACTTTTCATTTGGAAGCTATTATCCAATCCATCCACTGAGGCTGTATCAGTTTACACTCTCGCGAGCAGTGTATGAGCTTGACTGTTTTCCTGACCTTTGCCTGCATTATATTATGAAAAATTTTAATTTTTCCCAATCTGAAAGGTTAAAAATGGTATCTTGTGGTAGTTTCAGTTTGAATTTCTCTTTTTTATGTGTGAGATTGAGGATCTTTTTGTTATGTCTAAAGCAATTTGCATCTCTTTTTTTTCTGCAAACTTTTTGATTATAGCCTTTGTCCACTTATCTTTTACGTTTTTGGCCATTCTCTTGTGGATTTTGTAGAAACTCTTTATATATTATTTTATATATTATGAAATTTTATATATTTTGAAAAATGTTATATATTAAGAAAATTCGACTCTTGTAATAGAAATTGACAAGTTAGCTCTTTATCTTAGGTAGGAAGAAGAAGCTGTTTTAGATGTAAGGACTTTTTTTTTTTTTTTTTTTTTTTTGAGACAGAGTTTTGCTCTTGTTGCCCAGGCTGTAGTGCAATGGTGCAATCTTGGCTCACTGCAACCTCTGCCTTCCAGGTTCAAGCAATTCTCATACCTCAGCCTCCCTAGTAGCTGGCCAGCTAATTTTTGTATTTTTAGTAGAGATGCGGTTTCACCATGTTGGCCAGGCTGGTTTCTAACTCCTAACCTCAGGTGATCCACCCACCTCAGCCTCCCAAAGTGCTGGAATTACAGGTGTGAGCCACCACACCCAGCCTATGTAAGGACCTTTTAAAGAGTAGGTTCTGTGGCATTTCTGATTCCTATACATGACCTGTGTTCTTCCATCCACCACTGAATCCACATGCTGGGATTGAAGCCAGTTGCACCTGTTCCTCTTTCAGTGGTGTGTCCCCTACTTTAGCAGCCCAGCAGGTCCTGCAGATTCCCTGGGGATTTTTGACCCGGAGTCCCTGTTCAGTGGACTTGGTGCCCCAGGCACAACAACCCCTCCCATCTCCCATCTTCTGTCTCTCAGGGTGACTGCTGCAGGAGCTGTAACACATTCTGTGACTTGGTTCATATGAGGCCAGAGCAAGATGAACTTGAATGGAGCTTGTCAGAAAGTATCCTCTCTATTATCATGGTATTGCAGTTGGGCAGCCCTGGGTTCAAATCTTCTCATCACCACTTAACCATCTCATTTTGGACACATCAGTTAATCTCTCTGAGGTGCAATTCCTGATCTCTATAATGGGAAAATTAACAGGTGTTTCTGTGGGTTGTAGAGAGGATTAAATTTAATTAAACAGGTATTTCTGTGGGTTGTAGAGAGGATTAAATTATGTCCAAACTGCTAGGCATGGCTCATAAGGCCCTCAGAAGCAAGCTCCTCTTTGTTCCTCAGCTCCCTGACCCCTACCTTGCTGTTTGCACTCCAGCCACTCTGAGTCTCTTCCAGTTCCTTGGATAACTGTACTTGGGCTAATGCCCATTTATCTTGTATGTCTCAGGGTAGTCTCCTCATTGAAGCCTTCTCTGACTCTGCTGCTCCCTGTTTGGTGGAGCTTCCATGCTACACCCTGGCACGCTATAGTACTTCATGCTTCTCATTTGCTGTGAACCTGTCTCCGCAGACTGAACATGCCATGAGGGCAGGGGCACTGCATCTCTCCCTTGGGCTCAGTCCAGAACCTCACATATATTTAGCAGGCACTAGTGAAGTTTTACTGGACGACAGATGTACGGTTGGATGGACAGCTAGATAGAAGAATGAATGAATGGAAAAAGGGAAGGAAGGATGGGAAGGGATGGATAGAGGGAATGAAAGGATAGAAGGATATAAGTATGGAAGGATGGATGGATGAAAGGATGAATAGATGAACTGATAGATAGATAAGGTGTTTAGGTTATCATCTGACATTCTGGGAAGAGCTTCATTTATTTCTGAAGGCTATGACTTGCTAACTTCAAAGAAAGGGAAAGGGTTGTTTTTTTTTTTTCCACAGAGCAGCAGAATCCTGATATGACAACCTAATGCCCTCTCAGCACAATCCACACCAAGACAATTTTTAAAACAATCCATTAAGTGGCTTATTGGCTTGACTCATCCAGGATTTTCATGCCCAAAGAGCATGAAGTTGTGTGCTCTTCTGTGTCTTGATATCTTCACTCTGATTGGGAACCAGGGAGACTGAAAGAATTCTAACATTAAGGAATCTTATTTACTCTGACATTAAAGAATCTTAGGTACTCTTCAAAAAGGTTACCTACAGATTGAGTGAGAAGGTGAGCACTTTACCACCTATATATTTGGAAAATCATTAGGTAATTTTTGGAAAAGCCAGTCATAATGTATCAGAAGCTTAATCCTCTATGATTTTACAGTGGCACTTAGAATTGCAGTATTTATACATGCAAAATGCTCCATTTATCTGCCAAGAAACATGGTGTTCCATACAAATGAGATTTCTGTGTAACTGAGATTTCTGTGTAACTGAGGCTTGATATTTAAATATTCATTTTATTTTTCTAACACTATCGTTATGACTCAAAGTATTTTTGAAATCTTTTATAATTTCCTTTATGTCAATTCAGGTCAAGTCTTTTTTTAATGTTGCTGTTTTAATAAAGATATGTTCCCTTTCCTCCTTAGTAAATAGCACCTTAGACACAAGTCACAATTTCATAAAGACTTAGAGTTATCATTGTAAACAGACATTGTTTTCCTGGATTCTTGTATTTGGTAATGTTCTCAGGGCTCTTACAGAGTGAAATGGCCTCTGACTGTTCTGTTTTTACTGCAATTCTTCTCCTCTCCGTGTTTATTGCATGGATTTACTTTTGTCTGTCTTTGTCCTGAGTGTAGCTTATTGCATATGGGCTTTCTGATAACTACTTACTTTTCTGTAGCCTTTTTTCCTAATTATTTTGAAATGGTGGTAAAATGCACATAATATAAAACCATATTAACCATTTTAAGTGTACAGCTCAGTGGTATTAAATACTTGACACTCATTAACGTTGTGCAGCCATCTCCCCTATCCATCTTCAGAACTCATTCATCTTGTAAAACTGAAGCTCTGTACCCATTAAACAATAGCTCCCCATTCACCCCTCCCCCAGCCCCAGCAACCACCAAGTCTAGTTTCTGTCTGTTTGATTTTCACTACTCTAAGTACCTCATACAAGTGCAATCATACCGTATTTGTCTTTTTGTGACTGGCTTATTTCACTTAGTATTATGCCCACAAGATTCATCCAAGTCGTAGCCTGTGTCAGGAGTTCCTCCCTTTTTAAGGCTGAGTAATATTCCATCGTATGTCTATATCACATTTTGCTTATCCATTCATCCACCAATGGATATTTGGATTGCTTCCATGTTTCTCTCAGGCTTTTTTTTAACAGCCTCTGTGGATACAGTTGAGTAGTTGACTTTATTGGTGTTCTGATCTCTAGATAATCCAGATATTCCAGCAAGAGATTTTGACTTAGGATCCAAAGTGCTCCTTGTGTTTCACTGCATGAATGTCTATGAAGAAGTTCAGCAACACTGAAGAAGTCACAGAATGATTTATTGCAGCTTAAACACACACACACACACACACACACACACACCATGGAAAGAAATTGCAAAATAACTTATTCCATGAGGGAACATTGCTATCCAGGGAATATTGATTTGAGCATTCACATTCCCTGTAAACATGCTGAAAAAACAAAGGCTAAAACACCAACTGTCTGTGAAAAGCCAACATTCATCCCCTGCAATGGGATTCAGTGGAAAAGCAGGCCCTGAAGGCTGGGTTGGGCATGAGTTCATCGAGATGCAATTCTAGCTGCCACTGGTGCAGAGGCAAGTGGTAAATGGGACAGTGGAGAGATGCTTTCACCAGCAGCTGCCCCCACTCCAGCCTGGCTGAACCCTCACTGGGAGTCAATGTCAATGGGAGCCAATGGGACCATGTCCAACCATATAATCAAATAATAATAATAGCTATCATTCTTTGAATGCTTATTGTGTTTCAGCTCTTTACATATGTTTCTGAGTGCATCCTCACAATAGTCTTATAAGACAATATTATCATTTCTGCCTTACAGATGAGGAAACTGAGACTTAGATTAATTAATAAGATCAAGTCTCCATAGCTAGTAAGTTCATACAGCTTCAGAGTCTGTGAGCCTAACCACCATGCTTTGCTGCTTCTGATCATTGGTTTGCATGAAATCAATGAGATGAGCCAAATACTCTCCTGATGGCCTTTGGCAGCAAGGAACTGGGTGCCTCAGACCCTCTTGGACCTATCAGTCCCTTCTGTTTCATAGGGAGGCCTCATCCAAGTCTTAACAGGGAATCTACAGGCACAGGCATTCTCTTAACTGTAATCCCTGGGAACAGGAGCACCTGCTGTGATTCTCCATACAACAGACCCTCCTTCTACTCCCCATGGTTATGGGGAAGGAATCAGATAATTGGCCAATTGAGGTTTGTGCTCAATATGGATCATCCCAAGCAAGGCAACACCGGCACCTGGTGACAGGATACATACATTATTGAATAAGTGTCTAAAGTAAAAGAAAAGGCCTTGAGAGCTGAAGAGCTGGATGTGCAAGCTCAAACGCTATATCACACAGTCCTACGGTAACAGAGGTGCCTTTTCAAAGATCTATTTTGTGCATTCATGCATTTGGATCTACACAGATTGAGGATTCCAGGTGGTTCTTGCTTAGAAACCTGAAGGTCCTAAAACTCCATTGTGCAGACTCATTTCCTTGTTGGTAAAAGAGGAGAGATGAGCTTGAAAGTGCCTGTCTCTGTAATGCTGAATTGTGCAAGACATTTCCCGAAAATAGCTTACAAGAGCAACCCAGCTATGCTATTAGAGGAAAAGTGATCTTCCCATCATGGAAATGAAGATACGATTTTATTCAAATTGGCAAATATGAACCCACTCCCATTCTATTCCAGGTTATTTTATACAAAAATGCTTTAAGACATAGTTGCTGTCCTTGAGAAGTTTGTGTCTGCCCAGGGACTTGGGGACGAGGATCGGGTAAGGAGAGGAGCAAGGGGCGCTGAGGAAAGAGCACTTATTTGGGTCAGCCAGACATGTGCATTCGAACTAGGATGACCCACTGCCTCGGTTTGCTTGGGGCTGGGGGGTTTCCTAGGATGCAAGACTTTCAGTGCTAAAACCAGGATGGTCCCAGACAAGCCAAGACAAGTTGATCACCCCAAAAATTAGTAAACCTCCCTATGCCTCCATCTTCTTATCTGCAAAATGGAGATAACAACAAATTCTTCAAGCTCATGTATGGGAGAAGTGAATGTGGGAAGACTCATAATGCATGTGGCATTGAGAGCATGGGTATAGGAATCCTTTAATATATTATGGAGGGATGAAAATCACATAGAGCAGTGGAATGTTCAGGAAAGGACAAAGCCAGCATAAGCCAAAGAGAGTTGGGGAAGGCTGCATGAAGGTAAGAGTGCTCCAGAGGGGCCTTGAAGAACTAACAAGGCTGAGTCTGAGATTGTACGAGGAGATTTGATTATCTTGGAATAACACATGAGTGATTCTAGAAATAACTTCTTCCCTGCTACAAGCCACTTGTGTTTTGCAGGGTTTAGCTACTGCTCTGCTATGATTTGCAACCCCAACCTGTCCCTGCTTTTCCTTGGGATTCTCTTATGCTGTGCCATCAGCTGAGCCCTCCCTTCCCAAAACACCTGCTCATTAACAGGCCACCCGCCCCCTCCCCATGAGAGGTGTCTGGTGAGCCAGGATTAGGGAAACTTAAGCTCAGAGAGGTTGAGTGACTTGCCAAGAATCACCCAGCAGATCAATTTTGGATCCAGAAACAGGAACCAGATGTCCACACCTTACTCAGTGATGGCTTTGGAAGGCGGAGTGTGGGGCCCAAGAGGTCCCAACAGAAAGGGTGAGCTCCTCTGGGAGAGACCAAGAATTCCAAAGCTATCCTGTAATTCATGGTCAGAATTTCTCCCAAAGTGTGTCTTCAGGGAAGGCATTTTTTTTTTTTTTAATAAAAATCAGCTTTGAGGATCCCCCACTGAGTTTGGAAGTTTTACATAGAATTTCTGACTTGCCATTTAATAAAAGATGCCACGAGTGAAATCAATGAATTAAGGATTTGGCACAAGCTGTATCAAGTATCAAGTAAGGAGCTTTCCGTTTCCCGTCACACATTCAGTGCTTCTTGATTCAGCCCAAATTGGCAAGAGTCAAGCTGGTTATTAAAGCAAAACCTGGAAGAGCCAATTAAGCACTCCCAGGGTTAAAAGGTTGGATCCAGTGGAAACAAGAGTCATAAATTTTACTCACAGATAGACTTGCTATTCAGAGGCTGTGGCTCTCAAACACAGACAGACATGAGGAGGAGGGCTTCTTGCTCAGGGCTGGGTGATAAAAGGCACGGGTTGTGTGGGAGTCCTTCCTGGGAACCCAGTCCCGTGCTCTGCCCACCTTCAGCAGGAGGAGGGAAGGTGGGAAAGAGTCAGGGTCTCCAGAGCAGCTTGGTATTGCTCTACATGCTTCCCTGGAGGAGCCAGGCACTGCATGGGGCATCTTGTATGTGCCTCTTCTTGGGCATTTAGAAATAGTCTGAGACACCATCTCTACTTGCCCAGGACAGAGGGGTATCCTGGGATGAAGGGCTTTCCATACTATCACTAGAAGAGTCCCAGGCAAACCGGGACAAGTTGGTTACTCTATAAATGACCCTGCTCTTTTTGCAAGATTCCTTATTACCTGCCCCCAAATCTTGCAAGATGTCTAAACCAAAGATGCTGGATTTAGAATTTGTGCCCGCACCTCTAGAGCTGTAAAGTGGAAATCACATATTCCACCTGGGGTTGTGTAAGGCTTAAGTGAGATTAGGTAGATGAGTGCTGAGCACAGGGCACGGACTCTGACACAGTTGCTGAACAGCTGCAGAGTCCATGTATCATCTGGCCCTTGCCCAAGTGTGGTTGGTGTCAGGAGCCTTCCACTCAACCGTGCAGCAGCCCAGAAACATGGCTCAGAGAAGTCCAGAGTCCTGCCCAAGAGCTACGTGAGTTGTGTTCTTCAAGCTAAGAAAATCTTTAAAAAAGAGGTAGGCAGGCTGGGCACAGTGGCTCATGCCTGTAATCCCAGCACTTTGGGAGGCCGAGGCAGGCGGATCCTGAGGTCAGGAGATCGAGACCATCCTGGCTAACACAGTGAATCCCCGTCTCTACTAAAAATACAAAAAAATTAGCCAGGTGTGGTGGCATGCACCTGTAGTCCCACCTACTCGGGAGGCTGAGGCAGGAGAATTGCTTGAACCCAGGAGGCAGGGGGTTGCAGTGAGCCGAGATTGCACCACTGCACTCCAGCCTGAGTGACAGAGCAAGACTCCGTCTCAAAAAAAAAAAAAAAAAAAAAAAAAAAAAAAAAAAGAAAAGAAAAGGTAGGCAGTAGCTTGTGCTAGTTCTTTGTCTGGCAGTGGGATTCTTTTCGGAGGAGCCAACAAGGAGGGCCAGTGTTTCACAGAGAATCAAATGTGCTGCCCTGAGATCGGCTTCATCAGTTTTCTAATTAAACTTATTTTGAATAATCTGCATCATGCAGGTGGAAAAATAGACAATCCAGATGGGTTATAGATTTAAGGAGGCTCTTTTAGTGTTCAAGAATTTGATCCCACTTCGTCCTCTCAGAGGGCTATTTGCTATTCAAAAGTGCCTCAGACAGGGAAGGCATGGGGAAGGTAGGAAATGCTGTCTTTGAGAGCTTAGAGGAGCTGTCCTCTTGCATGTCCTAATCTCTTTGGAAAAAGTTACATAGCAGAGTATCTCACTTCAAATTTACATGCAATGCAGTCATCCATGGTGATGCTGTTTCTGCTAATAATCTAGCAATTAAAATAGAATGTGGCTGCTAATTAAACCTGCCACTCAACTAAGAGATGAATATTTGTTTTCCAATGGAGCTGGATTTGATCCTGCCTGCCTTCCACTGAGCTGAAGACTGAAGATTTGGATTAGAGTATAAGGTCCAACGAGTAAAGGTCCTCTAAGTGCTTTAAATTTTCCTCCTTTGAAGATGAAACCTTAATACCAGTTAACATCAAATTAAATGCTCAAAACAAATTATCTTAAATTTCAAAAGTATTTGTGTTTGGGATGCATTTTCATTGGTTCCCTCGTTCAGTGTACTTTTTCCTTGTTTGATTCTATTTGTGAGTGGAATTTTAATAACTTAAGATGTTCATGGTTTTATAAAAATTTAAACTGTCTTCATATTTATATTTAATGAAAACTTCTACATTTGGCTTGGTATATTAGCAGGGATCTAAAAGCTGCATGGCCTACTGTGGTAAATGTCGACAAGAGGACTCTGGGTTGGAAACCTGTTTCAGTTGCTACACAGTTAGTGAATTTTGCATGAGGTCAAAGAGAGGAATGGGTCAGGCCTGAGTAGGCTGAGCAGTTCTCCTTGGTAGGGGTTGCCCTGTGAGCCCCATGCTGAGGGGAACTGATTGGAATATGGGGACTGGTTCTGCCTAGTGACTCAGTAGCCTCTGAGAGGCTCAGCTACAAAGGAGAGGAAGATGTGGTGGTACACCAGGTCTCTCTAATGTGTCCAGACTTGCCAGCCTTGGGTAGGATTGACACGTGTACCTCCACAATCTTCTCCTGTGCTCAGGGCAGAGATCACTAATCCATCACTTCACTCTTTCCTGTTGCGGCAAGACAGGCTCTGAAGCCCTGTTACCACCTGACACCACCCGTGTCAAGCAGCCACTACCAACTGAATGGAATTGACACCAGAGTGGAACATAGCTGCCCTCCTGGCTTTGCAGCAACCTGTCTGGGCACCTGCCATGGGAGAAAGGAGGGAGTCTGAGGGAATAGAGGAGGAAGGGCTGTTGGGGAGCAACTGTCCACAACCTGAATGAGGCCTGCCGGGTCCCTGCCTCTCACAGTGTGAGGGCGTGTGGGGGGATGGGCCTCCCCAGCCTCCCAGACAAGCCATAAGCCTCTCAGACCCTTTGTCCTGCAGGTTTCTGGGGTCAGCAGAATGAAACATTCTGGAGAAAAAAAAGCATTTCCTTACCAAGTTGTTTAGGAGATACGCTTGAAAGGCTGCGATGAGGGTGTGCCTGGTGAGCTCCGGGCGCCGAGCCCACCTTTTCCACCCTGCCAGGGGTGTCTTCCTAGGCAGAATATCTCACAGGAAGCCAAACAGCCACATGGTGGGCAGGAATGAATGGCTGGGCCTGCACAGAGACTGGGAGGGACTTTAAAGAAGACTCTTGGCTTCTGGATGAAACACCACGGGTCTCCTGGGTGGCCTGGTGTGCTGTATTAACTATTTTTATTGAACCGCTGAGTACACAGATGTGTCCCGCCCACACAGGCTTCCAGAGGCCGCATCCTAGCCACAGGCTCTGTGGAGGGAGGGCTGCAGAGGTTAAAGCCATTTGAACAGTTTTCACCTTGAGGTACATGGAGATGAAACCAGCTCCCCGTTAGAAATATCTAAGCATCCTTTATATATTTACATATTTAGGGATGTAAAATGGCTCCCCAGAAGCGGCTACAAACAATAATGTTAAAATAAGAAGTCTGTCAGCTCCCATTACTCTACTTTGCCTTTTGCTCCCTGGAAATTCATTAGCCACGTGGAAGCCACATTGATGATTTTATTTATTTATTTATTTATTTTTATTTTTATTTATTTATTTTTTTGAGACAGAATCTTGCCTGTCACCCAGGCTGGAGAGCGGTGGCATGATCTTGGCTCACTGCAACCTCCAGTTCCCAGGTTCAAGCAATTCTACTGCTCAGCCGCCTGAGTAGCTGGGACTACAGGTGCATGCCACCATGCCTGGCTAATTTTTGTATTTTTAGTAGAGACGAGGTTTCACCATATTGACCAGGCTGGTCTTGAACTCCTGACTTCAGGTGATCCACCCACCTTGACCTCCCAAAGTGCTGAGATTACAGGCGTGAGCCACCACGCCCAGCCCAGATGGATGATTTTAGAATTTAATTCTTCAAAGGCTTCCCAAGCCACTGAGTGTGAAATCCCAGCTCCTCACTGAGACAACATACAGGCTGGGCATGAGCCAGCCACTCAGGCCCATCACCCACCTCTCGTCCTGGTAGCCCTCAGCTTTGCATTTGCATCTTCCTGCTCCTCAAAGCACCAATCTTGTTCCCGCCTCGCCTCGGGCAGCTGCGCTAGCTGGTCCCTCTGCCTGTACCTCTCTTCCCTGGATACTTGCGGGGTGGCTGCTCCTTGTCATTCATGACACAACTCCAAGTCCCCTCTGCAGAGACCGTCCCTGTCCATCCAGTCTAAGGTAGTGGCCTTCCCTTCCTCCAAAGCCCTTCCGTGCTATTGCCCTGCTCTGTCTTCGCAGCCATCTGAAATTCTTGTGCTTTTTATGTTTTTCTTGCTTATTGTCAATCTCCTCTACAAGAATGTAAGATCTATGAGAGCAAATCTGGTGCCTGGCACCGAGTCTGTTCTCAATAAGAATTTGACAACAAAAAAATTTGCTGGGTTTCCTGGGATCAGATAAATGTTTTCTTTCCCCGTATTTTCCCAGCATGCTTTGCAGGTGGCGGGTTGCAATGGGCACAGCCCCAGCCCTCCTGCCCCTGGTATGCCAAAATGATGCATGCACAGGCCTTGGTGGCCCTTCTCCCTTCAGCCCCTGCTCAACACTGAGAATGCACTGCCTCCCACCCACAGGGGCCTCTCTCTGGCCAGCCCCCCACCTCGGGCAGATGTGCTGGCACTTTCCTCCCATCCCCTGTGCTGGAGGCGGCTGTGTTTCTTCTTGGACCCCAGCCGGAGGACAGAGGCTCCTGGGAGTCTCTCCTCTGATGCTGGCCACATGTTTTTGCTCCTGCCCCGACCTTCTCTCCAGAATATAGGCCCTTGGGTTCAGAAGTAAACAAATTCCCAGCAGCTCTGGGATGGGAGGGAGGTCAGCTCTTAATCTTAGTCACTTGGCAAGAGAGAAAATGCAAAAGTCTCTCCAAAAGCAGGATGTTTGCCCCATCACAACTGAGACAGCCCGTCCTAACCCAAGAGGACACAAGTCTGCAGTCTCTGCCATCTGCCATGACATAGGGCAAATCCTGCTGCACATTGACCTCTCTGAACCTCAGTGTCGTCACCCACAAATGGGTATGGCAATAGCATTAAAGCCCAAGGGTGACTGTGGAAAGTAAACTGTGCAACACATGCACAGCAAGTGCCTGGCTCAAGCTCAGTGTCAAATATCTGGGAATGTAAGGAAGTGTCAGCAGAATGCATTGCAGCAAGACCACCAGGTAGGGACCAGATTGACTTGGTGCGCAGGGGATGAGCCAAAGACGGGTGAGGCAGAGCCCTCCCTTCTGCTACCAGTTGAGGGCAAGCTGGGGACATGGGTCATCTAGGGACCACTTTAATGCAAAACTTGATAGTACTGTCAGGATGTTAGGTGCTCTGAGTGAGAAAGATCACTTATCTTGGATCACCGGTGCCAAATTCTGTGCCAGATACACAGTAGGTGTGAAGGAAGAGAGAGACAGTCCTGGCAGTGAATTCCAGAAGGGCAGGGATGCTCAGTGAATGCTGGGTGAGTGAATGAATGAATGAATGATTAAATCTAGAATCATGGTCTCCTTGGGTCCCTGTGCTCTCTCTGCTGGGCCGTTCCCTACCTGCCAAAGCAAATCCACACAATGGAACTAGGACAGGTCCTGGATTGTCACTGGAGGCAAGTTCTAACCTTGGAGGAGACCCATCTGGGAAACTCTGCCACATTGTCCCAGTTCCTATTGAGGCTTCATTCACTCATTCCCTGTACACCTGTGGGAGGCCTCCAGGTATGCTCAGGGCTGGCCTGGGTCTTCCATACTGGGGAGCAGCTCCAGCCAAGCCTTTCCCTTCCTGCCAATCACTATGCCCAGTGCAGCCACAGGGGAGCTGGGTATGAACTGAAGGAGCAGGGAGATGGGGCTGGGAAAGGGTCCCTGGGGATGAGGCATTGGACAATTAAAATTTCATCTCCCAGTGTTTACCTCAAGGAGAAAAGAAAGGTAACAGAAGGATAATTGAATTTTTTAAGAAGAGAAAGAAGCAGAATGCCTAAGTGTTTAAAAAGCTCTATTTAAATTTCTTGTCTGTGGCATGTACTCTAACCTATAATTATGGTTTTGAAAAAAAGGATAATTATGAAAATTTCTGGGCTCGTTAAAGACATACAATTGACATCCAAAATTATTTGAGTTAGAAATGATGCTGGAATGTGTCTCTTTTAAGAGACTCAGAGGAAGGAACTTTGCTTTTTAAAACTCTAAGTTCCAGATTAACCCTGAGTGTCACAGGTCACCTTAGGTAATGGTTCCCTCCAAAGGAGAGAGGCGACACAGAGGCTGCCCCTCCACAGTGCCAGCTTGGCTTGGCTCAGCTCAGCTCTGCTCAGCTCAGCTCTGCTCAGCTCTGCAAGGGTTGTTGGGCTTGGTAGGTGGTGATTTTCTGGTGCTGCCCACACAGGGTGGTCACAGCTCCTTGAGTCAAGGGCTGTCTGAGAGCTATGCTGGCTGCATGTTTTGCTGGCTCATGACCTTGGCACATCTTTTCCCTTTTTGAGGAGTTAGACAAGTGGGAGTGTGCCCAGCTGGAAAACCTCCTTTGCCAGAGACTGGACCCTGTCCTTCTGTGAGCCCCAACTGCACCCTCTCATCCCCTGTGCCAGTGCCATGATAAGAGTATCAGGTCCTACATAACGGGAAGGTAGACAAGTTGTATGTCAGATGTGCCAGCAGAGCCAGTGGCATTGAGGTTGCAGGCAAATGCTTCCTGGAGACACAGGACGTGCCAGCAGCCTTCTCCCAGGGCCTGAAAGAGAGCTATTCCTGGTGTATCTCCAGAGTGATAGGAATACATCAGCAGGCTCCTGGCTGCCGGGTGAGCTGCCAGGGTTAGGCTCTCAAAAACTGGGCCGCAGGCATTTGTTCCCAAGATCACAACCTCCAAAGGCCTCTCTTCCTGGCCTCATGAGAAACCCATCCCCTCACGGCTTCCCACTGCCTCTGACCCAGGCTCCCACCTCACCTTGCCCTGGACCTGCCACCCCAACTGTCCAGATTGTCACTGGGCCATGCCAGGGACTCTGGTGTTCACAGCAATCAGGCCTCGCCACCTTTAGGTCTGCATCTACCTGTGAGGAGCTGCCTAAATCACATTATCTACCCAGTTGTCAGTGCAGGGAGGCCTCTAACAACCAGCTGGGCTTCAAGGGGGTGAGGGTCACCTGACACCCTCAGTGCTGTCTCCTAATGGTCACCATAAGGCCCTAGGCTGGGACTTGCTATGGTTCTCATGGTCACTGTAAGGTCACATTGTGGTGACTTGAGTTAGTAACAATCAGCTTAGTGCCCCATGGTTGGACACAGGGAAATCAACTTAGCTTTTTCTTTGGCTGGTGGTTCTTAAGCCAGCTCTCTGTGGCCTGTTGTCAGTCAGCAGAACTATGTGGATGGGTCAAAGCCATGACTCTAACAAAAGTCCTTTCTTAGAACTGATACTATCTTCAGCCTGAAGCTTAAGAAAAGTCTGATCCTATAAAGAACTTGAGTGATTCCTTATGGCTCTGAGCAACCACTACAGTTTAAAAAAATAATAATAATTTGAGATGGATCATAAGCCTAAATGTAAAACCTGGAATCAAAAAGCTTCTTGAAGGCCGGGCGTGGTGGCTCACGCTTGTAATCCCAGCACTTTGGGAGGCCGAGGCGGGCGGATCACGAGGTCAGGAGATCGAGACCACGGTGAAACCTCGTCTCTACTAAAAATACAAAAAATTAGCCGGGCGTGGTGGCGGGCGCCTGTAGTCCCAGCTACTTGGAGAGGCTGAGGCAGGAGAATGGCGTGAACCTGGGAGACGGAGCTTGCAGTGAGCCGAGATTGCGCCACTGCACTCCAGCCTGGGCGACAGAGCCAGACACCGTCTCAAAAAAAAAAAAAAAAAAAGCTTCTTGAAAAAAAGAAAGATATTGGAAAGAATATCTTTATAATCTTGGGGTAAGCAAAGATTTTTTAGATAGAATGCAAAGGACACTAGCCATAAAAAGAAACAAGAATAAATTGGTCATCAACAGTAAAAGTTTCTGGTTTTCATCCTCAGAAGATACCAATAAAGAAATGAATAAGTCATTTGAAATACATATATTTGAAATACATACATCTGATCAAGGAATTATATCCAGAATATGTATTTTAAAACTTCTATAGATCAGGAAAAAGGACAAACAAGTTAATTTTTAAAATGAGAATGGAGATCTCACAAAGGAAGATATGTGAATGGCCAATGCACACATGAAAACATGCTCAAGATCATTAGTCATCAGGGAAATGCAAATCAAATCCATCATAAAATATTAATTCACACCCAATAGAATGATGAAAATAAAAAGGATGGATAACACCCAATGCTGGTGAGGATATGGAATGAATGGAACTCTCATACAATACTGGTAAGAACATAAATGATAAAACCACTTTGGAAACGGTTTGTCAGAATATCTATAATATGACCCAGTGATTTGATTTCTAATTATTTACCGTAGGGAAGTAAAAACATATGTCCGTACAGAGACTTGTACAGGAATGTTTATAGCGAACTTATTTATAATAGCCAGAAGCTGGAAACAAACCAAGTGTTCATCAACAGGAGAATAGATTTTTAAATGTGATGTATACATTACAATGGGATATTATTCATCAAGGAGAAAGAACAGACTACTGACACCTGCAACAATATGGATGAATCCCCCAAAAACATCACGCTGGGAAAAAAAAAAAAGCCAGACATGGAATAATGAGGCCAAGAGACTCATGACATGATTCCATTTACATGAAGTACTAGAATAAGCACAACTTGTCTATGATGATGGAAAAGGTTGCCTCTGGGAGCAAGGAGGCAGAGCGTGACTGAAAAAGGGCATGAGGGAACTTCCAGGGTGACTGGAAATTGGGTCTGTACAATTGTCAGCACTCATCAACTGGAACACTTGAGATCTGTGCATTTTATTTTATATAACATGTTCTATATTTCATAACTTGATTTTAAAAGCAACGGTAATAGCCAGCATGGACTGAAGACTCCCTCTGTGCAGCACAGTGATAGACTGCCTAGTGAGGGTCTCAGCAATGCTCACAGCCACCTGATCAGCAGGTGTTGAGAGAGGAGCTTCTTAGTCATGCAGCATGCATTAATATCTGGTTCTTTAATATCCAGTCTCTTATTACACTTTCCAGTGCTCCCTGAAAGCTTGTATCAAAAGCTATCCTGACACCCTGTTTTTACCAATGAGGAGATGGAGTCTCTGAGGGGTTACAAAGCCACTGAATGGTGGAGACAGAATCTCAACTCCATGGCCTGAAGCCTTATTCCCTTTAATTCTGTCTGCCCCTCATTTTGTTATCTCTGAGTCCCCACCAGCATTCGACACATGGCCTTGCAGTCCTGCACTTAGAAAATGGTGTTGGGCTGAGCACTGTGGCTCATGCCTGTAATCCCAGCACTTCGGGAGGCCAACTCCTGAGGTCAGGAGTTCGAGACCAACCTGGCCAACATAGTGAAACCCTGTCTCTACTAAAAATACAAAAATCAGCCCGGCCTAGTGGCGTGCGCCTGTAATCCCAGCTACTTGGGAGGCTGAGGCAGGAGAATTGCTTGAACCCAGGAGGGGGAGGTTGCAGTGAGCCGAGATCATGCCACTGCACTCTAGCCTGGGTGACAGAGCGAGACTGTCTCAAAAAAGAAAGAAAGAAAAGAAAAAGAAAATGGTATTGGACTGAAAATGTGAATTTTAGTCAGCCAAATATTGAGTGAATGCCTGCTAAACATCAAACTCTATGCTAGGGGCTGAGGACAGCAGTAAAGGAGGGTGCCCAGCCTCTAGAGCCCACCTCCGGGAGAGGCCCCCGTGGGCAGATGTCTGGTGGCCCCTGCGTGTTTGCTGTTCCTTGTGCTCCTCCCTGGCGGTCTCCAGCCCTAAGGCCCAGGCTTAGGTTTTATATTTTGTGGCCCAGGTTGTAAATACTGTTCTCAATGGTGCAGGCACACTCCTGTCTTCATAGGCCCCCTGTCTGAGGGAGAGTTCTGCAGTCCCCTCAGGCTCTGGGTGCCTACCTGGGCCTCTGCATGGCTCCCCGTATCTGCAGCTCTAGCAGGGGTGCACCTGCCAGTAACAACACAGTGGATGCCACTGGTGCACGTGCTCCGAGGCCCGCCAGGCCTGCCTCTGCTCCCAGCTGCTAAGGCAGATTTGGTGCAGGTTGAGGCATGACAGGGTCTCATAAATCACAGGGGGCCTGGGACCTGGGGGAGCTCACTTTCCTGCCTTGGAATCAGGAGGCAGCTCTGCTGGGCTCCATCCTGCCTATAGATCGGGCAATGGGCCATCCTCCACTGTCATCTGCACAGAGTGACCTGGGGACACGCAGCTCTCCCCACTCCTAGAGTATTGTTAGCCACCAGTTCCAGTGGTAATGGGCCGAGTAGCACCCATCTTCCTCAGAGTGTGGGCTGTCAGGCCTCCAGTCAAGAACCCCCAGGGACTGATGCTCAGCCTGCCTGCCCTGGTCCACTTGGCCCAGGCTGTGTACCACTCTGCTCTCCCCTCATCATCTCTGATTACTGGGAACCAAATCTTCAGTGACATGGCTGGTGATGGCTCCATCTAGGTCACATCCTGAGGTTCAACACCTTCACATCTTGGGAGTTTTTTTCTGATAATCACCCCTACCCTGTTGTCACCGTCCTTGTTACCAAAGTTAGCCAGACTGCCTATGCCTAAGCGGGGTACCTGGTGACCTGCTGGGAGCAGTATTTTGAGGAACATAACCACCCCCTGCCGCCCCCTGCCACATATACACCCTGAACACTGAATTGCATATTGCAAAGCTTTTGCTGTGCATTTTCTCATTCATTCCCAATGTCATCCTTTAAGGTACACAATAAAGGACTGTCCCACCCACTTTTAAAGGAGACAGGCCCCAAAACTCTTGGTAGCATAGGCCATGGCCTTTGGTAGTGTCTGAGCCAGCAGACTAATAGGCAGCCCATGCTCCATGTTCCCTTGGCAGGTCCTCATGTGGTCCAGATCTGGGCATTCCTCATATGCGGCTGGATGGGCTATATGGAGTGTATCCTTGGGTGAACTCGAGATGGAACCCAGCAAGATCAAAAGAGAAGCTGTCTTGCCCCTGCCAACCTGTCCTCCACATGGAAACAAGAGTGATTATTTCCTTCTAAAAAATTAATCTAACCATGTCACTCTTTTGCTTAACATCCTTATTGTGTGCCCAGGCACTGGGCTCCATGCTTTATATATTTATCTCTTTAATCTTGCAACAATTCTAAGAGGTAGGTGTTAGGATGTTTACATACGGATGAGAAAGATGAGCCTGGAGATACTGCATTTACTAACTTGCTGGAAATCATAGCAATTGCAGGGGTGGGAATTTGGGTACAAAGTCTATACATTGAGCCACCTCATGCACTGCTTCCTGCATTTTCATTTTTCTCTAACTTATCTCTAGCGGGTTCCATAATATCCTCCCAAAAGATGTGTCCATGTCCTAATGCCTGGTACCTGTAAATGTGACCTTATTTGCAAATGGGTCTTTGCAGGTGTAACCAAGTTAAGATGAGGTCATGCTGGGTTAGGGTAGGCCCTATATCCAATGACCAGTGTCCTTATCAGCAGGCCATGTGAAGACACAGAGACACAGGGAGGATGCCATGTGATGACAGAGGCAGGGATGGGAGTGATGCGTCTATAAGCCAAGGAAGGCTGAGGATTGCCAGCACCCACCAGAAGGTGGGAAGAGGCAAGAGTGGATTCTTCCCTGGGACCTTCGGAGTGAACACGGCCCTGCCAATCCCTTGATTTTGGATTCCTGGCCTCCAAACTATGCGATAACAAATTTCTATTGTTTTAAGCCACAGGCAAAGTTTGTGGTACTTTGTTATGACATCTGTAGAAAAGCAATGGACCATTTTATTCTTACAGTCAGGAGAGTCCGGACCATGCCTGGTGCTGTGTCCTTCTCCTGGAGATTTCCAATGCCCAGCCACATAGGAAAGGCTCTGAGAAGTACCAAAGCCAGGAAGCCTGTACAATATTGTTAAATCATGCATTTCCCAAACAAATTTGACCTTGGGATCCCATTCTCACAAAACACGTCTTAGCGTGGCGTGAAGCTGGTGACCAGGAGCACCCTTTGAGAAAGACTATTCAACACCAAACCAGCCTCCTTCGTGGCTCACACAGGGCCAGAATGGAGTCACACACAGGACCCTCTTCGGGAAAACACCTTCTTTTTGACTGAATGTACTTGAGCTTATTCATCATCTCCGACAGCCCCTTCACACTCTCATCAGTGCTGGAAAATAAAAGGCCTCAAGAAATTTAATAATTATAGAAATGGCTATGAAAATGCCATTCACTGTGAGCAGTGAACAAGATGGTAATATGTAATACTGGACAAGGGCCCACAGGCAAATAGCAGAGGCAGATGCACAGGCTTGTGTTGTTTTGTCTAAAGTGTGAAAGACAGAAGTCTGAAATGTGGAGCTGCTCTGTGAGAACTCCACATTAGCTTCTGCAGAGGAATTGCCCCAAAGGCAAACCTGAAATATTCAATCACTACTCAGGGATGCTTCAGCATGCCTCCATCTCTGAGCCAAGAATGCCTCAGAGACAACCCCACAAGGCAGCCCAGTGAGGCCTCCCTTTTGTTTGCAGACAAAGGGTGAGAAGCTGCCTTTTCTTACCCTCTGAGGTTGCAGATACCAAGGCCATACACTTGCTTAGTTTGCAAGGAGCTGTTTCCACACCTGGCCCTGCTGTGTTGTAACAGGGTGGGCATTTTAAAACAAGCTCTGGTAACATACCTGGCATCCTACCACCCACAGTTTTCCCCACAACCCGTCTCTGCCTGGTTAACCTCTCAGCAAAAATATCACTTCCTCCGGGAAGCCTTCCTTGACTCTCCAGTCTACTCCATTCTCCTGCTTTACTCTCTCCCCAGGAACCCTGTGAGTGCCTCCTCCTTTGAGGCACTGACTGACACCACACAGTGACTTGTTCAGTGACTGGCCCTGCCAGACCGTGGGCTCTGTGAGGACTGGATGGTCATGTTCACCACTGTGTGCCCAGCACTCAGCATGAATACACATCTGCCCTCTTCTCCAGGGCCCACTCAATCTCCACTGCCTCACCCATTAGCATCCTTTTTCTGCGTGCTGTGCCCCTAAGATCTGGGGGGAAAGGACCGCAGAGTCATGAGCACCCTCTCGGTTCTCCTTGCACAATGCCAGACTCAGTGTTTGGTGTTTGCAGCAGCCTCACATTCTTGCAAAGATTTCCACCATGAGGTGCAGCAAATATCTGTGTCAATTTGGACCATTCAGTTAGTGTTCTGGCTGTCACATTCCATTTTGGACCTGGCTTGAAGTTACTAAGAAGGCAAAGGTTTCAGTGATGGGTTCACACACTGTTCTGGGCTGCAGAAGCTCAGCGGGAGAGAGGAGCCTCTAGCTGGAGGATGTCGGGACCAGGAGGAAGTCTCTTTGCTATGGAGCGAATTCCCTGAATGTGCATACTGGTGGCAAATCAGACTAAAAACAAGGCTGTTTTCTTCACCAGTTCGGCTTCTCAGTTATATCAGATGCCCCAGCCCCGGGTCCGTCTTTAACCCAGGCTTTGAGGCTTCAGACTTTTCAAAGATCTTTCTTATGCATCAGCAGCATAGATACTTTTGTTAAATATTGACTAGGGAGGGTGACAACATCTCCATCTTAAAGGAGAGAAAGCTGAGGCCCAGAGATGTGTGGTCTTTTGGCTAAACTCAGACTTGAGATTTCTGACTTCCAGACCAGTGCTATTTGGCCAGTTACTTTATGGGACACGTGTAAGGGTCAGATTGGATCAAAATTAACTGGCTTTGTTATTTGTTTGTTTAATATTTACTGTGTTCCAGGAAGTATGTTAAGAACCTTACATGTGTGATCTCATTTAATCTCTCTAGTAAGTCTTGGGGGTAGATATTATTATTATTCCCATTTTACAGACAAGGAAACTGAGGGACAGAGAGGTTAAATAACTTGGCCAGCAAAACACGTTAATAAGTGACAGAGCCAGGATTCAAATCCTGTACTGGCTGATGGCCAGTGATAAAGCTGTGTTCTTGACTGACTTTTCTGGAAGCTTCTACAAATGTCTAGGTAGCTTCCTGGCGTTAGGCAGACTGCAGTGTGTGGTCTGGGTTGATAGTACAAATCCAGCAGTGTCTCTCTGACTGCCATTCAGGTGTTGGGGCTGAGAGGACTGCTGAGCACAGCCTCTGATATAGGTGGGCATGGTGAGGATGGCTAAATGGGGTGCCAGGAGACCTCTTGGCCGAGCAAAGATGACCTGGGACAGGGAGGGATTGGTCACTGTCTCTTGGGTCCTGACTCTTGCTTGCTAGGCTCCGAAATCCCCTGTTGACATAACCCCTGTCCTCCCTGCAGGCCTGTGCTCAGAGCTCTCAGTCCTGGACCCCTTGATTCAGAGCTCCATTCAGGCCTGCATTTTTGAGATTGACTCACAGAGAGCAGCAGCCCTTGTGGCCTCTCTAGCTCAGCGCAGAGCAAGCAGCTGCCGTCATGGCAGTCCCAGTGCTGCTGTCACTGTTGATAAATGGGAAGGCTGGCTCTGCCACCTAGTCATGTGAGGCTTTGGGCATGTTCTGGAGCTTATCAGAGCTTTGATTTATTCATCTATTAAAGTGGGGATAGTAACATTTGTCTCATGAGTCATTGTGAGGTGACAGTGAAATAATATATGCAAGGTGATTAGCACACCGTAAATATTCCATAAGTATTAAATGATGGCAACAATGATGATGACAAAGCATGAGGTATGTTTCCAGCAAGTTTCAATTCGTGCTAGATCATGCACTAACATTATTTAGTGCCTACATAAGTGGTAACCTTGCTTGGAAGAACAGATGACAACATAAAACTACCTGTATATAGTTGGCTGGAGTCAACCTTGTGGTTTGTTATATCTGGGCTCTGGCTCTTAAAAACAGTGCAAGTTTGAGCAAGTTACTCAGCCTCTCTGAGCCCATCCACTCAGAAGAAATTTCACCTGCGGCATGAGGACTGGGCCTTTGTTCCCAGGAGATGGAACTAAGCCTTCCCAGGGTATCGGGGATGTCCTGCTCCTGAGGGGTGGCTGGTCCCCATGGCAAAGTCTCCCACCTGGCCACACTGGCAGGGTGGCAGAGGCTGTTCTTGAGGGTGAGCTGGCCTGGCTAGAACACAGGCTGGTTTGTATGCAGCTGTCCCACCTTTGTTCTCAAGAGTCTCTCACCTGTAACTGCTTTCTTTGAACTGGGCTGTCTCTTCCAGGCTGCCCTTCTGGTCATCAGCCCAACCTTTTGTTTTCAAAGAAAGCCTCTTCTCTGTGAGAAGGTGCTCAGCCTTTGAGGCCGCCCCACCCCACCCTTTACACCTGGCACCTGAGTAAACATGGCCTTTCTGCTGGCCACTTCCGCAGAACAGGGCCTGACTGTGGGCTGGGCAGCCAGGAGGGAGATGTTTGTCATGAGCCTCCAGGACTCCTGGGGACTTGTGCCAGGCCCTGGGTTACAAAAGTGATTTACACTTTCTCTGCCCTTGAGTTGGGTGTGGGAGGTACCATACAGCAAGAGCAGGATCTCAGTGCTCAGGCAAGCTTCGAATCAAATTCTGGCTCTGCTGGTCATTGCTGTTTGTTTTGGTAAAACACTTTTAGCCTCAGGTCCCCCATCTTTAAGCTGGTTAACAATATTACCCACCTCAAAGGATTGATGGGATAAGATGCACTTAGTACAGGGCCTAGCACATAAGAAATACTCAATATAGGCCGGGCGCGGTGGCTCACGCTTGTAATCCTAGCACTTTGGGAGGCCGAGGCGGGCGGATCACGAGGTCAGGAGACCGAGACCACGGTGAAACCCTGTCTCTACTAAAAACACAAAAAAATTAACCGGGCGTGGTGGCGGGCGCCTGTAGTCCCAGGTCCCAGCTACTCGGAGAGGCTGAGGCAGGAGAATGGCGTGAACCCAGGAGGCGGAGCTTGCAGTGAGCCGAGATTGCGCCACTGCACTCCAGCCTGGGCGACAGAGCAAGACTCCAACTCAAAAAAAAAGAAATACTCAATATTTGTCAGCCATCATCAGCACGTTGCCATTCTTTCTTGAGAAGCTCCCAGTTGTTACGGTGGCATGAGACCAGTGCTCTAGCATGGCAAGTACTGGATGTGGTGTGAGCATGGAGAAGGGGCACCTAGAGCTGCCTGGATGCCCAGAAGCTACCACCAAGATGAAGTGTGAAGAGGGAGCCCCTTGGGAGGACCAGAGGGGTAAGGGGCACAGTTCCCTCCCTCGAGCCACTGATGTGCAGACAGGTCTCATCTTCCCGATTGGGTCTGCATGACAGGCAGGTCATGACACATGTCACGAAAGAGATGAGGAACACTGTCAGGCAGTGGTGGGTGAGGGTAGCAACCCCTCTTCACTTCAATAATTGGGAAAATCTTCATGGGACAACTAGAATTCATGACGGAGTCTAAGAACAGCTACTTATTGACCAAATAGGCCAGGTAGAGGAAAGCACAAAGAAGACATGGAAAATGCAGGAGGTGAGGGCCATGGGTGTGCAGGAGTGGATGAGTGGGCTTTGAGAGGGGGCCCTTCCAGTGAGGCGTGACGAAGCCAGGGCTGGGGATATGGGCGGCAGGGGCCCCCATGTGCCGCAGGAGAAGTGGGGTGGGGTGGGAAGCTGTCCAGGGAGGCTCCCAGCGTCCTTTATTCGCTTCTGTTGGGCATGGCCCTGTGTTTGGAGACTGAACTCATGGCCTGTGGACTGCTGAAGGAGGGCGTCACTAGAGCCTGACCCCATGTGATAAGCCAGCTCTGCAGCCCAAAATGGAGGCCCTGTGCACTCTTGCTCCTGAATGTCTCCTCTCTTCAATGAAAACCAAAGTGTCTGTGGCATTTCTTCCGCTCCACTCAGAGTAAATCCAAACTCCTACTGAGTCTGCAAGCGCCTTTGTGATCTGCCGTGCCCAGATCCCTCCCTAAGTTAGTTCCTACTCCTCCCTCCTGCTTAATGCACTTCAGCCACTTTGGCCTCCTTGCTGTTCTTTTCAGACTGCCACCACCCCCGCCCCTGGGCCCCCGCAGCCCACCAAGCACACTGCTGCCCTGGAGCCTTTGCACCTGCTGTTCCCTCTGCCTGGAACACTTTCCAGCTACTTTGTCACAGACTCCCTTTGCTCAGGTCCTTGCTCCAACATCACTCTTCAGAGAGGCCACCTGTGACCCCCTTAGCAGAAGCAGCCCCCCGTTTCCTACCCTCCTGTTTATTTCCTTATGCCCCTCATCGGTCTGAAATGACTTCAAGTATTTGTTCATGTGTTCTTTTGTTCATGTGTTGATTGTCTCTTTCCCTCAGCTTGTCTGCGAGGGCATGTAGCCAGGGAGCATGACTGTCTTGTTGATTGCTGCACTCTGGTGCCTGGCATGGAGTAGGCTTTGAGGTAGGAGAACAGTAAATACATATTTATGAGTTGATGGATGGATGGATGGATGGATGGATTGATTGGCTAGTTGAGGCCTCAGTGCCTGGAGCTGAGTGTGACAGAAGATGAAGTGGCCTGGGCAGCTGGGTGCCTGGGGCTGGGACATCCTTTCCGTGTTGGCTCTATGCCACTGTGACACGCACCCTCCAGCCTTCCAGGCAGCAGGGGCCTGGGATAGGGATATAGATTCTATCCATGAGCCCCTTTTTGTTTCCTAACTTTTTATTATAGAAACGTTTAAACACCTGCAAAAATAGAATAGCATAAACCACACCTATGTACCCATCACTCAGCTTCAACAATGAGCAGCTCCTGGAAAATCTTGTTCATCTGTTCTACACCCCACTTCACCTTGCAAAAGTTATTCCAAAGCAAATCTATGGGCCCCTCTTTCATGTAGAGAGCTCAGAAATACTTCCCAGCAAGTTTTTTTCTGCAGGCTCCCAGTGTCTCTCTCTTCCCCATGTATCCTGAGTCCTCAGGTGCTTTGTCTTCTCCCTGAGTTAAACTAGCTCTCAATAAGAGATCTGTTAAATATATTCCCATTAAACTATAAATGTCTGAGATTTGCATGGTCACTGTGATGGTGCATTCATCCAAATTCTCTATGTTAATGTGGAGTGTCAGGCCCCACCCCGGTCAGGCAGAGATGACCCAGCTATCCCAGGGCAACCTTGGACCACAGCTGGGTTCGAGTCTACAACATTGCTGCTGTGGTGCCCTGCAGAGAATGGGGTGAGGGCAATGGAAGAAGTAATTGCTGTGAGCCAGTCAAGACCTGAGCTGGGCCTGGTTTGGGGAGAGCCCAGGTGTCTTCAGAATCATTCTTCATGACTTCTGGTGGAAGAACATGTTTGAGAGAGAGTGAGTGAGTGAGTACCACGAATCCTAGTGGGGCAGGGCAGAGCAGGCACTGCTTTTGAGAAGCGGGCTGGCTCTCATCACAATCATGGCTTGATGGGCCCCCTTTCCTTGTAGAATATCACATTTGCTTTGCTTATAGTTAGTAAAATACCATTTTATTGGTAGTGTTTTTATTTAGGTTGCTTGACTGTCCCGCCAAGGTGATTTTATTATTACAGAATGTGGAAAACTCCATTCAAAGAAGAAAATAATACAAAACAGATTTTGGTTCACATACTAAAATTCACTGGAAAATTGAGATCTCAACCCACAACTATTCATGACAGTAAAACAAAGACCCCCGACAGCTCCCAAGGTATCCAGCCCGTGAGCCCACACCAGCTCTCTGCACTGCATTGTCCTGCTGCCCACTGAGTGGCAGAACCTGAGAACTGGCCTGCCTCTGGGAAGGAACTGGAATTGGCCTGGACTCCCTAGCCTTGGGCTCTTGGGCCAATTCCTCCAACCCCACCCAAGTCCTAGACTGACTCTCTGGCCAGATTCCCCCTGAATTTTGTGGAAAGCTGTGGGAAGAGCCCTATTGGAAGCCAGTTCTTAACCCACAGGTCCTGGCTTACAACCATTAGGGAGCAGAATCAGCCAGAGAGCCTGACACAAATCTAAATTCTTACACCCCAAACCAAAGGTTCGGACTCAGTACAGAAAGGGCAAGGCCCTGGAATCTGCATTTTAGTAAGCTAACTCTGGTGCTTTTGAAGCAGGGTGCCGTGGACCACATCCCAGAGGCACTGCTACGCCAAGAAGCATAGCGTGGTGTTTAAAGGGCAGGGTTATTGGAGTTTGAAATCCTGTGTTTGAATCTTGGCTTGCTGACTATGTTACTTAACCTTTCTGAACTCTAGTTTTCTCCTTTTAAATGTAGATAATAATAATATCTACATCATATGATTCCTATGGTTTGTATAAGATAATGCCTTATGAGTTCAGCACAGTGCCAGGAACATTGTAAGTACTTGGTTCATGTTGACTGCTTTATTACTATTTTTTCCATCATTCCTCAACTGCACATCTGTCCCCTACCCCCACCTTTCTCAAGAATATTATCACCTAGGTCGTTGGGTTTTTAAAAAGGCTCAGAACTGAAGGAAATAGAGACACAAAAAACCCTTCAAAAAATTAATGAATCCAGGAGTTGGTTTTTTGAAAAGATCAACAAAATTCATAGACCACTAGCAAGACTAATAAAGAAGAAAAGAGAGAAGAATCAAACAGACACAATAAAAAATGACAAAGGGGATATCACCACCGATCCCACAGAAATACAAACTACAATGAGAGAATACTACAAACACCTCTACGCAAATAAACTTGAAAATCTAGAAGAAATGGATAAATTCCTCAACACATACACCCTCCCAAGACTAAACCAGGAAGAAGTTGAAGCTCTGAATAGACCAATAACAGGCTCTGAAATTGTGGCAATAATCAATAGCTTACCAACCAAAAAGAGTCCAGGACCAGATGGATTCACAGCCGAATTCTACCAGAGGTACAAGGAGGAACTGGTACCATTCCTTCTGAAACTATTCCAATCAATAGAAAAAGAGGGAGTCCTCCCTAACTCATTTTATGAGGCCAGCATCATCCTGATACCAAAGCCGGGCAGAGACATCTAGACCAATATCCTTGATGAACACTGATGCAAAAATCCTCAATAAAATACTGGCAAACCGAATCCAGCAGCACATCAAAAAGCTTATCCACCATGATCAAGTGGGCTTCATCCCTGGGATGCAAGGCTGGTTCAACATACGCAAATCAATAAATGTAATCCAGCATATAAACAGAACCAAAGACAAAAACCACATGATTATCTCAATAGATGCAGAAAAGGCCTTTGACAAAATTCAACAACCCTTCATGCTAAAAACTCTCAATAAATTAGGTATTGATGGGACGTATCTCAAAATAGTAAGAGCTATTTATGACAAACCCACAGCCAATATCATACTGAATGGGCAAAAACTGGAAGCATTCCCTTTGAAAACTGGCACAAGGCAGGGATGCCCTCTCTCACCACTCCTATTCAACATAGTGCTGGAAGTTCTGGCCAGGGCAATCAGGCAGGAGAAGGAAATAAAGGGTATTCAATTAGGAAAAGAGGAAGTCAAATTGTCCCTGTTTGCAGATGACATGATTGTATATCTAGAAAACCCCATTGTCTCAGCCCAAAATCTCCTTAAGCTGATAAACAACTTCAGCAAAGTCTCAGGATACAAAATCAATGTACAAAAATCACAAGCATTCTTATACACCAATAACAGACAAACAGAGAGCCAAATCATGAGTGAACTCCCATTCACAATTGCTTCAAAGAGAATAAAATACCTAGGAATCCAACTTACAGGGGACATGAAGGACCTCTTCAAAGAGAACTACAAACCACTGCTCAATGAAATAAAAGAGGTTACAAACAAATGGAAGAACATTCCATGCTCGTGGGATGGAAGAATCAATATCGTGAAAATGGCCATACTGCCCAAGGTAATTTATAGATTCAATGCCATCCCCATCAAGGTACCAATGACTTTCTTCACAGAAATGGAAAAAACTACTTTAAAGTTCATATGGAACCAAAAAAGAGCCCACATTGGCAAGCCAATCCTAAGCCAAAAGAACAAAGCTGGAGGCATCATGCTACCTGACTTCAAACTATACTACAAGGCTACAGTAACCAAAACAGCATGGAACTGGTACCAAAACAGAGATATAGACCAATGGAACAGAACAGAGCCCTCAGAAATAATGCCACATATCTACAACTATCTGATCTTTGACAAACCTGACAAAAACAAGCAATGGGGAAAGGATTCCCTATTTAATAAATGGTGCTGGGAAAACTGGCTAGCCATATGTAGAAAGCTGAAACTGGATCCCTTCCTTACACCTTATACAAAAATTAATTCAAGATGGATTAAACACTTAAATGTTAGACCTAAAACCATAAAAACCCTAGAAAACCTAGGCAATACCGTTCAGGACGTAGGCATGGGCAAGGACTTCATGACTAAAACACCAGAAGCAATGGCAACAAAAGCCAAAATTGACAATGGGATCTAATTCAACTAAAGAGCTTCTGCACAGCAAAAGAAACTACCATCAGAGTGAACAGGCAACCTACAAAATGGGAGAAAATTTTCGCAACCTACTCATCTGACAAAGGGCTAATATCCAGAATCTACAATGAACTCAAACAAATTTACAAGAAAAAAACAACCCCATCAAAAAGTGGGCAAAGGACATGAACAGACACTTCTCAAAAGAAGACATTTATGCAGCCAAAAAACACATGAAAAAATGCTCAGCATCACTCGCCATCAGAGAAATGCAAATCAAAACCACAATGAGATACCATCTCACACCAGTTAGAATGGCCATCATTAAAAAGTCGGGAAACAACAGGTGCTGGAGAGGATGTGGAGAAATAGGAACACTTTTACACTGTTGGTGGGACTGTAAACTAGTTCAACCATGTGGAAGTCTAGTTCTAGATCCCTGAGGAATCGCCACACTGACTTCCACAAAAAAAAAAAAAAAAAAAAAAAAAAAAAAAAAAACAAAGGACTATAAATCATGCTGCTATAAAGACACATGCACACGTATGTTTATTGCGGCACTGTTCACAATAGCAAAGACTTGGAACCAACCCAAATGTCCAACAACGATAGACTGGATTAAGAAAATGTGGTACATATACACCATGGAATACTATGCAGCCATAAAAAATGACGAATTCATGTCCTTTGTAGGGACATGGATGAAACTGGAAATCATCATTCTCAGTAAACTATTGCAAGGACAAAAAACCAAACACCGCATGTTCTCACTCATAGGTGGGAATTGAACAATGAGAACACATGGACACAGGAAGGGGAACATCACACTCTGAGACTGTTGTGGGGTGGGGGGAGGGGGGAGGGATAGCATTAGGAGATATATCTAATGCTAAATGGCGAGTTAATGGGTGCAGCACACCAACATGGCACATGTATACATATGTAACAAACCTGCACATTGTGCGCATGTACCCTAAAACTTAAAGTATAATAATAAGACAATAAAATTTAAAAAAAAAGACTCAGACAATATTTACCAATTCCTGTGGGGTAAATTCTCCCACCATGGTCATTTTAAAGCTCACATGATGACATTGAACACCAAGTTGGGAAGAGATGTGCACAGTTGGCCAATATAAGCTGGTAAAAGCTGGCTCTGGCACACCAACAGGAAATCTCCTTTCACTGTGAGGCCCCAAGTGTGTCACTGCTGCCTTGGTTGGAGCTGGTAAATGCAGAGAGGGCTGCGAGCAGAGAGTCTGATGTAACTCTACCTCCTGCTGCAAAGGGCAGCTGGTTTTCGCACAGCTTTGCAGTCTGTATGTACTCATAGCTGATGCAGGAAATGGGAATTATAGCTTCAATTACTGTCATTGGGAACCTAGAGCAGAAATTATTATCAAAGGGGTGAGATGGCTCCAGCTCACTAATATTTACCATTTGCCATGGATTGCATGAAAGGGTGTGATGCCTCTGAAGCCACTGCCGTCTCTTTTGCTGGTTCTTGTTTTGTTCCATCTTGTTTTGATCACTGACAAAGGCAGGCTTATGTCATGAAACAAGTGTGGGTCTTGGAGCCAGACTGTCTGGGATCAAATCCCAGCACTGCTACATAACAAGATCTTTGTGACTTTGAGCAAGTTGCCTTACCTAGGTTATGTGCATAGGAAAGGACCTGGAAGAGAAAAGAAGCTCAGTGAATGTAACCTCAACCTGTGACTTCCTGGGAAGAAGGCACTGGCCAAATGGTTTTTCTGAAGCCTTTTATCCAGGTGTTTAGATGCTCACTGATAACCTAGCCTCATTTGTACAGGAGAGAAGAGTGGACAGTTTCATAACACCAAGTTTCAAAAGTTTATTTCCTCCTCAAAGTATTTTTTTTCTGCATAAAGAAATATTAAGTTCTTTCCCAAAAATCCATCATGTGGATTTTTTAAATCAAATTTGGAGGATATATTTGGGAAGCTTTGATTTGAAATATGAGTTGAATGGTTACATGGCACTTAGAAGCCTGGCCATAAAATAGGAAAAGCTGCAAGATGGCAGAGCCACAAAAATGGCCAAGTTCCCATTTGAGGGAAATGCCCAAGTTCCCATTTGAGGAGAGCAGTGCAAGAGTTGCCTGACCAGAAATATTCACCGTGGACTTTCTGTGAGAGAGAAATAAGCCTCTTCTGCCTGAAGCCATTGAGATTTGAGATATTTCTGTTAAATGAGCTAACATTAGGCAACCTTGATTAATACATCACACAAGCAACATGCACTTTGGGAAGCTTGGGAGCCAGTCAAAGAGATAGTCGGTCATATTCCAGAGCAGCTCAACCAAGGCACAAGAGGTGTCCCCAAGTTACTGCATTTGTCTTAGGCATACCAGCAGCATCGAGAAGACAGGGGAAACCATTCGTAGCTTCAAATATGAACCCCAGCCTGTGGGAGAAGAATTACAAGCCTCTCCAGGGGCTGCTTCACAAGTTGCTTTTGGCCTCATGGGTATGCTGGTGGGTTCCCAGGAGTGCCATGTGATCTGCTAGATTCATGTTATTTGGAGGCAAGGAAAGCTTCAGTGCTAAGACCATTAGACAATACTCTTTTAATTCACTTCATCTTTCTCCCATCTTTCTCCCAGGAACATATAGGACCTGCTTGTGCATAAAAAATGGAAGACTACTTTCAAGTTGCTATGACCCCAAAGTCTTTCCAGCACATTAAAATCTGTCCCTCCTTTTGTGCCCTCTCCTCAGTGCCTGGACTGTATTCTTCAGTTACTGGGGTTGGCACCCCATGATTGCTGATGTCTCCTGCACCCTCATTCTCCTCCGTTTATTGATTACCCAGCCCTGCTGGCTCTTCCTATGCAGGTTTTCACCTGGATCCCTCTTCCTAAGGGCCACAGCTGCCACTTCCATAGACCTCAGAACTTTTTCACCTGGACTTCTGTAGCCACCCCTTCACTGGCCCTCCTGCCTCTAGCGTCCCGCTCCCACCCAGGCATCCTGCAGGCTGCATTCTTCAGTCCCTCTGAGGCACAGTTCTCCCAACTTCTCGCAAATCTGCTTGAAAACTTCCCACGTCTTTGTTGGCCTTGACCCTGAATTGTCGATGATTTTCTAATGGAATCAGAGCATCTTTTGTTCCAAAGTTTTCTCATTGTTTTCTTTCAGTGGGATTGTATCTCCCGCCAGGCACACCCTACTGTTTTTGTGAAAATTATAGGCTGCAAATAACTGCTTAAGTAAACTGCCAGACGAGGTACATTCTTCACATGGAAAATTCCAGCTGTTGAACAAGTTTATGGGCTTTATTTTTGGAGCAAAGAATTCATCAAGTGAAGAACAGAATCTTCCAGGTGCTCCACCTCTACTCCTATCATAAAGTGGGAGTATGTCTCTGAGTTGTCTGTGTCTTTCAAGGTCAAATTTATGGCCCTAATACTTATTAACTCTCTCTTTCTGGTGACTTCCTTGGGCCCTTTCTGCAGCCTTACAGTAGACACTTTGGAGAATACACAATGAGAAACAAGTACAAGAGACAAGAGAGAGGGCCTGAGGAAGAGATCAGTCTCCAGCCGGCTTTCCCTGAGACTTGACTGTGTTCACTGCCTCAGGCTCCAAGAGTTGATACCTCATCATGAGGATACTTCTGGCTTATGCCTGGTTATTCCCTCAACCCAAACAGTTTCAACTGAGCCTCACCAAGAGATCAGCTTCTTCCCCTTGAATGCTTGTGGGGAGGAGAGGGTATTCCAAAAGAAGTATCCAAGGTTTGTGCTCAGACTGCATCTGCCCCTTGCACTTGGGGCAAACCTGCCTTTCCACAAAGCATTCTAGACATGACTGAGGAGCACAGGAAGTGTGTTTACCTGTTCCCTTCTTCAGACTCTGTTTCCCTCCAATGCCCCTGTGTCTCACTCTGCAAAGCAACTACACATGCATAGACCATCCTCCGTAGCCACCATTCAGGGAGGCCCTGTATGCCAGAACTTGCCCAGTCTCAGGCACCCCCACCATCAGAACTTATCCATCCTATGTTCCCCTTCTGCCAAATTCTGCAATCAGCTGATCTGATAAACCAACTTATATTTTGGGTTTAACGAACAGTGATCGCTCAGCATTAACCTAAGAACTTGCTATGCAATATATGTTCCCTAGGTTAGTAGCAGTGCCATCACCTGAGAGCTTGTTGGAAATGCAGAATCTCGGGCCCAGCCCAGACCTTCTGAATTGCAACCTGCATTTTAACAAGATCCCCGGGAGATTCAAATGCACATTAAATTCTGAGAAGTACTCACCTAATATATATTTTGCTCTTTTCAGCAGTATAATGGCTTTCAACGCTAGGCATTTCATGTTAATGATGCTATTAGTTTGGTATTTCATACTTTTATGAAACTTTTTCACAACTATGAGCTTGTATGGTTATCAGAGCGGCTAGACTGAGTTCTCAGAGGCACCAGGGGCCCTTCTGAGGCCTCCCAGCAGCCCTGGTGAGGCTTGGCATTGGAAAATTGTTTAGCAGCTGAACAAATGAATAAACGTAGAACCCCCAAAAGAGACAGGACACGGGACATTATATATTTTGCACATGAAGAAACTAAGGCTCAAATAGGTCAAGACTGGCTCTGTATAGCTTATAAGTGGCAGTACTGATGCTCCAACCCCAGGCTTCCAACTTTGCGTCTCCAAGTGACTGAAGTTAGTTCTGAGGGTGAGGAGGAGTTTTGAAGCTCTGTAGCAGACAGATTTGAGCGTTCCTCCCTCCCCCATCATATTTCAAATTCTACAGTGAGTCTTGAATTTGTGTGGAATGACCCTCCTGCTCTGGTGGGGCAGAGAATCCCATGCACTTTGCACAGCCTCACCGGGAGCCTCCCTCCTGCACTGGTGGCAGGCCTTCTGTCCACAGGATGTCTTCCCCTCGAGGAGCCTCCGTTGGGTTGGTCGTGGTGGGAAACCATGCAGGGAGCTGTTCCAGGAGATGGGAACACTTGCTTCTCATCCCCTGCGAGCGAAAGGAAGCAGCCCCAAAGGCTGGAGCAGGAGTGCAGGCGAGATGCAAGGCAGGGCTTATTGATAATGGTCTCCCGGTTGTGAGGCTGATGAAGTTAGAACCTTCTATGCCTGCCCGCCCCACCCCTGCCATTCCCTGGGGGCGCTGGGCTCCAGCTATCCACCTGGAGCTGGTGAGGTGTGGCCAGAGTGCAGAGAGGCGCATCGGCTGAGGGGTTGGCATGCCCCTGTTGGGAGGCCAACGGATGGACAGTGTAAAGGAAGGGCAGGGAGGTCTGAGTGCGGAAACCCTGGACCACAGGAATGCACCTAGTCTCCCTGGGGACCAGACAGAAGCAGATGAGGGCTTTGTGGTCCACAAATTCCTCCAGCCCCAGCCCTCAACTTGGAAAAGACGTGCTCCAGATGTCTCTCCCCATGCAGTGCCCTCTCTGCCCTGTTCCACAGTCCTGGCCCATCCTCCAGAGATGTCCTGCAATCCATTCAGTGTGGTGCCCGCTGGAAGCTCCACCGACCGTATCGGTCTTGCAATGGAAGCCAACAGCGGTGAGGCTGCTCAGGACATGTGCGGTTTGGTGGATATGGGGTCCAGGGTGTATTACCTTCCCTTGAACCTTCACCCACGCTTTGACTTAGGTGCCCTGGCTGCAAAAAGCAAATGGACAAAGTTCATAATTGTTAGTGCTACTTAACACTGAGCATTTCCTATTCCAGGCACTGTTCTAAACGCTTTACAGGCATTACATCATTTGACCTCCAGCCCGACCCTGGGAGACAGGAAGGCCATTATTATCCTATTCTATAGATGGAGCAAAGGAAGCACAAAATGGCCAAGTACTTGCCCAAAGTCACTGGTGAGTGGAAGAGCCCTATGGCCCTGGCAGAGCAGTAAGAAGACCTGTGCAAAGGTGACACACAGACCATTCTGTTCAGTGCCCTGAGCTCAGGCCTGGGGTCTGTGGGCGATGACATGGAGAAAGGATGCTGAAGGCAGACTAGTGAGTCGGAGCTTCACCCTGTAACAAAGGGGAGTCCCTGGAGGGGAGGAAAGAATCTGCCCCATGGTTCAGGTCAGCATTTCTGGGGCCACATTGGAGAGGCAGGAGACAGGAGGCCTGGAGGCCCCAAGAAGGCTATTGCAGCAGGGCAAATATGAGGAGGTGAGGGCTGAACTGGGGCAGAGATAGTGAGGCTGATGAGCCACTTTGGAAAAAACAGCAGAGGTGCAATGGATAGAATTTGGCTGCTGATTTGATATTTACAATGGGTTCCTTGTCTAGGCTGGGGTTTCTGGTGCAGAAGGGGCACATTTCTGTCTCTTCCCTGCATGAGCTGTGAGTCATTATAGCAGGGGATGAAGTGAGTGGGGACTTCATTCAGGTTTCTGGGGTTTGACCCAGTGGCCCTAGTCCTAGTCAGGGTGGTATAGCTCTCCCCAGCAAGCCTGATGACACAGTGGGTGTGCCTTGTGCCTTGGGATGGCTCCTATTGACTTTTGTGGCCTTTCCCACCCCACCACTCTCCCAGCATTGTCCCTTTGTGGGCTGTTACAGACACTTGTAGCTGCTGGGTGAACTGCTGCCCAGGAGCAAGTTGGGAGGCTGTGACTGGTCAGAGGTGACTTCACCTTACAGAACTCTCTCCAAAGCCCCAGGAAATGAATGGGATGTTTGGGCACTAGAGTGTTGGCATGCCAAAGGGCATTTGTAGGAGAAAACAAATTTCTTAAATTACTAATCCGTCAGCTCTATGCTAATGCCTCCTGAAAGAAAACCTTCAACCTGGATAACGCTGCCTTTTCTCTCTTGGATCCACTTGTGCCTATAATTAGGCAGCAGTGCCTCATTAAAGCCATTTCCTGTATTATAAAACTGAAGACCTGGCTTGACCAAGGTGTGGCTTTCTGAGGCTAAAATCAGCTTGACATGCCTGTGCTGTGATGTAATCCTGTTTCTCTGGGCTGTGGGGCTCCACTTTGTACTTCCTGGCTTTTACTTGGAATAAGTAAGTTCCTGTGAGATTTGATTCTTTATTCCTAGCACTAATAACTGCCAGTTATCCAGAAGTGCAGTTTCCAAGGGTTTCAAGGCTTTGTGGTGCCTGTAGCTTGGACCCCTTGTCACCTGGTGGTGTATTCCTACATTGTGAAAAATTCTCACTGTTGACAAGGCATTTTGGCTGAACTATCCTCTTTTCCTCAAGATGGAGGCTGCTTCCTACAGGAAAAAGTGAACCTCATGCTTACCTGGTCTGGGACAGCCAGCAAGATCTCCATCAGGGGAGAGAAGCAAAACTTAGCACAATTACTGAGAAAACTGGGAGAGAACTGCTCCACTCCACCACCCGCTCCACTGTGCACATGGCTGCTGCATTGGCTTAGACAGTTGGGTTTTTTATCAACTCATTTATATGGGCCAGCAGGTGCATGGTAATCTGGGTTTCAAGAAGAGGGTGAGCCTATTGCTGACTTAAGCTCTCTGAGAATCTCTTAGGCTTCCCAAGAGATTGGGGTAGATAAATCTCCTCAGAGGGACCAGACATTCTCTGCTCTCACTGCGGATCATTTCCTGCACCTTAGTGTGAACGAGTTTGCCTCTTCTCCACCTCCCTTAGTAGATGCCCGGCCTTGTTTCCTCTTCAAGAGGTTACAGGCATCTGTCAGCCAGTATCAGGTAAAGAAAGGACTCTTGTCCAACAAGGAGTCTTCTGAATAAAAAGGCAGTCCCTGATTCTATCTATGTAAAAGGCAATTAGGGCAAGGCATTGGGTCTGAGGCCTTAAATTCCAAACATAGGATTTGGGTTGTGGAAAGCTCTGGACTAGGAAGGATGGCCTTTGAGACCACTTATCTCCAGCTCCGGCCAGCATAGCCTTCCCTCCGTAGCAGCGTCTCTCAGCCTTTTTTCTTTATTGCTCCTGAAGGAGCCTATTTAGAAATGTTTCCCCTAATCACTCCTTCCCATAAAATTTTAACACCACAAAAACATTGTATACCTGTTTATGTACTATGGGCCTTTGGAGGGCATAACCATTATAATAGCTAAGATTCTTTGCAACCCCCAAGCATGATGTTTTGCCCTGTTGGGGCTAATCTCACCCTCCTTGAGAAAGTGTGCCTGCTAGCATATCCCTGATCAGTAGCTGTCCACCTCCGGGCAGATGTCACTAGCATCAGGGAGCTCACTACCTGCTCTTCCTCAGGGCAGCCAGGTCCATTCACAGGTGGCCAGCTCTGGCAAGAAACTGGTCTCCTGCAGGTCCTGCCCACTAGTCCTCTTTCTGCTTCTTGCGGTCACAGAGAGCACATTGCCTACTCCCTCTGCCCTGTCAACCCATGAGCAGATTGTGAGAAATCGCCACAGGCCACATCTGTGCCCTGCTTGAAGGTGTCACTCCAGGCTGTCTTGTACCAGGGCCAGTCCACCCCAGAGCAGATGCTGAGATATTTGTGGGCAATGTGGTGGGCTGAATTTGCCCCCAAAAGATATGAAATATTAACCCCAGTACCTGTGAATGGAACTTTGTTTGGAAATAAGATCTTTGCAGATGTAATTAGTTAAAATTGGTCATATTGGATCAGGGTGGATTCTAACTCCAATAACTGGTGTCCTTTTATTAGAGAAAGGAGAGGGAGACTCAAACATGGCTACACAACGCACAGGGAAAAGCGTCGTATGATGAGGGATGCACAGGTTGGTGTAGATACAAGCCAGTAACTCCAAGGCTGCTGGGAGCCATCAGAGGTGGGATGAGAAAAGGGAGGGCTCTTCCCAGGACCTTGAGAGGGAGCACAGCCCTGCTGATACCACAATTCGATTTCAGACTTCTTGCCATCAGAACCGAGAGAATACAGTTCTGTTCTTTGAATGTTCTCAGTTCTGGTCCTTTGCTGCAGATCTAAGAAATGAATATGAACAGGTAAAAGGAACGTCAGGTAAAGGGCGTCTCTCCTCTCTGCCTGTCTCTCAGCATATGGCCACATAAGTCAAATTTAAAAAGTCAATTTTCTGGAAATGAATTGTGGGCTTGAGACTCTTTTTTTGCTGTTGTTGTTGAGAGGGAGTCTTGCTCTGTCGGCTGGGGTGTAGTGGCATGATCTCTGCTCACTGCAACCTCTGCCTGCCAGGTTCCAGTGATTCTCCTGCCTCAGCCTCCTGGGTTGGACTCCTTGTCACCTGGTGGTGTATTCCTACATTGTGAAAAATTCTCACTGTTGGGACTACAGGCGCGCACCACCACGCCCGGCTAATTACAAGGAGTGACCTCAGGCTTTGGTGAGGGGTGAGGCAAGCTGAGTCCCCTTGGCTCACCAGCAGGCTTTACTTCATGGAACCCTGTGGAAACTTTGCTGCCTCTATCCTTCATGAAAAGTAATAGCCAGGCACCAGACTCACATGACAAAGCCTTTTCCTTGCATCAAGCCTGTGAGTCACTGGTGAGGACTGTGGTAAAGATGTGACATAGCTCATCTCAAACCATGTAGGTTGCAACAACCTAGGAAGAATCTCTCTCTTTGAGGATCACCTTGTTAATCTCTTTGCACCTCATCTGTTTCTTCTGTAAAATGGGAATAACAATAATATGGATCTCTATGCTGAAATGAGAATTATAGAAGAATTTAGCACCATGACTGGCACACAGTAATAATGAATATAAGTGTTTTTTTATTATTATGATGATTCTAATTGTAAAAAGAGAAATCCCTTTATTAAAAAGAACGGCCTTGGAATAGTACCCAGCAATTAAAAGAACAAACTATTCATACATCCAACAACTTGAATGAACCTCCAGAGAAATATGCTGCTTGAAGAAAAACCAATCCCCAAGGGTTACTTACTGTATGATTCCATTTATGTAATGTTTTTGAAGTGATGAAATCTTAGAGCACAGATGAATAGTTGCCAGAGGTGAGGGGTGGGAGGGAAGTGGATGTGGTTATCAAAGGGCAAGGGGGGCCCTGTGGCTTCGGAGCTGCCCTGTGTCTTGACTGTAGTTGTGAGTACACAAACCTATATGTGTGATAAAACTATTGAACACACACATAAATGAGTACAACGGGAGAGGTTTGAAGATTATCCTGGTTGTGATTTTATACCATGGTTTTACAAGATGTTGTCACTGAGGAAAACTGGGTAAAGGGTACACAGGATTTCTCTGTGTTATTCCTTACAAGTGCATGTGAATCTGCAATTACCTCAAAATCAAACATTTAATTTAAAAGAAGGGCTAACTCTAAAAATAGAAATGTAAACACAATAAGTTGAAGAGCCTGTGTTTACATCTTACAAATCTGGGATATATTTTTCTCTTTGAGATTTTCCTAGAACTCACTCTCTCATTGCATTCAGTCAAATTGACTTGAAAGTTGTGTGTTTGGGCTCACTTGTGTACCGGAGGCAGTAGGTGTGTATGGGTATGTGTCAGTGTCTCAGGAGTGGGCTGGGGATGCTGAGCAGGCATGCCGGAGAAGCAGAAGTTGGGGAGAAGCACAAAGAGTGGAATCCTGGCTTCCACCCCTCCCCATGGAGCCCGAGGGAAGGGATGGGGAGAGGTAGTGGGGGGACACCAGGAGAGGATGCTCCCTATGCCAGGGAGAGAAGGCACCCTCATGCTGCTACATGAAGAGAGAGCCTGAAGAACCTTCACCCAGGGGACCTGAGCCCAGCCCTGCTCAGGAATGTGTCCTGGAGTGTGGGACAGGAAGGGGAGGACTGGGAGAAAGGAGGAGAGTGCAGAGCTGTTTGTGGCTGGTCTTGATTGCCAGCTGAGGGTACGGCCTCTCTCCCTGAGGTGGGCTGAGAAGGGGCTCGGGTCAGCATCCCTGTGGATTGCATCTGCATTGACCCAGTGCCTTCCTGCAGTCCATCCCTGGAGGTGGCACCAACCACCTGCCCCTTGCTGCCATCTCCTGCAGTAGAGATGACACCACCTTCCACACTGACTTGGTGGGAGGTCAGGGTTCAGAGGCACTGTCTAGCTGCCGCCAGGGCATGGCTGCAGTCCACCCAGCAAAGCTTTCTTTGAAGCAAGTTCTGAAGGGGCTTGTAGATGAGCTGGATCAGTAGTCTCCCCAAAACCATTTATTTTATAAGCCAAGTATAAGCCTTTCAATATTTCATTTTTCATTTAGTCAGCTAAAGGCTGAAAAATGCGGTAGCTCAAAGTCACTCCACCTCCTGCTCGTTGTAGCAGTGGAGCGCCTGACTATGGGGTGGGATTTCCCTCCAAGGGTTCTCTTCCACCCTGAGTGATTCAGTTGACTCAGACCCATTTCTTGGGTCCAGGGCAGCTGAGATAAGACAGCTGCTGGGACCCACAGGAGGGGTCTGTGTTGCCATGGCCCAGAAGGGTGCTTTTGAAGCAAATGTGGAAGCCCCAGTTGGCACAGAAGCACTGGCTGGGCCCAGGCCCTTTGTGAAAGGAGGATGTGGAGTTGGTGATGGGCACCAGGCCATGTGACGCATGCAGCTGCCTCTACTTAGGTGTCCTTCCACCTAAACTCTGCCACCCCTTTGGTGACCCGGCCAGCCTGTGTGACAGGACACATTTAGGAGTCAGGAGTAAAGTGACTTTTCGTGAGAATCAATGACCCTGTGAATCCAATGTTCACTGTTACTGATATTAAAGAACCATGGGTTCCCCAGAATGGGTTGATGCTGTGGTTCCTGATATCCATCTGCCCCATGCATAGCCCAGTCCTGGCAAAATCATGGTGGATCCTGGTCACATGATCATCTCCCCCAATCCATTGCACAGAGATACCAGGGTAGAAAAAAAGGGAAGAGAGGAACATAAGCCAGGCCTGGAAACCACTGAACAAAAATGGGGAGTGGAGAAGGGTGGTGTAGGGAAGGGAGAAGCGTGCACTTTGGAGTTCTCCTGGTGGTGGAGTGGGGTGGATGTGGTTGAAGTCTCTGGCTGGACCTGGTAACCCTGGGTTCTGGCCCTCCCTCTGACACTGGCATGTGAAATCCTAGCATTCTTGAGTATATCAGGAGCACAAATGATGCTTAAAGAATGGGGTGCTCTTAGGGTAGGTAGCGGAGGGAGACCTGGCTAGAGGGGCTCTGAGTTCCCATTCCCTTTTTTATTTTTATTTTTATTTATTTGAGGAGGAGTCTCTCTCTGTCACCCAGGCTGGAGTGTAGTGGCCCGATTTCAGCTCACTGCAACCTCTGCCTCCTGGGTTCAAGCAATTCTCCTGCCTTAGCCTCCAGAGTAGCTGGGACACCATACCTGGCCTTTTTTTTTTTTTTTTTTTTTTTTTTTTTTTTGACAGAGTCTTGCTCTGTCGCCCAGGCTGGAGTGCAATGGCGTGATCTTGGCTCGCTGAAACCTCCACCTCCCGGTTCAAGCAATTCTCCTGCCTTAGCCTCCCAAGTAGCTGAGATTACAGGTGCCCACCACCACGCCTGGCCAGTTTTTTGTATTTTTAGTAGAGATGGCGTTTCCCCATGTTGGCCAGGCTGGTCTCGAAATCCTGACCTCAAATGACCTGTCCGCCTAGGTCTCCCAAAGTGCTGGGATTACAGGTGTGAACCACCGCACCCAGCCTCCCACTCACATTTTAACTGGAGTTGTTCCACTTGTGTCTCATTACACTTTGGGACCCGTATAAGATTGATTTCCAAAGGATTCCACAGCTGAAGCTGTGTAAAAGCTACCAGCTGGATGGTCTGAGCACTGCATAATTGAAACAAATCCCTGCTCTCCAAAAGCAAGTGTAAGAGCTGGGAGGGCTAGAGGGCGACAGTTCCTGCAGAAGGAGGAGACTTCTCAAGGGGTGCAGGTGAAGCGGAGGGAGAGGGCAGCAAAGAAGAACCGTGTGTCCACAGCAGACTGCTGACAGCCCTGCTCACTGACTGGGAGGGTGCCAGAGCTCTGGGAAGATGAACCTGGCCACAGTCCAAGGAGGATGGGGTTGTGATGCCCTGGAATTCTTCTTTATTATAAGATGTGCTTTGGTGACAAACATGTTGCTGAAAACCAGAAATGACCCTCAGAGAAGGCACTGAGTCCAGGTATGTGGGGCCTGGGGCCCCGTGTCTGCTTCCCCAAGACTGTTCCAAAGCAATCCTCAGAGTTTAGTCTAAAGGGCTCTCTGGACTCCATGTTGTTGTGAAATTGTATACTGTGGTTTTGCCGTTGTTGTCAACAATATCAGCAGGCCTAGAACAGAAATAATTTAAAATGAAGTATCTTCTGAATCTATGTAGAAACATGCTAACTGAGCAGCCATGGGTCAGGAATCTGTTCTCTTCTCTTTCTTCGAAATATCTCACATTTACTTGTGCTTGCTCTATCTGAAAGCAGCACTTTGCCAGGCTGTTTGGGTATTTGTCTCTCTGATGGTTCAACTATCTGAGGTTCCATACTACCTGCCCCAAGCTTCTTACACTATTAGCAGCACTTTGGGCAAACTGCTAGGCAGTTTGATTGTGTAACCTGACTGGCTGAGGGACCTATGAATTTGTGTGTTTGTAGCAAAAGGTATTTGCCTGCGATTTTTATTTTCTTTCTCTTTTCAGACATCTTGCCACATGTTTACATTTTTTATTATGGTGAACAGGCAGGAACATGGTGTGGAATTGAATCTCATTCTGTAATCTACTAGGATGTGTGGCCTTGGATCTTAGGCAAGTTACTAGTCTCTTCGGAGACTGTTTCCTCACTGGTGAAAGGGAATTTACTAATGGTGCTTTCTTTACAGTATTATGAGGGTTGAATTGAATAACGCATGTAAAGCTTTCAGAACAGTGTCAGGCCTGTAGTGAGGTCTCATGATTGAAACAACAGCAGCAATGACCTCATCATTGTCCGGACAGTCAGGTGATCTTAGAGGGTGCTCTGGAATGCCAGCTTTGTCCTCCTTGTCCCTGGTGTCCAGTCAGGTTGACCTCAGCTCAGCTGTGATGGGCTCAGGCTTTTCACCTCATTTAGCTTTTCCCAGGCAGAGTCCATAGGCCATCTAGAGGGAATGAAACTCTCCACGCTGGCTGCCCATGAGGGGGTCACCCCCAGATAGGGCCAGACCACATGGTCTGATGTTCCTGCATGACCGCTTTGCTCAATACAGAGCCCCTGCCCCTCTTTGGAGAGGCCCGCATGGCTAGGTATCTTCTTGCTGAAGAAGGAGCTAGCCCCTGTGGGCCCCTACCTGAGGGCTCAAAGCTTCCTGACACGAGGCTTTTAGCAAGCTCAATTCCATAGTCTGGCGCCCCAGACTGTGTATTTGCTCTTAAGTCTCTTTAACTCCCCAGTGCGCTGATAAGCTTGAAGACAAAGCCCAACAGTGGGTTTTCATTGGCTAATCAATTCACTATTCATTCAGCTGCTAGAAATTTGCAAAAATCCCCATTCAATGGGAGCTGAAACCATTCCGAATAGTACGAGTGGAAGGGAGTCTGTCTCTCTCTCTCTCACACACACACACACACACACACACACACACACACACACACACACACTCACAGAATGGGGAGGGGGACAGCTCTGATGCATTCCCCTGCAATCCTTTTTCTCTTTTTTTAATTTAAAAAAGGCACAAACCATAGTGCGACAACTGCAATCCTCTTTTTTTTTTTTCACTAAAAAAAAAAAAAAAGACACAAACCACACTGTAAAACCATAACAGAAATGTTGCTTTAATCACTCCTAATCCCATCACTGAAGCAAATCAACTGTTTTTAATCTTCCCTTCCAGGGCCTGCCTGTAAGCAGACATGTTTCTAAACAACTGTAATCATAACACAGTTTTGCATTCTGTTTCTCCCTTATATCTTAACCCTTGCCCTGCAGTCTTCATAGACATCGTTTTTAATGGCTCACTCAATTCCATCAAGTGGGGCTTCTGGAATTTACTTATCAGCCGCCTAGCTGACTATTACATCATTTCCTGAAAGAGTCCAAATTAGCTGGGAAACAAACATCTAGGTGATTTCTATAATTTCTCAATGTTATTGAGCTCTAGAAATACCTGGCCTTAAAAAGCTTCCTTGGGAAAGATATATTATTGACCCAAGACTGGAGCTCTTCTCTGCTTATTTAAATAAATGTCTTTGTTTTCTAAGGAGGCTCAAGCCCAGATCCCTTATACACATGGTTTTGTCTTTTTCAGCAGCACAACCAGAGACTGTCTCTTTCAATGGCTTTTCTCAACGGGAATTCAATTTGTGCTCCATTATCGTCACCACCACCATTATGATCATTTTTCTAAGAGCTGCCATTTATTGAGCATTTTCCCTGTGCCAGGCACTCTAAATATTATTTTTGCATCATTATTTTGTTTAATCCCATTAGTTGCCACTGTTATTGTCCTCAGTTACAAATGAGGAAACTGAGGCTCAAGATGTTGAAGTGGCTTGTCCAAAGTCTAATGGCTCTTAAATGTCAGAGGCTGCCTGCCTCATCCCATCCCACACCTCCTTGGAGCCCCCTCAGGTAGGCGTGAGCCTCTGCGCCACCCAGCTCCTTGAGTGAGGGCCTTTCCTGCAGGGTTGAGTTTGGTCTAAAGCTCCCAAGATGGGCTGCTAAGCCCAAGGTGCTTCCCCACAGTGCATCTCTCTTTGGGTAGAAAAGCCAGCCTTCCTCCACTCCACATGAACGCTGGACAGGACAGTGTGTGCCTGGCTGACAGGGGGACTTGGAGGCCTGTGTCTGGCAGAAGTTGGGGCCCAGAGACAGGAAAAGCCTTGCCTAAGGTCACAGGGTGAGTCATTGGCCCTGATAGGCTATAATCTTGGTCTCTTGACCTATGACCAGGGTTCTGTTCTCCTCGTTGGGAGATGATTTCAATAGACTGCATCTGAAATTGAAGGAGAGGCTTTAGAGTTGGCCAATAGCTCTGCCCTTGGAACAGGCTGGTGCCATCATGTAACCAGACAGCCCAGGGCAGAAACTGGAAAGAAGGCAGTGACTGGCCAGTGTGGTGAACAGAGGTGGAGAAACAGCACAGACTCGGGTGTGTGAGGAACACAGAACAGGGCCCAGCCCGGCCTTGGCTACTGGCCTGCCTGATCAGGCTTATCACAAGAGCTCCTGCCAAAGGGATTTCCTAAAAGGAAAAGGCTTTTTGCTCTTTTGAGTCTTCCACAAATAGTAAAAATCCGAAAGGGACCTTATGATGACCATACCTTTCCTGGGCAGAAGCAGAGACTGCTACAGGAACAGGGACAGCTTTTGCTACTCATTCTTTCAACAGGTATTTATTGAGGCTTTCTGTGTCAGATAATGGGGTTAACTGAGGGAATAAGACAGACAAGCTTTCTATCTTTATGAAACATCTATCTTAGCACAGATAATAAACTAGTCAACAAGCAAGATACTTCCTGAAGACAAGTGACGTAAAGGAGACAGTCTAGGAGGTGTGGCAGAGACTGTGACTGGAGTGGGGGCTGGTGGAGTGGTCAGGGATGGCCCTTCTGAGGAAGTGCAGATCTGGGGCAGAGCACTCAGGCAGGGGAAACAATGCGTGCAAAGGTCCTGAGGTGGGAAACAGCTCAGCAAGTTTCAGGAACAGAAAGGAGGCTGAAGGGACATATTTTATTCTAGGTTCAGCATTAGTGCCATTTAGAGTAAGAGGATTCCTAATCTGCATCTCTCAAATGGCCTCCCTCTCCTTCCTCAAGTTAGCTGTTTGGGCTGTATTCCTCCTTTGCGTCTATAGTCATTACTGTTTCCCCTTCGTGGGCTCCTGTGTTGGCATTCAGCAGTGAGAGGTGTTAGCTATAGCTCTAGGGCAAGCAGTAGCTGTTCTAAATGTCATGCTTCCTCCAAACTTTCAGACCTCTCCATCTGATGGCACGTTTATATCTCAGATAGCTGTGTCCTCATCAGAGGCAGTTAACAGATCAAAATAGCATTTCTTGGACCTTGCAAAGTGACAAATCATGTTATGTTTACCTTTTGGTTACTAGGAGGAATGCTAGGGTTTGCAAAAAAACTCCCCTGTGGTTATTTAATTGGAGAAAGCTACTCTTGTTAATGGCTCTTAGCTAAACACACCATTAGTGCCAGGGGAGATAGCACTGACAAGCTGCGCCTACTCATTGGCTGGTTGCTGATGGACACTGACTGACTCGAGGATCTCCCTGTGAAGCGACAGTGTAACTGTTGCAGGGTTGATCCAGGTGTGCACCACACTTACGACTATAGCCAGAGTCTGGCCCTACCAGGCCGGCAGTGCCTGACTGCACACTGGAGGCCTCTGATGAAGCCCCAGCAGTGTAGTAGCAGGGCCATGTCTGCCAGTTTTCTGGGGACAGTCTCATGCTATGTCCTTTTTATTTTAATTAAGCTTTTAATTTTGAGACCATTGTAGGTTCACATGCAGTTGTAAGAAGTAATACAGAATCTACATACCCTTTACCGAGTTTCTTCCAATGGTAACATCTTGCAAAAGTATAGTACAATATGAGAATCAGAATATTGACCTCCATACAGTCAAATAGAGACATTTCCATTTCCATAATCACAAGGATCCCTCATGTTGCCCTTTTTGGCCTCACCCACCTCCCTCTTGCCTCCATCCCTTCTTAACCATTTGCAGCCATGAAACTATTCTCCATGTCTATAATTTTGTCATTTCACGAATGTTGCATAAATGGAATCTTATGTTATGTAACTCTTTGGATTGGCTTTTCTCACTCAGCATAATGCTCTGGAGCTCCATCCAGGTTGTTGCATGTGTCAATAGTGTGTTCCTTTTTATTGCTGAGTAGTACTCCATGGTATGTGTGTACCACAGTCTGTTTAACCATTCACCCACTGAAGGACGTCTGGGTTATATCCAGTTTTTGGCTACTATGAATAAAGTTGCTATAAATATTCATGTACAGATTTTGGTGTGAACATCTTCACTTCTCTGGAATAAATACCCAGAAGTGCAGTTGCTGGGTTCTCTGATAGTTGCATGTTTGGTTTTTTGAGAAACTGTTTTCCAGAGTGGTTGTCCTATTTTATATTTTCACCAGCAGTGTATGAGTGATCCAGTTTCTATAGATCCTCGCCAGCATTTGGTGTCACTATTTTCAGTTTTAGCCTTTCTGACAGGTGTGTAGTGACATCTCTTTGTGATTTTAATTTGCATTTCCCCAATGGCTAAAGACGTTGAACATCTTTTCATGTGTGTATTGTTCATCTGTATATCCTCTTTGGAGAAATGGGTCTTCTTGTCTTTTGTCCATTTTTAAATTGGATTTTTTTTACTGTTTTTTACATATATAGCCACAGGCTATATATATATGTGTGTGTATGGTAAAAATAATATAGATATCTATGTATGTGTGATAGTAAAAAAAAAACACTCTAAAATACATATATGTGTGTGTACACACACACACATAGAGTCTAAATTCTAGTCTTTTGTCAGATATGTGGTTTGCAAATATTTTCTCCTGCTCTATAGCTTGCTTTTTAATCCTCCTAGCAGCGTATTTTTCAGAGCAAAAGTTTTTAATTTTGATGAAGTCCAATTTATCAGTTTTTCCTTTTAATGATCGTGCTTTTGATGTCAAGTTGAAGGACTCTGCCTTACCCTAGGAAAAGATTTTCTCCTATTTTTTTTCTAAAAGTTTTATAGTGTTTCGTTTTACATTTAGGTTTATGAGCCATTTTTAGTTAATTTACAAATAAAGAGTGAGATTTGGGTCAAGGGTTTTTTTGGCTCATATATTGTCAATTGTTCCAACATCATTTATTGAAAAGACTATCTTCTCTCTATTGATCTGTGTTTGCACTTTTACCAAAAGTCAGTTGGACATATTTGTGTGAGTCCCATTTTTGGGTTCCCTTTTCTATTTCATTGTGTGTCTCTCTGCTAATACCACAGTCTTTATTGCTGTAGCTATAAAAGTAAGTCTTAAAATCAGGGAGAGTGACTCCATTTTATTTTAGCAATTCCAGTTTCTTGCTTCTTTGCCTTTCCAAATTTTAGAATAATCTTGCCTATATCTACAAAACAATTTGCTGGGATTTTGATAGAAATTTTGTGTTCTGTCTTTTAAGGGAATGTGACTGGCCATGCACGGTGGCTCACACCTGTAAACCCAGCACTTTGGGAGGCCGAGGCAGGTGGATCACCTGAAGTCAGGAGTTTGAGACCAGCCTGGCCAACCTGGTGAAACCCCATCTCTACTAAAACACAATTAGCTGGACGTGGTGGTGGGCGCCTGTAATCCTAGCTACTCAGGAGGCCGAGGCATGAGAATAAGTTGAACCCAGGAGGCGGAGGTTGCAGTGGGCTGAGATCGCGCCACTGCACTCCAGCATGGGCGACAGAGGGAGACTCTGTCTCAAAAAAAAAAAAAAAAAAAAGAGAATGTGGCCTTCTATAGCTAGCATGTATTTTGTATTTTTAATAGGTTGAACATTTAAAAATAGCAAAAAAGAACTAAAAACTTCTGTAAATCTATCACAGTGTATACAACCTATATAGACCGCTTTATAATCATCTTTCACCCAACAATATAAGTAAATATGATGACCCTTTTTCCGTGGTGATAATTGTAATTTTAAATCATTTCATACTATTCTCTTGTGTGGATACAGCATCATTTATATGGCTAATCCCTCACTGTTGCATACTTAAGGGTGTTTCTTTTTTAAATTTCTTGTTTGTGTATTTAATTTTTCCTGTCATAGACAAACTGTGATAAATATCTTTAAACCATGTCTCTGAAAACATACTCAATTATTTCCTCAGGAAAAACTTCTTTGAGTGAAATTGCTGGTGCTTTCTTGATTCTTCTGTTTTTCTGATGTCAGATGAAGATCCAGTTCTTTGAAGTGAAACTAGCATTTAGTTATCAGCTCAGGCCACTTTCTACCTCTGACTTGCCTTTCACCTCAATTTCATCCTCTTGGAATTTCCCCTGAACACACACACAAATACACACACACACACACACACACACCCACACACACCCCAAGGCTTCGATAGAGGAGTTACAAGAGATGAGAGCTCCACATTCTCTAAACTCTCTGTTCTTAACATCTTCTTTGAGGCTCTTCCTGTAGTTCAGAGCTCTGTGTCCTACTGCTAACCCCAGATGCAAAACAGATGCGAAATGGGTCCTGTGCTTTACTCTTTTTAGAAGATTTCCCCACACCCTTTCCATGTGCCTAGTAATTCTCTGGGAGCTGCTCTTCCTTTCTGAAAGGAGGTACATGGGGACTTCTGGGGCCCTACTGTAGAGCTTCGACTCCCATTGCCACTTAGGCCCTCTCCACACCCTGAGTAGCATGTGACTATTTTAAGAAAATTCCTTAAGGGCTTCAAAGAGTAATAGGATAGTTTTCTGGGAAGCTTGTTAAAATTCTTGAATGTTTAAGGGATATACACTTTCAAAGAGAGAATGTTTTGTTTGATGTTGAGGAAAGATTTTTTTTTTTTTGTCCCTGGGAATTTAAATAATTTGCTTGACTTTCTAGTGGAAAGACCTCAGTGTTCTTACATTCTGAATGTGGCATTTGTTAGAATCCTCCATGATTGATTGCAGGGAAAATGTGTGTAAATGATTTTGCAATACATTTTTAAACCAAGGGTCATCTGTGAGTTGTCAGCCTAAAAAAGTGGCATCTTGCTTGCATAGGGAAATTTTATTTCTTGGAAGGAAACAGTTACTTAAAATGAGAAATATCAGTTTTAAATGATCATTAATGATGACCCCATGGATACCTTCCAGAAGAAATGGAATCAGTCTACCCCCTTGTGGATAGCTCGGAAAGTACCTCATTTTCCTCACTAAAAGTTACATGTGAGAGTTCTGAGGGAACCACAGGCTATATGAGTTTCCTTCTCATCTAAAAGTAATAGGAAGTACATTTTATATAAAATTTGTGTTAAAGTAACTAGACATATCTTTGTAATAGCTAATTGGCCTTATGACTGGTATTTTTAAATAACACAATAAAAATAAAATGGTGATGTTATACATTCATTATATGTAATATATATTATTTAGTGTTTCCTGTCTCATGTGCTCAGAGCAATGGGCAACTTCATCAGGTAAATCATTCTTCATGTCCCTGCCCAAAGCTCATAAACTGACAGGTGTAAGGTATATAAGGAGGTTGCAGGAAAGAAGCTTTGGGGCTCAGACAGAAGGGGTGATAAATAAAAATCACCATAATCTTGGGGGAGATTACTAGAGTCCAAGTGCTATTCTTATTCTTTATGACTATTCTCTAAATTAATTCCCATAACAAACCTATGCTGTTACTGTTCCAATTTGATATGGTTTGGCTGTGTCTCCACCCAGATATCATCTTGAATTCCCACATGTTATGGGAGGAACTTGGTGGAAGGTAATTGAATCATGGGGGCCAAGTCTTTCCCATGCTGTTCTCATGATAGTGAATAAGTTTCACAAGATCTGATGGTTTTAAAAAGAGGCATTCCCCTGTACAAGCTCTCTCATTTTTTGCCTGCCGCCATCCACTTAAGATGTGACTTGTTCCTCCTTGCCTTCTGCCATGATTGTGAGGATTCCCCAGCCACATAGACCTGTAAGTCCAATTAAACCTCTTTCTTTTGTAAATTGCTCAGTCTTGGGTATGTCTTAGTCAACACCATGAAAATGAACTAATACAGATTTTGGTACTAGTAGAGTGGAGTGCTGCTGAAAAGATACCTGAAAATGTGGAAGCAACTTTGGAATTGGGTAACAGGCAGAGGTTGGAATAGTTTGGAGAGCTCAGAAGAAGACAGGAAAATGTGGGAAAGTTTGAAACTTCCTAGAGACTTGTTGAATGGCCTTAACCAAAATGCTGATAATGACATGGACAATGAAATCCAGGCTGAGGTGGTCTTAGATGGAGATGAGGAACTTGTTGGGTACTGGAGCAAAGGTGACATGTGCCTACAAGGTGAGTATCATTATCTCTGGTTTACAGAGGAGGAAACTGAGGTTCAGAGGGGACCAGTTCAATAAGTGGGGAATAGAGCTGGGACATAAACTGAGATCTTCCGGCCCCAACCAGGGCTCTTTCCAGTACACCACAGGGCCTGCTGTGGAGTTTCACTCACGTCCACGTGAAGAGACCACAAAACAGGCTTTGTGTGAGCAACAAGGCTGTTTATTTCACCTGGGTGCAGGTGGGCTGAGTCCGAAAAGAGAGTCAGTGAAGGGAGATGGGGTGGGGCCATTTTATAAGATTTGGGTAGGTAGTGGAAAATTACAGTCAAAGGGGATTGTTCTCTGGCTGGCAGGGGTGGGGGTCATAAGGTGCTCAGTGGGGGAGATTTTGAGCCAGAAGGAATTTCACAAGGTAATGTCATCAGTTAAGGCAGGAACAGGTCATTTTCACTTCTTTTGTGATTCTTCAGTTACTTCAGGCCATCTGGATGTACACGTGCAGGTCACAGGGGATATGATAGCTTAGCTTGGGCTCAGAGGCCTGACATTCCTGTCTTCTTATATTAATAAGAAAAATAAAACGAAATAGTGGTAAAGTGTTGGGGCAGCGAAAATTTTTGGGGGTGGTATGGAGGGATAATGGGCGATGTTTCTCAGGGCTACTTCAAGCAGGATTAGGGGGCGACGTGGGAACCTAGAGTGGGAGAGATTAAGCTGAAGGAAGATTTTGTGGTAAGGGGCAATATTGTGGGGTTGTTAAAAGGAGCATTTGTCATATAGAATGATTGGTGATGGCCTGGATGCAGTTTTGTATGAATTGAGAGACTAAACGGAAGACACAAGGTCCAAATAAGAGAAGGAGAAAAACAGGTATCAAAGGACTAAGAATTGGGAGGGCCCAGGCCATCCAATTAGAGAGTGCCCAAGGAGGTTCAGCATGGCCCTGCCAGCAAAGATTATTTATTTACTTTGAAAGGGAGTTAAGAGTGGCGGTTTGGGGATAGCACCAGGAGATATCAGCTGTGATGGCTTGGAGAAACAGTGTAAACCAGCAGTGTAAACAAGAGTAGGGCATTTATGAGTAGTTGAGTACAGTGAATAGGAGTATGACTAGACAGAAGATAGTAGGGATGACAAGTTTTTGGGGTGCAGTCCAAGTTGTGCTGGTGTCTGGAATAAGACTGGGGCCTAATAAAAAGGAACATCCATACAGGAGCTCAAATGGGCTGTACCCTGTAGCATCCCAAGGACAGGCCCGAATTCTGAGAAGGGCAAGTAGTAAAAGTATTGTCCAGTCCTTTTTAAGTTGGTGGCTGAGCTTGGTGAGGTGTGTTTTTAAAAGACCATTACTCCGTTCTACCTTTCCTGAAGATTGAGGACCGTAAGGGGTATGAAGGTTTCACTGAATACCAAGAGCCTAAGAAACTGCTTGGGGGATTTGACTAATAAAGGCCGGTCCATCATCGGACTGTATAGAGGTGGGAAGGCCAAACCGAGGAATTATGTCTGGCAAAATGGGAGAAATGACCTCAGTGGCCTTCTGAGACCCTGTGGGAAAGGCTCTACCCATCCAGTGAAAGTGTCTACCCAGACCAGAGGTATTTTAGTTTCCTGACTCGAGGCATGTGAGTAAAGTCAATTTGCCAGTCCTGGGCGGGGGCAAATCCCCGAGCTTGATGTGTAGGAAATGGAGGGAGGCCTGAAAAATCCCTGAGTGGTAGTAGAATAGCAGATGGAACACTGAGAAGTGATTTCCTTAAGGATAGATTTCCACGATGGAAAGGAAATGAGAGGTTCTAAGAGGTGGGCTAGCGGCCTGTAACCTACATGGAAGAGGTTATGAAATGATGACAGAATAGAATGGGCCTGTGAGGCTGCAAGGAGATATTTTCCTTGGTGCAAGAACCATTTGCCTTATGTGGGAAGAGATTGATAGGTGGAAGTTTCAGTGGGGGAGTAGGTGGGAGTGACCAGAGGAGAAGGAGAAAAACTGCCGTGAGGGATACAAGTTGGAAAGCTAGCTGCTTTTTAGCTACCTTATCAGCATAAGCATTGTCCCAGCGATGGGATCTGATGCCTTTTGATGGCCCTTGCAGTGAATGACTCCAGCTTCCTTTGGAAGTAAAGCGGCTTCGGGGAGAGTTTTTATTAAAGAGGCATTAATGATGGAGGACCCATGCATAGTGAGGAAATTTCTTTCTGCCCATATAACAGCATGATGGTGCAGGATATGGAAGGCATATTTAGAGTCAGTATAAATATTGACGCGTAGTCCTTTTGCAAGAGCAAGGGCTCGAGTTAAGGCAATGAGTTTGGCTTGTTGAGAGGTAGTGGAGGGGGGCAGAGTGGTAGCCTCAATGATAGGTGTGGAAGATACTGTAGCATAGCCTGCCTTTGCTGGTGAGTGGCGATTAGGCCTGGTGGAGCTGCCATCAATAAACCAATGTGATCAGGGTGAGAAACAGGAAAGAAGGAAATGTGGGGAAATAGGGTGAATGTCAGGTGGACAAGAGAGATACAGTCATGGGGGTCAGGTGTGGTATCTGGAATAATGTGGGACGCCGGATTGAAGTCTGGGCCAGGAACAATGGTAATTGTGGGAGATTCAACAAAGAGTGAGTATAGCTGAAGGAGCTGGGGAGCAGAAAGTATATGCATCAGGTGGGAGGAAGAAAATAGATTTTGGAAGTTATGAGAACTGTAGAGAGTGAGTTGAGCATAGTTTGTGATTTTGAGGGCCTCTAAAAGTATTAAGGCAGTGGCAGCCGCCACATACAGACATGAGGCTAAAACAGTAAGGTCAAGTTGTTTGGATAAAAAGGCTACAGGGTGCGGTCCCGGCTTTTGTCTAAGAACTCTGACCACACAGCCCTGCACTTCGGCTGTGTGTAATGAAAAGATTGGGATGAGTTAGGGAGAGCTAGTGTGGGAGCAGCTTTTAGGGCTGTTTTTTAAGGAATGGAAAGGGGAGTGGGGAAAGGATTTAGCATTTATGGGGTCAGCTAGGTTTATCTAGGACAGAATGGGTTGTGGAGGGAGGTATTGAGGATAGGAGAGTATATGGGTTTGGCACCATGGGGTGGATAGGCAAAACAATTTGGTTGATAAGGTGCAGATCCTGAACTAACTGGTAAGGCTTGTCTGGTTTTAGGACAGGTAAAATGGCGGAATTGTAAGGAGAGTTTTTAGGCTTTAAAAGGCCATGCTGTAACAGGTGAATAACAGGCTTCAATCCCTTTAAAGCCTGTTGTGGGATGGGATACTGGCATTGAGCAGGGTAAGGGTGATTAGGTTTTAATGGGATAGTAATGGGCATGTGATCAGTTGCCAGGGAGGGAGTGGAGGTGTCCCATACTTGTGGCTTAAGGTGGGGGGATATGAGAGGAAAATGCAAAGGAGGCTTTGGGTTGGGAAGAACGGTGGCAATGAGGTGTGGCCGTAGCCTAGGAATAGTCAGGGAAGCAGATAATTTAGTTAAAATGTCTTGGCCTAATAAGGGAACTGGGCAGGTGCGGATAACTAAAAAAGAGTGCATAAAAGAATGTTGTCCAAGTTGGCACCAGAGTGGGGGAGTTTTAAGGGGTTTTGAAGCTTGGCCGTCAATACCCACAACAGTTATGGAGGCAAAGGAAACAGGCCCTTGAAAAGAAGGTAATATGGAGTTGGTAGCCTCTGTATTGATTAAGAAGGGGATGGACTTACCCTCCACTGTAAGAGTTACCCAAAGCGTCTGTGATGGTCCAGGAAGATTCTGAGGCGATTGGGCAGCGTCAGTCTTCAGCCAACAAGCCAAGAAGATCTGGGAAGGAGTCAGTCAGAGAGCCTTGGGCCACAGTTCCAGGGGCTCTGGGAGTGGCTGCCAGGCGAGTTAGACAGTCTGATTTCCAGTGGGGTCCCGCACACATGGGACACGGCTGAGGAGGAATCCCAGGCTGCGGGCATTCCTTGGCCCAGTGGCCAGATTTCCAGCACTTGAAGCAAGTTCCTTGGGGAGGCAGTCCTGGAGGAACACCTGGCCGCTGCAGTTTAGGCGTTTGGAAGTTCTTATGTGCTGGAGATGTGGCTAGGATTTTGTCTCACAGTGGAGGCAAGTAATTGTAACTTTTCTCTATTATTGTACACCTTGAAGGCAAGGTTGATTAATTCCTGTTGTGGGGTTTGAGGGCCGGATTCTAATTTTTGAAGTTTTTTTCTAATGTCAGGAGCTGACTGGGTGATAAAATGCATATTTAGAATGAGACGGTCAGAAGGCCTAGGCCTTCAGGGTCTAGGGGTGTAAGGTGTCTCAGGGTTGCTGCCAAACGAGCCATGAACTGGGCTGAGTTTTCATCTTTACCTTGGGTAGTTTCTTTAAGTTTGTCATAATTAACAGCTTTGTAAGCTGCCTTTTTAAGCCCTTCAACTAGGCAGGAAATCATGTAATCTCACCTAGCTATACCTGGGGAATCTGCCTGATAGTTCCATTGGGGATCCTCTCAGGGAACTGCACTAATGCCTTCCTGGAGGTCTGGTTCATGGAGCCGGTGGTTGTCAGTGTGAGATTGGGCCAGAGAAAAAACTCTTTCCCATTCATCTGAGGAGAGGGTAGAAGTTAGGATGACATTTAAATCACTCCAGGTTAAACTGTAGGACAGAGTTAGATATTGGAATGCCTGTATGTGTTTAGTGGGGTCTGATGAGAAAGAGCCTAAATGCTGACTGATCTGAGAGAGGTCCGATAGAGAAAAAGGCACATGTACCCTGACTGTGCCTTCAGCTCCAGCCACCTAAGAGGAAATTGTTGGGCAGCTGGGGAAGAGCTAGTCATGGAACCAAACTGTAAGACAGACTGTGTGTGAGGAGGGGAGGTGATAGAAGGATTATAGAGTGGAGGAGCGGAGGCTGAGGAAGAATTGGGACCTGGCTTAGCCTGGCAATGGGCAGCCTGGGGAGGAGGGGAGAGGTCAGATAGGTCTGTAGAAAAGGAAGATTGGAAAGACTCAGTGATACTTGGGGTTGGGACTGAGGAGACAGGAGGGAGGGAAAGAAGGAAGATTTGGGAGGAATTGCATTGGGAACAGAGACTAGGGAGGAAACAAAGTGTGAAAAATGCTTGGATGTAAGGCATCTCAGACCATTTGCCCATTTTTTGACAAAAATTATCTAGGTCTTGTAGTGTGGAGAAATTGAAAGTGCCATTTTTCTGGCCATTTAGAGCCACTGTCAAGTTTGTACTGGGGCCAAGCAGTGTTGCAGAAGAAAATAAGGCATTTAGGTTTTAGGTCAGGTGTGAGTTGAAGAGGTTTTAAGTTTTTGAGAACACAGGCTAAGGGAGAAGAGGGAAGAATGGAGGGTGGAAGGTTGCCCATAGTGAAGGAGGGAAGCCCAGAGAGAAGAGACAGCAGAGACACGGAGAGAAGGAGTGGGGAGTATTTGCCCCTAAGAAAAGCAGAAAAGGGGTAGAGACATGGAGAGAAGGGGTGGGGGGTGCTTGCCCCCCAGAAAAGCGGTGCTTGCCGCTAAGGGTGAAGGACCAAGGCAGGCATCCCCGCGTGATCAGACACCTCTGAAACGTGGGTGAATAATTAAGCAGGCATCCCTGCATGATTAAATACCAAGGGAAGACTGTCTTCCCAAGTCTGTGACTGGTGCCGGAGTTTTGAGTTCCCGGATAAAACGCATCTCCTGTCTCTACTAGAAAAGGAAAGGAACTGAAATTAAGAGAAGGGAGAGATTGAAAGATGGCACCAAGATTGAAAGGAGAAAGGGCTTGAGGGCTAGTGAGAGAGGTTGGAGAAGAGAGTAAAAAGAGGCCGCTTACCTGATTTAAAATTGGTGAGATGTTCCTTGGGCTGGTTGGTCTGAGGACCCGAGGTCGTAGGTGGATCTCTCTCATGGAGTAAAGAGCAGGAGGACAGGGGATTGATCTCCCAAGGGAGGTCCCCGATCCGAGTCACAGCACCAAATTTCACTCACGTCCGTATGAAGAGACCACCAAACAGGCTTTGTATGAGCAACAAGGCTGTTTATTTCACCTTGGTGCAGGCGGGCTGAGTCCGAAAAGAGAGTCACTGAAGGGCGATAGGGGTGGGGCCGTTTTATAGGATTTGGGTGGGTAGTGGAAAATTACAGTCAAAGAGGGTTGTTCTCTGGCTGGCAGGGGTGGGGGTCACAAGGTGCTCAGTGGGGGAGCCTTTGAGCCAGGAGAAGGAATTTCACAAGGTAATGTCATCAGTTAAGGCAGGAACAGGCCATTTTCACTTCTTTTGTGATTCTTCAGTTACTTCAGGCCATCTGGATGTATACACACAGGTCACAGGGGATATGATGGCTTAGCTTGGGCTCAGAAGCCTGACATGGAGGACAAGAGTGGAACCTCTAGCTGAACCCTGACCAAACCCTGCTTTCCTTTGATCCTGAAGGTGAATGATGGTTTAGGCTAAACTTTCAAAACAGAAACTTAAAGTAAGATGGAAACCTGGAAGAGCTTTTTGTTTGTGACTCAGGTGCAGCTTCAGGTGACTCCTTCCATCCCAAGCCTTCCCCTCTGGTACAGGAGGTCTGAGACAGCCTTCTGGAACATTTTGAGAACAGGGCTACTATTCATCTTGAAAGCTGTAATGACTCGGATCCAAAGTGCTGCACCTCCGGGTCACTTTTTAACTTGCCCCGAATTAGTTTCTTGCCTTCCTCTTCAATTCTCTCAACAAACCCAGCCTCCTACTTCGTCAGCACCCAGTGGTGTCTCAAACCTGTGCATGGGAAAATGCCATCCACAGACCAGCGCTGGCCTCGGGCACCCTCTATGGGACCATCCGAGGAGCTCAGCAGAGCGACATCATCGGAAAACCTGACTTGTTCTCTCAGGACCTTGATACTTGGGATTGATGTGTCAATGATCCACGGGGAAACGACACCATCACTATGACTGTGATAGAGACTTTCCTCGATACTCCCAGGTTTCTAGCTACTCTGTCTCCATGCCCTTCCTTCAGGGAACAATTTAATCAGTTCCCTTTAGAGGAATTTCACTTCCTTGGGGAGTGAATCTTGAGCAAAATGATGTAAGGATGCGAAAAGCAGATCAAGCGCACTCATTCCTGTGGCAGGCCCAAGAGGCTGTTGACATGCTCTTGCTACCCAGATGGCCAGGGTGGCCCTGTGTCCTGTCTGTTCAGACTTCCTGTTGATCCTGTTACTACCCTAAAATCTGTTCAATTAATTCTGCTTAGGTTAAGCCAGAGAAGCACAGTTGAGAGGAATGGCCTGCATTCCTCCACACCAGGACCCCTGGGCCCGTGTTTGCAGTTGATGGGAAGAGGTGACATTTGCTGCAGAAGGTGGAGGGATGGGGATGCTGCAGGGCTATCAGGACCCAAAGCATCTCCTTTACTCGTTTTACTCCCAAACTGCCCCTGATAAGGAGGATAGGTGATGACGGGTTTAGTCCCAACTTTTAGTGCTTGCACAAGTTGCTTCTGCTCTCTAAGCCTTGGCTGTCTGAGCTTCTGATCTGTGAGACGAGTGCTCCGGGATCATCAAGGCCCCTTCCAGCTCTGCAGTCCCAAGCCCCACAGGAGGGCCTTGCACACTCAATCCTGAAACACCCAATGCTGACCTTGTAATGATAGTTTGCCTTTCAGATCACAAAATCATAACTGTTTAATTTATGGTGGCTGGGCGCAGTGGCTCATATTTGTAATCCCAGCATTTTGGGAGGCCGAGGCAGACGGATGATCTGAGGTCAGGAGTTCAAGACCAGACTTGCTAACATAGCAAAACCCTGTCTCTACTAAAAATATAAAAATTAGCCAGGCATGGTGGCACACGCCTGTAATCCTGGCTATTTGGGAGGCTGAGGAAAGAGAATCACTTAAACCCCGGAGGCAGAGGTTGCAGCGAGCCGAGATCATACCACTGCACTCCAGCCTGGGCAACACAGCAATACTCCATCTCAAAAAACAAACAAACAAGTTTAATTTATGGACTTGTTATTCATTGTTTTTGAGGTAGGGTCTCACTCTGTTGCCCAGGCTGCAGTGCAGTGATGTGATCATGGCTCACTGCAGCCTTGACTTCCCAGGCTCAAGTGATCCTCCTACCTCAGTCTCCTGCATAGCGGGGACTACAAGTGCTCACCACCATGCCTGGCTAACTTTTTTATTTTTTGTGGAGACAGGGGTCTCACTTTGTACCCCAGGCTGGGAGTTGGTGACTTTTGCAGTGGAAGATGTTGTGTTACTCTTTGCTGTCTCATGGCTCAGGCTTATGCTACAGAGGCTCCTCCTGCCTTCACCACAACTTACACACTCCCTGGCCAGCCTGTGATTCGTCAGGGGTGTTTTCTAATTCTGCTCTCTCTTGATCCAAGGCCCTTTGGCAAAGAGATGACAGACACCTGCGTGCCTCAAGCACTAACATGGAATGGCCTTGCATAGAGTTAGAGCCAAGCTTTCACAAGATGGCAGGCAGAAAAGGGTCAGGGTGTGTCCCATCATCCTGCTGGATTTAGGGCAGGGAGAAATCTGTGCCACTTGACTGTAATCAAGACATATTCAGCATTTTCCATATGTTGACACTTTGCAGATAGTGATGTCACTGTCATGAGTAGTTCTGCCTGGGGAAAACACACATTCCTAAATGCTGACTTCTTTTTTTTTTTTTTTAAACTACCATTGCATAAAGAAAAACGCTGATCTAGCCATATTTCCACACTGAATGGTGTGTTTTCCTTCTGTATATTGCGAAGTCTAGACAGGCATGCAGCAAAGACTTCAGAACATAATTACATGAAAGTGAATGATATAAACAGTTGTCTACTCACAAGTGCGAGTGGCCAGATGAAAGCCCATCTCCAGTGAGCTGTTTAAGAATATTCCTGACAGCTTCGAAAAACAAAGATTATTCTAAATTATATAGACAATCTGAGAAAGCAGATTTCTTAGTGAGCCCACTAGGTCAATATAAATTTGACCCTCAAATGGAAAGAGATTGCTAACAGAATAATGAATCGGCAAGTATACGTGTGTGTGCGTGTGTGTGTGTGTGTGTGTGTATATATATATATATATATGCATTCTTTTTAGACGGTGTCTCGGTCTCTCACCCAGGCTAGAGTGCAGTGGGGTGATCTTGGCTCACTGCAACCTCTGCCTCCTGGGTTCAAGGGATTCTCGTGCCTCAGCCTCCCAAGTAGCTAAGACTACAGGTGCATACCACCATGCCCAATTAATTTTTGTGTTTTCTAGTGGAGACACGGATGTAGATTAAGCTGAATTAAGAGACAGGCGATGATCACACGTGTTGGGTGCTTGGGTGGAGTCTCCATGGCAACAGAGCCATCTGGCTTTCTTGCCTGGCACCAGGCCTTATGACTTCATGATGGAATCTTCTCTCAGCAGGCAGAGGGGGATTTGCCAGGGTAAAGAGGAGGCTGGGAGGAAGAGGCCTGCTGAGGGAGGCTTTGGCTTTTCAGCCAGAGTTTGACAATTAGGCTTCATCATGTCATGATGTGGTGCTACGGCTGACCCCAAAACAGGACGCCGGAAGTGGTGCTCACTAAAGACTGTGAGTGGCATTGTGCACCTGCCGTCTTGCTGAGGCCTCCCAGGGGAGCTCAGAGGACACCTGGCCTCCTTCAATCCAGGACTCACTGTTGAAGTGGAGCCGGGGCCCTGGCAGGAAAGAATGAGCTATGGGAGGGCCGCTGGTCCACCACAGGGAGTCTGTGCTGTCCAGTGCCCACTGGATGGCAGGAAGGGTAGGGCCTTAGGTGAGCCCCCCCGCACACACAGAGTGAACCTCAGCCATGGCAATGGGACCAAGCTGTTCACAGGGTGGTGCTGGGAGAGCCCTCAAGCCTGTGCCAAATCCCTTTATCCCTACAAATGAGCCATCCAGCAAACCTACACGAGTTAGTGTCCTAGGGCTGCCAGAACAAATTAACATAAACTTGGTAGCTTAAAACAACACACATTTATTCTCTCACAGTTCTGAAGCCCAAAATTTCAAAATCAAGGTGTTGGCAGAGTTGTTTTCTTCTTGGGGGCTCAGCAGGGAATCTGTTCCTTCATGCCTCCCTCCTAGCTTCCCGTGATGATGCAATTCTTGATGTGCCTTGGTTTGTGGCAGCATCATTCCAATAGCTTCCTCCATCGTCACGTGACATTCTTCCTGTGTGTCTGCATCCAAATTTCCCTCATAGGGACAAATCATTGGATTTAGCCCCCCCCCGACCCAGTGTGACCTCATCTTAACTTGATTGCATCTGCAAAGATCCCATTTCCAAATAAGGTTACATCCACAAGTGCCAGGGCTTAAGACTTGAATGTGTCCTATGGGGGACACACAACAACATATAATTCACAGCTTCAGAGTGGGTCAGACCTGGGTTCTGCCATTTAGCCTATCCCGTCTCCTTGGCACAGTGAGGTTGGAAAGGCAAGTCTATCCCAGTGGGCTTCCTAAGGATTACCTGAGAGAGGGGACCACAGAGCTCTGCGGAGTGTTTGGGAGTGGTAGAAACTCAGCCAAGATGGCTCTGAGCTGGGTCTCTCGGACTTGGAGGAGGGAGCCTGGTTCCTGCTCACCAGAAGCTGGCAGTCTATGGGCCAGTAGACACTTAACAAGGGGTCCGGCTTAGGACAGGGACCTCAGTGGTCAGGCTGCCTGCAGGGAGTTGGGGGACAGCATGGACCACAAGAGCATGTGTCAGGGGCAGGGACTCAAGGCCCAAGGGCTAGGGTGGGAATCAGAAAGGCCAGGGTGGGAGTCAGGAAGGCTGGGGGCTAAGCCACCATAGGTTCTTCCATGGGACCGGAGTCCACAAGTGGAACAGCCTGGGTACTTGCTCAGGATCAAATGGACCCCTTGCCATGTTCCTGATGGGCTCCGGGTCTGGCACAGTCAACGTGGGAATGAGCTGGCTTTTCACTCTCTGGTACTCTGGGCCATGTGTCCCCTCTGGGCCTGGGAAGTAATTCCTCATTCTGCTTCTCCACCCTCTCCCCAAGATGTGACTTCTCCCTCCTATCACCGTGGAGTCTGATAAAGACTTCGTCCCTGGCCAAGGTGTTCTCTTTTTGTCTACCTCTTTCCTTCCCTCCCACCCTTCTTTCCTTTTTTCCAATACTTGGTATCTACCATATGCCAGGGTTTTTCTAGGCCTTCGGGACACAGAAGTGATCTAGACAGATGGGCCTTGCCTTGGTGGAATTTGTAACTTACAGGATGAGAGATATTAATCAAGAAACCACACAGTCAAATATTTCACAGCAGAGGAATGGGTGCTCTGAATGAGGGGTATGAGGGTGGCAGCAGTCATGAAGAAGGTGATGCCACTAAGCCAGGGACATAAGGGAAGTGACCTTAGCCAAGTGCTGAGGAAGTCACCACCTAGGAGAAAGGAGAGGGAAGAGACTTTGGGCAGAAGCATTAGCCCATGCAGAGCCCCCATGGTGGGAGGATGCTTGGCGAGTTAGATAGACCAAGAGAAGGCCTGTGTGGCTGGACTAGACAGAGTGAAGGGACTATGAGTTGGATTGAGAGCCAGCAGACTAGTTGAAAAAGTGTCAATTGAGTGTCTGTTATGAACATGAGGCACCAGAGAGATAAGACCACCCCACACGTGAAGAAGGCCGACCACACAGCCCAGGAAGAGCATTCCAGTGATGAAATGATCTGGAGTCGCCCTGCAGGGAGGCTGGGGCTGGGAAGGCTCTTCTGGGCTGAGAGTCCAGGAGCAGATCTTGGCACAGGCTCTAAGGGAAGGCCAAGTTTGGTATGACTTAGGAATGGCAAGAAGGCCTGTGTGCTTGAGCAATCTAACCATGGTTGTGGCCCACTGCTGGCTTTTCACAGAGGAGAGCCATGGTCAGGTTTGGGCTTTGTAAGACCCCTCTCGCCTCCATTGTAGGCAGGGACTGGGGACAGAGCTGGTGTGGTTAGGAATTCAGGGTGCAGTAACAGATGGAACATCCTTCTCTTCTCAGATGTGTCAGAAGAACTGTGACGCTGAATCTGGAGCTCTAACCTCTCCTAGCCTCCTGGAGGAGGATGACCCAGGGCCCCTGTCCTCCCAACAGCAGGCCACCAGTTCAAGGGACAAGAAGCCCCTAAGCTCCCTCCACCTTTCACATAGAGCCCAGGTGGCCTTGGAGTACCTGCCTTTCTTCTGCACCTATGGGTGCCTCCTGGAAGAGGAGGGGTTGGTCCTGCAGCCCGAGACATGGCTCCAGGAGGACTCAGAACTGCTCAGTGGGTTCTTCCCTTACTACCGCTCTGAGGAGGAGAGTTTGTCCAGCCTGGCCCTTCCTGGCTGGTCACACAGGGGCTCCCAAGATCTGCCCACTGAGAAGGAGGCACAGGCTGGCAGCTTCTGCAGGACAACAGTCAGGGACGAATGCTCTGTGAGTTGAGGAGGCCATAGAGGGTGGGGGGTGCAGCACAAGGCCCCCGCATCCTTCAAACCTCTCTGTCCTGGGGCCCAGATTCTAACAGGCCCCTGGACAGGTCCCTGTCAGGCTGCTGCAGCTCTTGGAGCAAGGTGTCACTGGTTGGGAGCACAGAGACTGCAGGAAGACTGTCCTGTTCAAGCCCAGCTTGACCACCTGCTAGGAGAGCGGCCTGGGGAATGTGGTTTCCTTATAAAAGAGAGAACAGCAGCAGCAACGATAGAGCCATTGTGAGAATTACATACAACCACGTACCTAAAGTGCTAAGTGTGATGGTGAGCTCACAGAAACATTTATTTGGTCCTTATGACTGGCTAGGCTCTCAGACAAATGTTTCATTAGCATCCTCTCATTTAATTCTAATAGTAATCCTATAAGATAAGCCGTGCTATTATTCCCATTTTATGAATGAGAAAATGAGTCTCAGAGAAGTTAAGTGACTTGGCCAAGGGCACACAGCTAGCAAGTAGCAAACCTGGGATTTGACCTGAAGCTTGTGATCTATAACATTCCTAATCACCACCATGCAGCTGGGCACTGTGGCCCATGACTGCAAAGACAGAGGAGGCAAGGCGGGTGGGTTTTAATCCCAGACGCACCCCTCCCAGCAGGGTGCCCTTGGATGGGTGAGTGACATCGCTGAGTGCTTCCTGGGCTGTAGAGCACACCTGGGCCTGTCCTCTTCTGGGACTACCACTGCGGTGTTGCAGGCACAGGCTGGTCCCGGGTATCTGGGCCTGAACCTGGGAGGTGGGCTTGCATCAGGCTGACCCTCCTGTTCCTTCGTACCCAGGCTGTCTCGGCACACTCGGACCTCATCTCTGGGTCCCCACACTCACTGGCTTGCTGCCCCGTCCTGCAGGTCTCTGCAGGGTTCCCCCATGACAGTGACCGGGATGCCCCTCTCTCCAGGGACCATGGTCTTTATGCCCCAGGATTTGTGCATACTACAGAACCCCTGAGGAGGGGCTACACACTAGCCCTGGGCCTCCTGCCTCTCCATCTGGGATCCAGGGGCCCTCAGGGTCTGCCCAGGGCTGGTGCAGTCACATCACGGGGAAGCTGGAGCTGACTGCAGCGGAAGCCACTGGAGAGCAGGCCCCCAGCACCCACTGACCATCGAGGGATGAAGGTGATTCGGGGGAGGCTCACAGAGGTCAGTCAGTTTGCCCTGGGACCAGAGCTGGCCTGGGACCCTGGCACTCAGGCCTGTATTCTCTCTGTCTCAGTGCCCATGACCATGGATGAGAGGCATCCTACCCCCCTTGCCCAGCAGAGCCAGCAGGAAGAACCCAACCCTTGGCAGATTCTCCCAGCCCCTCAGCCCACCAGGCTGCTCCCTGCCAGCATGAGGTGTCCCACTCCACAGGCCTAGGGTTTGCCTTTCTCCTCAAGCAGCAGAGGGGAGAAACTCAACCTGTGCCCCACGTTCAGCCACTCCACCCCCAGGAAGAGACCCATCCCGCCCTAGGCTGCCACCTTCCTGTTCTCCTAGCTGGAAAAACTGCCACATGAGAATTGAACAGCCACACCAAAAGTGGCTTTGGAGAGAAGTGTCCATCTTTCCAGCACTCTGACCTCAGACCATTCCTTTTGTAGCCTGACCCAAGCTCAGACAGAGGAAGCAGGAGCCACCTGAACAACTGAAGGGTGCAGACACCCAGAAGCTGGTTTTGTAAATAAATCATGCACCTTGGAGCTGGTGCACTAATTGGATGCTTTGGAGTAATACTTGCAGCTTCCATTTATTAAGCATTTACTTGGTATTAGGCACTTTACAGAGATCATCTCCATAATCATTGGGTGTAGACACTGGTGTCATCTCCATTCTGCAGCTGAGTAAACAGGCTAAGAGATGTTACATAGGGTGCCCGAGCTCACACAGCTAGCAGACAGCCAGGAACAGTGGAGCTGGGATTCACACCAGCTCTGTCTGACCTCGGGCAAAGTGCTTATGCACCTCCTCGCTACATTCTTCCTCAGTGGGTCTATGCATAGCAAGAAATGAGCCAGGTGCTCCCCTAGACCCAGGCCTCCCCTAGACCCATCTCGTTCTCTCTTTTTCCTCATTGCCTCTGCACCTTTCCTTCCCCTGCCCCTGCCCTTGGGTAGAGCGGGTAAGCATGGTGACTCTGCATGTGTCTGCTAGGCCCTACCTCCTTGGACCTTGTGGACCTGTTTTCTGGTGCTCCAGCCCAACCTCCAACCCCAGGCCCACCTGGCGCATGGCTGAAGCACACTGGGATTTTGAGAGTATGTGCTCATCCCACCTACTCCGGGACCAGACACTTAGATGTTGATTCCTGTTTGAAACTCCTTTAGTGCCAGCCACACTGGCATGTCCCACGTTCACAGCCTCTCTGTCCCGTGGCGCTGGTTTTATGTCTCCTCCCCGGGTGTGGGTTCTTTGTTTGCTTTGACGCTCAAACACCTCTGACCCCTGGATCCCTGCTCTTCCACACAATGGCTGCTTGTCTGGAATGCCCTCGCCTGCTCACATGCTTCCTGAGGATGAGGACTTTGAGAAGGAGAGAGAAATCAATGGGTCACACTAGAGTTACATCAAAGAAATTCTTTTTAGAAAATCTATTTTTTACTATTTCCAAGGCACTCCTATGACTTCCCACTGGGTTTGGGGATTTGGGGTTTGGAGTATGATGGGAGTATGAAGAAATAAAGGTACCCTTGCCAGGAAAACTCAGCTTTGTTCTTGGGGTGAGGCAATTGGACTGTTCCCTTTATTTTCCACAGGGCTGGAAAACTCTTCCCGACTCCCCTTGCATTCTCCCACCTGGCACTGCTCAGGCGGTTCCCTCTGCCTCTGTGCCCTTCTCCACTACTCAAAACTTAGCTTGTCTTTTTAGTTCCAGCTTAAATGCTGCTCCTTCCCAAGACTTCTGGGTTCTGCCCTCCAAATTTCCTATGGTCCTTCCTGGCCTCTATTTGAGGTCAGGCCTGATGTGAGGTTTATGGGTCTCCCCCAGCGCAGCAGCTGACGTTTGATGAGTGCATGACAGAGGAGACCGCCACATGGCAGAAGATGGAGTAGGCTGTCCCCAAACACTGGCTCTTCTGTCACTGTCAGCACTCAAACTCCTCCGAGTCCCAGGAAGTTTAGCATATAGCAGGCGCTCAGCCAGGCTTTCAGATGGGAACTTGACAGCAGCAAGCAGCAGTGTCTCCTCCTACACTCCCACAGAAACCCCTTGATTCCAAACCTCTCCAGCCTGGGCTACCTGGTCCAGTGACCTGCCTGGCCTTCAGTCAGACGGACAGCAGCATTTCCTGTTCTCAGATGTCCAAGAGCCAGCCTCAACCCGCAGGATGACGCTGATGGAAAGGAAAAGGAGCACCTACGAGTTTCAAGCTGATATCTCCGTGGCCCAGAATTTCAGACTTCTGTGGACCCACAGGACCTGTCAGGGAAGAAAGCATGGAGGGCAGCCCAGGGCACTGGGATGGTATTGGGGAAGAGATGTTTTCCCTCTGATTCAACTGTTGCAGGAGTCCTATGAATGTGACACAGTTGGACAGTGTTAGTACCATCACACTGATAGTGGAGAAACTGAGGCAGAGAAGTTAGGGCATTTATGCAGAGGGGTGGGGGTGGGGGCAAGGGTCTTTGGGAAAGTCACTTCTACTTCCCGAGTCTTGGCCAGGAGGCAGCACTTTTTTTTAATAGCATGGACCCTGGGGTCAAACAGCAGGTGTGACTTCATCATCCTCCACTGACTGCTGTGTGGCTTTAGAGAAACTGCTTGACCTCCCTGGGCCTCATTCTTCTCACCTACCCAAGGAGGACTTGCCTCAGAGAATTCAACAAGATGGTGTAAACAGAGCATGCAGCACTGGGCCAGCTCGGAGCCCTGAGGTGGAAGAAAGCCTGGGACATTCAAGGCTTCGATAGATGTACACAGGTACAGAGACTGGGGTGTCACCTCCCATCCAAGCACACAGCAAACACCTCAGATGGGTTCTCATCAAGCTCCTCAGAGGTTTGCTGTGGCACCTCAGACTCCACTCTGAGCCTCCTGGACCAGCATCTCCTCCACGGCCCACACGTATACTGCGTGTGGCTCTCTGCCAGCCAGTGCCAGGGAAACCGGGCCAGGAAACTATCCAGAACGGGCGGCCACGCTTGTCTTTCCGCCCGAGAGCCTCAAGTGCTGTGCAGCAGCGCCCTCTCCTGGCGCATCTTGATGAGACCTCCGCAGCTGATATCCCTGTGGCCAAGAATTGCAGACTTCTGCGGTCACCACCTAAGAGGAGATGGTTCTTACCTTCCAAAAAATAGAGGAAGAATTAAGGCCTGGACTTTCCCAATATGCCCAGAGAGGCAGCAGCAGCACTGGGACCAGAGCCCAGGCAGCCTAGCCTTCCCGCCAGCTGCTTCACCTCCTCACTTCACAGCCACTTACCTCTATTTCTTGACTGCCAGCCTCAAGCTGAATAGGTGATGGGCCAGATTCAGTCTGCACATACCTTCTCAAAGTGCCATCACCAAAGGAAGAAATCCTGCTCCCAATGAGAAGCTCGAAAATCGTGTGCTCCTTTTCCTTCCCATCAGAGTCAGGGAGGGAGCTCAGAGCTCCCACTGTCTGAGGCCAGTGCAGGAACGATGCAGCTGGGGCAAACACTCAGAGAAAGACGGCACAAGCCTGCGGTCCTGTTTCATTAATCCTTTGAACTCAGTCCTGAGTAATTGCTGTCTGCCTGCTCTGTGGCAGAGCCCGAGAATGTCATGGTGGCAGGTAGGTCAGACGGGTCCTATCTACCTTCCTGGAGCAACCAAGCATTGCACAAGGACCGAGCGGCATGCTGAGAGTTGGAAAAAGAAGCAGGGGTGCCTTGAGAGAGGGCAACGAGGTCTTGACCTCCCATGAGGGGCTTGGGGAGGCCTCCTCATGCAGAAGACGCTTTGGCATAGATCTGAAGGAGGTAGGAGTTGGCTATGAGAAGGGCAGGGAAAGGGAGCTGCAGGCAGAGGAAGTGATCAGTGCAAAAGCTCTGTGGGGGAAATGTGGCTGGTACCTTTGAGGGCCTGAAAGAAGCCGGGCTTCTGTGATGCTCCAGGAAAGGCCAGGGAGAGTCCTCATACCCGGGAGTGATGTGGCCACCTCTTCAGCTCTGTCTTGTACCCAGACACCCTCCTTGTCTGCCAGCCACCGGCAGGACCTTCAGACTTTTCCCCATGTCTCCCCATTTAAGGCCCAGGTGACTGAGCAGTGACTGCCCATCAGGCCTGCGCCAGGCTCTGCAGGTCCAGTGCAGAATGAGGCAGTACCCTATTCTCAGTGGGCTCACAGTCTGGATGGGAAACAATCAACCATTGAGTCTGACAGCAGTGATACAGATATGCTCAGAATATTCAGGAAACACAGCTGAGAGCTAGCGGATCCCATGTGGCATAGGGTGATGAGAAGGCCTTCAAGGAAGGCCTGTCAGGAGGTGACAGCTGAGCTGAGTCTTAAAGAAGAAGGGGGCAGGGGTTGGGCACGGGTTAGCCAGGGGAGGAGGGAGAGGGTGTTCCTCGCAAGGGAATAGCACGTGCCCAGTCACACACATGCACAGAATGTGAGACATTGAGGTGCAAAGTGGAAAAGCAGCCAGACCTAGTCCCACTGAGCTACACACATCATACTGGGGAATTGGAATTTATGCTCAAGATCACAGAAAGTCATCAAAGTTCACTAAACTGAGCAGATTCAAGGTTTCAGAAGCTCACTGGGGCAGCAGCTGGAAGGTGGACACAGGACTGGGGCAGAGGGACCCAGGAGCCCGTGTCCACTGTGATCCAGGCAGGGCAGTGGCACAGGGCTGGGCTAGCCACATTCAGAGACACCAATGAGGGCTGGGTGTCATTGAGGGGATGGACACTTGGGACTTTGTGGCTGGTGGGATAAGACCTTGGGAGAGAGAAATGGAGGATGGCGTCCAAGGTTCTGTTTTGGGTGGCCACTGGGTGGAGGTGTGTTTCTCTAAGTTGAAGAGACACTGGAGGAGGAAGAGAGAGTTCATCGAGGGATGTGCTAAGATGACCTGAGCCACCCAGGTGGAGGTGTTGAGTAGAGGGATGTCGACTCAGAAGCAAGGTGTGGGGGTTATACGCTGAGAGATGGGAGGTACGGGTGGGTGAGGGTCCAGATGGGGCCCTGAGGAATCCACACCTAAGCATGAGAAGGGGCCATGGCACCAGGGAAGAAGATGAGAACAGCTGGAGAAGCAGGAGGAAAGCTGGGTGAGGGCAGGAATCTGGAAGCAGAGGGGAGCAGGTGGCATGGGCAGTGCCTTCACTGCAGCAGGTCAGGCGTGCACAGCTGGCCCAGGCCTTTGCTGCCCGAGTGTGGCAGGTGGACCCAGGGAGGGGATTGTTGGCTTGCCTGAGAGAGTGGTTGGGCAGGTGGGAGCTGTGGGGCTGTGTAGACTAAAGGTGCAGCCAGGAGACTCCAAGTTTGGAGAGCCTTCCCTGATTCCTTCCTGGAGAACAATGGACTCCCTCTCCAGTGCTCTTACAGCCACCTCTGTGTAGCATCTCAGATGGATTGTCTCCTCTCAAACAGAGACTTTCCCCAAAGCAAGGCACTAGCACAGACTGATGCTCAGGAAATTGCTGTGGCCTGAAAGGGTAAATAAGAAATGGGGAGTGGGCCACTCGTTAACAAATGCTAGCAGCATAGCCCATCTGCATGTCCCGCTACAGAGGAAAGTGCTCTGAGAGGTCATCATCGGGGAAGGAACTGAGGGAGAAAGAAAATGGGGTTGCTTTCTGGCCCTAGTCACGCAGGGAGTGGATCTCTGTGGAGTTTCTTTCTCTGTGTAATGGCCAGTAGCTGCCCTGCTCTCTCCCGAGCGTAGAATGCAAATGTGAATGGCAGCACACTGCAAATGGTGCTCTGAAGTGCAAAGGCCAGGAAGAAGGGATGGTCTAGATCCTGGCCACAGAGCCAGCATTCCACCTGGGCTCATAGCCCTGTCGTCTGGGATTCTCCAGGCCTGGCCATGGTTGCTGGTAAACCTAGGGTCCTCCCCTCACTTCCCTGGGTGATGCGCCCCATGGGCAGGTTTGTGGCATGCATTTGGGAATGGAGTGTAGTAATTCATTTTGGAAAGCAACCCACTCCTTCTGCTCTGCTCCAGCTCGTTAGTAGTTCAAGCAGCAGCTTTCTGGGCCTGGGAAGCCATCCTGGGGCTGCCAGGGACACTGCCTGCCAACTTAAGACCTCCTCAATTGGTGCTGACACAGGACTGAGGGGATGACAATCTTCCTGGCACCCCTTAGGTGGTCTTCCAAAGGAGTGGGCTTTGAGAATTGGCAGGCTTTCCACTTGTGGATGCATTCCAACGGTGAACTCACTAAAAGGCCACTCTTCAGAGACCTGCATTTCTCATAGCAGCCCTAGGCATATATCCCGGGCATGGCAGGGCACAGCTTGGGGTTGATGCTGATGGCAACTCTGAAGCCTCAAGACTGAGTGGGTCACCATGTGCAGCAGGAAGCTGAGGTGCGGGAATGGGATGTGATGCTTCCACTCCTCCCTGGAACTTTGCAATACTTCCCCACCCAGGCTGGCGACTCCATCCGGGGCTGTCCTCTCCCGGTACAGGTCCACTCTTTGTGTGCCGGGGCAGGGGAGGGAGTGATGCTGCAGGAAGGTCCCTTCACCTCCAAGTCCCCACTCCTCAGTGGAGAGGGCTTTGTAGGATCAAGCTTCGGTGGTCAGGCTCTGTCTTGCTTTGGAAGAAGGAGGTCTGGCTGGCTGTCACTGCATATTAACCTGGATGACGTGACATGGATATGCCCAGTGGGACAAGAGCAGGCCCAGCAGAGGCCCCTTCCTCCTGACCATACCATTTGCCATTCTTGTCAACCTTGGGGTGTTTTGGCTGAGACCCACAGCTGAGTCCCTGCTGGAAACTAGCAGAACGCTGGGGGGCTTCGAGTCTTCTTAGGAGGGGAGGAAAGAAACTCTCATTGAAATCAAAAGCCTCTCCGCACAGCAGGCCACTTCTCCAGTGAGCAGGGACCCCTGGCCTGGGGCCTGGCTGAATGTAGGGTCTGCCTACAGAGAGGGAGTTTGAGGTAGAGAGCACCACCTCTGCCTTCTGTTGGCCCAGGGAGGACAGTGTAGGCTGAGCCAGGGCCAGGCGGGGAGCTGGGCCCCTAGAGAGCTGTAGCTGAAAATTAGACATGACCTTGAACCACCAGGTGCTTGCTCTAGGCACGGGGTACTGAGTGGGACATGGCTGAGATGAACAAAAAAGGATCACTGCCCAGAGTTGGGATGGGAGAGAGTCCACCGCTGATTGGAATCAGCATTGTCAGCACAGCACAGCACAGGGAGATATGAGCATTGCCATCTCTGGATGGGCGGCTGGCACTTTCACTTCAAAGGCGCTGAGGCACTGAAGTTGGCAAGGAAGAGGATAACCCGGAGAAGGGAGGACTAAGAATTTCACTTGATGACCTTTGCCTCTTTGGGTCTGGGATGAGCCGCGCGGAGCGCACCCTTATCCACCGGGAGTGCTGTGCCTTTAAGGTCCACTGGGGGCGTGATGTCAGCCGCCGTCCGGCACTTGGAGAGGTGAGCGCGGCAGCCCGCGCAGCCGGTGACTCGGGTACTGGGTTTGGAGTAGGACCTGCGGCGTGCTCGAGACTCCGACTTCGGTCGCGCAGCGCGCTCGTGCCCGCGGGCCATGCCCCACTGACTCTAAGTGGGCACTGCCCCGGCTCCGGGAGGGCGAGACCGAGCACTGGCCATGGGAAGCTTCCAGCTGGAAGACTTTGCGGCGGGCTGGATCGGAGGTGAGTGTGCTTACCGGGGACCCCCGGTCAGAGCGAGCGAGCCTGGCGGAGTTTGCCTCTGTGCTCTGAGGAAACTTTGCGCCTCTGTGCGCTGCCATCCCGCTCCCCGTTGCGCGCGCAGCCTGCTTTGGGGCGTGCCTGGCCCCGAGATCCCCCTGGTGGTCTTGCAGTTGCCAGGGCTAAATTCTGAGAGCTTCACAGCGATTCGGGCTGAGCTTCTGATTTGCTCATTAAGTTAGGATCCGTGGGACTTGATGAGGTAATGATTAAACAGCTCGTCAAAGCCCACAGCCAACGGAGGCTCCTGGCGGCTCACACACCCTTCAGTGACCTGGTGCACACCTGAATTACGGACGTGGCTCGCGGGGAACTTATGTATGAGGGTAGCGCTTGGCTGCTGACCCCGGGGCGCAGGGTGGTGGGGAGCCAGGCTTCTTCGACATCAGGCCAGCCCAAGGAGGCGTCCCGACTGGAGGGAGCAGAGCTCTCACAGCAGGGAGCGGTGCGCCGGCTGCAGGTGCCCATTGCCAGGCTGCGAGGAACACTTACTGCCTTCAGCCGCCGCCAACCGTCAGCCATCGCCTACCTCCAAGGCCCCTTCTCCGGGCACTGTTGGGTCTGCTGGTCCCTTCGCCACAGCTCCCGAAGCCACTCTTTTACTGGGCCTGGGACGGGTTGCCTGGGCGAGAGTTGCATTCATTTCCGTGATTCTCCATTTTTCTTTCCAATTGGTCTATCCCTCTTTTCTCAACTATTAGGAAAGGGGGAAGTTTGAGGGACTTTGCTAATTGTAAAACAACAACAACAACAACAACAACAAAACTCTTTCTTTGGACTTATCTAAAAGGGTTATCCTAAAAGGGATGTTGGCAAACGTAGCCCCTCACCAAAGGGGAAAAAAAATAAGATGAAAAGAACAAACAAACCAGATTGGATCCCAACTCCTCCCCTCCTACCTAGCAGGAGACCACCTCTCTCCCCCGACCGGTGGCTGCAGGGCCCTGCTTCACACCTTCCTGAGCAGAGGTGGCTCCTTTCACCTTGAGTAAGTCTGTTGGCACAGATGCCCTTGGGTGGAGCTGAGACCCGCCTCTCCTAACTTTCCCAGTCAGGGGGCTGCAGCCTGAGGCCCCCTGGGCATATCCAGGCCCTTTTTGACAGGACAATTATTCCACCATTCAGCAGGGCAGGCAGAGAGAGGAGACACTTCCGTGGGCTGCCCCTTAAATAAGCAGACCACCTTCAGCAGGGATGCAAATGGCTTGGTTTGAGAAATGCCCTGGAAGGTAGGGCTGAGTCAGAGTAGTTCCAAGACTCTGATACCCCTCCCCACCCCCAAACGTGATAACACGTGAACCCTCCCCAACTCACAGCAAGTGGGGCATTTTCGTGCTTTATTCTGGTATTGTCCTTTGGTGATGTTATTGAAAGTAATGGCAAAAATCGCAATTACTTTTGCACCAAACTAATAACATGCCTTTTTTTTTTGGCTTCCATGAAATGATGGTAACTGTTTACTACACTTGAATACTTATTAGGTACCAGGTATTGTTTAAGTGCTACATGTATTCTTTTAAAACAATTTTATCAAGGTTTATTTTACATATTATAAAATTCACCCATTTCAAATGTACAATTCAATGTCTTTTAGTAATTTTACAGAGAGGTGCAACCATCACCATAAATTTGTTTTAGAATATTTTCATCCCCCAGTAAGATCCCTCATTTGAAGTTGAATTCTGTTCCCTCTCCTTAATCTCCTTTCTGTAAATTTGCCTTTCCTGGATATGTTATGTCAGTTGAATCTTGCAATATGTGATCTCTTGTGTCAGTTTATGTATAGTTCTTTAATTATTATAACAACCCCAAAGAGGTAGGTACCGTTGCATCCTTATTTTACAGATGAGGAAATTCAGATACAGAGAAATTCACCGACTTGCCTAAGACCATGCATCTAGCATTGGCACTAGGATTCCAACCCAGGCTGCCTGGCACCAGAATCTGCCATCTTAATTTCATCTTAACTCTTTCTGAATAACCTTGCATAACAAAATTTTGCCCTTTTTTTGATATTACCCCCCCCCCCCCGCCACACACACATACATTTTGTTTGAGATTTTACTGGTTTGTGAAGTGCCAAGGTCTGGAAACCACTGACTTTATAATCCCATTTTTTAAATCTCAAATCCTCTGCTTTCAGATGGGTGGGCTAATAAGTGGAAGGGAGATGTTGGCCCAAGGCTGGATCTAAGCCTGCCCTGAGCTGAAGGATGTGTGCACTCACTATGAGGGAAGCCATGGAACCTGAGGACCAGTGCTCCTCCCCCCACTACTGAGAAGGGTTAATTACTGCCATCACCTCTCTGCCTCTGCCCAGTTTAGTAGGTAGGAGGGGATAAGAGGGGACAGGTGGCTCTGGACCCAGGGAATCACTGTTCTGGGATTAGCTGGTTTCTTTGTCCTTATAAATATCTAATATTCCAGGAGCCCTTAGCGAACTTACCTGGTTAAATCACCTCTACTAACACAGATATTTCCTTCCTCCTCAGTGTTCTTGGGAATTTGTCTTTGAAGAGCAGTTTCCCTTTCAATTTCAGTCACCAGCTGCTACAACAAGGCTGATATGGTTTGGCTGTTTCCCCACCCAAATCTCATCTTGAATTGTAGCTCCCATAATTCCACGTGTCATGGGAGGGACCCCTGTGGGAGGTAATTGAATCATGGGTACAGGCTTTCCCATGCTATTCTCATGGTAGTGAATAAGTCTCATGAGATCCAATGGCTTTATAAAGGGGAGTTCCCTACACAAGCTCTCTTTTTCCCTGGCACCATGTAAGATGGGACTTTGCTCCTCTTTAACCTTCTATCATTATTGTGTGGCCTCCCCAGCCATGTAGAACTGTGAGTCAATTAAACCTCTTTCCTTTGTAAATTACCCAGTCTCAGTAATGTCTTTATTAGCAGAATGAGAATGGACTAATACAGTAAGTTAGTACCAGTAGAGTGGGATGTTACTGTAAAGATACCTGAAAATGTGGAAGCAACTTTGGAACTGGGTAACAGGCAGATGTTGGAACAGTTTGAAGGGCTCAGAAGAAGACAGAAAAATGTGGAAAAGTTTGGAACTTCCTAGAGACTTGTTGAATGGTTTTGACCAAAATGCTGATAGTGATATGGACAATGAAGTCCTGGTTGTGATGGTCTCAGATGGAGATGAGGAATTTGTTGGGAACTGGAATAAAGGTGACTCTTGCTATGTTTTAGCAGAGACTGGTGACATTTTGCCCCTGCCTTAGAGATCTGTGGAACTTTGAACTTGAGAGAGATGTTTTAGGGTATCTGATGGAAGAAATTACTAAGTAGCAAAGCATTCAAGAGATGATTTCGGTGCTGCTAAAAGCATTCAGTTTTATGTATTCACAAAGATATGGTTTGGAATTGGAACTTATGTTTAAAAGTGAAGCAGATCATAAAAGCTTGGAAAATTTGCAGCCTAATGATGCAATAGAAAATAAAAACCCATTATCGGGGGAGAAATTCAAGCCTGCTGCATAAATTTGCATAAGTAACAAGGAGATAAATGTTTGTCACCAAGACAGTGGGGTAAATATCTGCAGGGCATGTCAGAGACCTTGGCGACAGCCCCTCCCATCACAGACCCAGAGGCCTAGGAGGAAAAAATGGTTTCCTGGGCTGGCCCCAGGGCCCCCCTGCTCTGTGCAGCCTAGGGACTTGGTGCTCTGTGTCCCAGCTACTCCAGCCATGGCTAAAAGGGGCCAAGGTACAGCTTGGGCTGTGGCTTCAGAGGGTGCAAGCCCCAAGCCTTGGCAGCTTACATATGGTGTTGAGCCTGCGGGTGGATAGAAGTCAAGAACTGAGCTTTGGGAACCTCCATCTAGATTTCAGAGGATGTATGAAAATGCCTGGATGTCCAGGCAGAAGTCTGCTGTAGTTGGCTGCAGGGGTGGGGCCCTCATGGAGAACCTCTGCTAGGGCAGTGTGGATGGGAAATGTAGGGTGGGAGCCCCACACAGAGTCCCCACTGGGGCAATGCCTAGTAGAGCTGTGAGAAGAGAGCCACCATCCTCCAGACCCTAGAATGGTAGATCCACTGACAGCTTGCACCATGCACCTGGAAAAGCCACAGACACTCATTGCCAGCCTCATGGGCATTATAATTTTTTATAAAATTACTTTTAAAAAAAGAAACCCCATTTCCTATCCTCCCTCAGTTCCTTCCCCGATGGTGACCTCTCAGAGCACTTTCCTTTGCAGCGGGGCATGCAGATGAGCTATGTTGATAGCATTTGCTAACTCCTGGGAGACACACATGCCAGCAGCTGGAAGGAAGGCTGTACTCTGCAAAACCACAGGATGGAGCTGCCCAAGACCATGGGAACCCACCTCTTGTGTTAGTGTGACCTGGATATGAAACATGGAACAAAGGATATCATTTCAGATCTTTAAGATTTGGTTGCCCCACTGGACTTTGGACTTGCATGGTGCCTGTAGCCCCTTTGTTTTGGCCAATTTTTCCCATTTGGAACAGGTGTATTTACCCAATGCTTGTACCCCCATTGTTTCTAGGAAGTAACTAACTTGCTTTTGATTTTACAGGCTTATAAGTGGAAGGGATTTGCCTTGTCTCAGATGAGACTTTGGACTATGGACTTTTGAGTTAATGCTGAAATGAGTTAAGACTTTGGGGCACCGTTAGGAAGGCATGATTTGTTTTGAAATGTGAGGACATGAGATTTGGGAGGGGCCAGGAGTGGAATGATATAGTTTGGCTGTGTCCTCACCCAAATCTCATCTTGAATTGTAGCTCCCATAATGTGTCATGGGAGAGACCCATGTGTCATGGGAAAGACCCAGTGGGAGGTAATTGAATCATGGGGGCAAGTTTTCCTGTGCTGTTCTTGTGGTAGTGAATGAGTCTTGTGAGACCTGATGGCTTTATAAAGGGGTGTTCCCCAAGTTCTCTTTTTGCCTTCTGCCATGTAAGACATGACTTGCTCCTCCTTCACCTTCCACCATGATTGTGTGGCCTCCCCAGCCATGTGGAGCTATAAGTTGATTAAACTTCTTTCCTTTATAAATTACCCAGGCTTGGGCATGTCTTTGATAGCAGCGTGAGAACAAACTAATATAAAGGGCTTCTTAATCTAAGTGGCCTTGGGGCAGCCTTGGTTCTCTTCAAATTGTACAGGTCTTGTGAGTGTGTGTGTGTATAGGTATTTTTTCTGTGAAAAGATACAGTGTATTCATCACTTTTCCAAAGAGGTCTTCTTTTAAAAAAATTCTATGGTGACATCACTCACATTTGAGCATCCTATAGGTGTCAGGCTCTCTGCTAGGTATTTTATATGCATTACTGAATTTCATTCTTACCATGGAAGCAGGAGGTAGGTGCTGTTATTATTCCCACTCTATGCATGCTAAAAGTGAGACATAGAGAAGTTAAGTAACCCGCAGGTAACTGAAAAGTTTTCAGGTTTTTTCTTTACACATACCCTACCCCACTTTTTGAGCTGAAATTCATATAATAGAAAATTAACCATCTGAAAGTGTATAATTCAGTGGCATTTATTACATTCACAACACTGTGCAACCATCACTTCTGTCTAGTTCCAAAACATTTTTCTCATGACCAAAGAAGATGCTGTATGCTTCAAGAGTCACTCCCATTTCCACCTCTTCCCAGTCCTGGCAACCACTAATTTACTTTCTGTCTTTATGGATTTACCTATTCTGGATAATTCATATAGGTAGAGTCATACAATACCTTGCCTTTCATGTCTGGCCTTTTTAATTTAGCATAATGTTTTGGAGGTGCATCTATGCTGTAGCATGCATCAATAGTTTGTTTATTTTTATTGCCAAACAGTATTCCTCTGTATAAATATCCCACATTTTGTTTATCCATACACTAGTTGATGGGCATTTTTGGCTATTCATACACCAGTTGATGGGCATTTTTGGCTATTGTGAACAATATTGCTGTGATGTGTGTGTACTTGTAGTTGTTTTAGTATCTGTTTTCTGTTATTGGGTATATATGTAGGAATTGAATTGTTGGGTCAGATTGTAACTCTATGTTTGGCTTTTTTGAGGAATTGCCAAACTGTTTCCACCATGGCTGTACCATTTTACATTTCTACCAGCAATGTACAAGAGTTCCAATTTCTCTCCATCCTGGCCAACAGTTCTTTTCCACTTTATTCAATTATAGCTATCCTAGTGTGTGTGAAGAGGACTCTCATTGTGGTTTCAATCTGCATTACCCAAATGACTACAGATGTTGAGCATCTATTCGTGTGTCTGTTGGTCATCTGTATATCATCTTTGGAGAAATGTGTGTGCAAGTCCTTTGCCCATTAAAATTATTTTAGTCAGTTGTAAGAGTTCTTTCTATATATGAATACTAAATCCTTATCAAATACGTGATTCCCACACATTTTCTCCCATTCTGTAGGATGTCTTCACTTTTGTGCGCAAAAGTTTTCAATTTTTATGAATGTTATTATTTCTTGTGTCATGTAGGGGAGTTAGAGATAACCTCCAACGCCCTGTTTAGCTCCTACTGGGCTCTTCAGCTGAATATAAAAACCAAATTGACACCAGGCTGATTAACAAGAGAAAAATAATACAGATGTTGTTAGTTTTTCATGACATAGGGATCTTCAAAAGAGAGTGAAGTTGGGAGAAGTGGCCAACGCAAGATCTTTTCATACTTTTTAGACAAAGAGTGATCAATTTGAGAAGAAATGACAGGACAAAGAAAATCTGGCTAGGGTGGTGGAATTTTGCTAGAGGAGTCACTAGGAGATGTGTGGGTGGGGGGTATAAAACAGGTGGAAGACAAGGATTACTTCATTAAGTATGAATTCAGGGCCACTGCAGGCTTCAATTCCGAATCCCATCTAATAAGGGCTATTTTCTTACCCTAGTATGGAGAGGGTACCCTTCCCACAGGAATCTTTATTGCTTGCTGCATGCAGGAAGAGGCAGGTCAGCTCACCCTTTCAGAAGTTATGATTTCTCAATGTTTTCAACTTGAGATAATCAATGTACCCATCTGCTATATTTGGTATGGCATGTCCTTCACTCCTTCAGTTGGTTATACACTTGGTATCATATCTAAGAGTCCATTGCAAATCACAGGTCAAGATTTTTTTCTATGTTTTAGTTTAAGAATCTTATAGTTTTGCTCTCCCATTTAGGTCTTTGATCTATTTTAATTTTGTATATGGTATGAGGTAGGGGGTCTGTCTCCACTCTTTCACTCTTTTGCCTGTGAATATCCATTTGTCCCAGTCCCTTTGCCTTCTTTTTATGGAGTGATTGCTTGTTTTACTCTATTTTCTCTGCCTTCCTTGGTGCATGGGCCAGTGCCTAGCACATTGGAGCCCACCCACTCCCCCTACCCCAGCAACTGACCATTGACTAAATGAGTGCCTGTTTTGTCCCAAGAGCTGGCTGGTGCAGGCCAGGAGTCCAAGGGCGGCTGAGTTACCAGGCATTCTTTTTTGATCCACAGGTGCAGCCAGTGTCATCGTCGGCCACCCTCTGGATACAGTCAAGGTACAGTAGCCATGTTTCCCATTACCTCTTAAAAAGAGGCATGGAGCTGACCTGCCTCTGGGACTATGCCTGCTGTTTCTAATCTCCCAGAGAGTCTTCTGCCTAGGGCAGATGCTCTGTTGCCAGTCCAGGGGGTGTGGGGTGCCAGGAGGTCTGGTTTAGACTCAGAACCCTCAGAGGTCCAGGTAGAACTTTAGAACTAGATTGGAGATGGGAACCTATCATTACCTGATAACGCACATGGGTGTGAGGACTCTGGAGCTGTTGGGACCTTCCTGGCATTGGGATTATCCAAGTCCCTTGTTCTGGGATGTTCCCTAGAAAGGGGAAGGGGCTCATCTCGGATCATACAACAAGTTGCAAACTGAGGTGCGAGATGCTGCAAAGGAGCAGTCTTTCACCCCATCCTCACCCCTGCACCCGTCCCCAGTGGTGAGCAGAATTTAGAGCTATGCTCTGGGAACGGAGCCATAAATTGTGCCTCCTCACTGCTGACTGGCTTCCAGATCCATTTCTAAAGCTCTGCCTGGATTGTGCACAGAGAGGAGCCTCACAGACCCTTTTCAAATGGCTGCTGCATGTCCTTTCTCCCCCATCTTGCTCCCTGTATGAAAATGAACCCTCTCCTAGGTCAGGGCCCATACTCACCCTCTTGATGGGAAGATCAGCCTACATGTTTTAAATATTTGAAGAAACACTTTAAGTAGTAAAGGGGGGCGTTTAGGCTCCCCAGGGGACATCCCAATGCAGGGGGATGGCAGGCAGGACCCAGTGCTGGGAGATGGTCACACAAAGTGATGAGTGAAGCAGGCTTAGTCTACCCTCCTGAAATCGTATAATCTTCCCATTTTATGTAGGGGGGGGGTAAGGTGCAGAGTACAGGAACCTGCCCCAGACCTCAGAGCCGGGCATTGTAGTGCTGGATTCAAAGCTCCAAAGTAAACTTTACTTCCAGGCTGACCTAGGCTTTGAGGACTCAGGAATGAGGGAGGCAGGCAAGGAGATAGATATTTTTAGGACACTGATGGACAATAATTAGGGAACACAACAGATGCACAAAGCAGTTATGGACAGTGGTAGGTGCTGGGGGACAATAACACAAGGTGATGGCAAAGACAGTGATGAGAGCCTTCTCTATTTTGAAGAGTCAGGGATGGCCTCTCTGCCAGGGAGGCAGCTAAGTTGAGACTCAGATGACACAAAGATCCAGACACGCAGAACTGGGGTCAGAGTGCTATTCACAGAGCGACAAGCTAGTGCAAAGCCCCAAGGGTGGGAACAGGCTGCAATGTACATTCTCCAGGAAAACGAAGAAGGCCAGTGTGTGTGTGGTGCACACAGTGAGCTGAGCAAGTGGTGTGGTGCAGGTGCTGGGAGAGGCCCAGGGAGAATGGGATTGCAGAGTGTGCTAGAGGCCTTGCTGCATGCCTCCTGCCAGCCCTGCACACCCAGGCCCTGGGTCCCAGAGCCCACCAAGGAGGGCTGTGCAGCAAGTTCATGTCTGAAGTGGACTTACTAGCATATCACGGCTGAGCCATTGCTGCCCAGAGTTAGGGCCCATGTCTGGCACTCCCCAGGGCTGTCCAGAGCTAAGCCAGGTCCTTAGAAACCTTTCCCACCTCTGTGGTAGCTGCCTACTGAGCCCTCTCCACCCTCCATGAGAGCTGGATAGTTACTGTGCCCAGGCCTGGCTTCCCTAGCCTGTGGCCTCTGACTCTGTCCCGTTCAGAGTGCAGCTCAGCACAGAGCTGGGCACAGCCTACCTGGGTGAGTACCTGCTGAATGAGTGGCCATCTCGGACTTCAGCCAAGTTCGAGGTGCCTGCTGCATACCTCTCCAGGGCTGGGCCTTGGGGAGACTTGGAAGACTCAGATGTACTCCCTAATGTCTCCATGAGAGTGCTGGTTGTTCCTGGCAATTCTCACCCTCCCAAACTCACCTAAGTCATTCCCAGTGTGTCTTCTCCGGGGCTCATTCAACAAACCAGTTCACAAGAATGGATCAGTGGGGAGGCAGCACGGCCAATCCAGAAGGCATGGGCTTTGGAACCACGCAGGCTCTAGGTGTGAATCCTGTTTTTGCCATTTCCTGATTGCATAGCCTTCTGTTAAACGCGATACAAATCCTTGGCTTACAGGGTCAGTATAATTATAAGCATTGTTTCTGGTACCCAGTAGGGATTCAAAATTGGTAGCTGCTATTTTTATCAACATCATTCGATATATATTAAGTTTTGCTCAGTTACCACATCATGTGACAATGTCCAGCAAGATTTTAACCAAAATTGGAGAATGTGTTTTCAATTCTCTGATTTAAATGGTATTTATAAATTTCTCTTTGGGGGTCGGTGGGACACCTCAAAAGATGAACAAGCATTCTCCAAGTGGCATGCTCAGTCATTGACCATGGAACTTCCTGCCAGAGGCCCAGCATCTCAGCAAGGAAGAGGGCTGTTGTTTCTGTAAAACCCAGGCTGACTTAATATAAGTGAGTTGATAACAAGTCACTGTTGGGTGTGAGAGATTTAATGGTAAAAATTTGAGGGTATGGATTAGTTTCCTTGGGCTGCTGTAACAAATAACCACAAACTGGGTGGCTTAAACCAGTAGAAATTTATTTCCTCGCAAGTCAGGAAGTAGGAAGTCTAAAACCAAGGTGTTGGTGCCTTCTGGAGGCTCTGAGGGAGAACCTGCCACATGGTCCTCTACCAGCTTCCAGTGCCTGCTGCAGTGCTCGGCATTCCTTGGGCAGTGGCTCCGTAACTCCAGGCCCTGCCTGTCTTCACATGGCCTCCCGTCTGAGTCTCTGTGTGTCAGATCTCCCCGTCCTTCCTAAGGACGCTAGCCATTGGATTTAGCACAATTTACAGGAGTGGAGCTCCCTGGCCACAGTTGCTGAAAAGGCTGGGCTTTCTCCCTTCTCTGCACTCTGCCGTGAAGCTCTGGAGGGAAGCCCTCCTGAAACATGACATCCAGTCTTTGTTTGGCCTGAGTGCCCCTGTTGCACTCCAGCATACCTTCTTTCCTTCCTTCTGGCTGATGTTTTCTCAACAGGCGCTGTCCACCAAGAAAGGGCCAGGCAAGTCTGAATAACTGGAAATCCAGTCCTGGCCTTATCACCTACTCTCCAGTGACCTGGGCACAGCACTTAACCTTCCTGAGCCTTGATTTCCTTGTCTGTAAAGTGGGCAAGTAGCACCTCCCTGGTGGGGCTGTCATGAAGATTGTTCATGGAGGTACTGAGGATACAGCAATGAGTGAAATGATGCTACTATTAAGAATAGACAAGCTGGGGTGCAGGGAGGCAGACAGTCACTTGTCTAGGGTCCCGGGACTCACCTGTGGAAGAACCCGGCTACAAGGGCCTATGCTGCTGACCCAGGTGAAAGGCTTATTCTGTGCCCTTGGCTGCGTGGTCTTAGGTTGAGGAGGCCTGGCTGGTGCCTATGTCTGATACAGCGTGGCTAGGTTTTCTAGTCAGGGCTTGGCTGCCTCTAGACCAGGGGTCCCCAGCTCCCATACCATACCAGTACCAGCCTGTGGCCTGTTAGGAACGGGGCCGCAGAGCAGGAGGTGAGCAGTGGGTAAGTGCGCATTACTGCCTGAGCTCTGCCTCCTGTCAGATCAGTGGCAGCATTAGATTCTCGTAAGAGCACAAACCCTATTATGAACTGTGCATGCGAGGGATCTAGGTTGCCCGCTCTTTATGAGAGTCTGATGCCTGATTGTCTAATGGTTTCACCCCAAAACCATCACCCCACCCTGGTCCTTGGAAAAATTGTCTTCCACAAAACTGGTCCCTGGTGCCAAAAAGGTTGGGGACCACTCTTGTAGACCACTGGGACTGGACTGCAATGGGCAGGCTTTGGGAGGGGGTGTCTGCCTCCTTCTCATGAACATTCCAGTGGGGGTTCTTGTTTTGCTTCAGCATACTCCCCACCATTCCAGGCTGCCCCCTCACTACCCAGTCCAGTCTGGGGCATGCATGTTGGCCCAGGACAGCCAGGGCATGGCTTGCTCTGCCAGGTCAGGGGCAGGCCAGGCAGTGGCTCAGCTCTAAGCTCTGAGGCTTCAGCCATCTCACCTCTGACACTGAGCACTCATCCTCTTCTCCTTGGGTTTTCAGCTCTGGGGTGCTGAGAGCTTCCAGTGGGAGGGAAGCCATGAACTGGAGTAGCATGAGATTCATAGCACCCCTGACATGAAGCTCATAGTTTTGGGCTAAATATTGCATGAAGGGCCATGATCTTCAAGATGTATCCACTGCATTCACAGAATCCAGGGCTCCCATTCTCTATAAGGACCAAAGAAAGTGTCAGAGACCTGAGAAAATAGTATAGTATATAAGAAGAAAAGTACAGAATCAAAATTAATGCTGCGCTAAATATTTACAAAATATAACCTCATGTTAAATAGTCAAATGCAACTCAGCTTTCATGGAGGTCTATGTGGATGATATTAATATGGGATGTACATTAAATATATACAATTATACTTAATTTTATCTTACTTGACACGATATGAGCAGGTTTGCAAAAATGAAAGAGTCCAAAATCTAAGCAAGTCTTAAAATGGCCTTGATTCTATATAACCAGGAGAGACGAGAAAGATAATGGCAAGACCATCAATTCTGTAGGCCAGAATGAGGGCTCTGGACACCTCAGATATGGAGATATTTTCCCTAATAACTAAAAGCACTGAAGCTGGGCTAGGGAACCAAGCTCTCTTCTCTCTTGCCCTTCATAGGTGTTCATTGAGTACCTACTATATACCTAACACTATGTATAGGTCAGAGAACCCAGCCCTCAGGGCAGTCACACCTGGTCAAGAGCTTGGACTGGACTTGTTTTGGTCTGAGTAGGCTAGAGGTTTCTGGGAATAGCAGCCTCTGAGGTCCTGTGGTGTGAAATGCCTGAACCAAACGAGGGGGCCAGGTTCCTGGGGAAACCATGTGAGGCGGGGTGGTTGACTGAATAATGGTCCCCAGACGTGCCTGTGTCCTCATCTGTGGAACCTGTGAATGTCATCTTATATGGCAAAAGAAAACTTTGCAGGTATGATTATGTTAAGGATCTTGAGATGGGAAGATGATCCTGGATTATCAGGGAGGTTCTTAAATGTAATTACAAGAGTCCTTATGAGAGGGAGGTGGAGGGAGATTTAGATTTCTTCCTACAGAAGAGGAAGAAAACAATATGACAACAGAAGCAGGGAGAGAAGAGGATCTGTGATGCTGGGGCTCTGGGAAAGAGGCTAAACCCCAAAAGCTGGGGGAGACAAGAAAACAGATTCTCCTCAAGAGCCTCCCCGAGGGAGTGCTGCCTTACCAGCACCCTGATCTTAGCCCACTGAGACTCATTTCAGATTTCTGGTCTTAGAACTGTGAGATAATGCATTCATACTGTTTTAAGCCATGAAGTTTGGGGTAATTTGTTACAGCAGCAACAGGAAACTAATATAAGTAGTCAGTTGTGTTCATCTGTAAGATGGGACCAGTATCCGTGCCTTAGAGCATCTGTGGGATTTAGTGAGGTCAGTTTTATATGATGGTCAGTATGCAGTTTGTGCATAATAAATGCCTTCTCCTGCTATCACTGGGGGCCCTAGAGACTTGGGCTTTTCTGCTGGCCTCAGTGCCAGCCTACCTGAGTGTTCAGCATGCCTGACAGACCTTTGCTCCATGGCGTTGAAATTATTCTGTGATCCAGGTTTGGCTCTCAGGTTGAGTTCCTTCATGTATTATTGGCTTGAGTGACTCAACCACTCAACTTTCTTCGCAGGAATGTGATTACTTGTTGCAGGGGGTGGGTGGCAGTCAGCCATTCTGTGGATTCACTTTCCAGGGACAGCCCTGGGAGAGTGTTGGGCCTCATGACAGCCTTACATGGGGCACAGAGAGAGACCTGCACCCCTTCACCACCTGGCCCAAGTCATTGTCCTGGTTGTGGACATCCCACTCCGAGGTAGGCCTCTGTGGTTCTGCTCAACAAGAAGACCTTGAAGGCCCAGTTCTCATCTTGCTGCATCTTCCAGGGAGTCTCCCCCACCGAATTTAAAATTACCTTTTCCTTCTTATCACCCAGCTCTTCTTATCCTCGGTTTATTTTCCTCCATAGTACTTGTCTTCATCTAAAATATATATTTACTTGGGAATTATTTTTTATTGACCATCTTTCCTGACTCCACCAGGTTGTATGTTCCATGAGGGGAGACTCTGGTTTCTTTACTGCTGAATTCCCTGAGATTGGAATAGTGCCTCCAATAAAATAGGCCCCGAACAAATATTGGTTGAGTGAGTCAATAAACACACTTCTCTGATTATGAAAGTAATAATTATGAACAGGGTGATACTATTTCCTATATTTTTCCTATGGCTACATATGTTTATAAAACTATTCAAATGGATGCTTCTCAAACTCTTGGCCATGTTACTAGCCATGGTCATAAACTCAGGAGAGGAGTAGGGTGAGAGTGAAGGTGGGTCCAATGAGGCTTTAGCCTTACATGTGACATTAATTTGTTGTTGTCGTTGTTGTTTTTGAGAGAATTTATTTCCATATGAGTTGTGTACTTTACATTAGTTTTAAACTACATAAACTAAAAATAATGAAAGTAACATCTGCTTATTGTAGGAAAGTTGGAAAATGCAGAAAAGTCCCATGCAGGAAAACATCACCTGTGATCTTCCCCTCTGAGATCACCATTTTAACTATACGTACCCTTCCAGGGCCTCCTCCACTTGTCTACAGAGCTGATCCCAGGCAGCTTGTGGGAAGAACTAGCCTTCTTTTCTGGGTCTCAGCCCCTCACTGCACACTGGGTTCCATGGGGATGGGCCAGTATCTCCTCTTCGGTAGTCTCATGGCTCCTTCATGCACAGGCATGACATGCTGTGCGTGCTGACAAAGTGTTTTGATGGAGAATTACAGGCTACACATCTTAAAAGAACTGGAACCCTCTAAGGCTAGGGCAGGGGTATTCTTCGGTGGGCTTACTCAGACCCTCTATGCCTGTCAGCTGCTGCCCCTGTTCACCAAAGCCAGCTTCCATCAGAGGCCACCACACATTAGCCATACAGTCCTTGTTCAGTCAGTGCAAAGGGGCCGCTGTACCAGGGTTGTGCCCAGCTCTGGGGATGAAAGGAAAGTAACACAGGTGGTCCTACCCTGGTTGGGTGATCCAACATAAACTCTATATAATTAAACACATAGGGCCACTGCGACATTTCGACTCAGACTTAAAAGATGGGCAGGAGCTGGAGGAAGAGGCTTCCAGAAGTGGGGAACAGCAGGGGCAGCTGTCTGGAGGCAGGAAAGAATTGCTGCTCCAGGGTCTGGGAACATACAGCTCATGCAGGGCTCGGGGAGAGGAGATGGCACATGGGGTGAGAGACAGGTGCCTTCCAGGCTCAGGGAGAGTGTGGAATTTATCCTACATTTGATGGGAGGCTACTGGAGGCTTCATTGACCTTTGAAAATGATCAGTATGCCTGTTGTGTAAAGAGAAATGGAGGAAGTGAGGGAGAAGCAGGAGACTTGGGCTTTGCTGCTGGCCTTAGTTCCAGGGAGGGCTTCAGGCCATGTTTCTGGTGAGAATGAGGAGTGAGGCCTAGGGTGGTGGTTCTAGGGACAAGAAGAGCAGGTCTCCCCCAAGGATATTTTGGAGAGTGGAGCGACAGACAGCAGATAGGGTAGAGTCCCAGTTTAGGTTTTTGTATTCAAGAGGCGGGGATCATACAATTATTGGGCACAACTAGCTGGCCTCTGCCATTCTCTCAGCAAAGCAGGCTTCTCTGCATTGAATGAGTCTGAATGGGATATTAGAGGGAGGCAGTGCAAGCTGGAGACAGAGCACCAGCCTGGCCAGGACTGAAACCCAGACCCGTTGCTGGCGAGGGTCACTATGAGCAGGGCCTTTCCCTCTGGGCATCTTTGGAGCAGTAGGGCTATGAATGATCTCTGAGCTGACCCATGCCCTTGCCTCTCTCCACAGACTCGCCTGCAGGCTGGCATTGGCTACGGAAACACCCTCAGCTGCATCCGCATGGTGTACAGGAGGGAGAGCGTAAGTGCCTCTTGGGCAGGTGGAGTGATGCCTGCCTGGGCCCCCACAGGCTGGGGACCAGGGCCACAGCCCCACACCAGCATGCAGGTGGGGGCCTCTCATTCTGCTCTTCACACTCAGCTTGATTTTCCCTACTTCATCTCACACCACACCTCAAATATTACGTGTTACCTAAGCTCACCCCTGCCACTACCACAGCATAACTGAGGAAAAACTCCGGTTTTGTGTAACCTCTATGGAGAAATCCTGAAGAATCTGGAGCCGCAGTGTGGAAAATTCCTGCAAAAACAAGGTGATCGTTCAGTTTTTCACAAAGGAACGAGTGACTGGCAAACCGTGTGCTGATAGACCTCCCTTTATCTGGCCTGGCGGGAGCCAGGTGTGTCTGAGCCTAGACACCAGAGTTTACCTGTGCCCAAGTCACTTGAGACCATGCGACCTGAGGTGTTCCTTTTCCAAAGGGAAAACTGAATGATACTTTGTAGAAGATGCATCAGGCTCCCTTCTTGAGAATTAGCATGTGCTTCAGGAAAGCCTCCTGAGGCCCCTCTTTGTGGAATTTAGAATAAATTTTAAAATTTTGAATGAAATGACCTGATTTAAAGAAACCATCAGGTGGAACCCTGTCTCAGCCCTCTGACTTTTCCCTGAGTCACTGGAAATGTGGCCCCATTGTAGCCACTGTCTCCACCGGACTCCATCTTAACAAGTGCCCTGGGGCTCGGAAGCCTCCCGCAAGCACCTAGAGTTTTCCCACAGATGAAGCGTGTCTTGCGTCAGGGTGGTGTTGTAACTCCCTTGATCGGCTGCTTTAAAGTTGTGGCAAGCACTGCAAGCCTAGCCCTTGGTGTTCCCGGGTGATGCTGTGGGAGTCCACAGTCCCCTGAGAGTGGCTGTTGATTCTCCTTTTGGCACGTGTTCCCGACAGTGTCTGCCAGCCTGCGTCGCAGCTCTGGGGTTTTGGTGGGGACTGCGGGCGGTTTCTCTGAGACATAGCAGCCCATGGCTAAGCCACATCCCAAGTTATCTGAAGGATCTTGTGATGGAAGAAGAGCATGAAGCAGGGTGTGCTCACATGTGTGTGTGCATATGTGTGTATATATGCACGTGTGTGTGCGTGTGCAGGTGTGTGTGAGGCATTCTGCCTCTGGCAGCCAGGGTACAGTGTGCACAGTGAGGACTAGTGGGTTTGTACACAGCCTGGAATCTGCACAATAGCTTCCCAGTACTTTCTCACATTGGATTTGGCACGCGTGTACTGCCCTGACTCCTCCAAGGGCCTGTGGAATTTTCCGGTTTTCCTCAGCACATCTGTGGTGTTCATCAAGAATGCCGTGTGGAAGGGACCGAATCCAGCCTGCAGCACCCCCTCCTCAGCCTCCTGCAGCCTGTGTGTGCGCATCCCGTGTCCTTATGTGGCCCCTTCAGCCACTTCTGTCAGGAGACACCCATGCTTGTGGGCACTCACCTACAGGCTGGCCCAGGCACCCCTCAGGGGTCTAGGGAACACCCGTCTTACACCACAGGCTTAGTAGACTGCCTATGTGGTAACTGCCTGTCAATTTGTCTGTTCTGCACCTCACTTTCCCCAGACTATGAGCTCAGTGAGGGCGGAGGCCGTTTCTTCCTTATGGTTGCTCTCCAGGGCCTGGCTCCTGGCCAGTGCCTGGAGAATGTTTTTGTTGTGGTATATGAGGTGGGGGCGTGTGGTGCTTGGCCAGCCCGCTGCTCCTAAGGTCTCCTCAGGATCCCCCTTGGCCACAGCCTGACTTCTTTCTAGCCCAAGATCACTGCCCCTCCCGGCGCATGCATGGCATGTGTGAGTTCCAGGCCAGGACACCACCCACAGGAAACAAAGTGGCCTGCAGAAGCCGGGCTGTCCTCAGAGCAAGAATGCCTGCCCCTGAGCAGTCCCCCAGCCCCTACCTCCTGTCGCATCAGCACCTTCTTCCCATCTCTTCATGGACACATGGGCGGATGTGTCCGGTGGTATCCCCCGTCAGCCTGCAGGCTCTGCGACGGCAGCCCCGAGTCCTCACGCCCCTTCCTTCTGGTTTTCACTGCAGGCGTTCGGCTTCTTCAAGGGCATGTCCTTCCCCCTCGCCAGCATTGCCGTCTACAACTCCGTGGTGTTTGGGGTCTTCAGTAACACGCAGCGGTTCCTCAGCCAGCACCGCTGCGGGGAGCCCGAGGCCAGTCCTCCCCGCACGCTGTCGGACCTGCTCCTGGCCAGCATGGTGGCCGGCGTGGTCTCCGTCGGGCTGGGAGGGCCCGTGGACCTCATCAAGATCCGGTTGCAGATGCAGGCACAACCGTTTCGAGACGGTAAGAGGCCAGGGGAGCGGAGGCTTGTGTCTGGGACTTGTGGCCCTTTCCTGGTTTGTGGGATCTGGGACATGGTTGTTAAAATCCTTTTATTGAGCAAGGCATCTACCTTGTCACCTAGTAGTCCGTAATTACGGGCATACCTCGGAGACATGGGTTCGGTTCCAGACCACTGCAATAAAGCAAATAGCACAATAAAAGTCACATGAACTTTTTGGTTTCCCAGTGCATTTAAAGTTATGTTTAGACTATACTGTAGTCTAAGTGTGCAATGGCATTATGTTTTAAATATATATATACCTTAATTTAAAAATAGTACTAAAAATTATTGACAATTATCTGAGTCTTCAGTGAGTTATAATCTTTCTGCCAGTGGAGGGTCTTGCTTTGATGTTGATGGCTGCTGACTGATCAGGGTTGTTGCTGCTGAAGGTTGGGGTGGGCTGTGGCAATTTCTTAAAATAAGACAACAATGAAGTTTGCCACGTCCATTGACTTCCTTTCACAAAAGTTTTCTCTATAGCATGAGACATTGTTTGATGGCATTTTACCCACAGTAGAACTTCTTTCAAAATTGGAGTCAGTCCTCTCAACCAAACCCTGACGCTGCTTTATCAGCTAAGTTTATGGATATTCTAAATCCTTTGCTGTCATTTTAACAACATTCACAGAATCTTCACCACTAGTAGATTTCATCTCAAGAAAAACATCTTTCTCATCCATAAGAAGTAACTCTTCATCCGTTAAATATTATCATGAGATTGCACCATTCAGCCCCATCTTCAGCCTCTACTTCTCATTCTAGTTCTCGCTTTTTCCACCACATCTGCAGTTCCTTCCTCTATGGAAGCCTTGAAGCTCTCGAAATTATCTGTGAGGGTTGGGGTCAACTACTTCCAAACTCCTGTTAACATTGCTATTTTGACCTCCTTCTATGAACCCCAAATGCTCTTAAGAGCATCTAGAATGGTGAATTTTTTCCAGAAGGTTTTTCAATTTGCTTGGTTCAAACACATCGGAAAAATCACTATCTATGGCAACTATAGCCTTAAGAAATATACTTCTTAAGTAATAAGACTTGGAAGTCAAAATCACTCCTTGATTCACGGGCTGCCGAATGGATGCTGTGTTAGCAGGCTTGGAAACAACATTCATCTCCTTGTGCATCTCCACCAGAACTCTTGGGTGATCATATGCATTGTCAATGAGCAGTAATATTTTGAAAGGAATATTCTTTTCTGAGCAGTAGGTCTCAATAGTGGACCTAAAATACTCAGGAAACCATGCTGTAAGCAGATGTGCTGTCATCCTGGCCTTGTTGTTCCTTTTCTAGAACACACAGGGCAGATTGATTATCATTCTTAAAGGCCCTAGGATTTTTAGAATGGTAAGTGAGCACTGGGCTCAAGTTAAAGTCACCAGCTGCATTAGTCCCTAACAAGAGAGTCAGCCTGTCCTTTGAAACTTTGAAGCCAGGCATTGCGTCTCCTCTCTAGCTATTAAAGTCCTGAAGTCATCTTTTTCCAATAGAAGGCTGTTTTGTCTACATTGAAAACCTGTTGTTGAGTACAGTCACATTCATCAATTCTCTTAGCTATATCTTCTGGATAACTTGCTGTAGCCTCTACATCAGCACTTGCTGCTTCACCTTGCACTTTTATGTTATGGAAATGGCTTCTCTCCTTAAACCTCATGAACAAACCACTGCCAGCTTCAAACTTTTCTTCTGCAGCTTCCTCACCTCTCTCCACCTTCAGAGAATTGAGGAGAGTTATGCCCTTGATTTGGGTTAGGCTTTGGCTTAAGGGAAAGTTGTGGCTGATTTGATGTTCTATCCAGACTACTCAAACTTTCTTCATACCAGCAATAAGGATATTTCACTATCTTATTATTTGTATGTTCATTGGAGTAGTGCTTTTAATTTTCTTCAAGCATTTTTCTTAGCACAACCTGGCTAACTCTTGGGCAAAGGAGGCTTAGCTTTTGACCTGTCTCAGCTTTCAACATGCCTTCCTCACTAAGTTTAATCATCTCTAGCTTTTGATTTAAAGTGAGACATCTATGAGTCTTCCTTTCACTTGAACACTTAGAGGTCATTGTAGAATTACAAACTGGCCTAATTTCAATGTTGTTGTGTCTCAGGGAACACGGAAGCCTGAGGAGAGGGAGAGAGATAGGGAATGGCTGGCTTGTCAGTGGAGCAGTCAGAACAACCATGATTAAGCTGACTCTTTTATATGGACACAGCTTATTGTACCCCAAAACAATGACATTAGTAACATCAAAGATCACATATCATCATAACAGATATAATGATTATGACAAGGTCGAAAATATTGTGAGAATTATGAAAATGTGACACAGAGATATAAAGTGAGCACATGCTGTTAGAGATATGGTGCCGATAGCCTTGCTGGACTCAAGCTGACCACGAACCTTCGATTTGTAAAAAATGAAATATCTGTGAAATGAAATGAAGTGAGGTACAATAAAACAAGCTATGGTTTTATTACTATTTAATCCGAAGAAGTAACTGTCATTGATTAAGTATTTGGTATGTGCCAAGTACTCGCTAGGACCTTTGCATATGTTCTCATAATTCATCTTGTAACAATTCTGTGAGGCAGATGCTGCTATCTCCATTTTACAGATGAGAAAATAGGCTCCCAGAGTTGTAGATAGTTACTCAAGAACACACGATTAGCCACTGTGAGTGAGAGCCACTAGTGAGAGTGAGGCATGGGAGGTTTCTGCAGGCAAATATTGCAGTACCCAGTGCAAAATGCTAAGGCCGCTTGTTCAAAAATTATGTCATATTTTACAATGGCAACAGCAAAGCACTAAGCCAAGCATGGTGCTTGTGTGAACACGCTGGTCTCATCCGCACGAAGCCAGCCCCAGCTGAGTTGGGACTCATACGCATGTATGTCTCATCCAAAAGCCCAGAGTCCCGACCTCACCTTGCCCACATGCCAGGAAGTGCAGCAGGCGAGGCCTTGCTCCTGACCACCCGTCTCCTGCCCTTACCCACCCTTGCCTGTCCTTCAGCCCTTGCCTTTCCTGTTAGACCTTCACTTCTTGTGTGATGTAGCCATTTCTGCACCACAAACCTTATGCCTCATTCCTCCTTGCTGGGAAAGAGTTTTCTGCGTCTTTCCTGGCAGTGGCTTTCCCAAAGGAGGGTAGAAAGAACAGGAAGGCACTTGCTGTGCAGAGCAGAGAGAGTGCCGGCTCCAGAGGAAGGATAGGCTTGCAGTAGTAGGAGATGTGTTTCAGTACCTTGAGGTACTTTGATTCTCTGCTCTACCACTCAGTTCCCTGTCTCCTCAGGTTAGATACTGCCCTTCCTGAGCCTCATGCTCCTTTTCTGTGTAATGGAAAGGCTGGACCCATAGTCCTTTCCTGTGTAATGGAAGAACCGGACCCAGAGTCCTTTCCTGTCACCTCAGACATCTGATGGGGCTGACAGTTTCCAGCTTGATCTTGGCCCTTGTGGAGAAGACTTCTCTCCCTGGCAGCCTTCTGAGTAGCCCCTGTGTGACCCCTCTGCCCAGGGAGGCTGGGTTTCAGCATGTATCACAGCCAGAGCCCCAGCAGCTCACTCAGGAGCATCCCAGCCTAGCATCCCCTGCCCCAGCCCCAGAGCTGCCCAGGACAGGGTCTGCACATGCTCTAAGCATGGTGCTGCTGCTCCTTGCTGGAGCGCATGGAGGGCCTGAGGCCTGGCTGCCCCAAGGCTGTGCGTCACGTGCTCCAAGGCTCATGGCCACTGCAGCCCGTGGGGAGATGCAGGAAAACAAATGGGGCCATCAGGGAGACACAGGGCCGGCAGATCTTCACCTTCATCTTCAGCATATCGAGTCATGTCTTGGTACAATTCAATTTGATTCAAGGGTGGCACCTCTGAGGAATGTTTGCTCATCTGTCCCATCCCAGAGGCATAAGCAAAGATGTAGAGGAATGAAGGCTGTCATAAGCAGGCTGAGAACCCAGGCATCCAGGCCCCTGTGCTGGCTCTTTGCTCTATCCTGACTGCTTCAGAAAAGCTTGCCTTAGGGGAGAGGAAATCTCCATACGTCTTAAAACTGTTTGGGGTTCAGGTGTTGGAAAATGCTCAGCAATGAGGCTTTTTGGCTGCTGGAAGAAGCCCCGCCTCCTTTGCCACCTGGCACCTTATCCCTGGAAGGGGAGGAAATGGGGATAGCTTTGCAAGTATCTGTTTTCAAGTATCTGTTGGGGGCCCTCAGCCAGCTGGGATACCAAGGGAGGTGTTTCCCAATAAATACTTTCCTTAAGAAGGTCTGGGATATTTGAAGGGTTTCTTGACAACATTTTGTTCTATCCTCTGTCCTGCCCACCTCCATCCCAGCTTTCCCTGTACAGTATGCTAGAATGGTGTCATTTCAGGCCCTGAGTGATAGGGGATCCTGAAGCCAGGCTAGAAGCATTTGGAGACTAGAGGAAGAATGGGAGGCAGCCAAGGGAGTGGCTGAACCCAAGCATGGCCTCCAAGCAGGGTGCACAGCTCCTGGCCAGTGTTAGGGAGCTGAGCAGCCACCATTAGCAGCTGCCAATGTGACATGCTCACTCTATGCCAGACACCACGTAAGGTACTGTCCACCCATCACCTTCTTTAATATCCACCATGACAGCATGAGGCAGATATGATTGCCATCTCTGTTCACTTATCTCCAAGATGATAGTTATGCACCTACTGGGTGCCAGGCACAGGGCTATGTGCTGAGAATGCAGTGGTGAACAAAAGACTGCATCCTGTCTCTGTTACAGTGCCGCATCCAGCTGAGAGCCAGAGAGGAACTGGGTCCCTACAAACCATGATGGTAGGGAAATACAATGGGCTCTCAGGCTGGAGTCAAGGAGGGCTTGGGAGCAGGGTGGGAGAAGGGCTGGGAGGAAAGCCTGGAGGTCAGGGCTGTGCACCTGCCCAGGTAGTGCTGAGGGCCACTCAGGTCTGCCTTGCCGAGGTGTAGGAGCCTGGGATATGGCCTACCTGGGGCCCTTCAGATCTCCCATCAGGGAAGTCCTTAAAGGGATCCTTAAACGGCCTTAAAGGGCGCTTTACCACCTGCACCTTGTCCTTAAAGGGCCTTGTCTTTTGGGGAAGCCTCTGAGCAGTGAGAACACAAGGACCCTGTCCTTCCACCATGGGGAGGCGCTGACATGCCTCAGGATAGGTGAGATTCCCTGAGCCTCTTGTATGGCAAACTGCCCATGGCCTGTGGCCTCAGGTTGTTTACTCGTCTGTGGTGCCAGAAGGAAACCAGTTCTCTTAAATAAACCCCCGAGGCAGCAACAGAAAATGAACATGTGTTTGTTCTGTTTTTCCCTGTGTGCCAGGAGACCAGCCTTTTGGGAGCTTGGAGAAGGCTCTTAGTAAGAGGCATGGGAGGTTTCTGCAGGCAAATATTTCTCAACCCTGCAAAGCTTTGAGCCATTAGAACCTGGGCTCATGGGCTTAGCACAAAGAGCAAAGCCAAAGCCAAAGATGGTTCACCAAGTGAGTGGAGGGAGAGTAAAAGCCAAGATTGGAGGACCCACCTCTGCCGTGCCCCCACAAGTTTCTGTAATCTGGGCTGAATAAGAATGGTCTTGGCAGTAGTGGCTGAGTGGCCAGTGTTTACTGAACCCTAATTGTGTGCCAAGCACTATGCTAGGAGATTGGCATATGTTTAATCTTCACAACGACCCAATTCCTGGGGATTTACTATGGGGAGACTGAGGAACAGAGAGGTTTCATACCCTGAGGTCCCTCCCTTAGTGGGAGGTGGAGGAGGTCTGATTCAGAGGCACTGATGCCATCTCTGCTTTTGCCCCAGGATTTGTAGAAGCTGAGGTTATGACAATGTTGATAACATTGGGCCACCTGGGCCTTTGTACAGAATTGTCATGCACACAAATAGCTTCAAACTTTAGGGAGAAGTGAGCTGGGAGCATGTCTCCAAAATGACGTTGTCCAAGTAATGGGCACAGCTTGTGGGTTCCAAGGGATGGGTGTGAATTCTGTGGGATCGGGCTGCCCCCTCTGATCTCCCTTGCCCTCAATTGCTTGGGGGAAGGACTTTGGTGACAGCAGGTGCTGGACAGGATCAACTACTGGGGAAGGGAGGGGAGGCTGACGAAAAGTCACCAGGCAGTGTTTTCTGCCAGGAATCCCTTCAGAAAATGAGAAGGAATGTGGTTTTCTTCCAGTTGCTCCTCAGGAACCCTCTAGGCTAGAGATAGAAAACTCAGAGACTCATCAGGACAGGGAGCTAACATACATGTAACCTATATTAGTCCTTTCTCTTGCTGCTAATAAAGACATGCCTGAGACTGGGTAATTCATAAAGAAAAGAGGTTTAATTGACTCACAGTTCCACATGGCTGGGGAGGCCTCACAAACATGGCAGAAGGTGAAGGAGGAGCAAAGTCACATCTTACATGGCAGCAAGCAAGAGAGCGTGTGCCGGAGAACTCTCCTTTATAAAACCATCAGATCGCATGAGACTTACTCACTATCATGAGAACAGCGTGGGAAAGACCCCACCCCCATTACCTCCTACCAGGTCCCTCCCATGACACACGGGGATTATGGGAGCTACAATTCAAGATGAGATTTGGGTAGAGACACAGCCAAATCATATCACCTCCCATGGCATTGTAGTAAATATAGAGTTTATTTGACACAAGGCCAGCCACACCACGTGGGAGACAGAGTTATTCCTCAAATCAATCTCATAGGAGGCTTATAGGTTAGGGCTTTTTCAAAGGCAGTTTGTGGGAAGGGATGGAGATGGCTAGGCAATGGGGGCTTGCTGCTGATTGGTTGGCATGCAATCATAGAGGTGTGGAAAATGGTCCTCCTATGCACGTTGTTGCTTCTGGGTGAGGCCACAGGAGCAGGGTTTGTGGGTCCAGGAGCAGGGCTGGTGAGTTGGTGCCACTGGTATCAGACATGCAAAAAGCCTGAAAAGATACCTCAAAGGGCCAATCTTAGGTTTCACAATACTGATTACTCCTGCAGTGATGTTATCGGCAGGAGTAATTGGGGAAGTTTGCATATCTTGTGACCTCCTACATAATGGCTGGCAATCCTTTATGTCTATACCTTAGCAGAATTCAGGCTCCTCTCCTCCCTCTAGCCTGTTGACCTCTCATTACTTTTAGGGAAGGGCGATTATCATTTAAAGTATAAACTAAATGTCTGGCAAAGTTAGCTCAGCCTAAGCCAAGAAATAATCAAGGCAGCTTGAAGGATAAAGTCAAAAGGGGGATTGGCTAGATTAGGTTGCCCCCACTGCCACAATTTTCTCACTGATCTAATTTTTGCAAAGGTAGTTTCATAAGTGAGAAAAGGTGTCTGGGGAAGTGAATCCTCTCCCATTTTTCTTGAGACCACAGCTCTCCTAACCTGTTTCATTTTTCCTTTTTTGATTGAAACCTGGACACAGAACATATTTTATCTTCTGCCTAATTCTGCTATTAGAAAAGCAGTGGTTCGAGCCTAATGTGTAAGCTTCAGTGTCTGAGAGGCAGTTGGGAGTGGTGGGGACTGTGGCAAGCTGGGCCCACATCCTGTCCAAGGGAGTGGCCACAACCCCATTTTAACTGACTGTTGCCCTGTGGCCTGATGTGCTTCGATCCTCTGATTTTTAAGAGAAGGCAAAAAGGTAGATTTTTTCGTGAGATATTTTGGTTGGAATGATCATGTAATTCAGTGAAAACCAAACAGAACACTATAGAGCCCAAGGCTGTGTGAATTACATAGAATGGGGCTGGGGCTGGCTGCAGTCCTGTGGTCTGCGCCCTGGGTCAGGCCCAATCCATGTGTTGACTATGCTCATGTGGGCATTTCTAGGCAGCCTTGGGCAGGGCTTGTGAAACTGATCGGGTTTTGTGGTTCTGCCTCAGGATTGCCAGTCCACTTCCAGGGTGATCCTAGGTGATATGAGAGACAGTACTCACATACGGAAGCCAGGTGCCAAGAGGCCTCTGGCTTCTTCGCTTTGGGACATATGACAGGTGGACTGGTGGCCACATTGAGGTGAGAGCCCAGCTCAGGTGGTTGGGGGACTGGCAAATATACAGCCAATGTATATTCAGCCAGCCCCTCCTGATTGTCTGTTAGTGGTGATCCATGGTTGAACATCTACAAGCTACAGAACATTGAAAGTAGAGGTAGAAAGTGCCCATTCATGCAATTACAAGCACTGGTAATATATTAATGTGTTTATTTTTGCATTCTGTATACATAGATTAAAGATTTTAAGAAGCTGTGATCATGCTATATGGACAATTTCATGTCTTGTTTTTAACTCAGCATTATAACAGAAACACTAACCATGTTATTAAAATAGCATATAATTTTTTTAATTAGATGGGCAATATTTAAAATGGATGTGCACTAGTCCATCAAATACACACGCATGCACACACACACACAGACACACACACTGAAAGGGTCTATGTAGTATGGTAAGAATTAAGCTTCCAGAATTAGACTACCTGCTTCTAATTCTACTTCCACTGAACCCAAAAAAGGTTAGACAGCTCACCTAATGTCACCGAGCCTCAGTTAACTCATCTGCAAAGCAAGCATAACTATAGTAGCTACTTTATAGCTGGGATGCAATGAAACATATTATACATGAAGACTTTAGCACAATGTCTGGCATATAGAAAATGTGAAATAAATGTTAGCTATTAGTAAATGTATTATTTAACAGTCTTCCTAATGGTGAATATTTAGGTTGTTTACAGTTTTTCCTCTTAAAAATAGTGATGTGATCAGCGAATATATTCATAAAGAGTTCTCTTTATTTAGGGTTATTTCCCTAAATGTGTGGGCTGTTTGATTCATGAGTGGGTTAAGGGGTGCGGCCATTTTTAACATTCTTGGTACATACTGTGAAATTGTTATCCAGAAGATCTTTACCAAATCATATAAGAAGTTGCTTACATTTAAAGGGAATTTCCATTTGACACTGACTACCATTGCACAATAACCAGTAGTTATGCCCCATGTGAATGCTTCCAAATTAACAGAGGTATTCTCCTGGGGCCTCTGCCACTTGGCAAGCAAGGAGACACTGGCCTGTGTTCAGTTGGATGTGCCTGTGACAGTAAGGCACCTGTGAAAAACCCTTCCTTTTAAAATCACTGCCCTTTGCATGGGCATGAGCCTAACTAGGTGGCCTGTTGAACCTGAGCTAGAAGTCAGGGCTGTGGCCCTGCAGACCAGTAGTCACTCTGCTGCCTGAGCTATGTCCTTCCTAGAAGTTCATGGCTAAAGACACTCACTCCTCCCCCATCTGGGAGTGTTTAGATCTGTGTTTCCATTTAAAGACTAATTAATGTGCAGATCACAAAGCCCTCTACATAGCAGGAGGTTGGAGTTGGGAGGATCAGGGAAGGACTGAACATTAACTCTGTGCTGACTATCCTAATCATTGCACCAGGCCCAGCTGGAGGCAAGGAGATGAGTGTTACACCTGTTCGAATTCACTGTGAATTGTTCATTCACAAGCATTTCCTGAGCCCCTGCTTTGAGGCAGACACAATGGGTAAAGAAGTGTTGGAAGCCCCGGCCTTCAGGGTGCCCACAGTCCGGTGGGGAGCCAGATGTGTGCTTCTTCAATGAGAAAGGCCTCATGAAAATCTTTGGAACCCCTGACTCTGGCTTGGTGGATCAGGAAGCCTCCAGAAAGGAAGAGGCCGTTGATTGGGTCTTTTAGTTCTACGTAGCATTTAGAGATGGGGACAAGGGATGGAGACATGTTTTAGTACTGTGGGAACAACATAGGGGAAGATTTAGTGGCAGGAAAATGTAGGCACATGGTGGGACAGGGGAGCCTTTGGTTAGCACAGACAAGCAATGCAGGGATGGTGGGGGTTTTGGAAGATGTGGAGTGAGTTGGGAAGAGCTTGGATTTCTTCGCCGAGGATGGGCTTAGATGATATTGAGCAGGTGGTGAAGCATTTTGGACACCAGAATGATGCAATCAGAATTGTGTTGGAGAAGAGAAAACTGGCCTCTGGAAGGGGTGGAAGAGTGGTGGGAATTGTAGAAGTGGGTAGATTGATTTGAAGGCTACAGCCACAGACCCAGGGCCCTGGGCTTGGGAACAGAGACAGGTGGCAGATGCAGAGGCCCTGATGATATAGAAGCAGCAGGCCGAGCATTAGGCATAAGCAGGAGAGAGGAAAGTGTCAAAAATGACCAAAGACCCTGAAGTTGGATGACAATGAGACAAGTGGAACCCCGCACACAGGGAATTAAGTAGCAAATGAAACATGTAAGACGGTTCTTGGCATGGAACAGGTAATCAATCAATGCTTACTGTGGCTACTGCTGGAGGGGCAGACTTGAGTGAGAAGAGGACGAGTTTGGCCTGGTCTCTGTAGTGTGAGGTGTCTGTGAGACTACACCTGGAAGCATCAGGGCTGCAGGTAGAGGCACAAGTGCAATAGGCATAGAAGTGACAGTGGAGGTCGTGACATTAGATGCAAACACCAAGCGAGCTGCAAATAAGGCAGAGGATGGCAGCAAAGAGAAGACTTAGTGAAGGAATTTGGGAAGGAGCAAAGAGTTACAGTAACACTAATAACTACAGTTAAAATTGTCGAGCTCATACCATGTATTGAGCTATACCACGTTAATGCCCATTCCATTATCATCACAGCAACCCTATGAAATAGGCCCACTTATCATCTTTATTTTACAGATGAGAAAACCGAGGCTGAATTACATAATTTGTCCATGCTCACATAGCTGTCCCTTGGGGAGGTGGGGAATTACCCCAGGCCGTGCAACTCTGTGACCCCTAGAAACTGAGTCCTGAGAAATTGGTGTTACTGAAGTAGGAGGAAGGAGTGTGTGGAGGGGAAAAGTGCTAAAGTTGGGGTTATGATGGGGACAGAGACAGAGGGCAATGGAGAAGGAAAAGGCGTTCATTTCCAAGTTGGGAGGGAAGAAGAAAGAAATTAAAAATGCAGAGAGATTCTTGAGGGAAAGTGGGAGGAAGTTGAGGGAATTGATGTCAGAAGCCCTGGCTCCATCATACTGAAGACCATCTGGATAGAAAGGAATCAGAGTGTGGCCAGATTTGAGGTGAAGAAGGTCCTAATTTCTGGACATGCCAAGAGCAGACAAGCTGGGCTGGATGGTAACAGCAGAGAGGGTCAGCTGAGAGGTAGGTCTCAGCCACAAAGCCATCTGAGCCCAAGAATCTGCATGGTGACAAAATAAAGCAAAAACATTTCTCCAGTTTCCCTGAGTCCTCAGAGATGCCTGGCTGGGAGGTCATCAGCTGTACCTCTGAGGCCCTGAATGCATCCATTTGTCTCTTTAGCAACATTTTATTGCTACTTTGAAGATGTGTGGCAACCAAGGAAAATATTCTTCTTCGGGCAGGTTGACCTTGGGAAGGAACAGCAGATTTTCCAAGACTTTCCCAGTACAGGGCAGGGGTTATTGATGTTAAGATCCCTGAAGGGACACACAACCCTTAAAGATGAAAGCTTATGTAGAAAGGCAGGAACCCTTGGAGCATGAAAAGGGACCCAAAATCCTGAAGACAACCCAGGCCTGTATAGTCTGGGCCTTCTCAAGTAGGCTGTGAGTTGCCAATAGCAAGTGAGAGCTGGAGCAATGGCAGCCCAGGAGTGAAGGGAGGAGGTTTGTGGAGAGGCCAAGCATATGGCCATGCAGTTCCAAAGAAGTCCTTGTTCTGAATGGTTTGACTAGTTTGAACCCTTTGAACAGTTTGTCCTTTTCAAACAGTTGTCCCACACGGTTACCAGACATTAATGGTAGTGCATAATACACCATTGTGCAAATTAGGTACATTGGTGACACATGGTTTATTTAAAGCAATTGACAATAGCAAGTATTGTCCTGATTTCTGGACTTAACACCAGTATTGGTCATTCTTGGCCCCATGTGGGCAACAGTGATTTCCCACAGTAGACTTGGCTGCAGGCCACAGCTGCCTGAAGTTGGCAGGTCCAGCACTTCCAGAATCCAGTCATATAAGGACACGGTGATAAAAATAGGAATAAGAACTACTCGCCTTGAGTAAGGGACATTTGCACGGCATGCATTTCAGTGAAGTACATTTGTCAACATTCCCTTTTCATGTTCATAAAAGCCAAATGAGGTGGACAGGCCACTTATTCTCCACCTTTCACGATGATGAGGAAACTGAGACCAAGTGAGATTGAATCTCTTGCATGGAGTTGTAAATAAAAAAAAAATTAAATAGCAACTGAACAGGAATGCAAATCCAGGGCTCTTTCTATGAAAGCATCTGCCTATCTTAGGCCTCTCAGGTCATGAGGAGACTGCTGGACTCTTAGAAACAGGAAGTAGGTAGGAGCTTCCCAGCTCTTAATATCCCGGGAAGTGATCTGAGGGGTCCACCAGCCTGCTCAAGCTCAAACCCAAACTGAGGATGTTACAGCCAGCCTGTCTGCTGGAGGATGTACAGCCATGTTACTGAATGCTTCCATCACATCTAAGCAGTGCTGTAGGTGGGACCCTGATTTTGGAATTTCCTGTAATATCTAAAGCCTCTGACCCAAGGATCAGTCAGGGCCAGCCTTTTGATGAATGCCAAGGGTGTGAGTCTTGGGAGTGCTGAGACCTGCCTAAGTCAGGTGCTCCATTGTCCACGGAGTAGATGCTGAGATATATATGGAACTCGGGCCACAGTGTATGATTCCTGTCATCAGGAAACTCACCGCCACACTAAGGGCAAAACAACATGATCAGAAAACAGTAGCAACAGTGGCAAGCCATACTAGGGAGCACAGCGTCAGGCATGGGCTGCAGGCCCCTTTTTCTAAGATCGCCTTGTTAATATGGAAAATGTGGTCCAACCCATCGAACAGCAGCTGTACTTTTAAGTGTTCATGGACTAAGAAAACAAACATGTCAAGAAGCTGCTATGGATTACTAATATGTTTATGTAAAATGGTGTTACCTGTGATAGCACCCACACATATGAGAAAAATGGGCACATCTGTACGTGTGAGACATTGCAGGAATTCTGTGATTGCATAATGCTCATGGATTCTGGGGTGCCTTGAAATGACTCCCACTGGCTGAGCCTTACTGGACATAGTACCCTCGTGAAAACCCGCACATCCCTGACTAGTGACCCACAGGGCCTCATTTGTGGATGGCTGATTTGTCAAGGATTTTCTGTAGAAAGTGGCCTCTTGAGAAATTACACTGTGTTCCCTGTCCCACCACCCACATACCCACACAGCAGAGGAGGCTGGGAGCACTTCCCCTTCCAGCGAGTGGCCAGGCCTTTGTGCTCCTGAGGGCCAGCCCTGCTCCCCTCAGTGGCCAGCCATTGTGTTTCTGCTGGCCTTACTGTTTCCAAGGTCATGGCCCACTGAAGACATTGAATAGCATTGACTGAGAAAGGAAAATAAATGGAACATCTTTGTGTTTGTGTCTGAGGAAGGCACAGTGACTTTCTGTGGCTGGGTCTCTGGGTTCTGGAAAAGGGGCAGTAGTGGCAGATCTGGTGTCCTCAGGCTGTGTCCAGCCCAGCTCAGCCTTTCTGAAGTTGGATGTCCCCTAAGAGACAGCTGCACTGGTACCTGTTATGATCGGCCAAACCTGGACCTACAACCACCACACCCCAAAATAAAACTCCCTGAAGAGGCATCTACCTTCTAAGGGACCTCCCAGGCCAAACAGGAGGCCAGCAGTGAGGCACTAGCACTTCACAGAGAGCTGCAGAGACAGATAGCCATGGCCTGTGGCTTTAGGTGTGCTGGCCGGGACTGAGCTGGACAAGGCAGGAGGCCTGGGCCCTCCTTCACTTCCTAGGGCAGTAGGTTGCTGTTTTCATTGACTTTGAACATCTTGCTAGTCTTGGTTACATAGGTGCAGGGGGCCTGAGATGGCCCTAATTGAAGTTGGGAAAACGAAGGAAACCACACGCATCCTGAGTTTTTGAGGTACATAATCTGTATCTATCCTAATAAAAGGTAATATGCCCTTGATCTAGAGAGGCAGCAAAAGTTGGTCTCAAATGCAAAGCATTCATGATTTTAAAAAATCAAAATTTCATTAATGTTTTTCCTCATTACAGAATAAAAAATAAAAAAGAGAAATTAGGTACACTTCACTTGAGAAGGAAATATACCTAATGCCAATCCTTTCACATATACATGTACACCCTGAAGGTTCAGGAACAATGGGCTGGGAGTTGGCAGTTCCCTGTGAGCTGTGTCCTGATCTGGCACCTCATAGTCTTCCTCAGGTTCCTTGGACAAAGGACATGCAAGTCCACAGATCTCAGTTGTGCATATTTCCAAGACTGACTTTCCAGTAACTTTCCAAATCAGCTTTTAAGAGTCATCAAAATTGGGTTTTCACAAACTAAAATTGGTCCCATGGTATCAGAGTACCAAGAACTCCGATTCAGTATTTTCCTGAGGCTATCTGCTGAGGCTCCTGGCAACCCCCCGGCTCTGCCACCCCCACAAGCCAGAGAGCACTTAGCACCACATGGGCCACTGGTGGAGATTTCTGCGGTTTTCCAGAAGAAGGCTCTTCTGTTCATTCATCAGCAGGGCTATTTTATACTGGTCATAGTTTCTACGGCTCCTACTCTTGCTGTTGAATTGAAAATCAGTATTACTATAAGTGCATCATCATGTTAGGTTTGTCGGACTTTGGACCTCACCAATGGTGGTGGTGTGATGCATTTTTATCTCAGGTATATTTATGCTTAGAATTATAATAACTACCTTTGGTGACATTCTGCTCTGTGGACCCAATATGAATCATCCATACCACTATTGGTAGTGCTAGTGCTGATGGACTTTCAAGTTACAACCACTGCCCCAGAGAAAGGTTGCTTCTCAATGAGTGACACCTCATGATATCACAGAGTTCTTTTACCTTGAAAATCAGGAGAGGGTAGTTAGGCTGTGGAATCACTGCTCTCCCTAACTGGGCTGTAAACAAAACAGTTTATTTCAAATATAAGAAGTCACTTCCACTGTAGAGTGTGATGACATAGGTGAATGCAATTGTAAAAACTCATCAATTGTGCACTTGAAAGCTTTACCTTTTATTGAATACAAAGTATAGCTCAATTAAAAAACAAATTGATAAAAAACAAAAATAAGAGGCCAGAGGAGGAGAACAGGGACTTTTGAGAATGAGACTTAAGAATGGGACGGAGGTCCAGCCAAGAATGCATGACCACAATGTAGTAAGGAAATGTCAGACAAACACCGAATCTGGAAAGCTCTATTAACAAGCAGAGGGGTTGTGTACTCTTAAAAAATGTCAGTGTCACAAGAAACAAAGAAAGGCTATGGAAATGTTCCAGATTGAAGCACTGGATCCTGTCCTGGAGGGGAAAATGCTATAAAGGGCACCATGAAGATCAAATGACAATTTGATTATAGGTGGTAAAGTATTGTCAATGTAGCTATATGAAACTGATAATTGTGCTATAGTTATGTAAGACAATATCTTCATTCTTAGGAAATATGTTTCAACATATTTAGGGGTAAAGACCCACCAAGTATGTAACTCACCCAGAAATAGTTTAGAAAATGAAGTTATGTATGAATGTGTAAAAATACATCTACATGTACACACACACACACACACACACACACACACACACACACACACACATTCTCTATTGCTTACCTTGGGAAGAAAAGAAGAAAAAGGATAAGTTTGGGTCTTGTTGCCAAAGTCAGTTCAAGTTTTGACAGGTGTTTTTGCAACATCTGCACCTCCAAGCAAACACAATGTTATCAGAATCCCCTCTTTCAATCCATAACTCCTGAAAGCCACATCATACCCATAGCTGATTCATGAAAACCTTGACTCCTGGTCAGGTCACTGTTACCTGGAAATGAATGGGGCTTAGGCAAAGTTTAGACACTGGGACAATTACATCGATTCCGTTGAATTGAACACAAATGAGTGAGAAGGGAGGGAAGTGAAGAGAGTGGGAGAGAGAACCCACAAACAATAAGCAAATGGGCAAAAAGGTTAGCAATAGATAAATCTGGGTAAATGGTATGTATGGGCATTCTTTATACATTTTGCTTTTTATACTTCTTTTGCAAATTTGGAATTATTTCCAAATAAAAAGTTTTTTCAAAAAAAAATATTGAGAATGAAGGAGCTAGAAAGAATTCCAAGAGCTTCACAGTATAAACTTGGGTCGGTTTGGAGCTGTGTCAGTATCCTGGTGATGGGAGTCACCATGATAATTATACTGCACCAACAGCCATAAATGGGTAATTCCAAAGCAATAAAAGCTAGATTGGTTATGTGGCAAACCTGGGAGAATGAGAGAGAATTTCCTTATTGCTTACTCTGCAGGGAAAAGGAAAACAGTACAGGATTTTTGTTGACAAGGCCAGTTGGAGGTTTGGTGAGTGCTTTCCCAACATCTGTACTTTCAAACAAGCAGAATGTTATCAAGATCCTCTCCCTCAATCAGTAACTCCTGAAAGCCACTATTTACCCATAGTTGCTTCATGAAAACCTTGACTCCTGGGTCAAGTCAGTGTTGCCTGGAGATGAAAGCAGTTCAGGCAAAGTTTATACGTTGGGACAATGACATCTATTCTGTCTAATGGCAGAATTTCTCCAGATGAACCAGGCAGTAGCACCATGGGTCTGGAAGAGGAAGGGGTGCCTAGTGATCTCTCAGTGGGCTTTCAAAGGCCATCATGTCTGATCTTGCTCAGAGGGGCCTCGTGCCCCCAAAGGTGGCTACCACTCCGGCTCACCTCCTATAGGATCCACTGTGGAAGAAGTTGGCTCCATCTCCTGCCCACACTGAAGTTGGCCTAATGGATATGGCAGGGGTTTACTCCCTTCGCCACTGGAAGATGGATAATACAGCATGGGTTTGTTCAAGCACACTTCCCAGGGACACAGAAACCACCCTCTCAACCTCACCTGCTTCTGGGATGAGTTAAAGTACAGATTGCACTTTATTCTCCAATCTCCAGACTGTGGAGTCATGAAGCTGAATGCTTCTAACCTTTCCTCTGATAAAGATGGACTGTTTGGGGGACTTGGACATTGACCTATATGATGAAAGCTGTATGCCTGTTTACCAGCATGTGTAAAACCAAATTGGAACACTGTACAGAGAATTAAACTCAAGTAGCAAAATAGGCTTGTGGTCGCAGACACTTTATTCTATTTCTTTCCTGGTCATGTCACATTATGTTATTTCCTGGAGAAGAGAAAGTCAAGAACAAGAGCCTACTTTATCTGCACTGGGTCTAGAAGTTCTGTCTGGTCATGAGTCAAAGCCTCATAGCAGAGAAGGATCTATAGCAGAGAAGCATCCACAGCAGAGAAGACAAGTATCAGAGCGGGAGATGGGTAGCAAATGAGAGAGAGGCAGAGTCACTGCTGGCTATGTGCACCCCTAGAAGAAGCTGGAGACAAACAACCCCTGAGTTGCTGCCAGCATAGACTACTGAGGTTAGACAAGAAGATAGCAGCCCTGGGTCACAGGACTTTGAGGGGCCAAAAGCCCCAGTGCTGCCCTACGACTATTTAGGGCACAGCCTGGCCAGGGCTGGAGTGAGTCACTGAGAATATACCCAGCTCTCCAACCTGTGGGTCCTGCCACCAATTCATGTCAGCAACCTTGGTCTCAGTTGATAACTTTTTAAGCCCCTACAATGTTCAAATCACCATCTTGAACACTATACATGTATTACTTTATTTGCACTCATGACAAGCTCTCCCTCTTTTAACATAAGGAAATGGGCTGAAAATGCTGCCCTGCCAAGGTAAACTTCGAATTATTTCCAAATAATTTTAATAAAATTATTTAATTTTTATAAAATTATAAATATTAAATTATAGATTTTAAATTTTATATATAATTAATAAATTATTTTCAATAAGTGGTAGAGCTAGGATTTGCAGCCAGGACAGTCTGGCTCCAAATCTCATATACATTTTGCCCCGCCACACTGTGCATAAATAAGTGTGTACACAGACATATACACACATACACACACACACACACACACACACAGCATGTTGGATTTTCTAGCTTCAAAGAAGAGCTTAGTGTGGCTTGTCATAATTGATTCTAGACATTCTGAAGTCACATCTGCTTTGAAAGAAGTAGTAGTATTGACCTAAAGTAACTGGTGTTCTATCACTTGGCTGAGATTGTCCCCAGTCTGGCTGTGTATATTGGCAGGGGCTCTTGTTGGGACCTCAGTATCCTGGTTTGAGCTGCCAAGAAGGTCAGATTTGGTAAAAGCTGATGGGCTACATGAGAGGGAACTGTCAAAGGGCTGGGCTGGCTCCAGTGTCAGGGAATGTCCAGTCTCTTACACCCTGGGTCATTTGCCACCTTCTCTCCCCTGTCTTTGCAGCCAACCTTGGTTTGAAGTCCAGGGCAGTGGCTCCTGGGGAGCAGCCAGCATACCAGGGACCCGTGCACTGCATTACAACTATTGTGAGGAATGAGGGCCTGGCGGGGCTGTACCGGGGGGCCAGTGCCATGCTGCTGAGGGATGTCCCAGGCTATTGCCTCTACTTCATCCCCTACGTGTTCCTGAGTGAGTGGATCACACCTGAGGCCTGCACAGGCCCCAGCCCCTGTGCCGTGTGGCTGGCGGGCGGCATGGCAGGTAAGGGCAGCAGCAGCTGGAGCCGCACCCCTGTGCAGGCCACAGCTGTGGGACAGCTGGGGAACTGCCATGCCCTTCTCAGCCCAGGGGGAGGGCAGGACACATTTAGGTACTCACCCAAAAATTCTTTGTTAGGTACCTACTCTGTCCCCGGCCCTCTCCCACCTCAGTCTCATCCCTTTCCCTATGCAGCTATGAGAATGGCAGTTCCCATTTGACTTTCAGGCAACGGATATATTTTGAACACATACTCTGTGTCAGGCATTACTAAGCTTTGGAAAGGAAATCCATTATCATGGTTCAGTTTATTAAATGCAATCTTTGTAATGTAAGGATGCCATTAGTTCTACAAGGTAGGAATCAGTCTGCCTGTTTCACAGATGAGAAAACTCAGGTCCAGAAATGTTAAGTAGCCAATCCCAGGTCATACAGCTGGAGCTGACAATATAGCAGGGACTCTGCAGCCAGAAAGATTTAAGTTCAAATCCACACTTCATCATTTTGTGATCATGGACTGGTTGCTTAACCTCCCTGCTCAGAATCCTGCACCACATCCCTCTTTCATTTAAGGTAAAAGTTGATATCTTTGCAATGGTTTTCCAGGCCCTCAGTGATCTAGCTCCCTGTTCCCCACCCACCTCACTTCTACTCCTCTCCCCTTCCTCACTTTCTCCAGTCACACTGGTCTTTGCTGCAACTTGACCATGCCTGGCCCTTCCCCGACCACAGGGCCTTTGTACCTGCTACTCGCCACCTCCTGAATTTAACAACGTGGAGGCGACTGGGGATTTTGGCAAGGGCCATTTGATGGAGAGAAGGGTGTAAAAACCTGATGGAGTGGGATAAAGAAAGAATGGGATGAAGGATATTGGTGCACCCAAGTATACTCAACTCTTCTGAGGGTTCTGCTATGCTGTAATGAGGAACAGATAAACACAGCCATAGCCAGAAGGGCCTTTGGAAGCCAAGAGAGGATGCTTTTTAAGAAGGTTGACATCATGACATGTTTGATGTGATGGGAAAGATCTAATAGAAAGAAGAAAATCATGAATCATCCTCCTTCTCCCTCTCCTCCTCCTCCTCATCACATTTGCCATGCTGTCAGCTCATAGCAAACACATAACGAAGCTCATGTCAGCCACCTAACTACAGTTTCACCTTCTGGCCCCCAGGTGCCTGTGCTCGTGCCCAGCTCCTAGTAAGAGCTCAGTCAGTACCGACTGGCAGAGAGCATGGCAAGGCCCCATCTGCTCTCACTTCTGCGGAGAGCAGGTGTGAATGGCCTGGCAGGCAAGTCCCATTTTGTGATGCCCTCACCCAAGGGCTGAGGGACAAGGGAGTGCACCAGGGCAGTACCTGGGGAAGTGGCCCCATTGTCCTGGCAGAAGGCACAGGTTTAGAGTGGCTCCTGGAGGACCAAGGGCAGGAGGCTGAGGGGACCAGAGGCCAGGATAGGCAGAGGGCCAAGGGCAGTCTAAGGTCTCCTTTGAGAGCTACTGGGCAGCAATTACAAAACCATGCAAACCAGTTGCCCTGGACTTTAACATCAATTTGTTTTTCTCTCCCCATCTAGGAATGTACGAATTTCTGTGTTTCTATAATAACCTGGCATTGTTTTCCTAGAGTTCCTTACCTAAGCATATCCCATGAGGATGACCTAGTGGCACGTGATCCCAAGGCTTCTATTCCACATACTTGAAAAAGAAAAGAGATTTTTCAAAAAGCTGTCCCTGCTTTGTTTTTGCAACCCCCAGGCTGGCCCTTCCTTGGTGAGCAGGCTGTCTGCCTGTGTTTATTTAGCTTCTCTGTGTTCAGAGTAAATTCTGCCCTCAGTGAGCTGCAAACCTTCAGCCTCATGCCTCACCCTGGGCTCCCTTCTGTGCCCTGGAAATGTGCTGCCAAGTACCTGTGGAGCCTGTTACTCTTTCTCCAATAAAAACTGCTAATAAAGACTGCCACGTCTCGAGCACTGGCTGTGGACTGGCACTGTGCCCAATGCTTCACGTTCATCAATTAATATGGTCCTCCAAACAGCCCCATAAAGATAGGTACTGCCGCCCCATTTTACAAATGAGAAGCCCAAGGCTTAGAGAAGGGAGGAAACTTCTGCCAAGTCTCACAGCAAGTGGTGAGGGAGGATCAGAAACAAACTTTGCGGGTTCTAAGCCTGAGCTCTGTCCCTTCTCCCAGCTTAATGAATCTCTAAATGGTAGAAATCCACAAGGAACCAAGCTCCTCCAGACCCTAAGGAGCCAGCCCCTGACACCTGTTTCTTTCTCTTTGCAGGAGCAATTTCTTGGGGGACAGCGACTCCTATGGATGTCGTGAAAAGTCGACTCCAAGCTGATGGGGTTTATTTAAACAAATATAAAGGTGTCCTGGACTGTATCTCCCAGAGTTACCAGAAGGAAGGTCTTAAAGTAAGCCCACAGCAGGCCTGCGGGGTCAGTGTCAGTCCCTGGAAGGTGGTTCACACATTTAGGGGGATGTGGGACTATAGAGAAGGGAATCAGGAGACCAGGGGGCTGCTGGTGATTATGTATCAGGTGCCACAAGCGGGTGCTTTGTCAAGCACTTCACCTGGGTGTTCTTTTCACGTGGCCAGTGGAGGAGATAGGTACGTGACCTACCTGACAGAGGTTCAGAGAGGGCTGGTAACCTGCCTGCAGCCACACAGCTGGTCCATGTCTGTCTGTCACCGCATTTTGCCCTCTCAGCAAGATAGGTTGGGCAGCCCTTCCTCACTCATGGCTTAGTGCCTTCCTCACCCCTCCTCCCAGTGGGAAGTGCCAGAGCCGCCTTGCCTCCTTCCTGTCCTCAGTCAGCTCATCTCACCAGCTCTAGGCCCTGTGAACTGTCTTCTGCTCTCCCACCTGAGCCCTGACCCCACACCTCTGGTCGCGGCTGAGGAGGCAGCCTCCAACACGTTTCCCTGGGCTGTGTCTCCTCTGTTCTTCCTACAGCTCAAGAGCTTAACCTAACACACACCCCTTCCCACCACCTGAAAAGGTGCTGCCCCAGGATAGACCAGACTTCCATGTCTGGTATCCAAGGTTATAAACAGATTCATCACCCTCCGGAGAAACCATCCTGCTGGCTGTTCCTTGCACGGGCTCCTTGCTTTCTTGGTGTGGCTCTTAGAGTCAGCAGACGTGGGTTCAAAGTCAGATGTAGCTACTGTGAGCTGGCAGGATCCAAGCAAGCAGCTTCATGTCTCAGGGCCTCAGTTTCTCCCAGAACGATCATCCCTTCCATGAAGGGCGGGGCATTTGTGGGTTAATACAAAAAGCACTCCATTCAATATGTAACCCATAGGGGAGAGTTAACCCTTTCTCATTTGCATTAGTATTATCAGTATTGATTTTATTAGCACCAGTGTTACCCTGGAGTTCTGAGTCTTTTCTCACATGGCTGCCCCACCCCAGGCCCTGCCAGATGAATCCGCTCCACCCTTCCAGGCCCAGTGCAGTCCACTGCCATTCCCAGGATCCATGTCCTTGGCTTGCTTCTCCTGTACCTCTCTCAAGGCGCTTCTCACACACCACCACGGGCGACAGCTATTTCTATACCTGCCCCTCCTTTGCCTCTTACAGCAAGTTTTCTGAGGTCCTGTTTTACTCTCTCCCCCAGCTTGGGAAAGATCCAGAGTTGGGATGACCCAGTGTTGAGATAAATAACTAACATGCCACATGAGAGGGACAAGATCCAAAAGCTGGATCAAAGGGCCACATCTAAGGGACAGAACTACCAGAAGTCACTGTAAAGTCCAGCCCTTAGTATTCAGTCATGGATCAATCATCTCTGTAGAGGATGGGGCAATCTGACTTGGTGAAGCCTCCTAGGGAAAAATGCATAAGGGCTTTAGTTTTCAAATGCTTATTTTTAGAGCACCTAGTATGTGGTAGGCACAGTTCTAGGAGCTGGGGACAGAGCAGTAAACAAAAGAGAAAAAGCCCATGCTCTGATCAGCTAATGTGCAGTGAGCCAACAGTGAGACCTGTCCCAAGGTTGCATTAATAGAAGTATAGTGGGTAGAATAAGGGAGGTGGAGGCCTCTGCCCTGACCAGATTACAGCTGGAATGTTGCATCCGCCTTTGGTCACTACCCATTAAGCAAGACCCTAGTGGTGCCCTGGGAATGAAGAGCAGGATATCATAGCGTGTGAGGAGAGACTGGACCCTGGTTAATATAAGAAGATGTGATACGGAGGAAACTTGAGTTCTGTCTTTATGTTTTAAGGATGGATAAACTCAAAGCTTTACTATTCTCATTATTTTAAATTCCTTTTTTAAATTTTTAACAAGAGCTGCTCTGACAGAAGGGTGAAGTCCAGCCCTGGTGCAGCCTCAATTGTCTTTAGTATCTTTTTTCTTTTTTTTTTTCTTTTTTTTTTTTTAGCAGAAGTACAGTTTATGATTCAGCCAATGAGTATAGAGGGATATAAAAGTGTTTCAAATGGATGATTCATTTTTATTTGAGATGTTTTTGTCTACTTCCCCAAATATTAATGTGTCATAATTCATAAAAAGTATGTAGAGGCAAAATATATTGCTGATAGTATTTCCTCTGAAAATTACTGTGCTCTTTTAAAAAAATGAAGTCCCGGAAGTCAGCTGAGGTCAGACAATTGGTTTCTTAATCTCGATAGCGTTTGGTCCTCACTGTTGGTTCAGAGACAGGTTTTAAGTCAAGATAACAATACTCAGCTTGAGTAACCACTGCATGATCAGACGGTTCAAGGTTAATTGTTTAAATTTTGTATTAATTGGTCAAAAATTGGTAATATATGAACATAGGAAGCTTCCAAAACTACACGAGGATATACTGTCTCGATGCCCTGCCTGTGGTCCCTGTCCTCGCTCAAAGGCAATTACCGTAAAGTTTCTTGTGATACGTTTCAAAAACATTTACAGTGTATATAAGAATATATGTGTATGTACATATCTATGTATGCTTGCATATGTGACTGTTTACTTATGAATATAAATAGTAACATAAACAAAAATAACCACACCATCTAGAACAATCAGGTTGTCTCAAAGGCAGTTTTCTGGCAGCGGCAGCAGGAGGAGGTAGAGAGGATTCCCCCGGTGCCCCAGGGATGGCTCCAGTTCCCAGCTGGCTTGGGCTCTGGCCGTACGGAGCCCCCCTCCCCAAGCATTCTTGACTGTGGCTCGCAGAGGCAGAGTGCAAGGCCCCAAGCCCGTCATCATCCAATCTGTTCTCACCTTGCTATGGAAGGAGAAGTTTATGAAGGAAAGAATTAGAAAGGCATTAATAATGACGATGGTGACCAATCTGAGTAGCTCTTTGTAACCCACTTAGGGATGATCAGTGGTGCAGCCTTTGTGGTGGGGGAAATCAAAAGTCCATGGACTTGTGGAGGCATCCCCAAGTAGAAACAGAAGAAAAGTCTGGTAGTTTTGGAGCCATTCTCTGCCCACTGTTAGGGTCGTCTCGGGCTACATGGACCATAGCTCTGACTTGGAGAGTTCCTATCTGAAATAACCAGGCTGGTGAAGCACTTTGGTAACCTTGGCTCCATGGAAGCAGTTGCTGTGGAGGGGCTGTGGCAGTGAGATGAGGCTGAATGGCAGACAGACGGGGCATTTGTAGGTAGACATCTTCCGGAGGCACCAGGGCTAGCTGCCCTGGGTTGCTGTCCCTGGGGAATCTGGAGCCTTCCTCTCACTCCAGGAAACCTGAACTGCAGCCACCAGGACTCTTTCACTTCAGAGGCTCTTCCTTTTACACGTCCAAAAGTTCATTTATTCATTCATTCATTTACTCATCCATCCATCCATTCACTGATTGAATTAATGTGTTTATGGAAGGTCTACTCTGGGCTAAGCGCTTGCAGGTGCTGGGGTTTCAGAGGCAAGCCACCCACATAGCCCTGCATTCACTGCTCTGACTGTGATTGCTAATCCCACCCCCACCTCTGTTGTCTGTCCTTCCTGACAGATAAGTCACGGACACTTGGAGAACAGTGTGAGGAGTGCTGTGATGGGGAGACACCGAGTGCACAGAAAGTGAGGGGCCATCATCCACCTGGGGGTGGCCATGGGGACACTGCCAGACTGCAAGCCAGGCCTGGGAAGCACTCCAGGCAGAGGGGACCAGAAGAGGCCCAGTGGAGGAAAAAGGCTGGCCCCTTAAAGGAATGACAGGCTGTTAACCTGCCCAGAGTGTCAGCTGTGAGATGCCGCCCAGAGAAAGTGCAAGGGAGGGCATGTGGGTCCTTGCAAGCCAGGAAAGGGTGTGGACCTGACCCTAGGCCGTAGGGAGCCATTGAGGCTTTGTAGGGTGGGAGTGAGGGGGGACTCGGTCTAGAGGTCATATGCTCTGAAAGCTCTGGGGAAAAGCTGGCAGGTCTGCACTTTGTTTGCCTTCTGTGGGCTCTGCAGCAGAGCAGGCCACAGCTGCTGGAGGGGGTGCTGTCTGCCGGTCTGAAGTGGCCCACAGCTCCTGCAGGGCCTGGGGCTGTGGGACAGAAGGCTCATACTCCAAGCTGGGCCCCGGCTGCCTCTGCCTTGCAGAGCAGAGCCAAGCCCAGACCCACAGGGGAACTTCTGTGGGCACCAGCATGGAATTTTCCTCTCAGAGTTTGACCCAGTTCCTGGCTGTTATTCAGTCACTCTGGATGAGCTGTGGAATTCCAGAAAGGTCAGATGTTAGAGAAGAGTGTTAATATTACCAGGATCTCACTTGCACCCTGCCTGAACAGCTCGAGGGCTTGGCTGAGCCACTTGTTCATCTCTAGGGATCCTTGTCCATCAGCCCCTTTCCCAGGGTCATGTCGCACCCTGCAGGCTGCTGCGAGGTGCAGGCACCTCTCCTGAAGGAAGGCCACCTGATATCCTAGCCAGTGACAGAAGCTTGCACCAACTCTGATACCACAGTGCCCAGAGACTGAGGAAACTGGGGAAATGAAAAGGTTTGGTTTCTACTTTTACAAAATGACCACTTCTGTTTCTTAAACTTAGAAAATCACAAAGGAATCAGAGTCGGTTTCTACCTGTGCCTGACAGTTCTCAAGTCATTTACATTTGTGTGGGAACTTGCTTATTAGATGGTTGTTTCTTACCAGAGGATGCGTTAAAGGCCAGCTCCTCCCCACAATCCCCCTCTCCAAAGCTCTTATCTGCTCTCGTCATTTTCTGGGTCATGTTGTTATTGTTCCTGAAGGGGCCTTGTCTCTGCTAATGGGTTATAACTGCTTGAGAGTTGGAATCACATCACATTTATGAGCCGACACCCAACACCAAGCAAGAAGATTGAGGGAGGAAAGGAAGATCATAGGCAGTGTTTGGGAAGCATCACATAATACTCCCTAGGGATGGAAGACAAATACAGGTGTCATGGAGCAGCAAAGGCAGAGTTCATCAGCTCATCAGCACAGGCCATTCTTCCTGAGCACGCGTGCTAGTGATGGAGGTTGAGTCCTACTCCCTATTAGGTGATAGACTATTGATAAGAACAAGGAGGGTGATGATGATAATCAGCAGTTAATGCATGCTTATACTGTATGCCAGGCACCGTGCAAGTGCTTGAAAAACCTTATCTCATTTAGTCCCTCCAACATTCTTATCAGGTCAATTATATTATTACCCCCCTCTTACAGTCAGGAAAATTGAGTTCCAGAGAGTTTGTCGTTGGCCCAAGTGACACAGCTACTCAATGGCAAAGCTGTGCCTCAACCCCATGTCTGCAGTCTTAAGCACAGCTCGAGTTCTGTTCTCTGCCACTTTGGGGATGTCCTGTGAAGCCCCTGCTACAGAGATTGGGCATGGCTGGGTGCTCTGTCTACTTAGGGCTTCCAGATTCCTGAGGAGAGTGTGTGTGTGTGTGTGTGTGTGTGTGTACGTGTGTGTGTGTGTGTGTGTACATGTGAGAAAAGAAGAGAGAGGGGGAGAGAGAGGGCAATTTAAAAAGCGTATGTAGGTGTTTGCCTGACCCAACAGCTTACCTATAGTATTTAGTGCATGTGTATCAGGGTCTGGGAGGAAAAGCACCATCAGGCATGACACGGGTCAGGGCAGGGCATGACTGGGACTTCCCTGTGTGGTCTCTGCCTGCACAGGTCCTTTGGGCTCTGGCGGGGCACGGGGCCTGGTTGGGCAGCACCACGAGCCATTCTCTGCCCCTCCTTGGTGGCCCTGCAGAGGGTGTGGGTCAGTCCCCTGCAATAACCCGGCCCCTGTGCAAAGGTGTTTTTCAGAGGCATCACTGTGAATGCGGTGCGGGGCTTCCCCATGAGTGCGGCCATGTTCCTTGGGTACGAGCTGTCGCTGCAGGCTATCCGCGGGGACCATGCAGTGACGAGCCCATGAGCGCCAGGTCAGTGTGCTTCCATCCCGGCCAGTTGTGCCTCCCAGGAACTTGAAACTCTTTTTTTTTTTTTTGTCATGAGAATGTTGTGGCCTTCTGAAATGTCCTGTTGTTTGTCACATATCTAATCTGTGGTAGGCTGGGGCTAGAGCTGCCACCCTTTTCGTCATCAAACAGCAGTTCAGAAATGCCCACCAGTGACTGGTGGTGTGCTGGGTCCCCAGGGACCAAGTCTGGTACAGAATACACCTGTTTCCAGGCAGCTCGCCTCTCCATTTTCCCATCCAGCAGCTTCAACAGCCCTTGCAGGAAAGTACTTTTACCTTCACTGTGCAGATGCAATGACCCAGGCTCACAAGTGAGGACAGCAACCAGGGTACCTGCAGGGGGCACCGTCTCCCCACCTGCCTGCTGAACTGCACAGCCTGACTCTGAGAGCCACCCACAGGCCCCCAGAGCCCTAGAGGACAGGTCTCTGCCACCATTCTTTGCCTCCCATGCCCTCTTTTTCTTTCTCATTGCCAAAAGATCATTGTAGCCTGAGGACTCTTCTGAAGACAGAAATCTGACTCCCGTGCTCACATGCCCTCCTTGGCTCCCCATTGCCCTCTAGATAAAGCCTTCACCCTGCTTCCGCTGGCCTCACCCCTCACCACTGTTCTGAATGCCCCACCCTCTCTCTCGCCCCTAGGTCTTTTCTCAGGCTGTCCCCTCTGCCTGACATCCTCTTCTTGCTCCTTTCCCACTTGTCCTTGGCTTCACCAGTTCTTTGCCATCCAGGCTGTAGAAGTCTCCTCCTCCAGGATGCTGGCTTGCTTTCTCAGCTGGGGTGAGTCGCGCCATCTGCAGACCATCACCCACCCCCACCCCCACTGCATCCTAAATGCCAGGCACCGTGCAAGTGCTTGAAAAGCCTCATCTCATTTAGTCCCTCCAACATTCTTATCAGGCCAATTCTATTATTACTCCCTCTTACAGTCGGGAAAATTGAGTTCCAGAGAGTTTGCCATTGGCGCAAGCATCCGCCCTCACTCCCCAGGCGGGGCTGCTGCGCTGTCCCTACCTTTGCACTAATGGTGCCTGACACAGAGCCTGGCACACAAAGGACCACTCAGCAGTGTCATTGGATGGGTGGATGGCCAGCCCCCATATCCCCTCAGGCCTCCTCTTCCTCCCTGTGCTTTTTCTTCCTCATTGTCTGGCCCCATACCGGCTACCTGCAAAGCTCAGAAGACAAAGTGAGTGTGGACTGAACTTTCTAGTCAACCAAGAAGCCATTTGACATCAGTCTTGGTTAGCACAAATTCTCCTGGGAAGGATGATCTTTGTCTATAAAACCTCACTGCTGCCTCCCCTGTGAGCTGTCAAGGGCATTCTCGGGACAGCAGAGCCCTGCCGGGGTGCATGGGTGGTGCCAGAACCTGGACAAAGGCAGGGGGCCTGACCAATCAGGCTAACTGTAGTTAGCCCAGGACAAGCCCCAGAAGCTGGCTTCAAATAAAATGCTCTCTACTTTTTGCTAAAGTGGCAACATTCACAGCTTTTCTGGCTATTTGCCCTTTCTTATAAAAGGAAAAGGGTAGCAACACAGTTTGCATAATTAAACATCTTGAGTGAAGAGTTACTGCATTTGGGTGGTATCCAGGACAGGGAAGGAATTCGTCTTATTCTTAAAGCTGTGCTTAGATATTGGCCATTTCTCCCTTTTAACAGAGAAAAGTAATTTCTTAAAAATCCTATAATAAAAGCCAGGCATTTTTATTGTAGACGAAAATAGAAAATTTATATAAATAGAAAGAACAAAATAATAAGACCTGTCATCACAAGACCTTGTTGTTATTCTTCCAAGTATGTCTTATGTGTATTTTCAAATTGGGATCCTATTCTACACAGTGTTTTACAGCCCTCTTTTCCCATTTAGTAGTTTGGGACCATTTTCCTATGTCATGAAATCTTCAGCTACAAGACGGTTTTAATGCCAAGACCTCCCAGATCCCAGAGTGGCTGGATGCCTGCCCAACCTGTCGTACCTGCCACTGTGACCATCCTGGTGATTGACTGCTTCAGGACAAAGGAGGAACTTTCTAGCAACCCAATCACGATTGTCCTGCATTTAGCCTTTCACAAGCAGTGACCAACCCAGTTGGAAGCTTTTCTTTATGAAAGCGCTCTTTCTTGCAAGGGGCATGGACGTCTGTCTCCCTTAGGAGGGAGGAGTGCTAAGGCAGGGAGGAGGCTGTTGCCTCCTGGTGGGAGAGGGAGGTCCCCAGCCACCGGTCTGCAGATTCATCTTAAAAAAGTCTTGCCCATGGCATTCAACTTCCTGCTCTAACCCCAAAACACCAAGGCCTTTTAACAAGACTGGATTTTAATTTACAAAGTAGCTCTGAGATTTGGAGAAGGCCGTGCTCAGGCAGCAGTCACACCCACTCTTTGAATGCCTCCCTCATTGTCTAGACCCAGGACAGAGTGAGATGACATACATTAGAGATCCAGGGAGCCAAGCCGTCCCTAAGAAGTGGCGGGATGGGGACCATCTTGAGAGTTCCTGGGTACAGATGACAGGGATGATTGGAGAATTGTTTCTAAGAGCCTGCAGGGGATAGATCACCCAGCTCCCAGCAGCTGCCAGGTGCCTTCCAACAACCAGGCATGGAGATCTCCCCAGCTTTTCCAAGTCCCATGCGGGAAGATCAGTGACCTTTGGTAGTGGAAGTGGCGTCCCGCTCACTCACCAGTGGCTGGCTCCCAGACTTGTCTGTGGCTCATGAATCCAACTCTGCCATCCCTACCTGTTCAAGACCAGCCCCCAGAGCTTCCTGGAATAGTGCTGGTCTGCCCTCTGTCCTGACATGCATGTTCCAGGTCTCATTAGCCTACTTTCAGTTTCAGGAAAACTGATTTCCAAGGAAAGAAGACATAGTGCTCTTATGATACCTTTTTTGAACATTTACAAATAGCCCCGGCAACCCTGAGAGCCTCTGCCACTCTGTACTTTGCCTCTTGGTGCTTCACAAACCCAGTCTCCAAATGGGTTGTTTGACCCCAAGATCCAAGATTTCAAGACTCCCGTTAGATGTTCTTGTCTTTCCTCCTTCTTCCCAGGGTCTCATCCCATTAACAGGTCAATGCTAAAAGTGTCTGCAGAACTCATGGTGTGAATTTACTGAAGAGAAAGAAAGACTCTCCGCCAGGTGGGCTTTCAGCCAAACAGGCTGTCCTTGGAACCCCTTCCTTCCTTCACAATTACAAGCATTCTGATCCCCACCCCGGCTGGGGCAGCAGAGCTTCTGCCTTGGAGGGATTCAACTGACCACTGGTCAACTGATCACCAACTATTTCAGCTTTGGACCTGCACCTGGTAACAAACAAACGAACAGAACAAAACAAAACTGGAGTAAAATAGACCCTCCCCCCATGGCTATTGTAAACTCACTGTGAATTCATGGAAGAGCTGGAGTTGGCTCTAAGTTTCAAAATAAAAGCATTAAAAACCTCTTCACATTGTTTCTCTGTCAGATGCCTCTGCCTGGCTTCCAAGAGGCACCTGGCCACTGTCATTCCTCTCTCTCTGTTCAGGCCTCTGTGGGTGTTGCAGTCCCGGAGGGAAAACCCTCCACACAGGTGAGGAGAGAAACTGAGCGGGGGCAGCCTGGCTTCCTTTTTCCCAGATGCCTAAGGTCGGCAGCAGAGGGCGTAGTGGTTGAAAAGGGTGATGAGGCACAGAAACCTTCTAGGTGTTCTCCCACCCTGAGCAGTGGCACACGTTGGTGACTTGCTTCAGAGAGGTTGGCCCTGGGCTTGGTTGGGGTGGGCACTCTCTGGGCCTTATTTTTACATGGAGAACAAAACAAAACAAAATACTTGATCCACAGTCTGGTTTCCAGAGTGACTTCATTGTTCTAAATTTTATTCCTTACTAGAGCTGCGTGGGGAGGCCATTACTATTTTGCTGTTATGTGGCTTGTGTCCCTGCAGCCTCTCCCAATTCTGTGCCCACAACAAGCATTCCTGGTCAATCATAGAGCCCTTTCTTGATGAGCTGAGTGGCGCCTCAGAGTCTTTCTCAGCACAGTGCCGTGGCAGCCACCACCAGCTGTGCAGAACTGTCATACAAAATGAATCTATTTGCCATCCCTGGCTTAAATCCCAGTGAAGGAAATGTCCTCAAATTTGTTCTTTTTTCTTTCTCTTGGAAAGGTCTTCCTTGGTTTCTCCACTACGCTGTTCCCCCACCACCCCCTGCCTTTGAATGATTTGGGCCATGTCTCTGAAAAATCTCTGCTTTAATAGACCCAAGACCAAAGCAATGCTATGGTGCAAAAGAGTTGAAAGTATTCCATCTCTTCGGTGTGAAACCTGTTACTGGAGCGGAGGGTTCCATGCTTGAAATAAAACCCTCAGCATGCCCTCCTCAGTCTTTCTCCTTCACAGCCCCTGGGACTGCAGGGTCCCCTGGGTATCTCTGCAGGTTACCGTTCAAGCTGCCCACCCTCCAGCAGTGGGACGTTCATTAATTTGTTCAGTCATCAAACATTTGTTGAGCAGATGCTGACCTAGGTGGTGAGGACAGCCATGAGGGACTCCAGTGGCATGTCATTCTGGTGCATTGGAGAGGCTCTATTGATGGGAGAGACCAGCCTGCCTGTCTGCCCCAGTATCACTGGGCCTGGGTGGGCACAGAGGATGTGAGTGAAGAGATGCTTCTGGCACCTGGTTCATCCCTGGGCAGACCTGAAGTCTCTGCTCTAACACATCCTAGAATGTGTTTCTTAAGTCTGTCTCAACTGGACCATTTCCTGGTGCAAGGCGTGCTTGCACAGTTTGTTTAGAAGTGGTGCTGTGTCCACAAGGCCAACTGGGGTCTTCTACTGGGTGCTCCTGATGAGGCTGAGATGCAACAACCACCTTCTTCAGGTGTCCGAGCCTTTCCTAGTTTCTATTAATCATCATGGCACCTCTTGATGGTAGAAGGAGGCAAGCAGAGAGAAGCATTGCTGATCCAGTTTACAGATGAAGAAACTGAGGCTTCAACATACCTGAGCCCCAGCTCAGGACTTTACCACCAATCCCATTTGATAATCTTCCTGAGGCTACACTTCCCTGCTGTCCAGCCCAGGGAACATCGCCAGCAGCCATGATGATGGCTATTTTATGGTGTAAAAAAAGACAAAGTGTTGGGACACATAAGTATGGAGTCTGAAACTGCTATTGAAGGCCTCCCATCAACCACATCAGAACTGCCCTTCTGGACCCACCTCCCATTGCTCTGGTCCAGGTTCCCTGTGCTCTCATCATTTCCGCCGTCTCATCCAGTGCCAGGCATATAATGGGCGTTTAAATGTTGCCAAAAGAGTTCCCAAGTGATCCAACAAGCCTGCTGGGCCAGCTGCTGTCTGCCCAGCACCCTCCAGGCTTCCCTGCCTCTATGCTTTTCTTTAACCTATAGGACACTCTTACTCCCAGCATCACCAGGGAACAGGAATTCTTCCTGTTTTCGACCCAGCTCAGATGCTTTAAGCCCTTAGATGTTAGGGCTTCCTTGATTCTCTCTCTCTCTCCCCCAGCAGCATCCATGGCCCTTCCACCGACATGACCCCTCTGGCACTGTGTCCCTCCCTGTGCTACAGTCATGTCTGTGCACCCTCTCTTTCTCACTGGCCTGTGCCCCTCTTCAGAGCCAGGGCTGAGTCTTCCCAATCCTTAGATTCAGCATAGCAGCAAGAATGAACAGGGTTTAGAATGAAGGAAGCATAAATTAATGGGCATAAATGCAAGCATGACCATGTTAATTGAGAATTGTTTGTAATAATGAAAATTCAGAAACTTTCTAAATGCCTATCAACAGAAGAGGGGGTTGAACAAACAGCCACTAAAAAGAATGAGATAGATCTCACATATATTGTCATGGAAATATGTCAGCGACATTGTAAGTGAAGAAATGGAGGGGCGGAATAACATATATGATGTTATTCATTTTCATTTTAAAATATATATCATATATTGGTAATTATATGGGCATTAAAAAACCCTTGAAGGATGCACACCAAATTTAATAGTGGCTATTTCTGGGATGTGGGATTGGGAGAAGGCTTTCAGTTGCGACTTTGATGTTGGTGATTTCTTTGTACATCACTATAATGATAGTGATTTGATGATGTTGTTTATTGTAATGTTTTAATTTTTTTACAGCAAGCATATATTGTTTTTATAATTTCTTAAAATAAAAGCACACATTATTGCAGAGCTAGAGCTCCCTGCTGGACACTTGTTTTCCAGGCTGCGGGCTGGCTCTGCCTCGCTGCCCAGCCTCAGCCTGGCTCGGAGTAACAGCCCCTGCCACACCCCCTCCCCCTGCCCTCCTCCATGCTGGGCAGACACTGCCTCAGCACATCTTCTGCACTTTCACTCCCACCCAGGAGCACCTGGGCTGCAATGAATGAAACTCGGCTTTATTGAAGAAACTCGGCTCCAACCCAAACAAATCTCATGTGGTAGCCAGATCTGGGAGGGGTCAGCCAGCAACAGATCTGCTGCCTCTTAGATTTTTCTGGAGAGGGCAATCTTGTGGAATAGTTGGGGCCAACAGCTTGGGAGTCTTCCTCCATCAACACATTATGGTTCTATTTAACCGAATATATATATATTATTTATATATT